>NC_050575.1:282534801-283176051 GCF_011100635.1 Trichosurus vulpecula
ACTGTAGGGCATGAGAAAAGATTCACCTGATATGAATGAAATTTTCAGAACTCAGTTTTCCTCCCAGTCCTGACTTAATCCCTGTGTCAGTCTCCAAGGCTTCAGTTTACCTGATTGTGAAATGGCAACACATAATGACAACAAAGACAGAAAGCGAGACAACGGGGGTGGAAAGGCAACTCTTCCTGATGGAAAGGGGAAGGAATAAAAATAATGTGCTGAAGTGTAAAGAAGAAAAATTTTCAATTCAATATAAAGAAATTTCTAACAACTAGGACTGTCCAGCAACAGAATATACAACCTCTTGTGATAGTGAGTTCCCTGTCACCAAAGTATTCAACCTGAGGGTATCAGGGACATTTCATCTGATGACCTCTATGAACCCTCCTTACTATAGAGTATGACTTAGAGACTATGTAATTCTCTGAAGCTATCTTAATGGAGAGGACACTAAAACAATATGGTGTTCCAAATACCAATGATGGAAGACATGGCCCCTGGAAGTGGCCATGGCTCTAAAGGTAGAGAAAAGGAGGCTCTGGAAAACGGTTGCATAGCCTCACAAACATGCAAGGTTGTAGTTTCTGAACTGCTGAGGGGAGGAGAATGCCTAATTACCCACTGCCAGAACTGACCCACAGGAAATTTCTTCAAGACTTGGGCTCTCCATGTGGGAAAGAACAGGAATTCTTGATGATAAATGTCCCAGGTACTTCTGAGGGGTGAAACAGCAGGGTATTTATTTATTCCTTAGGTTGCTTGCATTTTAGCTTATGTTGCTCTTCTCAGTGCCATCTTTTTCCCATGGGAAAGAAGTGGATGATGGAGAGGAAGTGGCATGAAATTTGGCCAGTTCAGGTACAAACATGCAGGCCTCACTTTAGGCAAAAAAGCCGGGCCTAGATGAGACTCACCTAGATTCATGATAAAACATGAATTTTTCTCCCAGCTCTTGAACTCATCTTACAGGGCTAGAGAATCCAAAGCCTTAGGGTTTTCACCATTGGGTCTGAGTAATAGAATATATGCAACATTTGCTTGGTTACTTCTTGTTTCTTAAAGAGACAGCAACTTTGATTGACCCATATTCTGTCTCTCCTCCAAAAGCCGCTCATGAGTAAAATCTTCCCTAATCCCAAGTCCCTCTGTTAAGAAAAAAAAATTTGTGGAATCTCACAAATGTCTTTCAATTAGGAACCAATATAGAGCAAGAAATGAAAACAAAGCCAAGCTTGTGAATCAATTCTAGATAGTGTCAACCAATAATTGTAAGTAACTGTGGCTTTTACTGGTGTGATCTATTAATCCAATTCCCAAAGACAAACAAGACAGATTTCTTAGCCCAAAACAACACTTTGCTGTCTCCTGTGCCTAGGTAAGATATGTGTTGAGGGAGGGAGGGTCATGAATCATATAGTTGGAAGAGGCCAGGTAAGCTTAGGCCTGCTTCTTTACATCAGTCAGAATGTTGATGCAGCATAGAGTAGGGAGAAAGAGAGAAGTTAAATGAAGGTGACAGGTTGGGATGTGAGCTAGTTGGCAAGACTTTCAAAGTTCTATTAGAGACATTGTATTGTAAATTCTGAGATCAGAAGCATCCCACATTCAAATGCAAATTTTAAAATTAGATCCTGGTCAAACTTGATTTTTACATTTTCAACCAACCAATGAAATATTTCTTAAGGGTGTACGATGCGTTCAGCACCCAGCTTAGTCATTGTGTCTGTTTTATTTTCTTCTATTAAAGGGTAGATGCACTAGAGTAGATTGTATTTCTGCTACCGAATTTTGGCTTCTAGCCTAGTTCACCTGCTCCTCTCTTTAGATCTAATCACTTCCCTTTCCTCTCCCTGCCCCCCTCCCCATTCCTCTTTCTCTTTAGGCTTTTCACAGCAATTGCCAACATGATTCCTGAGATGCTACAGGAAATACTTTTGAAAGATTGAAAGGAGAATTTTGGTATTAGAGCATAAGAGAAATCTGAACACCAAGAAGAGGAGATGAAAGGCATGTAGGAGGAAGCAATGTTCTGAGTTAATAACAAGGAAAGAGAGGGCAGACTGAAAAGTCTAACATATATCGATCCATGCTTCACTCTTAGCTTTCCAAAGACTTTCAATTTTTTTTCCTGTTCCATTTAGCAGCATCTCTGTTAGTTGAGAAGGGCACCAAAAATATTTTTGTTATTATTTTCAGAAGCAGAAGCTAAGACACAGAAATGAAGTATCACCCCTAACTAAGAGAGCAGCTTGAGTGAAATAAGGAAGAATAGAATCAGAAAAGCAGCATGGTGTGATAGAGAGAGGACTAGCTCTGGAGTCAGATGAGCTAAGTTCAAATCCTTGCTCTGTACTTGCTAATAAACAAATGACTTATCTTAGGGAAGGTCCGGGAAGAGAGGGGATAGCAGGAAAAAAAAAACAACTCTAAGCTGGTTTTTTCATCTCTTAAATAAGAATATTCTACTCGATGACTTCTAAGGTCCATTCACCCTCTAAATTCCTAAATCCTGTAAAACTCCTTTTTCATGAATGTGAGGCTAAAACAACAATTTTCCTGTTCTCTTGGCTGACATGAAAATTATAAGTGATAAGACAGGAAAGGGGCATAGGAACAAGAAGGAAATAGATATACTTTCGGATTTCAAATTGAAAGGGACTTTAAAGGTCATAAAATCCATTCCTTTTATTTTGGAAATGAAAACATTGAGGCCCAGGGAAGTTAAGCAGCTTGACCAAGAACACAAAAGTTAGTAAACAAGAAAGGTAGGGTTTGGACCACATATTTTTATATGTATATGTGATATATATATACATATATATCACATATACATATATCACACATGTAGCTATATATGAATTGTTATCCATATACATACATATATACATATGTGTACATAATATAACATATACATGGATATAGACATACTCTATTGTTTATAAATCTTTAATATCAATCCTTATCGGGAATATACAAATTGTGGAGTTTTCCCCTCATTTGAGGACTCCTCTTCTTATCCTAGGTGCATTGATTTTGTTTGTACGGAAGCTTTTCAGTTTCATGTAATCAAAGTTAACTATTTTATCTTTTGTACTTATCATACTTTCTTTGGTTAAGCTCTGAGAGGGATATGATCTGATGGCCTTCTAATATTTTAGTATTATCTTTAATATCAAGATCATACATCTATTTAGAATGGAAAGTAAAAGGGAATAAGCATTTATTAAGCACCTACTATGTACCATGTACTTTGGAAAGTGATTTACAAATGTGATCAAACATTTACAAATGTTGATCAAAACCTAATTTCTGCCACTACTTTCCAGTTCTCCCAGTTCTCCCAGTTGGTTTTATCAAACAAGGAATTCTTTCCTAAGTAATTTATATCCTTTGGTTTTTCAAATACTGGATTTTTGAAGTCCATTGATTACAATTCTCCTTTGTCTACCTTGTTCCATTAATTTACTTCTTTATTCACCCCTCCTTCACTCAAATCAAAGTCAACTGCAAGTCATGTCATCATTTCCCTGATGTCATGGTCCTCTTCAAAAATGATGGACAAACACAACCTAATTTTTAATCGTTACAGGACGAGTTTAATGACTGTTGCTCTAAAATATAGTTTGAGGTTTAGAAATGCTATTCCCTCTTTGTCTTTATCTCTTTTAACTATTTTCCCTAACGGGGTGTATAGGGTATTCAGGGAGGACTAGCACATCTGGTGTGAGGGCTTTCTGAGCCCTTTTCAGGGCTGCTTATCCACCTTTGGGTTCTACCTGTCACCCAACTCTCTCCTGTGGCTCCAAGAAGCTATAGCATGCACAGTGAGCCATACCCCAGTATAACTGTCTCAGCAGATGGGATAAACCAGGTAGGGGGTAACCAACTGGCCTCAAACCTGTTGATGAGTTAGGGAGATATCTAACCACAAGCATGAGAAGTCTTCCCTCAGTGGAATGGGAGGATGAGAACAGTTTTTTCCAATGGCCATGAAGGCAGCTGAGGCAGGTGCTATGGAGTGGTTAGTTAGATATTGAAGATGCCAAAGTCACCCACTGCATCCTGGGCAATTGACAGTTGTTCTGACTTTTGTCTTGCCACTGGATTTTAATGACTCTGCAAGGGAGAGCAAGGCTGACGATTCGTGCATCACTGCCTCACTTGCCCATCATGTCACTGGTTGTCTTGAAAAAGAAGGATGAACAACAATTTCTCCTAATATTCTGAATCTTTCATTTTATTCTGAAAGGATTTTGTTATTATTTTTATTGAATTCTATAAAGTATCCTTTTGATAATTTGATTGATATGGCAATAAAAGTATAAATTAACATTGGTAGTATTTTCATTTTCCTTACATTGAGTTTGGTTTTTGATAGGTAGTTTTATAATATTAAAAAGGATCCTCCTATGACTACTTTATAGGATTTTTTTTAAGCATAAATGAGTAGCGTACTTTATCAAAAGCTTTTCCCATATCTATTATAATGAATATGTGGTGTTGGATGAGTTTGCTTTTAATATAATTAATTATATTGATGATTTTTCTGATGTTGAGCCATCCTTGCATCCCTAGTGTAAATCCAACTGTGTTATGATGAATCATTCCGGGACCAGTCACTGTAGAGTGTTTGGTAGAATTTTGTTTAAAAATTATATGTCAGTACTCATTAGTTACCTTGCTCTACAATCCTCCTTTTTTAAACTTCCCTGGTTTACATTTTAGGTATTAGGACAACATGTATCTCATAAAAAATCTGGTAAAGTGTTTTCTTTCTCAATTTTTACAATAATTTGTGTAGTATTGGTGCCACCAATCTTTAAAAGTTCAATAGAATTATCCTATAAATCCATCTGGATCAGAAGTTTATTTTCTTTGACAATTCCTTTGCAGCTAGTTCTATTTCTTTTTCTAATACTGAATTATTTAATATTGCTATTTCGTATTCTGTTAGTTTGGGTGTTTTAAATTATTGAAGGTATTTCTCTATTGCTTTCATGTTCTCCATTTTGGTGACTTATAACTACGGAAAATAGGTTCCAATAATTCTTTTTTATTTTTTCTTGTTTTGGTGTCATTTCAATTTGTTCATTTACTATTTTGTGGGTTTAATTTTATGCCCTTTACTTTTTAATCAGATTAACTAAGGGTTTATGGATTTTGTTTGTGCTTTTATAAAACATGCTTTCAAAGAAACAATTGGTTTTATAATTTCTATGGTTATCTTCTGGATTTCAATTTATCTATTTATTCTCTAATATTTAATATCTCCTTTTCTGTGCTTATTGTAGATTTATTTATTTGTTGGCTTGCTAACTTTAAAAAATGCATATTCAGTTAATTAATCATTTCTTTTTTCTATCTTGTCAATGTATGTTTTACAGGCATAGGATTTTTGCCCTGAGGACTGATTTAGCTGCACGTCAGAAATGTTAGTATGTTACTTTATCACCATCATTTTCCATATAATTATTGTTTCCATGATTTGATTTTGATAAATTTATTATTTAAACTTCATTATTAAGTGTCTTTCTAGTCCATTTCTTTTGTTTTTGGTCCCTGAACCGATTACTATTTTTATATTATGTTATGTAAAGGATATGTTTGCTATTTCTATCTTTTTACATTTGTTTGAAATACCTCTGATGTTAAGTACATGATAAAAATTCCATCTAGTGAAGGGAAATTTGTGTGTGTGTGTTTTTTTTTCTTTAGCAGTACAATTTATAAAATGTCATGTCTTTTAACTTTACTTTCTCTGGAAATTAGTTTAATTCTGTTTTTTCTTTTGTTTATTCTCCTGTTATACTTATCCAGAACCTAGAGTGACTCTGAAATCTCCTGATACTATTGTATTACTGTCTATATCTTCTTGTGGGACAGTTTATCTTTTTTTTAGTAAATTAAATCTTAAGCATTTGGTGTATATAAGTTTAATAACCATATCATTTTATTGATTGTTGTCCTTTGCAAATAGTAGAGTTTCCTTAATTATCTCTTTTTTATATTGTTTTTTTCTTTAATAGTATGATTGTAACTCCCGCTTTTTTGGATTCACCTGATACATACTAATTTTTCTCTAGTCTCATTTTTATTAATTATTTTTATGATATAATATATATCAGTTTATTTTTAGACATATTTCTTCTAAGTAATAAATTGTGGGAGTATATTTTCTTATTCAATCTGTCAATCTTTTTTCATTTTATTGGATTATTTAGCCCATTCACATTTAAAATTATGAGATAAGTTTATATTTTTCTCCATTGATCTCTAATATGTGTTTCCCCCCTAAAACTAGGATTTTTCCCTCTTCTTCTGTAAACATAGTGGTTTATATCTTCAACTATTTTAGTCTAATCTTCCTTTTGTCAATCTTATTCCTAACAGCTCTCTTCCTCCAACACTCAAGGCCCACTCTACCCCCACACTGTTAATAAATATTTGTTGAATTAAGTTGAGTTTAAATTCAGTTAGAAGCCTTAGTAGGCTTGAAGTCAGGAAGACGTGAATTCAAATCTAGCTTCAGACACTTACAAGCTGTATGATCTTGAGCAAGACAATTAACCTCTGTCTGCCTAGGTTTCATCATCTGAAAAATGAGGATAATAATAGCACTTACCTCCCAAGAGTGTTTTAAGAATAAATATTTGCAAAGTTTTTTGCAAACCTTAAAGCCATATATAAATGCAAGCTATTATTGTTGTTGTTTGTTATCAATCATTATCACTATTATCCCACAGAATCTTACTTTTCTTTTCTGTAACATGGGAATGGTTTTTGTAGAACAATCTGGAATTATGACCAAATAGTTATAAAAACCGTGTTTTACCCTTTGACCCTATCCAGTCTGTTTCTCAAGGTGATCAGGGAAAAAAAAGAAAAAGAACCTATATGTTCTAAAATATTTATAGCAGTTCTCTTTGTGGTAGTAGAGAAGGAGGATGGAGAGGATGTCCATCAATTGGGAAATGGCTTAACAAGTTGTGGCATATGGATATTCAAAGCAACTACAAAGGACCCACAAAGGAAGATGCTATCACCTCCAGAGAAAGAACTGATATGAGGAAGTATGTATTGTCTGGTTTCACAGATAGACAGAGAGAGAGAGAGAGAGAGAGAGAGAGAGAGAGAGATCTATGTCAAATGTTGGCCTTCTCTAGTGTAGAGTTGGGAGGGAGGCAGGGAAACAGCTTAGAACTCAAATGTAACTAAAAAAAACAAATAAATAATTTTTAAAAGAGAAAGTGGAAATTATTATCTTTATACTACCTAACTCAGGGTTGTTGTGAGAAACAAATAAGGTAAAATAAATATAGCACTTCACAAACTTTTTTAAAAGTATTATATTAAGGTCAGGTTTTGTTTATTTGTTTTGTTTTTGAAAGGCAGTGTTACATGATGGATAGATTGCTGGACTTAAGTCAATAGCCTTGTAATCAAATCTTCTGACACTTCTGCATGTGTGATGCTGAGCAAGTTAATTAACCTCTATGAATCTGTTTCCTCGTCTGTAAAATGGGAACAAACAAATGGAAATTTTAGAAATGCAGCCCTACTTCACTGGGGTGTTATAAGGAACAAATGAGATATAATACAGCAGCAAGGAGGCCTGAGGGAAAGACAGGAGGTGGTATGTGCCAAATAGCAAAACCACCCCCTTGACCACCATCTATCTCTCCTTAGACCCTAATGAAGACAATTCAGGACCCTGAACCCAAGAACCTAGGGCAGGGGTGTGGAACCTGCAGCCTCAAGGCCACATGTGGCCTCAGTTTGGATTCAGTAAAAGGGCCACACTTGAGGACCTAAAAGTCCACATTTGGCCTTAAGGTTGCAGGTTCCTCACCCCTGAGTAGGGAATAGCAATGCTTCCAGCCCAGTGCCAAGAAGCAGCTATATTACACAGCAGAAAGAGTGCTGGGCCTGGAGTCAAGACCTGAATTAAAATCTGAATTCGTACTCTTGTTATATGACTCTGGGTAAATCACTTGATCTCTGTCTACCTTCATTTACTTAACTGTAAAATGGGATAATAGTAAAAACTACCTCCCAGGGTCATTGTGAGGATCAAATAATATAAAATTTTAAAGTACTTAGCAGAGTGCCTGGCACATAGTAGGTACTAAATGAATGCTTATTGCCTCCCCTATGCCCAAAGTCATAAACATGCGAAGCAACCCCTGTGAAGATGCAATCTTGCAATTGACCCTACAGGTGCTATAGCCATACCCTTTCCCTCTAGAGGGAGAGGGATACGGAGAAGCAGAGGGAGTTTTTGATTAAAGGAGCCATCCCTTGATTAACTTCTTAAAGAGGCCTATTCACTAAATGGGAGTTACCTCAGTCAAAAAGAACTTGAAAAAACCTTAGGCTGGAAGGGCCAGGGTCTCCTAATGCATCCTGGCCCATCTCCAGTCATCCTGGTGAATATCAGGCCACTGGACCCAGATGGCTCTGGAGGAGAAAATGAGGCTGGTGACCTTGCACAGTCCTCCCTCGCCCAAATTGCAAGTCATGTCATCATTGTAACCGCATTTACTAAAGATCCCCAAAAGAAAGTTCTTGCCACCAAAACCATTGGCACTATCAAATGGTTTAACATCAGAAGCCGAAATGATATTTCTCACTGGAAGTGATGGTAAAGAACAAATGTTACCATCAGCTTTACAGTTGTACCTTGAGGACTATGAGCCTTTTCCATCTGACTTGTAACTAAAACCTTCCATATGTGTTGCGTTCTCTATTAGAATGTCAGTTCCTTATGAGCAGGGTCGGTCTAATTTCCCTTTTTCTATCACCAGCTAAGAATGGTGCTGCAATACTGTTAAGTACTTAATAAATGTGTTATTCATTCATTCATCATGATATTTATCACTATTTGCATACTTAAAAGTACTATATAAAAGTCAGCTATTATGTCAAATTTGGAAATCAAGAAGACACCCAGTTTGGCTGGATCAGAGATTATGTGAAAAGATAAAATTTTATGGAAAAGGTGTTTTCCTAAGCCTTAAAGCACTATAGGATAATAGGAGCAAAAGAAAGTGCAAGTCATTCATAGTAGCAGTAGTAGAAGTTGTAATTCTAACATTCACAATGAGGCATGTTCTAACAGAAATATGGTGCATACTCTGAAAACAAAGAACTTAGAGGTGGTAACACCTGCAGCAATAGCTACAAGGTAGATGACAGCTTAAGAAAAACTGAGATAGATAACTGCAGATGAAGCTGTGGGTGCCAATGTCCAGGTTACCATTTTGCCACCTTCTCCCAGCAGCATCTGGGCCTACACAGCTGCTCAAGTGCTCCCTGGCTATTCCTGGTCATAGTTTTTTACCCTAGCAGAATATTGACTCCTCGCTCTCTCCCTCCCTCTCTCTCTCTCTTTCTCTCTCTCTCTCCCTCTCTCTCTCTCTGTCCCTAGAACAACCCTTAACACATAACAGGTAATTAATAATAAATACTTGTTGGCTTTCTGTAATTCCACACATTGTTCCTCTGCCATCTTATGGAAAGCACAAGTTTACCCCGTTGTTGTTGTTCAGTTGTGTCTGATTCTACATGACTCTATGGACTTTTGTCCAGAGGGTTTTCTTGGCAAAGATACTCGAATGGCTGCCCATTTTCTTCTCCAGTATGTCTCCATTTTACAGATGAGGAACTGAAGCAAATAGGAGTTACATTACTACCCAGGGTCATGTGGCTTAGCAAGCATCTGAGGCCACATTTGAACTCAGAACTTCCTGACTCCAGGCCTGGTGCTTTATCCACTGTACCACCTACCTGCCCCATTAACCCTCGTCAATTACCTCATCAACCCTCATCAATTGAGCACTCTATCAACAGAAGAGTGATTAAGAGAAATTGTTTGCTTTTGGCAAATTAGCAGCCAGCACTTCACTTACACCCATTATAGAAAAGTGAGTAGTTTCATTTTAGGAAAGACATATTATTACTGGTGACTTAGAGTTATTCACTGTAGCTATGGGAATGAGGGCTCCTTCAATCTGAACAATATAAAAATAGAAGGGTCAGTTAAACCCCATTAAAGTTATATGCTACAATATGTTCAGTTATTCCCCACTGGGTGGACAACACCCTGAGTTTCCAGTTTTTTGCCACCACAGAGAGATGTTATAAATATTTTTTGTACATGGGAGTCCCTTTCCTATTCTTTGTTCTCTTTGGGGTATGGGCCTAACAATGGCATTGTTGGGTCAAAGGATATAGATAGTTTAGGAATTTATGGAACATAGTTCCAAAATGCTTGGAATTCAAATGAGAAGACCTTTCAGGATGTTTAAACTTGTTTTGTATACCATAAGATGGCATAAGTAAGAGCGTAGTTAGGTGGCACCAGTTAGATAGAGTGCTGGACTTGGAAGTGCTTGGACGTGGAACTTAGGAAGACCTAAGTTCAAAACTGGCCTAAGACTCTTATAGTGTGACTCTAAGCAAGTCACTTAACCTCTGCCTGACTCAGTTTCTCGGCCTGTAAAATGGAGCTAATAATAACACCTATGTCCCAGGGTAGATGACCATTTGTCAGGAGGTGGTTCAGTGGATGGAGTGTTGGATTTACCATCTTCATGATTCTGGGCAAGACATTTAACCTCTCTGGCTGTTTCAGTTTCCGTATCTGTAAACCGGGGAAAATAAGAGCACCTATCTCAAAAAGTTGTTGCAAGGACCAAATGAGACAACATGTGTAAGTGTATATGTATATATATGTATGTATATGTATGTATATATATGTATATATTTATATGTATGTATGTATGTATGTATGTATATGTATGTATATACACACATATATACACATACATACATCCATACACACACATATATATATATATATACATACACACACACACACACACACACATATATATATACACATATATATATATCACTTTGCAGACTTCAAAGTTATTATCTAAATCCTAGCTTTTATTATTACAGAGAAATTCTTGTTCAAGCTTGTGTTGGATTCTATGGCTATCTATTAGATCCCTTTTGATTTTGAAACTCTGAGATTGTTATTTGGTTAGATTTTCCCCTGAGTGCTTAGTCACCATCTCTCCCTCTCCCTCTCCCTTTCCCTGGCTGAAGGCTGCCTCCTTAACTTGAGGTTTTCTGGCTAGACTTCTTTATCAAAAACCAAGCCTTAAACCCATTTCACTCTGGAGCTCATAGATTGGACATTAGGTCCCTGCCCTCCCAGCACTGAGTGAATGTAAGTACTAAATAGTAACTGTTTCTCTTTTGGGCAGGAACCCTGAGGATTTCCCCTCCCAGTTTGATATTTTTTTTTTGAGTTTTGATTAAAGGGGCCATCTTTTGAATAATTTCTTAAAGAGGCCTATTCACTGAATGGGTATTACCTCACTCAAAGTGAGAACCTGAAAAACCCTTAACCTAAAAGGGCTAGCATCTCCCAATGCATCATAGGCTATCTCCAGTCATCCCAACAGATATCCAGCCCCTGGACCCAGATGGCTCTGGAGGAGAAAGTGAGGCTGGTGACCTTGCACAGTCCTCCCTCACTCAAATCAAAGTCAATTGCAGTCATCATTTTCCTAATGTCATCGTGATCCTCTTTGAAAATGAAAGACAAATACAACCATTGGACGAACATATTTGGTACTGGTATTGTTTCATTGTGTGTGAGATCTGTAAACTTGAAGAGGCCTGCTGGTTTGAATCACTTGTCCATGCCTCTTTTCATTTCTTGGCCTGTATGAGACTAATTGCTACTCCTACCTTTGCAGAGTCATCTAAGCAATGGTAAGTTGTATTCCAGAGTCTTATTTTTTTAATGTGCATTAAGTGAACCCCAAAATGACAGAATGAAATAAGGGATCATAAAACAGAGGAGAGACTCCTCCTCTTTCTGAGGCCTAAGTTTCCCAACTGAAAAATGGGGATGATAATAGTGACCTTCTCCATCCTTCCCTGGAGCCCTCTTGAGCTTTTGCATGTGAAGCTCCTTCCTGAGGGATGTTCTAGAAATGCAAGGGAGGGATTGAAATGATAGCAGCCTAGTGGCAAGTATATACCACACAGGGTCATTTCCAACCTGTACAAAGATTTCATGGAAAGCAGGCCCACAATCATGTCCCTGAGCATCTCTTCTGTCCCAGATTATGGCTTGTGGCACCTCAGTTATGGCCTTCAGATGAAGGGACTCTTCCGTCCCCACAGCAGTTTCATTTCCTTAGAGACACAGAGACTCCAGAAGTGTCAGCACTTTTACTTTTTTTTCCTGGTAAAGGTCAGGATACATTTCCCTGAAATCGTTATTCTATTTAGGACACCAGGGGCTTACTGACAAAATCACAGGCTCCCAAGATGGCAGAGCAGGAAAAGACTTTGAAATCATCTAAGCAAGAGTTTCCAACTTTTTTAGTCCCTTTACCTCTACATAAACCTTTCCCTTCCCCCTATTTGAGTACAAAAAGAAATAAATTCTAGAGTTTAATTTGCTTATACATGTAAAAAAAATTTAATTGTAAGGAACAGAATTAAAGCCTTGTGGGCACATTTAAGAAGGAACTTTCTCCTGCCGGCCGGGGTCACATATATCATATTGAGAATATCCTAATTTAGTCCAAGCTCCTCACTTTATTAGTGAAGAAACTGAGTTCTAGGATGGAAGAACTGATTGGGACTGCCTGATTGGCTGCTCTGAATTCCAAGCTCTTTCAGACTTCTTTTCCACAGGTCTCCTATAAAGTGAGAGGCAGAGTTGAATAGTGGATAAAGATCTGTCCATGAAATCACGAAAGCCTGGACTTGGTCTTGTCTGTAACAAATCCTGATCATGTGTCATTGTTCAATTATTTCAGTCATGTTCCACTGTTTGTGACCCTTTTTGGGGTGTTCTTGGCAAAGATATTGGAGTGGTTTGCCATTTCCTTCTCCAGCTCATTTAACAGAGGAGAAAACTGAGGCAAACAAGGTTAAGTGACTTACCCAGGGTCACAAAGTTAGTAAGTGTCAGAGGCCATATTTGAACCATGAAGATGAGTCTTTCTTACTCCATGCCTGTCACTCTATCCACTGCAATACCTAGCCACCTCTCCAGACCACGTGACCCCAGACAAATCACTTAACCCTGTGGTGTTCTAGTAACTCTCTTATACTACAGCTTGCAGAAAAAGTGCCAAACTGCATAGGTAGAAGGAGCTTCCTCACACGAGAGTTCACTATACCAGTGAAATCACAGGGTCCATCCCCATTCCACAGTATAATATATAAAGCTATAGCATATGGCCCAATCCCTTCCCCTATGGAATTCACATGTTTAGAAAGTCAAACGAGCTTGGACTGATTTACTGGCTTAGCCTAGATATCTCCTTGGAAAACATCTCTGTGGAATGGGGTAGAAAGAATGGTGGAGGGAAGAAACAGAGTTACAAGCAGTCCTTGGGATGGAGCCTTGCTGAGCAGAGCTGGGAAGCACGAGGGTCCTGAGAGCCTAGGAATGGGGGGGGATGGAGAGGGCAGCCCTAAAGAAAAAACAGACACTTCAGGGTGGTCTTGTTAGAGAGCAACACACAATTCCAAATAAATTCTGGAACTTGATCCAAGCATGCGTTTGAGATTCTAATGTTCAGATAAAAAATTTTAAATTACAGAAATAGATCTTGTTCCTCATTCTTCAGTCATCTATCTGAGAGAGTATTTCCCTAAAACTAGCTCAATTTTGGTCCACTCTGGATAGAAGTGGGCCTCTCTACTTTCTTTCTAGAGACAAGGGTATCCACACAATACTTGGATCAACTCATGTCTTTTACTGGGGTAGGAGTAGAGGTGAGACATGGAGGAATTATCATTCTTCAGTTTTGTAATAGTAGCCCTTGTTCTCGGGTTTTCAGGGCATGACTTCCCTGGAACTACTCCAAAGAAGGGATTTGTTGTAAATGGATGGAACGCTGGTCTTGGAATCACAGAACCTCAGTCGTAATCCTTGCTTTACCCCATTCTTGCTATTGGGCCACTGATTTCACTTCATTGCTTTGACCCTCACCTTCCTCATCTGCCAGATTGGGATAATGTACGCACTCTGCCTAACAAGGAAAACACTTTGTAAACCTAAGTATGCCATATAATTCCGAGAGACTGAGGCTCACTAGTCTTGCCCTAGAAGCCAGCAAAAAGTAACTGGAAAAACTATGAGATCACCACCACCTCCTCTGTCAGTCAGGTTTGAGAAACCCCAGCGTTATCCTTCATTGTGCTCTTTTCCTTGCTTCCTATCTCTGATCAGTTGCTGAGTCTTATTGGCTCTGCCTCCAAGATAGGCTCCATGATTCTCATGATTGGTCCCTTCTCTGAATAGAGGCAGCTGCATAAAGCAGTGGATTGAGCACTGGACCTGGAGTCAGGAAGACCTGAGTTCAAATCCAGCCTCAGATTTTTACTAGTTATGTGGCTCTGGGCAAATCAATTAATCTCTATCTACTTCAGTTTCTTCACCTACAAGGTAGGGGTAGTCATAGCACCTACCTCCCACGATGGTTGCGAGGATCAAATGAGATTATGTTTGTAAAGGGTTTGGCAAACCTCAAAGGACTATATAAATGTTAGCCACATCTCCCATCTTTGTGGTAAATAGAAAGGGTGCCATTCCATCAGCATGTGTCTCCTCCCTGGTTTTCAGCCTTTCCTGGGAAGAGGAGAAAAGGAGGAGCAGAAAGATTGTTCCATTAAGTCTGCAGTCTGCTCTCTTACCTTGGGGGAAGAGGAGCAACACCATTCCTTCAGCTCCGTGTATTTGTTCCCTCTGAACTACCGAAGGTCCTGTCAGAAGTGACCCTGAAACTGACCCCTATGGACAATGAAAATCTAACTAAACTCATTCCTCAATCATTAACCAACTCCGCCCTAGTCACACCCTCCCCATCGAAGTGATCCTGAAGCCCACTAGGTCAATATTCAAACCCCATTCCCCAGATCTGCTCTCTTTTTCCCTTTCCCCTCAAACCACCATCCCCTCAGGGTCTCACTCTAAAGCTACCCACGCTTTCCACTTAAACTCTGTCTCCACTGTGTTCTCTAGAATGCTTGTTCCACAGGCAACACACTTCCTTTCATCTTAAATCTCTTCCCTTTCTATTCCTTTCATCCTGGGCTCTCACTTAGACCCTACTGATTACACAGCCTCCCTGGCTGCTCTTTCTCACACTGGCAGCACTTTCCCTTATTGCCCTGCACTTACTGGTAAAGGGCGAAGGTGGTTGGAATACTCCTTTGCTCTCCTTCTACCACCATTACTTAGTAACCGCTCTGCCTTTGAAGTTCTTTCAATCATACCTGCCACCCATTAAAATTCTGGTTACCCACTGACCTCTAGGACACTTTTCTTCCTTCCTCATTGAGTTCAGTGATTGGCTCACAGTCTCTCTCTCTCTCTCTCACTCACTCACTCTCTCTCTTCCCCAATTTCTACCTTCATAACAGGAGACCTCAACATACACACGTATTGACAAACACCCTAACCTCATAGTTTCTTAGCTTTCTTGTTTCCCATGACCTGTTCCTCCACCCTACCTCAGCCATACACAAAGATTGCTTATATCCTAAATCTTGCCATCACTCACAGATGTGCCACTTTTATGTTCTTGAACACTGACATTCTTTTATCTGATTCAATCTATTGTCATCTCTTCTCTCCCTCTGACTTGAAATCCCAAACCTTATTCTTCTACACTGGATCCTCAACCTCTCAGTTCTTTCCTAGGTCATCACCCTTGCAATAGCTACACTCTCTTCCTTTGCCCATCTTTCCCCATCCCTTGGTCAAGGGATCACCTCTACATTGTCCTCCTGACTTGAGTCCCTTGCCCTCTTATGCCAGAAAAGATCTTGCCCCTACTCAGCCTTGGATCACTCCCACCATCCTCCCCTTTTGCTTCTACACATATACTGCTAAATAGAGCAGGAGGAAAACCATGCTGATCAGCTCCACTACAAATCTATGTTACAGAACTTCAATAGGTCCTCACTGTTGCTCGGCATTCCTTTTATAGCTCTTCAACTAGTTACTATCCCACTCACCACAGCAGTAAGTAAATTGTAAGCACATAGCATGTAGTAAAGAGCAAGACCAGGAATCCTACTTCTCTGACTGCTTTTCAGTCTTGTTTGCCATATGTTCATCTAAGTCACACCCACTAACAATGGGTGTCCCACAGGATTCTATCCTGGGCCCTCTTCTTTCTATATACTATTCCACTTGGAGATCTTTTTTTTAAATTTATTTAATATATTTAGTTTTCAGCATTGATTTTCACAAAAATTTGAATTACAAATTTTTTCCCCGTTTCTACCCTCCCCCCACTCCAAGATGGTGTGTATTCTGGTTGCCCCATTCCCCAGTCAGCCCCCCCCATCTGTCACCCCACTCCCCTCCCATCCCCCTTTCCCTTCTTCTCTTGTAGGGCAAGATAAATTTCTATGCCCCATTGCCTGTATATCTTATTTCCTGTTTGCATGAAAAAAACTTTGTTGTTGTTGTTGTTGTTTTTGAATGTCTGTTTTTAAAACTTTGAGTTCCAAATTCTCTCCCCTCTTCCCTCCCCACCCACCCTCCCTAAGAAGGCAAGCAATTCAACATAGGCCACATGCCTATCATTCTGTAAAACCCTTCCACAATACTCATGTTATGAAAGATTAACTATGTTTTACTCCTTCCTAACCTATCCCCCTTTATTGAATTATCTCCCTTGACCCTGTCCCTTTTAGAAAATGTTTGTTTTTTATTACCTCCTCCCCCTGTCTGCCCTCCCTTCTATCATCCCCCCTTTTTTATCTTCTTCCTCCTTCTTTCCTGTGGGGTAAGATACCCAATTGAGTATGTATGGTATTCCCTCCTCAGGTCAGATCCGATGAGAGCAAGATTTACTCATTCCCACTCACCTGCCCCCTCTTCCCTTCCTACAGAAGCACTTTTTCTTGCCACTTTTATATGAGATAAGTTACCCCATTCTATCTCTTCCTTTCTCCATCTCTCAATATATTCCTCTCTTATCGCTTAAATTGATTTTATTTTTTTTAGATATCATCCCTTCATATTCAACTCACCCTGTGCCCTTTGTGTGTGTGTGTATATATATATATATATATACATATATATGTATATGTATACCTACATATATACGCACATAGACACACACATATGTGTATATATATATATATATGTTTAGACACACACACACACATATATATGCATATTCCTTTCAGCTACTATGATATTGAGGTCTCATGAATCATACACATCATCTGCCTATGTAGGAATGTAAACAAAACAGTTCAACTTTACAAAGTCCCTTATGATTTCTCTTTCTTGTTTACCTTTTCATGCTTCTCTTCATTGTTGTGTTTGAAAGTCAAATTTTCTATTCAACTCTGGTCTTTTCACTGAGAAAGCTTGAAAGTCCTCTATTTTATTGAAAATCCATATTTTGCCTTGGAGCATGATACTCAGTTTTGCTGGTAGGTGATTCTTGGCTTTAATCCTAGCTCCATTAACCTCCAGAATATCATATTCCAAGCCCTTCGGTCCCTTAATGTGGAATCTGCCAGATCCTGTGTTATCCTGATTGTTTTTCCACAATATTCAAATTGTTTCTTTCTGGCTGCTTGAAGTATTTTCTCCTTGATCTGGGAGCTCTGGAATTTGGTGACAATGTTCCTAGGAGTTTTCTTTTTGGCATCTATTTGAGGAGGTTATCTGTGGATTCTTTCCATTTCTATTTTACCTTCTGGCTCTAGAATATCAGGGCAATTCTCCTTGATAAGTTCTTGAAAGATGATATCTAGGCTTTTTTTATCATGGCTTTCAGGTAGTCCAATAATTTTTAAATTATCTCTCCTGGATCTATTTTTCAGGTCAGTGGTTTTTCCAATGAGATATTTGACATTGTCTTCCATTTTTTCATTCCTTTGTTTCTGTTTTATAATATCTTGATTTCTCATAAAGTCCCTAGCTTCTACATGCTCCAATCTAATTTTTAAGATAGTATTTTCTTCAGTGGTCTTTTGGACCTCCTTTTCCATTTGGCTAATTCTGCCTTTCAAGGCATTCTTCTCCTCATTGGCTTTTTGGAGCTCTTTTGACATTTGAATTAGTCTATTTTTTAAAGTGTTGTTTTCTTCAATATTTTTTCAGCATTTTTTTGGGTCTCCTTTAGCAAGTCATTGACTTGTTTTTCATGGTTTTCTTGCATCATTCTTATTTCTTTTCCCAATTTTTCCTCTACTTCTCTAACTTGCTTTTCCAACTCCTTTTTGAGCTCTTCCATGGCCTGAGACCAGTTCATGTTTTTCTTGGAGGCTTTTGGTGTAAGCTCTTGCACTTTGTTGACTTCTTTAGGCTGTATGTTTTGGTGTTCTTTTTCACCAAAGAAGGATTCCAAAGTCTGAGACTGAATCTGGGTGTGTTTTCACTGCCTGGCCATGTTCCCAGCCAACTTACTTGACCCTTGAGTTTTTTGTCGGGGTATGACTGCTTGTAGAGCAGAGAGTACTTTGTTCCAAGCTTGAGGGGATGCGCTGTTGATTTCAGAGCTATTTCTATACAGCCAGCTCTGCCACCCCAGCACTCCTCCTTCCTCAAGAACCACCAACCCGGACCTGATGCAAATCTTCAGCAGGCTCTGCACTCCTGCTCTGATCTGCCACTTAATTCCTCCCACCACGTGGGCCTGGGACCGGAAGTAACCGCAGCTGTAGTTCTGTAGCTGCACCTCCCCCACTGCCCTTGGGGCAGTGGCTAAACCACAAACTCTGTCCCCTGCTGCTTTTCCCACTAACCTTCTCTGTTGTCTTTGGTGTTTGTGGGTTGAGAGGTCTGGTAACTGCCACAGCTCACTGATTCAGGGTGCTAGGGCCTGTCCTGCCTGGCTCCTGGTCTCGTTGGTCCTGCTGCCTCCCATGCTGAGCTCTGCTCCCCTCCGCTCTGTGTGTTATAGACCTCATCTATTGACCATCCAGACTGTCCTGGGCTGGATCCCTGCTTCCCTCTGTTATTTTGTGGGTTCTGCAGTTCTAGAATTTGTTCCAAGCCATTTTTTATAGGTTTTTGGA
This sequence comes from Trichosurus vulpecula, assembly GCF_011100635.1. Lineage (NCBI taxonomy): Eukaryota > Metazoa > Chordata > Mammalia > Diprotodontia > Phalangeridae > Trichosurus > Trichosurus vulpecula. Next base: position 282,553,897 of record NC_050575.1, read on the forward strand.
GGGACGTGGTGGGGAGCTCACTCAAGTCCCTGCTTTCCAGCCGCCATACCACTTGGAGATCTTGCCAGCTCCCCTGGATTCAACTGTCCTCTTTAGTCAGATGATTCTCAAATCTACTTATCCAGTCCTAAGCTTTCTGCTAGACCTCCAGTCTAACATCTCCAACTGCCATCTTGACTATCTCCAACTAGAAATCTTGAATGAGATGTCCTATGGACATCTTAAACTCAACATGCCCAAAGTTAAATTCATTATTTTTCCCCCAAAACAATCTCCCCTTCAAAACGTTCCTATTGCTATTAAGGACACCACGAACCTCCCAGTCTGTCAGACTCAAAACCTATGTGACATCTTCGACACTATACTCTATCTCATATTGCAAATTCAATCTGCTTTGTTTTTTTACCTTCATAATATTTCTTTCATATACTTCCTTTTCTACTCTAACAGTGCCAACACAATGGCGCGGGCTCTCTTCATCTCATTAGCTAACTGTTGCAATAGCCTGTTTGTTACCCCTTACACAAGTCTCTCCCCACTACATTCCATTCTCTATTCAGTTGCCAAAGTGATTTTCCTAAAATTCAGGTATGTCCATATTATCTCCTGGATCAAAAAAAAAAAAAAACTCTGGTGGCTTCTTGTCACCTCCAAATCAAACAGACAATCCTCTGCTTGGCTTTTAAATCTTTTCATAATCTGCTCCCCCACCCACTCCATTTCCAGTCTTTTTACACTTTATGCCCCATCCCTCCATAATCTGCTTGGCATTCAAAACTTTTCAAAACCTGCTCCCCTCCCCTACACACAATATACCTTTCTAGGCTTCTTTTTATGCCCTAAATATCCATAATCTCTGATCCAGTAATTTTGGCCTCTTACTTGTTCCTTGCATAAGACACTCCATCTCTCAATTCTTTAAATTTTCATGTTTTCCATGCCTGGAATGTTCTTCCTCTGCCTCTTGGTTTTCCTGACTTCCTTCAAGCCTAGCTAAAATCCTACCTTCTACATGAAGCTTTCTGCATCCACCTTAATTCTAGTATCTTCCCTCTGTTGATTATTTCCAATTTATCCTATATATAGCTTATTTGTACATAGTTGTTTTAATGTTGTCTCCCCTTCAGACTATGAGCACCTTGAGAGTAGGGATAGTATTTTCCTTTCTTTATATTCTAGCACTCAGCATAGAGCCTGGCACATAGTATATGCTTAATAAATATATGCTGACTGACTGACTAGCTGATTGGCCAGCTTGAACCAGCTTACAAGAGCGTATTGTTAAATTTTTCTGCTTCTTAGTTGTGCCTCTCTCTCAAACTATTCATCTGTGTACCTACTATCTGTAAAATAAAGGCTCCTTTTTCTTATTCTTTTGTCTTTGTACTCCTGGTACCTAACACAGTATATGGTACATAATAGGTGGTTAATAAATGTTTGTTATTGTGGTTGAAGTAGATTGAATTGATTCAAGCCCAAGACTCCCATCTGAAAACACACAGCTTCCCTTGAAAAAGAACAGCACAGTTATTGGTTCTGAGGAAGAAAATTTGATCCTCAAACTGCTTTACTTCCCTACTGGATTAATAACTTCATGAGTAATTTAAAATCCTGAAGCCATTAGTAAGCTTACTGCCACTATATCAAGATTTCCTGCCTTCTTCAATGCTATACTCCCACAAGTCCAAATCAAATGCAAAATAAGGATTGATTCCCGAGGGAACAATTAAGCCATATATAGAATAGGTCCAAGGAATCCCAGGATATGAAAGTGAATTGACTACTAGAAAGCTGAAGACTAGTTTTAAATTCTTTGAACTAAACTTAAACTCTTTCTGATTCCTGGTTGCTAGTCTGCCAAGAGACATGAAACCATCGTGGACAGGGAAAGCTACCACCACGTGACCTTCCTTCTCCCAGTCACATGACAGAATGACCGTTTCCCAGCTGTGCCCCTCTTCCCTCTTCAGGAAACAAAGAATATCCTTCATAGCATGAAGAGAAAAGCTATTGTCTAGCAGCTAGCTTCCTTCTGGTTTTCCTAGTCTATGGTGTCTGGATCCCATCATCAAAGCATCACACTGGAGAACCCAGGCTGGGCACATTCCTCTCATTAGGATCTATGTCCCTTCTTGGGAAAGCTAATCGTTTTTGGCTGAGTCACAGCCTATATCTTCAACTAGCTATTAGTCATCAATTAGAATTCCTACACTAGGCTTCCACTTCACCTTCCTTCCTTTGTCACTCCTGTTGCTGTCACTCCCCATTTATCTAGATCATTCTGAATTACCTCTGGGAAACCAATTTTCACTAAAATATTAATATCTTTAAGGATTAGACTTGATAATTGTCTTTGAAAAGATTTTAATTTTTTTTAATTTTAAAAGATTGTTTTTTAAAAGAAGGCTTCAGGTAGATAACAATTCTACAACTAAAGGAACGGATATCTAATGGTAGAATTTTAGGCTAAGGTTCTCAAGTAGGAAGATCTACCAGGGGTAAGGAGCTTTTTGACATCTCTCATATCTTACCATATAGGCTACCGCCAGCACTTCCTGTGTTTAAGGAAAGTAATGACCCCCTATTTCTTCTTTAGACGCTTGCCAGGTGTCCCTGTGGATGTTTTTCTCTGAACAGAGTTTATGGATGTACTGCCCTCCCTATGTTATTTTAGCTACTGCTTTATTATTTTTTGTTCTTTTCTTAAACAAGCTATTCTTTTTCCCCTGCTTAAACTTCCTTCCAGGCATTTTGAGTCATTTCCCAAGGCCTTCAGTGGCTTTAGTTAAGGAACTTGGTATAAGCAGTGTTTTTGTCATTTCTGGTGTTTGTCTCTCTGGAGGATTTATAGATGGGTATCAGCCTGAGCTAAGTAAAAGACCAGCAAAGAAGGTGGAGCCTGGAAAGACTGGTGCTGGCTTTTGCAGTAAGGCCAGAATTTGCCACTCATTCTGATAAAAAGCATTAACCCTTGGGTTTCACAGGACAATGATTTTGAATGGAAGAAAACCACAGAAAATCAGAGGTAGAAGGGACTTCAGTTCCTTCTTGTACAACCTAGACCTAATGATGCATCCCCTCTGTAACATACTAGACAAGTCTGAAGATCTCTAAAGAGGGAGAACCCATCACCCTCTGAGGGAGCCCATTGCACCGTTAGATAGATCGAATTGTTAGGAGGGTTTTTTTTAACATCAAGCCTAACTTTGTTTATTTGTCCTCTTTCTTCTAGATTCTTCCACCTATTTCTTCTAGATCTGCTCTCTGGGGCCTAGCAAAATTATTCATCTCTCTACTACATGACAGCCCTTCAATTACTTGATGTATCCCCCTCTTCTACCTTCTCCTCTCTAGGCTACATAGTTCCAGTTCCTTCAATCATACCTCATTAAGTACCGTGATGTTCATTATGGCCTCTAACTGGATGACTGCTGTAGTTGGGGTTCCTCATCTATAAAAAGAAAGAGTTGGATTTAATAATTTATCTCTAGAGTCCTGTCCAGCTCAATATCTTACAGTTCTTTGATCACAGGTTCTCCAGGGGGAGGATATATAAAAAGGAGAGAAATGGAATCAAAAGGGGATGTTCAAAGATATACTTTGCCTACTTCACAAATTTAAGTGAGAACAATCCTGACCAGTCTCATATCCAATCCAATTCAATTCAATCAAAAATTAAGCAAGCTCCTTTCAATAGACTATGAGTTCCTCAAGGACATGGACTATCTTCTTCCTTTCTCTTAGTTTAGCACAGGTCTGGCACATAGTAGGAAATTAATTGATGCTTATTGATTGACAATACATCTGAGACAGAACCAGATGCTTAAGATACAAAGACAACAAAGAAAATGAGTCTCTGTGCTCATGGACTTTCTATCCTTAATGCTTGAGACCATCATGCATATACCTCTTTCTTGCTGCCTCTCACATCCATACTTTCCCAACATATTCTGTTGGTTTTTTACATGCTATCCTGCATGTGTGACTAAATGAATATTGGTAAATCTATTTTTAAAATTATTTTTATGATACCTTGAGATTTGGCAAAGGTTTAAAGAAATCAAATGCTTAATTATATAGCCTAATTCCAAGGAACTCGAGGCTGTCTGTGTCTTCTCAATGCCAATGAAAGAAAGAATGGCAGATCTTGGCCATTCTACTGTCAGAAAGACATAGACACCAGAGAAGGACAGTGGTTTGCTCATGATCACCACACATTGGTAACAGACCTAGAGACAGAAATAAAAACTAGCAAACTTCAGTCCTCCCTTAGGAGATAGGGGGGAGGTGAAGGGGAGGTATGGAAGTAGAGATCTAAAGCTGCAAGGAGACTTAGAGACCATGCAGTTTAAGGCTCTTATTTAATGTACTTTTTAGTTTGTTTGTTTTTTTACCATGATCTTAATTATCAATGAACACAAACATTATAATAAAAATAAACAGAAGGGATCATATAAAACCATTAACTTCTGTTGGATACAATTTAATATGTATTAAATTTAATGCCAGAATAATAATGTTGATTTGATTATGTCCCCTTCTAGACTTTTTCCTTCTTTACTCTTTCTTTCTTTCTTCCTTCCTTCCTTTTTCTTTTTTCCTCTTTTTTTTTTCTTTTTCTCTTTGGCTTATCTATTAGTATGACACTCTTTTCCAAGGAATTGGAATATATATCTACGGACAGGACAAAATAAAAGCTCAGTATGCTCTGACCTAAGGATTGGCAATTGTGGATCCCTAAGAGAAATAGTCTTTCCTTCTCTTTGCCTAACTGGGGGGCAGGAAGAAGAGCTAAAATATTATGAGTGGTCCAGAGGAAGAACAGAAGTATCTAAGAGAGTATGGAAGGTTGGTGGGCACTGAATGGGTGCTCGGAGTTACTTCTACTGTTGCTATTCCAAACAACAACCAGGGAACAAGACATTTGGGACATGTTGTACCTGGACCAGCAGGGCCAGCAGGAGCCAATGCAGAATGACAGTGGCTATCCCTGGATCCAAGAACAGAAATGGTAAAACTCCTGTCTTCTCATCAATTACCTTGCTATGGCTCTCACCCTGAGACTATACCCCATTCTTCATTTCTTTGAGAGTCTACTTGTTTTCTGTGTTTGTCATTTGATGTCAAAAGAAGTCATTTGCTTTAAGATATTGTTTATGTTTGTCTTTGAGGGCCATCAAAAGCAGTCACGATACAAAGAGGGAGAAGGATATTCCTTTTTAATCATTGGTTTTCATTCCTGTGAAGAGTTTGAGTCTAATAACTGAGACTTCACTCATATGTGTTTTTATATCTCCCCCAAAGCAGAGAAAATATCAAATTAATCTGGACTCATACCTGCACATAAAATAAGCCAGTTATTCTAATGGGAAGGGACTTGATAGGGAAGGACAAGAGAAAGCTCCTCTGAGGAATCTCTTCTCTCATTGTTTTCTCAGTAGCATATTACAGAAACTCCTTTCCCCTCATGGCAAATCTCAGTAACTAAACAGAAAAACATGCATTAACAACAGAGCTAGGAAACTGTTGTTCCATGCATTCAAGGGTAGGGGCCAGAAAGAGGGAGTAGTTAGTACTCTTCTTCAGCCAAGCATTTCATACCATCCCTCCCTCTCAATTATTGCTAGATATTTCCTCCCACTCTATCCCAATAGACATCCTCTCTGTAACAAAAAAGTATGGTCAAGTAAAATGAATCAATATATTGTCCATATCTGAAAACACACACTTCAAAATACAATTCTGATCTGTCACTTCTCTGAAAGGATCTTATTTTAAGATGAAGAAACACAGCCTTAAAAGGGGAAAGGGATGTGCCCAAAGTCACAGGGTTACATAGGCCTGCCTGGAAGGGTATGCTGGCTCAACTACAAAACTCTTTGTATATCGTCATTGGTTCTCCCCTGCCTTTCTTCTTCTACTTCCCCTTCCCACCTCAGGGAATGCTCCTGGGCAGAGCATGTTGGCACACCTAGCACACCTTTCCAGGCATGCATATGTATGAGTAGTAAGTAAAAGAGCTGAGCAATCAAATGCACTTCCTTAAATTTTTTTTTCATCAATTAACAAAAATTTATTTTCTCTCTCTTTCATTCCTCCACCTTTAAAAACTAAAAACTAAACCCCTATAACAAATAGGTACAGTCAAGCAAAACAAATTCAAATAATGACTATGTCCAAAAAATGTATGTCTTATCATCTTGTACCCTGAGTCTATCATCTTTATGCCAAGAGGTAACACATTTTATCTTTCATTCCTTGGAGTCATGGGTGGTCATTTTGTGGATCAGAGTTTGTCAGTCTTTCAAAGTTGTTAATAACTATATGAAATTGCTTACCATTTTAGAATGGGGGAAAGGGAGGGAGGCAAAGAGAAAAATTTGGAACTCAAGATTTTGTAAAAAAAATGAATACTAAAAATTGTCTTTATATAATTGGGAAAAATGCTATTTTTTAAAAAAAAATAAATAGGACATGTCTTTGTATCCCCAGCACTTAACACAGTGCCTGGCATATGATAAGCCTTTATTAAATTCTTTCTCACTAACGAAACAAAACAAAAGGTGTTAACAACATTGTTGTTATTGTATAAATTTTTCTCTTGGTTCTGTCCACTTCATTTTGACAAATCCCAGGCTCTTCTCCTGCCTTTTATCCTGCCTGGCATTCCAGATCTAAGCATCCTCTCTACCTGTGCCCTGCCCAGATGCAGTGAACTAATTGCATTATTTCTGCTGTTGTTCACTGTAACTTTCTTAGCTGCTTCTCTTCATAACTTCACCTCCTTCCCATCACTCATCTTGTTAGGGCTCAGAAAATAAAAATAATGAAACAGATTTTTCATTTGCTGTTTCCTGACCGTGTCATTATTAACTGAATTTGACCTAAGCTCCAGACTTTTCTGGAACTCATTGCCACACCCAGGGATAGTGCAAAAGAGTTAGAGGAATTAATTTTGCATGAGCTCACTTTGGTGGGGCTCAGAGGACATGTGGAACAGAATGGCATTTCCACAAGGCAGTAAGCCAGGATACATTTCTTCTGATCTCAGGGACCGGGCACAGTTACCACATGGGTGATTTTTCCTTTTTGCAGGGGCTGACTCTGCTTCTCGTACTTGAATATCCTTCCCCCCCTCCCTTCCAGCAGCCTGCAATGGGCCATGCCTGCTTTCCAGATGCCCTTCAAAGAACCTAAGTAGTCACTTGCTAATTCTGTCTTCTTCCCACATGTCTTGGAGTACTCCCAGGCCTGCTGCCTATGATAGGTTCCAGGCCTTCTCAGTTATCAGTGCTGGCAGAGATACTTGAAGAGGAGTAAAAGCGAGGTGAAGAAATATACACACCGAAGGAAACAGCTGACCTCCTTAAGTCCTAGGGATAGTGTGAGGTAGAGAAAACTGTGGAGCTATAAAAGGTGCTAACTACTTTCCCTCCTTACTAGGAGCTAATATTAATAATAACTTATTTTTATGGATTGCTTGTTTATAGAGCATTTACTTTATATGATATTGATTCACATTCACAATAACCTTTTGAATTAGGTACTTAGAAGTATTGTTATTTTTATTCTATAGATGGGGAGACTAAGGACTAAGCAATATAGTGACTTGCCCATGTTCACACACTTGGCAAGCATCAGAAGCAGGATTCAAGGATAGGCCTTCCTGATCCAAGGCCTACACTCTAGCCGCTGTCTATATTCCTGTATCTTAAATATTGACTACAGATGAGAAAATTTATTTTAAGATACCTCTATTTATCTACCTATCTATCTATTTATCTATCCATCTATATACATAGAGAAAGAAAGAGAGAGAGAGAGATGTTGGGTTTCTTTTAATCTAAAGAGAGTTTCTTGCTAACATGAGAGGGTCATAGAATCATAGGATCATAGATCTAGAGCTGGAAGGGAACTCAGAACCATTCAGTCCTACTGTCTCATTTTACAGACAAAAGAAAGGCCTCTGGAGGTTGTTACTCACCTTTGTCCATAGCCATATACATAAGAAACAAGATTTGAACAAAGGCCCTATGACCAGAGCTAGAAGGACAATAAGCAAACAACTTTCTAGCACCAAAATGGAGACTATCATTAGACCAATTGAAATAGATTCATAGAACAAAGAACTAAAGTCACTGGACTAATGGCCATTTCATATTCTCTTTGTTTCCTGGGCTGGAGAAGAACCACACAAGATGAAGAGGAATGAGTGGATTACAATCTGTGCCACCTCAAGGCAGGCCCACATCAATGAGACAACAGATACAATGAAGCATCACAGCAACTTAAAGCAGTGGTCCTCTCATCTGTAGAATTTAAGGACACGATGGTTTCAGAGAAGGGGATGTTTGCTCTAATAGGCTGGTTGCATCAGAATGGTTTTATGACTTAGGAATATTATCCCTTTCCAAATCTAGACCAAAGACATGGCTCTGGATCAAGGTTCTGCCGCATTCTTGCTGTGTAATGTTAGGGACATGTCTTCTGGACTTCTGCTTGCTCATTTCTAAAATGAAGCTAATGGATTAGATGTTATCTGAAGTCACTTCCAAAAGTATTAGACATCAACCTCTGTTCTTTTCCTGCGTCTTCTTTGATGATGGATATTCTGGCTTGTAATTGTCAACTCCTATTTGTGTTCCTCCACATTATTTGGTATTTGCCTGTTTGGTTTCAGGTTTGTGACTCAGCTCATACCAGTGTCTCTCCTTCTATCTGCTTCTACAGCTTTGGCATCTCTCCTTCCATTTCTCTTATTTCCTTCAAAGTCCCCATCTATTCCACCTCCTTTGACTCTCCATGGTATCAAGCCCTACAAAACTCCTGCCTTTGCAATGGGAGACTCTAGATAACCCAACCTTTAAATCTAAGTCAGGGCTGGACCAGGCCAAACAGGACATGCCCTACCTCAGGGCACAGTATAAGAGAACCAAAGAAGAAGTAGGAGGGGAATATTAAGTGAGGCAGCTTGGTGCAATGGAGAGAAGGCTAGATTTGAAATCAAAGGATTAAGTTTCAATCCCAGCTTGGTTACTTACTACCTCTACAACACTGGACAAATCTGAATAAAACGCTGGGCCAGACTATGAAATGGCCATCAGTCCAGTGGCTTTAGTTCTTTGCTCTATAAATCTATTTCAGTTGGTCTAATGATGGTCTCCATTTTGGTCCTAGAAAGTTATTTGCTTGTTGTCCTTCTGTCTCTGGTCATAGGACTTGGTTCAAATTTCAACTTTGTTGCACATTGCTATAGGCAATGGAAAGTAACACTCTCCAGAGGTCACTTTTTTATCTGTAAAACAAGAGAATTGAACTGAATGGCCTGAGGAAATGAGAATCAGGAAAAGCTGAGTTCACATCTTGCCTCAGACACTTATTAGCTTTGTGACCCTGTGCAAATCCTTAAGCTCTGTCTGCCTCAGTTTCCTCAAGTATAAAATGGGGATGAGTAGCACCTACCTCCCAGGATTGTAGTGAGGATGAAATGAGATAATATTTGTAAAGTGCTTAGCACAATGTTTGGCACATACATGTGATTAGTAAGTATTTATTTTCTCCCTCTCGCTTATTTTCTTGAGCCTCAGTTTCCACATTTGTATCATAAAAGAGTTGGATAAGATGGCTTCTGTAGCCCCAGCCAACTCTCTCTATAGGGTATCCCAAAAATCATAGTGCTGTTTTAGGTTATTAGTATTTAATATATACATTTATATATAGGTCATGTCTGAATAAACCAAGTTTCTTCAAGAATAAATAAATAAGCTTTTAAATATTTAATTTAGTAATGAATTTAATAATAATAAATTTATTATTTAAGCTTAATATTTAAACTTCAATAGCTTAAAACAGCACTAAGACTTTGGTGTACCCTATATATGCTAGACTATGATATATATTTGTTAGGTGATTCCAAAACAGTTCTAAATTCTGAACAGAGCTAGTACGGACAAAGCTATGTAATTTCTATGTTAGCTATATAAGCATCCCTATTTCTTTGCTCTTGGCTGCCTTACAGATGTGCTGGGAGAGAACAGCCCCAAACATTTTATGGACAAGAGAACCTTAGAGATGCCAACAAGAATAGCTAGTGGGAAATAAAAGCAGCTATCCTTGGAGAAATCTAGAATATAGATTAGTACTTACAAGCCCTTCAAATGAATGCCAACTCATTTTCTATGAAAAGTACCACTGGGTAAAGAAACGTGGTATTGTTGGAGTCCCAGAAACTCTACATCCTGGGACTTAAACCAGTGATAGAGATTCTGAACTTACAGAATTTAGGAGCTAGAACAGAAATTTTATATCAAGGTCAACCCAATCATTTTTTAAACTTCATTTTGCATTATTAGGAACATTGTTGACAATGCGTGTGGTGAATTACATTTCTCAGGTTTCTATTTTTGTATGACACACTAAGATATACATGGTAAACTATATAGTATAGAATCATATAAGTGGTCTAAGAGGTCATTAGCACAAATTAATTTCACAGATGAGGAAAAAGAGATTTGGACACATATTCAAGGTCACACAAGTAAAAAGTAGGATTTGCACCAAGATCTTTTTATTCCAAAAGTCTGGGCTCTTTTCATGGTACCAGACTGACTTCCTAATTAGTTTGTGTAATTCCAAGGGACCTATTGGCATAGAGACATTAAGAGCAGTCATGTGACTGAAGTAAAGCATATATGTTTAATTTCAGAGACGTTTTAGTGAGTGTATATTCTCACTATTGGCAAGACAAAAGCCAGCATTGGAGAATAAGGAAATGAACTAAGATGAGGAGACTAAACAAGGTTGTAATCATTTGTCTGAGGAAATAACCAATGATTAAAACTAAATGACAGTGTTAACAAAACGAGGAGTCTAAGATATAAACCAGGACTTTGGAGCCAAAGCAGACATCAAAGTCCAGCAGTAGCAGTAATCCCAGGATCAGTATATTAAAACAATCCCAAAGACTAAGTAACAATCGTGTTTGGGGAAATTCTTCCACCAAAGGATCCTAAGATCCTTTTGGAGAGTAATTCTTCCCAACTTGATCTATTTGATCAGAGATCAATTTCTTGATCCTTGCCTCCTTCTGAGGATTCCAGTGATCAATGGAAGAGCCAATAAAGGTGGTAAATATCAACTCATGTATTTTTACAAATAAGGAAACACCCAAAGAAGTTAGAATATTTGCCCAAAATCATGCAGTCTGTAAGTGCCAGAGCCCAGCTCTTCTGCATCATGATTCTGTGTTCTTTCCATTAGCATATTTTAAGAACTAGGGATTTTCTATATAGCCTAGGGCAAGGCACTTAACCTCTCTGGTCCTCAGTTTCCTCATCTGTAAAATGGGAAGCATAATAATTGGATCTACCACACGCAGTTCTGAGGACCACATGACATGACACATGTAAAGTGCTTTATAGATCTTTCAGCACCATATAAACACTATTAATGTTTTCTAATAATATTTCTACTATTCCTAGTTTCTACTCCAAAGTAGAGTTGGGGCTATGTCATTAAATAAGGAGGTGTGAATTTGAAGGTATTATTAGACTTAGAAATCTAGTCCTAGAAGGGACCTGAGAGGCCATCTGGTCACTCTTTTCATATGTGAAGAAATTGGGACCCAGGAAGGTTAAGTAAGTTGTCCAAGGTCACTCAAATAACAAGCATCTAAGGTAGAATTTGAACCCAAGCCCTCTTACTCCAGAGGCAGTGCTATTTCCATTCTATTACATTGACTTCTACAAGAAAATGTCAAAGCCCTGAACAGAAACAAGGACTGATGAGACCCAGACCACATGATAAGTGAATTGGACCATGAGATCAACCCGTCTCTCTATACTTTTTTTCCCTTTCCCCCCCCACATTTCCATTGACAGCTTTAGTTTTTAAATCATCTTCATTTCTGAATGCATTTCTTTTCCCACCTCTATTCAGGGAATCACCTCTTCCTGCAAAGAAGAAGAAAGGGAAAAATTAATAAGCAGTTCAGCAAAACCACCTAATATGTCAAGTATGTCTAACAATATATACAACATTCTACACCTATAGTCCCCTACTTTAGCAAAGATGGGAGCATCCCCCTTGCTTTGTGTAATTGATCACCGTGGCTAAACTGAACATGAAGTAATCACATGAGGCCCTAAGACAATCTGAACAAACACATTTTGCCAGTCAAGACCCTATCTAGGACAAGGAGGCCCTGATTACTTTGAGAAAAAGAGCACACATTTCTCATTTCCCTAAAGCTTTGAGATCATAAATCACTGGAAGGGCGATGAGTAAAGTCTTGCCAAGCCAGCTGCTATCCCCTCTCCAGTAGAAATGATGACAATTATAGCTATTTACATAGCACTTTAAGATTTGCAAAGAGCTTTATAAATATTCCCTTAGTTTCTCATCACAACAATCCTGTGAGGTAAAAACTACTATTATCCCCACTCTACAGATAAGGAAACTGAGGCAGAGTAGTCAAGTGATTTGCTTAGGGTCACACTGCTAGTAAATAAGTACCTGAGGCAGGATTTAAACTTAGTTTCCCTACTCAAAGTTTAGTGCTTTACCCACCACCTAACTGTCCTAGCAGACAACAGGGAAAGGGAGAATGAGGATGCCGGAGATGGGGGTGAGGGATTGGCGACCATTTCGACATCTACGGGGTAAGTCAACTGGTAGAGCTCCATCTACTGGTGGGGGCCTCTGGTTGAATATGCTCACACAAGGTCTTTTATGCCTAGAGCTTCAGGAGGAAGGGAAGTATTCAGAATTACAGTAATTCTTTCGCCTTGCTTGTTCCCATCTCCTAACTGCACAATATTTTAAATCAGTCATGAAAAAAGTAATAAAGCAGTGCACAAATTGGAAATTTGCTTTGGAAGAGCTAAGCAAATGTGGATTTCTTTAAACTTCTTTTGGCCTTTATAAACTATGCCAAGAAATCTCTTTTCCCCATCTCTCACTCTCCCACCCCTGAAGAATTTCTTAGGAGATCTACTTAATCATAATTTTCTCCAACTGAATCTTAGGGAGAGGATGTTTTGATTAAAAAAAAAACTTATCAAACTAGGATCCTGACTGGAAACAAAGCTCAATTATGTTCTGATGTTCTAAGTTTAAACAGTTCCTAATTCCCTCTTCCCACACACACCCAAATGCTGTCCTTGCTGTCTCCACCTAGGCTGACACTGGACATATATACGGACATCGCTCATGTCCTTATCTAGCCCCCATCCTAGTGTCAAAACTATTCTTTGTGCAAAAGGGAGGAGCAATATCTCTTATACAAGCTTCTGAAGTCTTTCTTTGGTCTTTGTTTTAGTCAAATAGTTTAGCTTTATCTTTAAGGCATCTGGAAAAGTCAGAAAGATGTAAGAACAGGTGGGGTATGAAGGGTGTGAAAATTCTTTTAATCATACACAACTACAACTAAGGCGAAATGCTTTAGAGTATTTTTTCAGAGTTCAGAAATTTAGAGGTTAATAATAATTATGATAGGAAGAACAAAAAGCTTTTGCATAACTCTTTAAAGTTTGCAAAACACTTTTCTTATGTTAATTAATCTGGTCCTCATAACAACCCTATGAGGTAGGTGCTATTATTCTCCCCCTGGCAATCATTCAAAATCTATTGCAGAGAGTGCAATTCTGAGAGACTGGCCTCATAGCTCAAATGCCAATCATATTTTACCTAAAAGACTATTTTATGGAGAACTCACGCAAGGCAAATGCTCACATGGGGATCAGAAGAAGCAATACAAGGACACCCTCAAGGTCCCTTTGAAGAAGTTTAATGTCCATTGTGAGATATGGGAGACACTGGCACCAGACTACTTACCATGGCATGCCCACATCGAAGAAAGTGCCGTGTTTTATAAGCAAAGAGTGATCACAGTAGCAAAAAGGAAATGTGAGATGCACAAATCTAGAGATATGTCCATCCCAAAAGTTCGAATGAACTATTTGTGCCCTACCTATGATAAAGCCTTTCAAGATCCTACTGGACTGAGCAGACTGTGTACCTTGACTCCAACATTATGATGTTATTGGTCCTCTTCTAGTACTAAGGATGAATAATAACAACATTATTTTCCGCATTTTATAGAAGAGGAAACTGAAGCAGAGAGAGATTAAGTGACTTGTGACTAGCGAGTATTTGAGACAAGATTAGAACTTAGGTCTTTTTAACTTTAAATCTAAGCTCTCATCTCTATCCACAGCTCAGGTGAGTTCTCTGCCATCCCCCTCTTAGGTAGAATGACTTCACTTTATCTCTTGGTCTCTACTCTCCTATTTCTCAGTTGAGTCATCTATAAATTTGATTTTAAAGGCCTTCTTCATTTCTCTTTCCTTTGGTTGCATTCAGTGTTGCTTGTGACAAGTTAGAGCCCCCCATCATCTCCTATCACTTAAATGTCCAGAAGGATTTCCTGCTGTCCTAGGAGATTCCTCTCTGGGACCATGCCATTTCCTTTCTGCTTGCACAAGCTTTGTGATGTTGCCAAATATTTGGTGGCTGTCGCCAGGGAAACCCTGCCACACAGTCAATCAATTCTAAGGTTGCATAGGAATTGAAAAGCTTCAATTCCTTCTACAGTGAGTCTTCCTCATGTTTTTTGTCACAAATGCCAAGCAAAGAGTCAGAGTCAGGACTAGAATCCAGGTTTTCTGACTCCAAATCTTCCCACTGTCCCATATTACCTTTAGTGTGGAAGGGTTTAAAAAAAAAGCCTTCATAAGTAAAAAACACTACTAAACCCTTGGGGAAGGGTATAGAAAGAAAGAGAGAGAGAAAGAAAGAAAGAAAGAAAGAAAGAAAGAAAGAAAGAAAGAAAGAAAGAAAGAAAGAAAGAAACAGAGAGAAAGAAAGAAACAGAGAGAAAGAAAGAAACAGAGAGAAAGAAAGAAACAGAGAGAAAGAAAGAAAGAAAGAAAGAAAGAAAGAAAGAAAGAAACAGAGAGAAAGAAAGAAAGAAGGAAGGAAGGAAGGGAGAGAAAGAAAGAGAAAGAAATAAGGAAAGAGAGAGAGCTAGAAAGAAAGAAATAGTTCATGTCCTCAAGGAGCTTACATTCTAATAGAGAGAATTGACACCTTAAGGGAGTGATGCTTAGGGAAGCTGCTTTGGTTTGGAAAATCACTGCTTAGGGTTCTCAATTGGCACACTCTTTCCAGGTGTATTGGCACTATTGATTTGATTATTATTCCAGAGGGCCTGTGCTGCTTCAAGTACTATAGGGTAGATGGTGAGAAGATGGCTGGGTGGTAGAGTGGAACATACTGGAAGCCTATCTACTTATAGTTGTCCCTGAGAGGCAATCACCAAGGTGGGAGGGGAGATGGAGAACAGGAATTCCAGAGCTGAAAGGGTTAAGTCTTCCATGTCATGATCTTAAATGATCTTCCATGTCTTAAAGGATGTAGGGAGAGATTAGACTTGTGGTCTATTAACACCATGTACCAACCACCTGGTCTATCTAGTCCTGGCAATATAGGGTCACTTCAGAGGAAAACTCTCCAACACAGAGGTAGGTCAGCTAGGTGGTCCAGTGGGAAGAAGGTAGGACTTGGAGTCAAGAAAACTTGATTATAATTCCTGCTTCAGACACTTAGAAACTGTGAAACCAAGGGCAACTCAGTCTCAGTTTCTTCATCTGTAAAATGGGGATAACAAGTTCACCTACCTCAGTTATGTTGGGAAAATTAAATGAGATACCATGAAAAGTACTTTGAAAGTCTTAAAGTTCTCTACAAATGCTATCATCATCAGTATTATTGACTGGCACACAATCATTCCCAGCATAGTGATTCACTTCCTTGTGAGAAGAATAACAATGGTTCATGTTTTTTAAGTACCTCATGGTTGTAAGCAATGTCTCTCCACAACACAACACTATTTCTAAGCAGTGAGGTATTCAACAAGTCACCAGGAGTTTATTAAGCACCTACTATGTGTCAGGCACTGTGCTAAGTGCAGAGGATACAAAGAAAAGCAAAAATAGTCCCTGCTTTCAAGTTGCTCACAATTTGATGGGAAAGACACCGTGCAAACAACCATGAACATATAAACTATACACAGGTATATTTTATATATATATATATATACACACACACATACACATACACACACACATACACACACACATACACACACACACACATACACACACACACATACACACACACACATACACACACACACACACATACATATACATACACATACATACATATATACATATATATACATATATATATATATACATATATATAGGTATTGGAGGTAATCTCAGAGGGAAATTCAGTTGTTTCGTTCATGTCAGACTCTCTGTGACCCCATTTTGGCTTTTCTTAGTAAAGATGCTGAAGTGGTTCACCATTTCCTTCTCCAGCTCATTTTACAGATGAGGAAATGAGGCAAACAGGGTTAAATGACTTTCCCAGGGTCTCACAGCTAACGCATCTAAGTCAGGGTCTGAACTCAGGGAGAGGAATCTTCCTAACTCCAGGCCTAGTGTGCTATGTACTGCACTATCCAGGAAGCTTCTCTTTAGACAGAAGGCATTAGCATTAAGGGGGATCAGGAAAGGCTTCCTTGAGAAGGTAAGATTTAACCGGGACTTGAACAAACCCTGACCTTCGAACCTATTCTGCACATCCTCTTGTGGATATGATTTCACAACTGGACCCAAAAGTCTTTTTCTTATGTAGTTGTTGCCCACTAAACCAACCATCTGTGAATAAATGAGCAAGCTTCTCTCACCCTCCCAAGGACATTGGCTTTGACATTGGATGAGGCTACGTGGTGCAGTAGAACACTGGTTCAAACCTACCTCCACTACTTATTATCTGTGTGACCTTGAGCAAGTGACTTTACTTGAGGGACCTCAGTTTTCATATTTTTAAAATGAAATGTTTGCACACGATGACCTCTAAGACCCCTTCCCACTCTAAATTTGTGACCCACCACCCTTATGACCTCTGATGGTTTTGACTGATGACTATATGGACAAGTATGGTTCCTTTACTCTTCCCATGCCCTATCTCACATTGCATATTTCCCAAGAATGACCATACCAATTAGGTCAGCCTATTCTCTTACTATTTGTCAGCCCCCATCCCTCTACCCTGTCCATGGAAGACCATAAAGAGTAGCTCCGTTAGGGCAGGCTTTAGAGTGTTTTGTATATGGTAGGTTGTTGCACTGACCTACAAGGAGCCAGGTAAGAATGGACAACCTGGACAACCTGCATGCTAAAGAGTCACTCTAATGGTATAGAATTCAATCTATAAAGTTGAATTTATAAGAGAAATACCTGGGGATAAGGAGGCCTTTGCAAGCAATGCCTCTCAAATCATTACCAATTAATGGCAGCTACTCCATTAACTTGTAACCCTGGCCTTACTCAGATGGGGGTGGAGGTTTGATGGTGCAGGACACCAGAGTCCAGGCCATTAGCTTTCTTCATTTCAGCTCTTCTTTCACTTTGTCTCTGATTAAATTTACAGGATCCTGAATATAATTATTGTAGAGATCATCCAGTATAATTTCCTACCTGTTGGGTGAACTCCTACATTAGCCCTAACTTACCTCTATAGTCGCTGCTTGAAAGGCATATTGTACGGAGGCACTCAGTTGGTTGTTGCCCCTCCTTCTTGAAGAGGACCAAATGACATCACTATGATAGAGTCAAGTTACAGTGTATTCCACTGTGGCTGATCAGACCAAAAGGAGCTCAGAATGCTCTACCACAGGTTTGGCACAAATGGTTCATGTGAACATCTGGGGCGGATTCTCTAAATTTGTGCCTCTCACATTGCTTTTGATCTACTTCAGTAAAAATAAATTCAATGAGGAACTTATTATCTGCTAAAATAGCCTAGTCCATTGTTGGCAGCTTTCATTTGGGAGTAGCTCTACCTCATAGTAATCTAAACTCAGAGGGAGCCCCTCTCACTGGTTATGGGTGGGTTAGTTGTTGTTGTCATCATAATAGTTATTTGCTCTGGTTGGGTTTTCTTTTCCTCCAGTACCTGAATTCCTCCCTGAGCCTCCCTACCCACCCAATAAGTCAGTGAGTCAATATACATTAAGCACCTACTAAGTGTCAAGCACTCTGCTGAGCAACACAGATACAAACAAAGGCAAAAAGCCTCTGCCCCAGAGGAGCTCAGGATCTAATAGGGAGACAACAGGCAAATGACTATATACAAGCAAGTTATATACCAGATAAATCAGAATTATAATAGAATTGCAAATTCAGAATTGCAAAATTGTAGAATTGCAAAAAGAAAGGTAAGATGTTCAAATTTAGAGACATTTCCACTTCAAATGTTCATATGGACTATTTGTGCCTGACCTGTGGTAGAGCCTTCTGGGTTTATATTACTCTGATAAGCCACAGTCGGACATGTTGTACCTTGATCCCAACATAATGATGTGAATTTGGTCCTCTTTGAGAGTGAAGAACAACTCACACTAGATAAATAGGAAATAATTAAGAGAAGGGAGGCACTGGAATTAAGGATGAGAAAAGGCTTCCTAGAAGGTTGTTAGCTGGGACTTAAGGAAGCCACTGGGTGGGGATGCAGAAGGAGAGCTTCCCACGGATAGGGGTCAGCTAGTGAAAATGCCCAGAGTAAGGGGGCAAGTGTCTTGTTTGAGGGTAAGTGACTGCCACCCTCTATCTGGTCTACCCCCCAGTAGTCTTGCTGCTCTTTATTTCCCCTCTGCTCTTCATGGCAACAGAACCTTTGCCTGCAAACCACATCTTACTCATAAATTCTTAAAGAGGTTACAAAGATCATCTAGCCCAGGAATCCTTAACCTTGGACCCCTTTGGCAGTTCAGTGAAGCCTAATGATCTCTGATCAGAGTAATGTTTTTAAATATATAAAATAAAATACATAGGATTGCAAAGGAAACCAATTATATTGAAATATCATTTTTAAGATAGAAAAATTTACAGGCCCTCTTAAGTCTCTCCATGGATCCGTTGGGAACCCAGAAGGAGTCCAACTCCCTCATTTTACATTTTAACTTCCAGCACTTCTGCATAGCTCAATTCATCAACATTTACTAAGCCTCTGCTATGTACGAGGCACTATAATAGGAGCTGAGTACGCAGAGATAAAACAAGACAGAGTCCTTACCTTCAAAAATTTCTAATCAAATGCTCCTACCCTGAGTGTCCTTGATTTTGAACAGTGTTCAGGACTAGAATTGTGAGCCACCTGAGTGTCATGATTACAGGAATTCCTTCCCAAAGCCACCACAATATTTTCCCCACTTGCTCCTTTATATCATCATGAAAATTCTACCATTGGAACTTCATTCCTTGAACTGAAGTGTACTAAGTAGTGTACTAAGCTACTAACTAACTAACTAACTAACACCAAGTGTACTATGTACTTAGTAAGACAATAAGAAGCCTTATCAGCCATTTTTTTTAATCTCAATCAGAAAGGTAGAGCTATTGATCTGCGGGACATGAAATCATTGACTATTGCCAACAGCCCTGAGGCTGGCACCAGCTGCACTTTGCCTCTGAGGTTTTCATTCTATTTCTCTCCTCCCTTTTGTAGCTGAACATTAAGGAAAAAAATTCATCCATACCAGTTGCCTCTATTTTCCCAACTATCAATTCAGGACTCTTTTCACTTCAGCCTATACTCCACTACTTTATAGAAAGTGCTTTCATCAAGGTCACCAGCAACCTTTATTGATAAACCCTGCTGCCTTTTCTCAGTACTCATCTTTCCTGACCTCACTTCAGCATTGGTCACAGCTGACCACACCGTCTTTCTACATTCTCTCCATATCTCTAATGTGGGGTTTGTCAGGGCCCCCACCTCTTTCTTTCCTCCCCCTCTTGACAATTTCATCAGTTACTATGTTTTCAAATATTGTCTTTGTTGTGCAGATGACTCCAAAACCTACATATCTAGCTCTCATTTCTCTCTAGATTTCTATTTCTACATCTCTAACCAGCTGCTGGACACATTTACTTGGATATCACGTAGGCATCTCAAATTCAACATGTCTAAAAGAATAACGCATTAGGGTTTTCTGCAAACCCATCCCTCCTCCTAACTTTCAGATGTTTACTGAGAACACTCCCATTCCTCCAGTCACCCAAGTTCATGACTTAGAAGTCACTCTACAATACTTTGTTATCTCTCTCTCTCCCTCCCTCTCTCCCTCTCTCTCTTTCTCTCCCTCTCTCCCTCTCTCCTGTATCCACCCAATAAGTTGCCAAGTCTTATCACATCCACTTTGTCAGGATTTCTTGCATCTGTCCCTTTCTCTACTCCTATCATAAGTAACTTCAATCAGGTACTCATCCCCTCTTAGCTTGATCATTGTAATAACCTCCTATTTGTTCTAACTGTATCCACTCTCTCCCATCTTGGTACCTTTGCACAATCTCGTATGCCTAGAATGATTTTCTTTGCCTCTATCTCTTAGAAACCTGAAATCCCTCCAAGGCTTAATTCAAGCACTACCTCCTTGAATCCTAATTCTCTTATTTGTTTAGCCCTCTCCATCCTCAGGAAAATGTTTTATGTTAACTTAGTATATTGTCTGTATCTACTAATCTGTGACCAGGTAAGCTTATGGAGAACAAGAACTCTCTCATTCTCATATATGGTATCCCCAGCACCGAGTATAGTGCCTGGTACATAGTAGACCCTTAATATAGGTATTTTAATTGATTGATAAAAGCAGAGCAAGCTCAGGCTTCTAGGCCTGAGTTCCTCACTGGGCCTCATGCTACAGAGCTTATAGCAGGGATCAAAAGATGCAGGAAAGACCTCAGCATGTCATAACAGTGCATCTCTGAGAAGTATGGATATTTGGGGCATTGTCTTTCTGTTTGTTTCCATGTTGTGTTTATGTGGCCCTTGGAGAATTTTATATTATGCATCATGGTTCATCTACCTGAGAGAACCAGAGCAGGCAATGCAGAACAAATTCAGAAGGAAATATCTCCCAACCACAGGCCAAAATTAAGTAGGTCTGTCGAAGGTCCTAAGGTACACCATACACATGAAGACCTTGAAAATGAATAATAGAATGAATGGATGGATGGATGAATAAATGAATAATTTAAAAAGTATTTGTTAAAGATGCACCTTGTGAAAAGCACTGTGCTGTACTTAGAGGATACAAATATGAGAAAGAACAAGAAAGAGTGAGAGATAAAGAGGGAGAGAAAGAGAAAGAGAGGGAGAGAGAAAGAGAGAGAGAGAGAGAGAGAGAGAGAGAGAGAGAGAGAGAGAGAGAGAGGGAGAGAGAGGCTCTTTTCCTTTAGGGAGCTTACGTTCTAATTGGGAAAGACAACATATACATGGAAATGGTAGCCAGGGAAGGGTATTTCAATCTGAGGAGTTACAGAGATGTGACTGTATTCATAAGGCTATTGAGTGACACACCCTTTCCAGAAGGTACAACAACAACCACACTGGCATACCCAGGATGGCTGTTAGCACAAGTTCTTAGATATGCTTTACTAGGAAAGACTGCTCAAAAAGGTGTCAATAACGTTCTTCTAATTACATTCACTAGCTCAGGGAAAGGGTCAGCACCCTGAACGTCAGAGAAAATACAAGCAGAGAAATAAAGACCAACAGACTGGGCTCTACTGCCTGAATTAAAGCAATACTGCTATACACTTTACATACATCCCTGGATTGAGGGAGCCTTTACCTCTGAGCAGTTGGAGAGCTCTGAACATATGGCCACTTACAGTCTCAACCATGGCATCACAAGGTCCTTCTCATAAGCATGCCCCCAAAGCAAAACCTCACCTCAGAGTATATATACACTTCTTGGAACCAGAGGGTATCACAACCCTCCTGATCCAGTGCCTAATTAGAAATTAGCAAAAGGTGTGAGCCTTCCTACAAACAAGGCTGCCCTAAGCAAGCTTCCCTTAATGGGCTCCACATGATGCCTATTAATGGGCTGGGAAGATCTTCCCATCCCATTAACATTACAGAAGGAAAAGTAGCATTGATTCGATGAGCAAGACATGGGAAGTGAGGTGACAGCTATGCCCTTAACAACCCCTTCTGAGACCTTTCTTATACTCCGAGATGTGCTTAGGTAAGAGATTTCTGAGTCCTGGCAGTCAGAGTTCTTGGGACTATGAAAATGTATATTATTATATAAATTTGTTTTTCAAATGTTTTCAGGAGAGTTAATATTGATCAGGGAAGGGGAGAGGGAGGCATGCATCTAGAGAAGGGATGCCACTGAGAGGGAGAAGGTGAATATCAAGAAGAGGATGAGAGTACCAAAGGATAAATCTCAGTTTTCAGAGAGTTGCTCTTAGCAACTGATATATGAGCCAGAAATTCCAGCCACTATTTGACCCCACCCAGCAATCCTGTTTTCCAAATGTGAAAACCTTGGAGTTCAGATTTCGACTTGGAGGGTTTCTATAGAAGGCATATTGTGCAATTAATTCTGATGATTGAAGGGTTAACTAGCATCTTGTCTGCAGGTGAGGAGGGATTATAATGACCAAATAAAAATAAGTTATTTCTTGATGTTCTGGAAACTGTCTCATGCCTTGAAATCCCTCAATGCACATTCTGTAATTATGAAAACAGAGTATGATCTGCTTAGGACCTTAGTCATTCAGACTTTGCAATGTGGCTTTTAAAGGAATTAAGAGGTCAAGTTCAGTGCACAGCTCAGTCTATCTCTTTTCTTTTTTATTCTTATTTTCTTGTGCTTTCTCTTTCTTTTCTTTCCTTTTCTTACCTTTTTTTAATTAGAGATCCCTTCCCTAACTGTGAATCTTATTTTAGCACCTTAAAAAAAGAAGGTAGCTGTAGTGTAGTTGTTAGAAAGTTGCTCTTCAGAACTAGGAAGACTTGGATTTAAATCCTGCCCTATACACGTAGGCTGTGTAGTCTTCAACAATTATTTAACCTCTCAGTGCTTCAGGCATTTCTCTGAGATCATAAACTGCAGAGAAGATACCTCTGTCAGTAGAGGAAGTTTTCTCATCTAGGAAAGTTTTGTGTTTCCTTCTATTTGTGGTAAAGATTTTCTCAGAATATGGTGGGAAATAGCTCTCTGCTTGTTTATTTAAAGAATATTTCATATGAAGTTAATTAATTTCACTTTTATTATTTCATAGGATAGAAACTAACTAAGAAATCAGAGGCATCTTTATAGAACGGAAAAATCCTTGGACTAGGGGTCAGAAGACATGGATTCTAGTCCTCTAACCACCACTAGGATTTACAGCCGGAAGAGAAGTCAGAGATTATCTAGTAATAGGATCATAAATTTGGAACTAGAAGGAATTTAAGAGATCATTGAGTCTAATCCCCTAGTTTTACAGACAAGGAAACTGAGGCACAATGGGGTTAAGTGATGGATCTCATAATTGTGTGTGTGTGTGTGTGTGTGTGTGTGTGTGTGTGTGTGTGCCTAAGATGAAATTTGAATTCAGGTCTTCCTGACTCTAAGGTCAATTTTCTAGCCAGTATATCATATTGACACACTAGTTAAATGGTCACATTTTATGGAAGAAAAAATTGTGGCCCAAGGAAATTAAGAATATCATGATTTTGATAATGGAACTTATTTGTGATATGAGAGGAATCATGATGTCTTCACAGCCCAGAAGACCTGAGTCCAAATCCTACTTCTAATACCTATTGGCTGTGTGACCCTGGGAAACTCACTCAACCTCTCAGTGCTCTAAGCACCATCTTTTTGTCTAGGAAGATTCTAAGATAGGTAATAGAAGATGTGAACTGATAGAAGTTTCCTCACCTGAGAGTTCCCTAAACCAATGAAATCACAAGTTGAGTCTCCATCTCTCTATTTGTGATATTTCAGTTCAGCTCTACTGTCCATTGTGAATATTCAGAAAACAGGAAAACAAGAACCATGAAAAGGACAGCTTGGCAGCTGCAAATATATAGTCAGGAGAGGAAGCAGGATTTAGTTAAAAAGAGAGAAAGAAAAAGAAAGAAAGAAAGGAAGGAAGAAAGGAAGGAAAGGAAGGAAGACAGAAAGAAAGAAAGGAAGGAAGGAAGAAAGGAAGGAAGGAAGGAAGGAAGAAAGGAAGGAAGAAAGGAAGAGAGAGAGAAAGAAAGAAAAGAGGAAAGAAAGAAAGGAAGAAAGGAAGGAAGAAAGAAAGAAAGAAAGAAAGAAAGAAAGAAAGAAAGAAAGAAAGAAAGAAAGAAAGAAAGAAAGAAAGAAAGAAAGAAAGGAAGGAAGGAAAACCAACTGGCCTTAGAATCAGTACCTGGGTTTAGATTTGAGTTCTGATTCTACCACTTATTAGCTGTTTGATCTTGGGTAAGTCACACCATATCTCTTTTCCTCAATTTCCCCATTTGTAAAAATAAAAAGGTTGACTAAGATAACCTACCCTTCCAGAAAAATATATCACATAGTAAAGAAAGTGTGTCAAAGCAATTTTTGAAGTACTCATGGGTCTAGTCCTTTGACTGAATCCAAACTTCACAGAACAAAGCCACTAATAATAAAAGGATTTGTTCTGTAAAACTTGGACTCAATTGAAAGGCTGCACTTGAGGACCTAGAGGGCCACATGTAGCCTGGAGGCCACAGTTTCACCATCCCTTGCAGACAGACTATTCTAGATTCTCTCTCCCATCCCAAATCAGAGTATATCTTTATTTTTTGTAATGGAAATTAATGGAAACAAGCTTTGCTTTACAGAAATTTTCTCTAAAGCCAACTTTGCTTAAAAAAATTTAAGTAAGAATTCATTATACTGAATAATTGCTCTAGTGCAAATATAAACAATTATTTTGAAAAATTATCCTTCTCTTTCTGGATTCAGTGAAGCTCTTAATTTTTCTTTTTATTTAATTGTTTTGACTTTTTTTACAACAGTCTGAGAAATAACCATACCGTATCAATAAGCCTCATTTTGGAACACATCTAGCTTTTCTTGGATTAATAAGATTGTTTGAGTCACTGTTGTATTAGGTTTGGTTTATAATCTGAGTGCTGACTCTTAGTCCTACTAGGTTGTCAGTACCCAATAAATATTAACTACTAATAATACTTATTACCCAAGGGAGGAACGACACAAAAGCATAATATCGAAAGCACTGGCCAAGAGGGATTAGAGGTGCCTGGGAAAGAATGAGGATAGTGAGATTTAGTGAGAAAACACTTAGCTAGTGAAACTATGTGAAAGGAGTGAAAGGAGCTCCAACCCATCACAGCTGTAATTGTCTAGCCCTTAGCATCTAGCTGCCTTGACCAATGGACACTTCAGTGGACCCAGGAGAAACAGCTGGTTTAAGAGCTTTACAGAACTCAGCCAGTCTCACGAATCTACACAGATTCCTTATAGAGGAATGTCAATATTGGTCCACTTTCTTTCTAGTTTCCTTCCCCTTTCTTCTGATGAGCTTTTCTTCATTTGGCCCCTAGTATTCAGAGCTCACAGAGACCTTAGGGAGCATTGGATTTAACACCTTCATTTTACATATAACAAAATCAGGGCTCAGAGAAGACAATGCAAGAGATAAAAGTCCTAACTTGATCAAGAACTGAGAAGCAGTGTGACATACTAGAAAAATACTGGATTTGGATTGTTTCAAGGGTTCCAATCCCAGTTCTGCTGTTTATTACCTGTACAACCTTAGGCAAGTCAGTCAACAACTATTTATCTAGCACTTACTAAGTGATTCCATAGTGATTCTTCTATGATCCCATGATATGACTTGCCTAAGGATACAGAGAAAATAAACAGCAGACCTGGATGTGAAGCCTTTGTGATATAACTCCATAATGAATACTCCTCTACTATGTTATTTTTCTTCCTAATTCTTGATCAAGTCAGAACTTTTACCCCTCCTATTGTCAGAATGCCTTTTTTTGTTCTGTTCATTAGTTCATCTGTACTTGTGCCCATCCAGCTGTGTGACTAATTAATCCTTAATTTCTCTCTTTGTTCTCCTCCTCCTACCAAGAGCAACAATTGCGATTATTCTTTGATGTTACATTACAATCACTATGATGCTGCATGTGAAAGGATTTTTCCAAGCATAATCTCATTGGCCTCTCTGTGAGACGTTCCCCTTCTCTGGATCTCAGTCCCTTATCTGGATCATGGTGTTCTCATCTGTAAAATGAGGAGTTGGGTTAGCTGCTCTCTAAAGTCCCTCCCAGTTCTAAGTCCTGTTAGTCTACAAATCCTGGATTACAGTATGACCAACAGTATGCCATGCCTTGTTGGAAGTACTTAAAAGCATAAGAAACAGTTCCTGGCCTCAAGGAACTTACAGTTTACTTGAGAAGGTAGTGAAGTAGAGATCATGAGTTAAAACAGAATTTAGGTAAGGGAGATATCATTGTGATCTAGAAAAAATACCATAATCTTTGTAGAGCTAGAAAGAACTTTGGTAATCATCTAATCATACCACTTCAGTGAGCAGGGAGACATCAACCACAATCCTTCCAGTAAGATGGAGAACCACAGAAGCTTAGCATCTGCTGTGGCACTGAACCCTACAGATTGGTTGTTTCCTCCAATCAGAATGTAGGCTCTCTGAGAAGGGGCCTGTCTTGCTTTTTGTATTTGGATAACTTGCATTTAGTCCAGTGCTTGGCACTTATAGGTGTTTAATAAAAGTCTTTTCGTTTATTTTACAGATGACAAAACTGAGGCCTGGAGAGGTTGTGACTTGCTCAAGATCATTCTCGTGGCAGAACTGAAACAAAAATTCAGTTTCCTGCCTCCCAGGACAATGTTATTTTGCCAATGAAAAAGGACTGCACTGAGGAGGGCTTTAAGAATCTTTTATCTTAAGGTTCTTTTAAAGATGGCTAGGATCCTGTTACTATAAACACTTTAAATCTTTCTGTCTTGTGGCATAAATTTGAATTGGTAGCATCCCCTACACACAGCTTTCCTGGTGCTATGAGTAGTTCTCAGATAAGTGAACACCTATAGAAATGGGTGGTAGAACTGACTCCAAGATAGGCAAGCTGACCTCTGAACAAAGGTGAAGAGAAAGCCGTTGTGTTGGGTGTAAACAGGAGTGGAGAGGGGAGAGTGACGCAATCCTTGGCATTTGATTATAACTACATGAGCAACCTGGCAAGTGTTCAGGAGTCCCAGCCCTGCTGAGCAGCAAAAAGCCCTGTGATGTACATATTAGGACTAGAATTAATCCTTACATTTCACTGATGTATGCTTAGATGCTTCTTTTTGAAAATGTAAAGAATTCATCCACGGTTAAAGACTGAGCCCCTCTAGAGGTATGGGTACCTTGTTGCTATTCAGACAGTTGCCCTCTTTGCGCTAATATCATTTTCATTACTGGTAGGCAAAACAGAAAGTGGGCAGCTCCCCTTAGTGTCACTGAACTGGACCCTTGCCAGACTCCTCCAGGGTTCACTTCCAATTTATAAAATACCAAGTTATTATAGTACTTGCTTCCTCACAGGGTCTATGGAAAGCACCATTCTAGATCTAGACTCTCTTTCCTATTTCAATTCATCTCAGTTCAAGAAAAAAAATGATCAAGAATTTCTTTAATATGTAAGGCACCATACTAGGGTCTTGGGGGACAAAATTTTTAAAAATAAAGGCTGAATAAAAACTGGTTCTTCCCTCAAGGAGCTGACTTTTCCTGGAAGTGTTTGTACTAGAGATACTTCTTCATTTCTCAAATGACCTACAATGCCTAAAAGATGAGGGCAGCTATTTGTCCTTACCTGTCTCACCTACTGAGGGACCAGGAGACTTGTAATCAAATTTCATTTCTAACACTTATGGGCAGGGCAACTAGACGGCCCAGTAGTTAGAGTGTTAGACTTGGAAGTTTAAATCTGGCCTCGGACATTTATCAGCTATATGACCCTGGACAAGTCACTTAACTGAGCTACTTCAGTTTCTCCATATGTAAAATGGGGATTATAATAGCATCTGCCCAGGGATGTTGTAAGAATAAAATTGAATAATGTTTGTAAAATGCTTTGCATATCTTAAAGCATTATAAATGTTTGTTACTATTACTAATATGTGACATTAAGCAAGTTTCTTAATCTTTCTGAGCCTGTTTTGTTAGCCAAAGAATAGAGAGACTGACAATACTTGGATTAATTTACCTGACACGGGTGTTGATTGTCAGAATTTAACCTCATCTCTGTCTGTCCTATGTAGTAGAGAAAATGAGACCTAAACAGAGAAGGCTTTGCTATTTATGATATGATAGGCAATATGACCCTATTACTCTGCAATTATACATATTGGATGCAGCAGAACATGATGAATTCTCCAATAAACCTTCATCAAACATTTAGTCAGAGGTGTTTAAGGCATACAGCTTATGAACAAACTGGTTGTGGAACCTTTAGCAATTCACCTCACCTCTCTGGGCCTCTCTTTCCTTATCAATGAAATGGGAGATTCTCACTAGTCTTTAAGGTGCCTCTCAGCTCTAATATTGGAGGATTCTGTAGTCTAGAAAAGAATCTGTTACTTAAAATAAAGTTTTCATCAGGCACACCAGTGTTACAGTGCACTCAGCCATGTGTTGATAATAAAAAAGGAGTTAGATAATAACACTGATCCTTTGGGGCTGGAGTTTATGAAATCATTCCAGGCCTCTCAACCCACAGAATTGGCTGCAGGTGGCTAGTCAGACTCCAGCCAAGGCAATGCTGGGGGAGGACAGCGGTGGGATTAAGAGGTTTCCAGCTGACCTAACAAGTCAGGAAATAATTAGAACACAGAAGTTTGCAAGGAGCAATTTCTACAGCCATTGTTGGATGGGAACCCTCCATCTGACAACAGTGTTATTAGGCTGCAACTCAACCTGAGGCTGGCCAGAAAGATCCATCCTGCAATGGATCCCCATTCTATAGCCACTCATGCATGATAGCTACACTTTAGTGGCCAATGTATGTGGGAAGAGGGTAGGATCGGATATCTAAAACTCGAGGTGCCAACTTCCTCTGGGATAAAGAGATTTCCAATGCTCGTTTCATCTCCATCTTTCAGTTCCCAGCTCAAATCCCACCTTCTTCATGAAGCCTTTTCCGATCTCCCTAATGCCATTCTGCTGATTATTTCCATTTTATCCTGTCTATAGCTTGTTTGTATGTAGCTAGTTGCTCCCTATGTTGTCTCCCTCTTTGCACTGTGAGCTCCTTGGGACCATGGACTTGTCTTTTGCCTTTCTTTGTATTGTTAGTACTTAGCACAGTACCTGGCACATTTTTGTCATTGTGTCATTAGTCA
Source organism: Trichosurus vulpecula (assembly GCF_011100635.1). Classification (NCBI taxonomy): domain Eukaryota; kingdom Metazoa; phylum Chordata; class Mammalia; order Diprotodontia; family Phalangeridae; genus Trichosurus; species Trichosurus vulpecula. The sequence continues at coordinate 282,583,151 of NC_050575.1, forward strand.
TGTCTGACTCTTCATGACCCCATTTGGCACTTTCTTGGCAAAGATACTGGAGTAGTTTGGCATTTCCTTCTCCAAGTCATTTTACAGATTGGGAAATTGAGGCAAACAAAAATAAGTAACTTGCCCAAGGTCACAGAGCTAATAAGCATCTGAGGCTGGATTTGAACTCAAGTCCTCCTGACTCCAGGGCTAGCACTCTCTCCATTGTGCCACCTGGAAGCTAATAGTAGGCTCTTAATAAATGCTTATTGACTGTATTAACTCCACTCCAAATTCTTCAAAAATATGGACTAGAAAGAAGAAAATCAGATGGGACAAGGTTCATTGTGGGGGGTGGTGCTGGGAGGGGAGAATAAAACCACATCATTGAACTAAGAATAAGGAAGTACATATTCTAGGGCTAGCTCTTCCCCTAACTTATTGCTTCATTTCCTTAGTTTTTCTGGACATTAGTTGTCTCATCTGTAAAACGAACGATCTGGTCCGTTTATAAAATCCCTCAGAGGGAAAAAGTGGTATCAAGTTCTTTAAGTAACCACATATGGTGAAATATCCACATAAAATATAAAAGCTTTTCTTGGTTCTGTCACCTCACTAGCCACTCAGCACTCTCCCCTTTCCTGCCTTCCCCAACACACACACACACACACACACACACATACACACACACACACACACACACACACACACACACACACACACACAATCCCATAGCCTCTGGTTGGCTTCATGTATACTGCAAGGATACGAAAGGCAGATCAGGTGAAGATTTGGTCTTTATAGACCAAAAATGTGGTAGCACATTATAGGATGGGAGTTTTGGGTTGCTTGCTGTTTACTTTGGGTTCTCAAGTGACCTGCCTCCCTTTCTTCCCCTTCTTCCTTCCATTTCAATTTGAGGAAGGCCAAACCACTGATTGGAAAATACAGGAAAAGGCCAAAAATGTTGAGGTCAGTTGACATGGACTGTAAAAAGGTGGGAGTATATTCTGGGTGTGATCCAGAAAGACCTAAGTTTTTCATGTTAAACACCAGCTGCCCTGGAAGCCAAAGCACTTACAGACAAATGAGAAGAGGCAATGGTTTTGATGTCTCTGAGCCTCTGTTTCCTTCTTAGCCAATGCACCAGATGCTGTTAGGACCGACTGCCTCATTCTGAGCCTGAGGCCAGACAAGATAGCTAGCTCTACGGATTTTTTTTAATGCAGATGTGCCTCACTTTAAACAACAGCTACACCTGAGAGGAGTCTTCCATGACTTTCTCAAATGTGGCAATACTTTGCATTAAACCTTTTTTTTAAACTGGACCCGGGATTTCCTTTGTATAGGAAATTCTCATTGAGAAAACTCCCTCTACCAATGCAGAATAACACATCCTCTACAACTTAACATTCTAGAAATTTGCGTGAGAGTTCATGTGCCTTGTCTAGGGTCACACAGCTAGTATATTGAATCCAGACCTTCTGATTGTGAGGCCAGGGCTTTATTTGCAATGCCAAACAAAAATTCAAACAATTTTTTTCATTTTGTTCTTCAAACAAAATTTTTATCCTTGAGAATTTTCCTTAGCACTTTGTGCTACCATAAAATTTCTAAAACATTCACTTTTCATTTCTCACAGAAACTCAGTCAAGTGGACCTCACTCAGAGTTAGAGGAGACCTGCCTTAGCAAAGTGAAAAGGAATTCTCCTCTATCGCATATCTGACAAGGTAACTCCTCTATCAAATCTTTGACAAATGGTCAATCAAACTCCATTTGAAGACATCCAGTGATGGAGGAGCCATTACATACTGATGCAGTCCTTTTCTTCTTTGGACTAATGAAATTTTTTTTCTTATCTCTAGCAGTTGTGCTCAATGTAGCCTCTGAGGCTGAGATGTAACAGAGTATGGATTGATTCTCTGCTGCTTGTGCTGATTTTGGCCTGACAATTAATACCAACAGAGGTTCTCCACTAGCCAGCGCCGAGCCATCCTTACATGGAAACATTGGTTACAGCAAATGGAGAAATTTTTAATGTTGTGGCTAAGTTCACTTTGGCAGTATACTTTCCAGGGATGTTCACATAGATGATGAGACTGACACATATATTGCCAAAGCTACCTCAGCATTTTGGAGGCTTCAAAGTAAAGTGTGGAAGAGAAGTATTAGGCTGCCTACCAAACTGAAGGTCTGTAGAGCTATTGTGCTGACTTCATTGTTAGACTATGAAATCTGGACGGTGTACCAGAGCCATGCCAGGAAACTGACCTTGCTTCCATCTGAATTGTTTTAGGAAGATTCTGAAGATCACCTGGAAAGATAAGGTGCAAACACACGTTTATCTAAAAGACAATTTTACAGAGAACTCACACGAGGCAAGGGCTTACACAGAGGTCAGAAGAAGTGATGCAAGGACACTCTCAAGATCTCTCTGAAGAATGTTAGTATTGATTGTAAGACATGGGAGACCCAGCATGGTGTGCCCATATCAAAGAAGGTGATGTACTCTATGAGGAAAGCAGAATCACAGTAGCTCAAAAGAAACATTAGATGCACAAATCTAGAGACAGCTCCATCCCAAACGTCCATATGGACTATTTGTGCCCAGACTCATATTGGACTGATAAGCCACAGTCAGACACACTGAATCTTGACCCCAACATAGCGATGTCATTTTGGTCCTCTTCAAGCACGAATGATGAACAACAGCAGTTGTATTTAACTGTATAATCTGATGTTTCTCTGCTCCTCAGCCTATTAGGTATCTTCCCATGAAACTATAGACAAATATTTTAGCACACTGGCACCATCAATCTAAAGCTTTAAAGAACCTTAGGGACCATATAGCTAGACCTTATAATTTTACAGGTGGTGGCACTGAGGATCAGTGAGAATAATTGACTTGTTCAAGTTCATGCAGGTAGCAAGTGTCAGGGGCAGGATTTGAACCGAGGTCCTCTGCCTTGTGAGTCAGCGCCCTTTCCTCTGTATCATGCTGACACCCTGAAAAAATACTGCAAAGCAACTATATAATCTTTTAATCTTAGAAGTGGAAAGGACCTTAGAGGTCATCTAATTTGAAAATCTTGTTTGGCCTGGAAGAACACATAGAGGTCATAAAACTAAACCCCTTTATTTTATTTTATTTTTTCCATACCTTTAAAAAATTATTCATTCTAGACTTAAACACCAAAGAAAATGAGCATTTCCATGCACAAAGCAGAAAAGAGATAGAGAATTATATGCAAAATTGTGTCTCTGTTTTGCAGAATGTGTTTTTCTTTTAAACATATAGTAAGCTTAACATATAACTTTCTTTTTTTTGGAGGGGGGAAGGCAGGGCAATTGGGGTTAAGTGACTTACCCAAGGTCACACAGCTAGTATCAAGTATTTGAGGCTGGATTTGAACTCAAATTCTCCTGACTCCAAGACTGTTGCTCTACTCACTGCACCACCTGGCTGCCCTTAGAACTTTCAAAGTTATACTACTTATCTGTATTTCTTTCTGGACTTGCTTTTGCTCCCTTCTATTCATTTAAAAATGCTTCAATGACTCTATTTTCTCTTTCGCAATATTATCATTACCCCATCTCTTTCACCTTGGACCCTCCCCAACTGAAGAAGAAAAACAAATATACATAGTAAAGCAAAACAAATCCTCCATGATTCACATCCAAAAATACCTGTAAAATTCTGCACTATGAGTCCATCACCTTTCTGTTAGGAGGACAGTAGTATACTTCATCACAGGTCCTCAGGAATCAGAGTGGATAATTTCATTGATTAGGCTTTTTAAGTCCTTTAAAGTTTTTTTTTTTTCTTACAATGATGTTATTTTTATACATTGTTCTCCATATCCTATTTAGGTCATTCTGCATGAGTTCATAGAAGTCTGCCCAGGTTTCTCTAAAATCATCCTTTGCTTCATTATTTATGTTAAAATGATCTTTCATTCCATTCATATACCATAATTTGTTCAGTTAATCATTAATTTATGGACACCCCTTTCATTTCTATTTCTTTATTATAAAATAAAGAGATGCTATAAATTTTCTTGTATATACGGGTTCATCTCCCCTCTTATCTCTGTGGTATAGGCCTAATAGTTGCATTACTGGGTCAGAGGGTATGCACAAAGTAATGACTTTCCAGAATTGCCCACTTCACAGTTCCACTAATAGTACATTGGTGTTCTTGCAATTACTTCCTTTTTTTGTCATATTTGCCAATCTCTTAGGTGTGAGGTGGAAACTCAAAGTCATTTTAACTTGCATTTCTCAAATTCTTAGTCATTTGGAGCATTTCTATATTACTGGTAGTCATTTGGAGTTCTTCCTTTGGAAAATTCCTTTTCATGCCCTTTGCCCATTTATGTATTGGAGAATGTCTCTTGTCCCTGTATATTTGAATTAGTTCCTCTAATATATTGGAAATGAAACCTTTGTAAGGGAAACTTGCTCCACAGATTTTTTTCTGGGTTTTTGTCATTTACCTTTAACGTTAAGTGCATTAATTTTGTTTGTGCAAAAAGTTTATAATTTTTTGGTAATCAAAATTGTCTATTTTATTTTCTGTGATCCTCTTTCAATTATCTTGTCAAGTATTCTTATGTCTATAGTTATGAAAAGTCTTTCCTTCTTCGATCCTTTAATTTCTCTAATAGATGAACTTTTATATCTAAATTAAAATTCTGATACATATTATGTGATGCTGGTCCACATATAACTTCTGCCAAGCTTTTCCAGTGTTCACAGCAGTTTTTGTCAAATCATAAATTCTTTCCAAGATAACTGTGATATTTGGGTTTATTGAACAGTCGCTATATTTGCTTGCTTCTGTATATCATGTGCCTAATCTACTCTGCTGATTGACATCTATTATTTTTTTAACCAGTCCCAAATTATTTTATACTGCTTTATAGTATAGTTGAGCTCTAATACTACTACAATCCCTTTCTTATCACTTTTTTTTCATTGTTTCCTTTTAGATTTTCTAACTTTTGTTCCTCTGGATGAATTTTGCTATTTTTTTCTAGGCCTATAAAGTAATCCTTTGGTAGTTTGATTGCTTGAACACTGAACAAGGGGATTAATTTAGATAGTATTGTTATTTTCCTTATATTTGTGTAGCCCAAACATAAGGAATTAATGTCTCTCCAATTATGTAAATCTCTTTATTTATATAAAGAATATGTTATAGTTGAATTTATGTAGTTCCTGTGTATAGTTTGATAGTTGGATTTTGTATTCTTGTTACTGACCTAAATATTTTCTCAATAATCCATTTCCAATCCTTATTACATTTCGCTCTGTTGAGCAAAATTGCCTATTTATTTTGGGGAATACGACCTGCCAACTGTCCTACTGTCCATTGCTGTAGTTATACCTGTGGTTATTTTAAATATAATTTCTCTTTCTATTTCTACCATATAATCATATTTTCATGACCCTGACCTAGCATTAATCTTTCCTTAGGCACTAGAAAATTCCTTTCACGTGTTATGGGAACCATTGTCTTTTATTTATCTGTGTATTTTCCTCAGTGCCTGGCAAAGTATACTGCACAAAGCAAGTGATTAATAAATAATTCTGGAAGGAATGAAGATGCGATCTCAGAATTACGGTGAAATTTCTTTAAACTTGGTATAGTCTTCCAATAGTCACCCTGGATAACATTTTGATTTCAACTGACACCAAGTTATCTTGTATTTGGAATGTGAGGTATGTATTTGGAATTTGTATTTGGAATGAGGGTAATTAATACCTTACCCTTCTTCCATTCAGCTCTAGTCAGAGTGGACTTACAGCAAAAATCTCTTGATTTGATTAAGGACATGGCTCTCTGTTATCAACAGGGCAGGGACCTCTTAAATCAAAATCGGCTTGCCCTTTGAAAAGGAAGGTGGCATCCACTGGTCCTTGGAGCCTGCTATGCAAAAGATTCGATATTGCCTTTGTAACACCTGACATATGCTGTAGTATCAATCTCTAGAGTGGTCTCCTAGCAAGAAGCAACCAGGCAAGGAGCACATGACTGTACTATGTTGGAAATAGTCAGTGGGGCTAAATGAAATTGAGAGTCCTTTCTAGGTGCCCCTCCCTCTTCTTTCTTACTACTGGTCAGAGGAATATGAGAAAGTAGGTTTTTTGTTTGTTTGTTTCTCTTCCTGGTTTCCTTCCTCTTTCCTCCTGGAGAACAGAGCAGCAAAACATACTGAAGATCTTCTCTGGGGGAGGATTTTGTAAAGAGAAAGAAATTCTCCCAACTTGGTGAGCAAAGGTACAACTGAATTTCTCCTCACTTCGAGGTAATATAAGAGGGATAATACATTATCACTCTACTTTCAGGAATGTTTGTGTGCCTTGAAACTGTAAGATTGCTTCTCAGAATTATATTCACTATTTAGATTTGATGATTTTGTATCTTTTAATAACCTAAATGTTTTTTTCAATAACGTATTGCCAGTCCTTATAACATTTTTGCTCTCATAAGAAAAATCATGTTATTTATTGTTTACAAATTATTATTTCCTTATCTATTTATTTGTTTATTTATACAAGCTGCCAAGTGTCCTAGTGTCCATTGCTATAAAGATATCACCTCCTGAGGATCACTGCTCTGCAATGGATTTGGTGCTCAGAATATTTTTGGTGGAGAAAAATAGACATTCTCTAACAATTTCAATTCCTAGTTTCACATCAGTAGTAACAGTGCTCCTAAAATTTGGGATCTGCATACCAGGAGCAGCAGGGAGCCTAGGAAGGTTTGAAACTTACTGGTATCCTTTTTTCCATAAACACAGAAACTGAGCCTCTCTCATCTAAATTTGTCAATGACCTGCAATTCATTCTCTATTTTGTCCACAAGAAGCTAGGATCCAGACAGTAGACTTTAAGGCAAATGTTCTGACAACTCCTCATAAAAGAAGAGATTGAAGAAAGCTTGTTAATCATGAATGTCATGTTATTTATCAAAAGGTATTTGAGAATTTTAAACGAGTGTTTTCTTTTGGGGGGTCTCCAGCAAGCATCCCAGAGTCCACTTCACGTCTGGAAAAGAAAATGACATGACACCAAAGTTTGAATCTGATGGAAGCACATGAACCCAGAATTGGGATCCTGATCACCAAACTTCTTGCTCCCAACACGTCCCATTTATAGAACACAAGGGCTGATGACGCACGATCCAAAATGATGATCATTCCATACATTCTGACCACCTGCTGGGTGAAAATCAGATCCATTCAAAAAGCCTGGGAGCTGGCCATGGGAAAGTCAGGCTCTGTTAAACATATGTAATTTTTATTCTATATTTCAATTACTTGGACGGACCTGCTCAGGGTGGTGGGCCCAAGTCTTTTATTAGTAATTCCTGTGTGCTCAGTGATGGGCTTAGGTTATAGTGCAGTTGTTTGTCACAACACAAACAGCAGTCAGCCTTCTTCTCTCTCTAGGCAAATAATATTGTTATGCTTGCCAGTAGCCTCTTCACAATAAATTCTATAATAACAAACAAATATGGGCACTGAAAATGCAGAGGGAAGAAAGGCAGAAGATGGATTTAATTTTTAAGTGTCAGTGAAGGTTTGTTTTTTAACCATCATGACCCTGACAACTGTGTTTGAAAAGCTCTGGAGGAAAAAAAAAATGTCTCAACTCTGTCTTCTAAAAAACAAATCCTTGAGAAAAGTTCAAAGCTGGGACACTTTTCCAACATACCAGACTGTTCTGCATGGAAATGGAGCATCGCCTTGTATATCTGAGTGGCTTAGGTCTGAGTCCAAGCTCGATAAGCAGAAAAACCGAGACAGTTGTGAGATCCAATTCGGATCAAGGCCTCAAGAGTTGTCAATTTAATTCACCAAGAATGTATTAGGTGCTTCTTCTGTGCCAGATACTTTGGAAGGTCCTGAGGATATAAAGACAAAAAAAATTCCTGCTCTCAAAATTTTTACATTTTACTGGGTGACATGAGAATTGTTGGCACAGCACATACATGGATATGTAAATGTAAAATAAAATTTTGGGGAGGCATAGGTAGACAGAAAGACAGAGAGAGATAGAAACAAGAGACAGTCAGAGACAGAGACAGAGAGATGGCATTAATAAATAGTAAGTCGAGAAATGTTTTACCTACATTATTAGGTAATGGCATTGAATCAAACCTTGAAGGAAATCTAAAAAGCCAGTGTAAGATGGCAGAGCATTTTAGCCATGAGGAACAGCCAGTGCAAATTGATGGAGCTAGAAAATGGAATATCCTGTCTGAGTCCAATTTGACTGGATTTCAGAATGCATGAAAGGGAACACCACCATAAGGCTAGAAAGGTAGATTGGCCCCAGGCTGTGGAGGGCTTAAAGTGCCAAACACTACTGTCTCATCCCCTGAGGTCTTCTCACCCTGGAACATCCTTCCACCATGCCAGCCCCTCTCCTTAAATGCTGTGTTTCTGCTGGGGAGAGGTCCTCAGTTTGGGGAATAAGCCCAGACTAGCCATAGTTCATTCTCCTCCTGACCATGTTTCTGATTCACCACCATACCTCTGAGGAGGAACGTTCTTTCTACTTCCAAAACCTGTTTATCTGGCCCCTACTTTTCAGCACCCTTCTAGATGCCTTCAGTCATTTAGATATCAGGTCCTTCAGGACAGGGATTATCTTTCTTTTTGCCTATATAGGCATTTCCAGCATTTAGCACAGTGCCTTGCACACAATAAAGGCTTACTAAATGTTTTTTGCCTCTCTGACTGACAAACACAAAGGAGATTATATTTCATAATAGAAGTCAAGGGAAATCAGTGGAGCATACTGAGCAGAGGGGAGACATGGTCATGTGTGCAATTTAGGAATGTTAACATGGATGCTAAAAAGAGGATAGATTGGAGAAGGGAGACACCGGAATCAGGGAGATCGGTAAGGAACAAGGTATTATTCTTATCCAGGTGAGAGGGAATGAGGCTCTGAACTAGGTTAATGACTGTACAAGTACAGGGAAGAGTATGTAGGGAAAAGATTATGTAAGGGGGAAATTGGCAACTGATTGGAGGGTGGCGACAACATAAGAATAGTGGAAGACTGACATTGCGAATCTGAGTGACTGGAAGTATAGTGATGCCCTTAACATAAAAAGGGAAGTTTAGAGAAAGGATGGGTTTTCAGATTATGCTCTGGGAACAAGAATAGCATCCATTCCCTCAGAGGGCTCAGGAAAACCTTAAGCTGGATACCCTCCAGTTCTTTGGTAGTGACATCAGAATGTTACCAAGGACAGCAGTCCAGTGCTCTTTCTGTTTAGGGGCTAGTCGTCCTGTTTCCTTATAGGAACATCATAAATACTGTACAAATATTTTTGAATTGACACGAACACCCAGAAAATATTTTTTAAAGAGGCCAAATGAGTTATGGCTGTGTAGCATTATAGTATGTTCTTAACCACCTGTGCTAAGTAAGAGGAGGAGGCAGTTGTGAAGACAATCTCAAACCTCACCACCCTTTTTTTTCCAAGTTGCATTTAAACTCAACTCTTTTAATACTCCCTAGTAAACACTTATGCTACACTTCTGATTAGCTTTATTTATTTATTCATTTTACTTACTCAATTTTCCTCATATGATGCTAAAATAATCATATGGACATTATAATAAAAATACTACTGGCTAGCATTTGTATAGCATTTTATGGTTTGCTAAGTGCTTTACAAATATTATATCATTTGATCCCCACAACAGCCCTATGAAGTAGATGCTATTATTATCCCCAGTTAAAAGATTAGAAAACTGAGTATAACAGAGGTTAAGTGACTTGCCCAGGGTCACCTAACTAGAGGGTGTCTTTGGCAGAATTTGCACTTAAGTATTCCTGATTCTACGTACTGTGCTTCATGTACTTTGCTAACTGTCAATAATGTACAATAATGGTAGCTAGGTGGCATAGTGGTTAGAGTGCTAGGCCTGGAGTCAGGAATATTCACCATCCTGAATTCACAAATGGCCTTAGACCTTTACTAGCTGTATGACATGACCCTGGGTAGGTCACTTAATCTTGTTTCCCTCAGTTTTCTCACCTGTAAAATGAGCAGGAAAAGTAAACGGCAAATCACTCCAGTATCTTTGCCACAAAAAAAAATCCCAAATGAGGTCACAAAGAGTCAGACATGTCTAAAAAATGACTGCACAAAACTACAACAATGTGTAATAATACATATTCAACCCATCCTTTGATGATTTCATCTGCTTTTTTAATGCAGTTGAACATATATGCCAGCACCCTGTAGTATTTCACTATCAGGCTCTTCTGACATCTGACACTAACATGACCCAAGGAAAAAAGAAATGGCTCAGAAGGAGCAGGCATCATTGACAGTGTGACAAGGATCCATTTCCACAAACCCTTTCATTATTTTCCATGCCTCAGACCTCAGTTACCTTCGCAGCAATACTTTGCATTTGAGACTCACAGGGAACACTCCTAACACGCAAGAATACCTACAAACACATAAGGAAAGACCTCTGAGAAGATTTTCACTCTCCAAACACATTGCTTTTCTGCAATGAGGTCCTCTCTATCAATCTTTTCTCTCCTTCCTCCAATGTCATGAAGTTCTACAAAATGAGGGACTACCTTTCCCTAAAAATCCAATTCTATTTGATTTAAAGTCCTCATCACCAACATGGTCAATTGATCATCAGGAATCATTGATATGGAATTGATCAGTGAAATTGATCATCTCTATAGTGCCAGCAATGAATAATTAACTCATGTTGTCCTTCCTAAGACACAGAACACCAAACTCTGGATCACAAATGTATCAGAACAGTATGTGCCATATCCATTTTCTGGACTTCAGACAGAGATATTGGATTCTAAATTTCCATCGCACATGTCCCTGGGTCATCTTCCAAATGCTAGCTACAGACAAGTGCTCAAAGGATGAAAACTAATGTCTCTACTCGGGAGAGGGGGGCATAAGGGAAATAAATCACTTACATAAAAAGTTTCATGACCACAGTGGATGAAAAAGCCCAATAAAATGGATTGGGAGATTATTTAATCAATTTAGATTATCTCTGTCACTACTTCCCTCCAATTCTAGAATAAATGGAAAGGTGGACAAAAGTGAACAGAAGGAGAACTAAAGAATTCCAAATGCATTTTGACTTCCCTCCTTTTTAGATATCACTCTGAATTTTCTAAGCTCAACTATTTTATTTTATTCTGATGCTTAGAGAAGTTGTTTTTGTGTTATAGAAAGTTCAGAGGACTTAACCCCTACTTTTTAAAAGAAGGAATCTGGGGCCCAGATAGGGTAATGATGTCCCCAAGGTCACACAAGTGACAGAGACAGGATCTGAACCCAGGTTGTTTGATTGTAAATCCAGTGTACTTTCCATGGTACCATGCTGCTACTGGTCAAAAACCAGTTCTGACACATTCCATCTTAGTTACCTTGGAAATGTGCCTCAGTCTCTCTGGGCGTCAGCTTTTTCATCAATAAAATGAGATGTTTGAACTAGATGATCTCCAAAGTCCCTCCATTAAAAAAATCCTCATCTTGTATAATTTTAGTAGGAATCTAGTCTACCTCCCACCTTTATTTCATGAATTACAAAGCTTGAGCCCAAAGAAAGTAAATTTCTTGCCCAATACAAATTAATTCTATTCGATAGGCATTTAATTATCTGGAGCGCTGGCCTCTCAGTCAGGACAATTTGGGTTCAAGTCATGCCTTGGACACATAATGACTTCATGGTCCTGGGCAGCCTTTCTGGGCCGCACATTCTTCATCTGAAGAACCTCTTAGTGACCTAGAGAGAATTTGAGGAGAGAGAAAGAGAATACTCACACAATTAATCATCAATTTTCCTTTTCCAGATAACTTCCCCCATTCAAGAACACTGGATAGGGAACTGGAATCCTATTTCACTTACTACTAGAGGAATCTTGGACAAATTAACCCCTCCCTGCCTCAGCTGCTATTTACTCACCTATAAAATGAGTGAGTCTATGAAAACGTCAAATCAGACATCCTACGAGAACCACAAATTGCCTGACATAATGCCAATTCATATTTTTTGTGGCAGCTTTTGACTTTGTTGACTTCTTCTGTCTGTATGTTCTGCTCTTCCTTGTCACCAAAAAAAAGATTTCAAAGTCTGAGTCTGAATTTGAGACTGTTTTCACTGCCTGTTCATGTTCCCAGCCAACTACTTGACCCTTGAGCTTTTTGTTGGGGTACAGCTGCTTGTAGAGTATAGAATACTTTGTCCCAGACTTGAGGGGCTGAACTGTTGTTTTCAGAGCTACTTCTACACAGCAAGCTCTGCCACACCAGTGCTCCTTCTCCCCCAAGAACTGCCAACCAGGATTGAGGCCCAGATCCAGGCAGGGCAAAGCAAGCTTTGTACTCCTACTCTAATCTGCCACTTAATTCCTCCCACCAGGTGGGCCTGGGGCCAGAGGCAACTGCAGCTGTAGCTCTGGAAGCAGCCTCAGAGCTATACTACCTCTACTGCCCCTGGGGCACAAACTCCTTTCACTCTGTCCCAGCAGGTTTTCCCACTAACCTTCTTTGTTGTCTTTGACATTTGCAGGTTGAGAAGTCTGGTAACTGCCACAGCTTCACTGATTCAGGGCTCTAGGGCCTGTTCCACCTGGCTCCTGGTCTGGTTGGTCCTGGCATGGCCTGCACAGAACTCTGCTCCTCTCCGCTCCCAGCTCTGTGAGATAGACTCTTCCCAGCGACCATCCAGGCTGTCCTAGGCTGGAGCCCTGCCTCGCTTTGCTATTTCATGGGTTCTGTAGCTCTAGAATTTGTTCAGAGCTATTTTTATAGGTGTTTGGAGGGACCTGGTCGGGGGGGAGCTTAAGCAAGTCCCTGCTTTCCAGCCTCCATCTTGGCTGGAAAGCGCCTCCCCCCCAAACTGAATTCTTAATATACCATACTTAATGGTGACTTGGATTACACCCATGATGGCCAGGTGAACTGGATTGTTGCAAGGTTTATCCATTCATCTGTAGTATCTTAAAAAACAGTATCAGTTATGACAGCTGAATTATTAGAATGCTGATATGAATAGCCTGAGGTGAACTGACTGACCATGCTGGGCTCTGGAGATCTGGCCCTTTAAAGCTAGCTTTCCCAGGAATATATAAAAAATGTTTTGGTTCTACCAATACAAGTAATAAATAGCTATGCTGTGATTTGAGCTAGGCTGGACTTCTCAGAGCATCTTCTTTACTCTCTATCATCAACTCTTTTCTCATGCAAAAAGATGTTTCTGTCCCTAGAAATAAAATTGTTTCACAAAGTTTGCACTGAAACCAGTGTAATTAGATGTTAGCTTTTTGTCCTGGTCCCTTCTGATAAGGAAAAAAATGCTAACTCTCACTCATGATTTTGGTGATACCTAATTCTCATCTAGCCTTTGCATAAGGAGACAGTATGATGTGCTCGAAAGAACACTGGTGTTAAATTGCATTTACTAGTTATGTGGCCATGGGCAATTGACTTCTCTGAGATTCCATTCTCTGAAAAAGTGAGCATGATAATACATGATTGGGTTAGAGAAACATGGACTGGGTTAGAGAAAAGTACTCTGGAAACTTTTAATCATTGCACAAATGGGAGATATTATTTCTATATACTAAAACCTGTTGCCAAATTGGCATGGGCACAATGGTCAAAAATCTAAAAAATCTTTGTTGAATGAATAAATTAGTGAATGAAATCATGAAGGTACATCATATGTTGTGTAGGATACTGAGGAGGTAATGAAACCTTCAAGATCCTGTTCAAATTCCATTGGATATTATCAACCCAGACAAAATGATCACACTCTTCAATAATACTGTACCATTCATCAGATATGTATGTTGCCTTTTATTCTTAATTAGCTATGTGCCCTATATATCCAACTAAAGTGTAAGCCTCTTTAAGGCAAGATCTGCTACACTACTTTGTCTCTCTAGTGCCTAACCAAGCATGCCACCTATGCTAGGATCTCAATGCTCATTGTTTATTGTTGCTCTTGGTGACTGATGATGAGAATGGTGGTGATGGTGAGGATGATGACAACAATGATGATGATGATATCAAACCGACCTGCAAGATATGTCTTCTTTCTGTAAGGAATTAACAGTTTAGTTGGGAAAGACAATAACAACAAACTCAATATCTGATGAGCTGTACCTTTTTTTCCCTTTATTTTTTTATAAATAGTATTTTATTTTTTCCAATTACATGTAAAGATAATTTTCAAAATTCATTTTTGTAAGATTTTGAGTTCCAAACTTTTCTCCTTCCCTTCTATGCCCCTCCCTTCCCCCTTCCCAAATGGCAAGCTATCTGATAAGGCTTATACTTGCACAGTTATATTAAACATATCTCCACATCAGTAGTGTTGTAAAAGAAGAAATAGGAAAAAAAAAAGGGAAAAAATCATTGAAAACAAAAATCAACAAAAAAGGTGAAAATAGTATGTTTAGATCTGCATTCAGACTCCATACTTCTTTCTCTGGTTGTGGATAGCATTTTCCATCATGAGTCTTTTGGAATTGTCTTGGATCACTGTATTGCTGAGAAGAGCTAAATGTATCATGGTAGCTCTTTGCATAATGTTGCTATTACTATGTGCAATGTTCTCCTGGTTCTGTTCACTTCACTCAGCATTGGTTCATGTAAGTCATTCCAGGTTTTTCTGAAATCTGCCTGTTTGATGAGTGGTATCTTGAGAGGATGGAGAGGTGGATTTAGACTCAGGAAGGTTTAAATACTCCTTCAAGTACTTATTAGCTGTGTGACTCAGATGAGTCCTTTGACTTCTCTTGGTCTCTGTTTCTCATATTTAAAATTGAGAAGTTGCACTTGGGTTGTCCCTAATGTATGAGGTAAGTAAAATGTGAAGACTTCACAGGGAAGATATGTATAAATATATATCTATGTCTATACTAAGAAATGTTCAAAAATCAATAAATAGGGAAATAGGGAAGTGGAAAAATTCTGAGGCCATGAGAGCCTTATGGCTCAGCCTCTGGGAAAGTTTACCGTGAAACTTTTTGTTCTTTCTTATGGTTCTGGTTTAAAGATTTGCTCAGTAAGAATAGGGTCACTGTGACCTGCTTTCTTTTACTATAAAAAGTACTGTAGAAGAATGGAGAGGGTCTCCCCCTCCCCTTATCCTATTCTCCTTCTTTAGATTTATAGATGTCACCTCAGGTGTAATCATTAACTAAGGGAATGGGAATTTGAGTTTCTGTGCCTCAGTTTCCCAGTTCTTTGTCTAGCTTTCATGGTCAGATTGTAAACCCACCTCCCAACCAATGGTGAGAAGGGTCAGAGGTGGGCGGGAATTCTCTTGTGTTAGGTATAATTATTGGTGCTTTGCCCCTTGTAAAGCACCTCCTTTTCTGGTTCCACTCTGTGCTAGCAGAGGATGCCCTATTCTCTAGAATGGAATAAAATTTATTTCTGCTCCCACTCTGAGATGGCTCCTTATTATAAATTAACTTTTAATTGGTGAGGGTCTTTCATCCCACACACTAAGGTTCCTTTAAGTCCCAAATTTATGATACTTTGATCTATGATCCTCTAGCATCATGGAAACAATGAACATGAACTTGGACAGATTTCGGGAAACATTGCAGAATAGAAAGGCCTGGAGTGCAGTGGTACGCAGGATCACTAAAGGTCACACATAACTGAATAAAAACAAAGAGTACCAATTGGGCCATAGAGAGAACAATTTGCTACTGGGGCTCAGAGGATAGGAAGATTATTGTGATTTAGAAAGATCGTAGGAGGCCTCGTAGAAATACAATTTGAGCTAGACCTTGAAGGAAAGGATAGGGTTTGGCTAAGCAGAGAGGACTGAAGATGGCATGCCAGGCTTGCAGATGACATGAAGGAGGAAATGACATGAAGGTCAGGGAATTTTCAGTATTACATGTACCCTAGTTTGATTGCTATTGAGGATTTAAAGAGGGTAGTGGTAGCAGATGAATATAGAAAAGTAGGTCAGGATCAAATTATAGGTCATCTCTGATTCAATTTATAAGGATTTATTACAAGCCCCCACTAGGTACAAGGCACCATGTAAGGGACAGGAACAGAACAGAAAAAGAGTCTTGGCTAAAGAATTTTGACTTGATCTTGTAGGAAATAGGGAGCTATTGGAGATTCATGAATATAGAGGTGATCTAACTGAGGAAGAGTTTTAGGAAGATTAATCTATCAGTGTTATTCCAGATGGATTGAAGAGGGGAAAGAGTGGTGATGAGGAGACAAGTTTCATAGTCCATGAGTAGAAGGAGGACATGAACTTAGAGTTATCACTTCTTATTCTTTCATGTTCTCTGAAGGCATTTCAAGGATCCCTGAAGTTTCCTAGACTCTCATACCACAACAAATGCCCTCAAAATCTCTCCTATAATTGTGTTGGCATTGTGACATTGTAGCACATTATCTTGTCATCTTAGCATGGTGGCTGACACATAGAAAATCATAGTTTTTTTTTCCTTTTTTCTTTTATTGGCTAAAGGGTAAAAGTTATATTTCTGTAGAGGCAGGGACTGCATATGTGATTTCATTGGTATAAGGAAATCACAGGTAAGGAAATTCTATCTACCAATCCAGGTCTACATCTTAGAATCCTAGAAAGTTACCTAGAATATGGAGATATTGCCTTGCCTAGCAGGATCACAGAACCAGTATGTTTCAGAGGCAAGGCTTGAACACAGGTCCTCCTAGTTCCAAGGCTGGCTCTTTATCCATTTTATTATATTGCCTCTCTATATATGTATTACAGGGAAATGTCAACAATGTAAACAACCTTTGCAAACATTGCAGTTGCTTCCAGACTTCTCACTAGCTTAATAGGAAAGTACTTTACAAATCTTAAGATGCCATATAAATGGTATATCTCTTGAGCAAGGCATCTTGCTGCAACAAATAAAGGTTGAATTTAGTCAGAAAGTCCTAGGCTAGAATCTAGGTGCTCTTATTATCCCCATTTTACACATGAAGACACTGAGTCTGAGAGGTTAAGTGGTTTACACAGGGTCACACAGCTAGTATCTGAATCAGGATTTGAACTGAGGACTTCTTGACTCAAGTCCTATTCTCTATCCACAGTGCAACCAAGCTGCCTTGTGTAAAATGTATGAAGCATGTAAGTTGAGTCTTAAAGAAAACATGGGATGCTAAAAGAAAAAGGTGAGAAGGAAATATAACACTACTGTGGCTAACCATGCAATGCAGAGATGAATTGGAGCAATCCAGGAAGCCTTCATGGAAAAAGTGGAAGGTTTTGTACTAGATTCTAGTTCTGTGACTCGTATGTGTCTGCTTAGAACTGTTGCATGCCAGACAATAAATTATCCCAAAAGCCAAGGGATAACAATCTCAAGAAAATAAAAAGCAGACTTCCCCATGTTTGGTTATTTGATGTTTATTCTGGGAACGACAGTTGGAAAATTACTCTTTAGTTGATCATTCTTCTGCAATGTCAAAGACAAACCAATTTTTTCCCAAGGAAAACTGAGTTATAGATAGTACTTAACAAGATGAATGGAAGTAATAAAGCAGTTTACAAGAGAAAAAGTTTGTGGGTTTCAACAATCTGGAATTTTCTTCATGTTGAATAATAGATATGTTTTCACTTATGGGCGGAAGGGAGAGGCACTGCTTGCTTTTTGTGTTTTTAACATTTTAAAATAACAATACAATATAACAATACAAATAACAAAAAAAAACCCTACTTAACAGGTATATAGGAAAGAACTGAAGTATATGTTGGGAGGTGAGTAGGAGGGGGGAGTTCAAAATTCTAGAACAGAAGCTTCTAATTCCTGAGATATAAATTATTCTGAACACACAGGTTTTCCTCATTCATCTATGCCCTTCACAAGTTTCTGTAATTGTGTGCTGACTCTCTTCCACAGAAAATGAGTTCATCGGGGAAGTGGGACTGAGGCCAATGTGCAGTTTTGATGTACTTACTATTTATCCACTCGCTTTGATATATGAATACATGTAGCAATATTATTATTTCATTTTCTTAATTGTTGGATAAATGTACATGTGTATGATTTGAAAGTGTAATTACTGTGAATGATGGGTTGTGTAAAATAGAAATGCACTGGTGGTTGCTCAAGACATAAGGTGGTATATAGGAGGAGTATTTCAACAGGGTTAAACTTAGGACCCTGAGATAATGTGTATGGTGGGTCTTCTGAGATAGCTCAACATACTACTTTGAGAATTGGTTAGAATGAGCCATCCAGGTTAGAAAATAAATAGATTTCCATATACCCTGCGGGAGGGGTGTGTGAGAAACTCCAGAGTGGGAGATAACACACACACACACACACACACACACACACACACACACACGCATATGTAGTCTCCTCTGGTATGATCTAAGCTCCTTGAAATCAGAGGTTGTTTCATTCAGAACTTTGTATGACCGGAACATAGCATAGTCCCTGACCCATAATAAATATTTCATAAATGCTTGTTGATTGAATTATTATTTCAATTATGTCCAACAAAATTTATTAGCTGTCTACTATTTTAAAAAAGCTCTGTCTTAAACCCATGGTAGAAACAATGATGAAATAAGAAATTATATTTACCCTCATACCTACCTTGAAGGAAGCAATTTGGTGGTGTGGTAAATAGAGCGCTAGTCTGGAGTCTGGAAGACCTAACTTCAAATCCAGCCTCAGACACATACTAGATGTAAGGCCCTAAGCAAATCACTTAACATTGGCTGCCTCAGTTTCTTCAACTGTAAAATGGAGATAATATTAGGGTTGCTGCAAAGATCGCAAATATTTGTAAAGTGCTCAACAAGTGTTTGGCACATAATAGACACTTAATAAATGCTTGTTTCCTTCCTTCTTCCTTCAAAGAATTTACAATCTAATTCATGGATGGATATCAAGAATGAGACGGAATAATCCCATAGTTAATATGAGATAGCAAGCCTGCAAGATAAGATAAAATGCTTATAATACTAACAATTTACATTAATATAGGGCTTTAAGGTTTACCTAGAGCCTTCCTCACAAAAGACAAGGCAAGAAAAAGAGATTAACAAGCCAAAGCTTGGCTTTGTTTGGCTTTGAATACATAACAGTATACAAAGTACAGTGTCAGTTTAAAAAACAGAATCATTTTATTTCTAAAAGGTGATGAGAGCAGAAAATGATTTGTAACAGCTATTTATTCATTCACACAGTTACATATTCACTCCCTCACATGGAATTTTATCCATAATGGAGAACCTGTAAGTGTGGTCAACACTCTTGGTTCTCTAGCCCTTTTTAAAAAATAGTGTTATTCAAAAGAGTTCAGCTGATTTTGTGAAAGGCATCCCCAAATTTCCATGAGTACCAGAGTTGCATATTCCTCATTTTCAATGGTTTTGTGACCCTTTGAAACAGCTTTCTGTGGATGTGTTTCCACACAGCGCAGTAAACTGGATGCATTCTTCTTCACACAGTTATCATGAGGTCTCCTTTTGTGTCTCTCCCAGACCTAAGCTTATTTTTCATTGCTGGAGTCAAGAGAGATCTGAGTTAAAATCCAACTTCAGACACTTACTTTCTGTGTGACTGTCCCTTTACCTCTTTCTACTCCAGTTACCTTATCTATAAAATGAGTGTATTAATGTACCTCACAGCATGACCTTGGGACAAAAAATTAGCTAATGTATGTAAAATACATATTTATGTACCTAGGAGAGCTATATAAATGCCACTTATTATTCTTACTCCCTGCTCTTACACATTGATTCTGTGAAGAAAGTGAGGTCACTTCAACATTGGTTTCCCCATCTGTAAAACTGGAGCTACAATACCGATAATGATTATCTAATGAATTGTTTTGAAGAAACTTACTTCCCAACTTTAAAGCACTGCATAAACATGAAGTTACAATAATTATGTTTATTTCTCATGTCTCAGATTTTCTTTGAAATAACCAGATTTATCCTGGGAATGCTGGTATACCTGTGATTCTCAGGTCTGTTTTCTAGAAGAGCATGCAGCCTTTCATCTCCTTGTGTTTCATCCTTCAATATTTTAATGCAATTATCTTTAACCTATTCATACCTTACACAACTCTTTCTTTTCTGCATTCATGTACATACTCACACTCACTAATACACATACACACACACACACACACACACACATACACACACACGCATTTTTGCCTGGGTTAGGAATAGGGACTGGACCTATGATTTCATAGGGATGGAGAATTCCCAAGTCAAGTCAAGTGAAGAAGCATTTGTCAAGTGCCAACTATCAGGCATTGCACTGAAAATACAAAGCGAGTCAAAAACAAGCCCTGTCTTCAAAGCGCTCACAGTCGAATAAGGAAGATAGCATGCAGACAACTATGTACAAACAACATATATACAGGATAAATTATAAATAAATATATAGGGAAGGTGCTAGCATTAAGGGAGGCTGGAGAATATTTCTTGGTGCAAGTATGATTTTAGATGAGATTTGAAGGAAACTGGGGAAGTCAGGAGTCAGAAGCGAGGAAGGAGAGAGTTCAGTCATGGATGAT
Organism: Trichosurus vulpecula; assembly: GCF_011100635.1. NCBI lineage: Eukaryota > Metazoa > Chordata > Mammalia > Diprotodontia > Phalangeridae > Trichosurus > Trichosurus vulpecula. The sequence continues at coordinate 282,603,716 of NC_050575.1, forward strand.
AGCCAGCAAAAAATGCAAGGAGTTACATGATGGAGTGTCTTATTCAAGGCCCGGTTAGGAGGCCTAAGTCACTGAATTATGATTACGTGGAGAGGAGAAAAATTTAAGAAGACTGGAAAGATAAAAAGGAACCAGGCTACAAACATCTTTAAAAGTCAAATAGGATTTTATATTTGATCCTAGTGGTAATAATAGGGCATCATAGTATTTGTTGAATAAAGATGCTGAGAGGAAGAGGAGCAGGACAAGGTCCAATCTCCACTTGAACAAGATCATTTTGATAGATGAGTAGGAGACAGACTGAAGAGGGGAGATTCTTGAAACAAGAAGAGCAACCAGAAGGCTATTGCTACAGCCCCAGGAGAGGAAACATCTGCAAGTCGTAAAGAGTTGCCGGAGGCAATGAGAAGTTAAACGACTTGCCCATTATCACTTACTTACTATGTAGCAGAAAAAAGACACAAACCCAGGTCTTCTTGACTTTGAGTGCAACTCTCTACTTTCTCTTTCATCTGAGTTAAGATGGAAGAAAGGAACTGTTATGTTAAGCTTATGTTTAAATCACTTAATATTTGCTGAATTCCACAGGGGATCTTTTCCCTGTAGTGAGAACTAGACCATATGCATATGTGTCTTTCATCTGCTAATTTGTTTCATTATGGCCATTTTCCTGCTCATTTTTTGGCTTCTCACAGGGAGCCCCAGGGAAATGATGTGCTGCATTTCTTCCTATCTTTCCTATTTGAAGTGAAGAGAAATTATGTTAATGGCTCCATTTATGACTATTGCTAAAACCACAACCAATGCCTTTGTGGTCAGCCTGAATTCTGAAGGAAAGTGGAAATCTTGTAAATGTTACCATTCGTTGTTTGTGTTGGGACTTCAGGCATGACTTTTAGATGTTGTATTAAGACCTCATAGGCAGGCTCGGACTTCCAGCATGAGCCACAGTGAGTAATATTAGAATGCAAATATTTTAGCTTCCTTTTGTCTCAATGCACATTTTCAAATGATTTCCCTAGCTGTAGCTGCACAATGCTCTTCACAAACCTACGTCATATAACGCAGGCAAAAATAAGACAGCAGTCTCAAAAGCATGGGGCTTGCGTGATTGGAAATCAGATCTCTGCCAATCCTGAGTGATGGTTTGGCAGCATCTTGCATGCCGGAAGACAGTTTTTAATTCTGACCAATGCCAGAGACCCAATGGGATCATCCTTAAGAAAAATTGTAAAGTAGGTGAAGATTTTTTGCAACATTCTCCACTTTTTTGGGTCTTTTCTTCTTATCCTTTTGTCCTCTCTTATCTTCCTAGTAACTTAGTGCTCTCACACAGTATACAGGATGCCTATGGCAACCCACAATGGTAAGTCTTTTATTAATAATTAATTCATACTAAAGTATAAATGGCTGATACCAGTTAGATGTATTTCCCCTTGGTAGAGATACTTGGATTTTCACAGGTTAGAAAGCATTGTCCTTACAATAAGAAAAGAAAAGGATAAGGAAGGAAAGGAAGAAATGTCTGATCCAACAAGCAATTTCTAATTACCTGTAATAATAATAATATCTAATATTATATTGTGCTGATTAGTGCCAGGCACTGTACTAAGAGCTTTACAAATATTATCTCATTTGATGCTCACTGCAGCCCTGGGAGACTTGCCCAAGGTCACATAGCTAGTAAGTGTCTGAGGCTGAATTTAAACTCAGGCCTTCCTGACTCCAGGCCTGGTGTTCTATTTACTGCACCAAATGGGAAAAAAAAACCTACTACCAACCATTCAGGGGCTTATGTTCCCATAAGGAATATCACATGTAAACAAATTAGCAAATGCAAGGTATTTGGAGATAGAGAATAGTCACAACTTGGGGATTCAGAAAAGGCATCCCTTGGGAGGTATCATGAACATAATGTAGTAGATAGACTTCCAGACTTGGAATCAGGAAGTCCATGGTTCCAAACCTCTCAGGTACGTAATAATCATGTAACCATAGGTAAATGATTTAACTGCCCTAAACCTCAATTTCCTCATCTATAAAGTGGGGATAATGATAGAACTCCTTTGTGGCAGTGTTGTTGTAAGAACCAAATGAGATATTGAGTTTCACACACCTTAACATGCTATAGATTTTTGCCTAGAGAACTAGGTGGTAAAGTGACTTGCTCAGTCATATGACCAGTATATGCTAAAGGCAGGATTTGAATCCAGGTCTTCCTCACTCTAAGATCCAGTTTCTAACTACTTTGTCATCTGCTTCTCTTTAAAGGTAACTTGAAATAAAAAGGCAAGAAAGTTAGTCTGGAGTCCAACTGTGAAGGGCTTAAAAAGCCACTTATTTTATCCTAAAGGCAATAGGGAACCACTGAAAGTTGAGCAGTAGAGACAAGACCAGACTACTACTGATATTACTACTACTATAACTACTGGTATTATCATTTACATAGTACCTACTATAAGCCAGGCACCATGCTCTGTGCTTTACAAATATTATTTCATTTGACCCTCATAACAATCCTGGAAGGTTAGTGTTATAATTATTCCCCATTTTGCAGATGAAGAAACTGAGGCAGACAGAAGTTAAGTAATTTTCCCAAGGTCACACAAGTAATAAATGTCTGAGGTCACATTTGAACTCAGATCTTTGCCACCTAGCTGCCCCAGTTATAGAATGAAACCCTAGTTATAGAATTTTATTTGTGGCAATTAGAAGAGGGTACCCCCCATAACCCCATGTTTGTTTCTTCAACAAGCTATCCTACTTTCAAAATATTCTGTGAAGAGTATTACAAGAGTGGGAGACACCCAGTGAGTATGCTCAGGGCTGGAAGATTGGAGGAGTGTTGTGCCTGATGAAAGGTGAGGAGGCCAGGTGGAGGGGAGAAAGATCTAAGCAAACCAGAAAGGACTGGAAAGGGAAGAGCCTGGAGGTAGGGAGATCAATGAGGAGGTTCTTCCAGTCATCTCAGGAAGAGATGATGAAGACCTGGGTAAGAGTGGTGGTGCTAGAAATGATATAAAGAAATGGATACAGGATATTTTGTGGATGTAGACTCAACAGGGCTTGGCATCTGACTGGATTTTGGGGTTGAGGTAGAGTTGAGAGTAGCTCCCTGGTTGCAATGCTGCAGGACAGAGAAATCAAATAGAGTAGGTTCTGCCATCTCTCTTTTAGCTTATGCCTCAAAAGACTTCAGCTGCAATTTCGTTAGGAAGGTAGGGCCTCTGATGACCCAGTCATCAGACTAACGACAAACCTCATTACTGCTTTCTATCATTTAGGAATTTTGAACAGGCTTTAGTTATGAGATACTATTGTGCCCTATTGCCTCATTTGGCTTCCAAACACAAAACAGCTTTTCATTGTGTGGAGTTCTATGGAAGTCCTATTTCAGTGGAATGGAGATGACCTGAGTTACACAAGGTTATGTCAATAGATCACAAGTTCTGGCAGATCCTTCCAAGGTGGAAAAAGTGGCTAGTCTAAGACTGTCATCTGGAAACCAAGCCATAGCTAATTTGGAGGAGGTCCATGATCAGAAAGTTGTTTACCAAAGGTTTTTTTTGTTTTGTTTTGTTTTGTTGACCGTAGCTAACCGTAAAACTACTTATTAAGGCTTGGTAAGGTTGTGATCTGTGTAGGTGGTATGTTGAAATCATAGATTTTTGGCAACATTAAAGAAGGGTGGAGTCACAAGTCAAGGCATGTTCAACAATCTGCGTCCTGACTTCTGTTCTAACCTACTGGCAAATAAATGGTGAGGTGGATAGCAGGCTAGAAAAGGAGTCAAGACCTGAGTTCAAATACTACCTCAGATACTTACTAACTGTGCCACTGTGACTAACTGTGACAAATCACTTAACTATTCTTCATCTTGAAAACGGGAATAATACACCTGCCTCCTAGGGTTGTAAGGATCAAATGAGATAGTTACTATTTCAGGCATTTTTAGCCTTTTTTGTGTCATGGACGTCTTTGGCAGTCTGGTAAAGCCTATGGATCCCTTCTCAGAATAATGCTCTGAAATGCATAAAACAATATACCTAGAATTAAAGGTAAACCATTTATACTGGCATACAATTAGCAAAGTATTGAAAGCAAAACAAGTTCAGAGACTCCAGGTTAAGAGATAATATGTAAAGCATTTTGTGAGTGCTCTTTAGTTATATATAGCACTTGTAAAGTCCAAATAAAAACTATTATTATGTCATGATTTATGTAAACTTCATGCTTCCATTTATCTAACTTGAAAGGTGTTGGATAACTGGGTAACATTTTCCAAGACTGATTAGTGCCTCTGTAAGATGTTACTATTTAAAGGGTTCTGTATATTATCACCTTGTGATTTAATTACTACCTGTTTAGATTTATTACCTCACTTTTCCAAATGAGGAAACAGAAACTTAGGAAAGTTTAAGTGACTTAAGCATAATCCCATTTGGGATCAACCAAAGGTGTCATAATCAAATACTTGGGGTTGATTATCAGGGAATGCTTTGGTGGTTACTTTCTCTGAACTGGAAGATGTAAGTCTTCTCAAAATTAAGGTGTAGAATGGCAGAATTTTCTCAAATGTTTAAATAGATCTGCAATCTTACCAATTTGGGAGGTCTTTCCAATAATGCAGATTGAAACCCTTTTCTATCTATCCATCCTATGTAACCCTTATCCATGTCCTCCCGTAATTTCACCACAGATAGTCCATCCAATGTGCAAAGGGCATTCTTTCTCACATTCTCCTGACATCATGAGAATACCAATGGGCAAAATCAGCTGTCCAATTTATGTCTTGTTTTTGTTATGTGATAAGTTTGTTATCTTTTCTGTTTGTATTTTTCTTTGACCATTTCCCTAGAACAATTCCTTGTTTCCATTGTGTTGAAACCTGCTCTTGCCCAGGATGCATCTCTCCATCATCTGTTGAGTGAGCCAACCAACAAAATGCCCAAACAAAACCGAGATTTAAAAACCCTAAGACATAAAAGAGTAAAATATGAATAAAGATAATGCCATTCTTCCTATTTATCTTTCCTCCTCTAATCATCTCGCACATTGCTGCCACATGAATTTTCCTTTCAAAGGCCTTTCATCATGCTACTCCTCAGCTCAGGACACTGCAATGACCCACTCTTTCCTCGTCTATATCCTACCCATCCCTGAAAACTCATTCTCTGAAGACTTTAGCCCATACTGATCTGCCTCATATCTCACTCCCTTTGTCCTTATTGTTTATGCCACCCAGCTCAGCCTTTCACCATACTGTATTGGTATATAGTGCTATCTTTTATACCCAGGCTGCTTTTACATTTTGTAAAGTTATGGACTTTTATATTTTTGTATCATTTTCATTTCCAAATACATTCCTCCCCCTTTCCCTAATATTTGAGCTACCCCTTGTAATAAGAAAAGAGATTGAGAAACAGAGAAAGATAGAGGGAAACAGAGACAGAGGAAAAGAACAGGTTACCAAACTAACCAATATGTCAACCTAATCTCACAGTGTATTCCCCCCACTTCTGAAAAGAAGGAAGGAAGGTACACTTTTTCATTTCTTCTACAGAGCTAAGCTGGGTCACATAAAGCTATCTGTTTCCCTCATTGTTTTATATCTATATACCTCATCTCCTCAATTACATCATCAACTCCTTGAGGGAAAAGATTGGGTCTTCTATTTCTTTTGTACACAAATTAACTGGACACAGTGCTATCCACAGAGAAGGAACTCAAAATTTTTTGATCGATCCTTACTTCATTCCTTTCTTTCTTTATGTGGTTTCAAAATGTATCTTCATTAACCCTCATAATGTGATTGGGGTAGCATGGTTAATTAAGTTCACAAGCTCAGAGGGGGAAAAGGACCTTTCAGAAGTTTCTCCAGAGATCGCTGATTAACAGAAATAACTCCATGGTGGACCAGTTGTAAGACTCAGCCTTACCTCTACATTTTCAGCTATGTAACTCCAGTTTTGAAGTCTATATTGTAGAGTAAGAATGCAATTATGTAGAGGTAAGGTATATGGTTTAGGAAGATGAGCAATATAGAAATAGATTATTGAAGCTGTAAGGCCCTTTAGAGACCATTTAATTCAGTCCTTTAATTTTACAGATGAGGGAACAGAGACCCACATAGGTGAAGATGTAGAACTGTCGTCTCCTAGTTTCTGGTCTAAGACCTTGCCTTTTAGGGTCCCCTACCCCTTCTACTATGTTCATGTCCATATCTATGCCTATGTCTATGTCTATTGAAGTGTTTCTTTTCTTTCCTTTGTGCTCCAGTGATGCTTCTAGTTCTAATAAGAACTTTCAGTGGCCACTGAGTTTCCGTGAGATGTGAATTGACCCAGTGTATAGCCATCAATCTAGTTTCATTATGCTTATACCCACTTTATTTTCATATAGCTGTAATATGACCTAGGGTGTTCTGCTAAGTGGGATTTTATACATGTCGAGGGATTTATCACTATTTTACAGTAATTTGGTGTTGGCTGATTAGGAAGCTTAAGTGGAAATCCAATATCCTAGACTCCAAACAAACCTATTGTAGAGTCTTTAAGATAACCACAGACACTATAATCTAAGTTATGAGGCCATTGCCAGGCCAGAAGTATCCTTGCTCTGTCTGGACATAAGAACATAAAATGGAAGAGATGGGTAAGAAATTCATAGCAGCTGTGCTTTAGGTAACAGTCACATTCCTCTGACAGACGCTCAGCATTTACATCTTTTTTGGATTAACAGAGAAAGTACTAGGCTCAGCCCTTTCCACTTTTATTGAAAGGAAGGATTTCTAACTGGAATTGCTTTCTTTTTTCACCCTGTTCTCTACCCTTTCCCCTGATATTTGCTCAATTTAAAGGCACTGCTTTCTGGATATTTAAGAGGAGAAAAACATAGCAAGGGGGAGGCGAGGAGCCATGGAATGCTTAAAGCTGTCTCCCCTTCACAAAGTTTTATTCTCTGGTTCTGTTGCTGTAATTCTAACTTCATGGCCAGATGGTCCTGCCACACATTTGGAATTTCAATGCCACCAACAAAATCTCCACAGGTCCCCCATTTGGAAAATGAATAGCATAAAGTAAGGAGACAGTGTGACTCCAAACTCCTACTATAGGCCTCCTGGGGAATGTGCCCACTAGTCAGGACAATGGAAAGCACCACAAATTAAGCATCATGTGCATAATGCAAATAGTCTGGTTGACCTATTGTCTGTCATGTATGCTACAGAACATCAAGACCACCCAGGACTGGTAACACTGCAGAGAAGAAGGGCCAGACTGGGACCACATTATACAAACAGGGCTATTCAGCCAATATATTCAGCCAAGGTTTGTTCTATGGGACTTGGGAAGACATCTGCTTGCTTTTACTAATATGTTGGACCCTAGCGGACTGGGGCATAGCCCAGTAAGGGAATTTGGTGCTCAGAAAGGACACAAATGGAAGCTATGAACTAGTTGTAAGACATTTTCTTCTGGAAATTGTAAAAAGCACTTTACATCCTTTTAGAGTGAGACATTCCCAAAGTTGGGCAGGCTTCTTCCATAAGTGTGAATGGCTGTGTACACCTTACAAACATGGTTTCAAGAAATTCTAGAATTTGTCTTTTAGAAGTATTATGCCTATAAAAGGGAAATGGGGGGAGGAGGTGTTCCCACAGGGAAGCTCCCAGAGTGGTTTTTTTTTTTCTTTTTCCTTAATCCGACTCACAAAACTCCAACTGCTGAGCATCATGATTTTGATCCATAGAGAACATTAGAGACCATCTAGACCAACATCCTAATTTTATAATTCAGGCAGTGACCCAACAGAAGTGAATTGATTTTCCCAATGTCACATAATTGATAAGTAGCAAAGCTGAGATTTGAAGCCAGATTCTATGGCTTAGCTCTCCTAATAGTAATAATAGAACTATGCCAACTTTCGTATTCTACTTTTCTTGCCTTCCATGGCTTCTGTCTTCTGTACATAATATTTCCCCCTAATACATCAGTTCACTGGTGAGTTGTCCATGCATCCACATTGCTTTCTTCAGACAAACCCTTTTTCTTCTCAGTTAAATTGTTTCACTTTTGCAGAATCTCATTTGTTAGAATTTCTCATCCCTCCTGCACTGACTTTCCTTATAGAAGTATAATCCATGGGATCTTACCTATTCTCAATATGGACCATCAGAAGTGGGATTTTTCCTAAAATTTAAAGTGTACATTGAACTAAGGAATGTTTTTTTTTCCTCCATCACAAACTTTAATGATCAGTTGTCATCTCTCCATTTCTTGTCATTTCCACTGTATCAAACCATTCCTCATAGCTGATGAAAATCAGATCCAGAGTAGAATTTCCTCTTAGTTCTTCCATCTTTTGAAGGATAAAATAACAGCAATAGTAACAACAATCATTAAGGCAAGTCAAGAAATAATTAGATATTCTGATTTTTTGAAGAGAAAAATCTCCATCAGATATGAAGCCTCCTGCATCACTATTATATCATAATTCTATGACAGACTTAAAAAACATTTCTTAAATTCCTTGTCTATATCTATTTTCTTTTTCTGTCCAGACTGTCTATAATATACTCTAATGACAAAACCACATCTTTTTTTTTTCTTTCACTGATCTTCACTATTCTTTCATCTTCTGTTTCATGGACTTAGATGAGTTTATCTTCTTAATGTACAATGCCACCTCATTCCCTTTTGCCTATTATGTTTAGTTGTAGGTAACACTTGATGAAGCCTCAGTGATGTCTATGAAGTCATATTTTGCACCTTGGGTTAGAACCCCTAGTTTATCTTGATTGTTGCCTATGCTTTGGGCATTTGTGTGTAAGTGTTTTGAGGCCACGGATTTTATTTGCTACTAGTCCTTTCTCTGGATTTTGTCTCAAAAATTTCTAGATGTCTCAGCTGCTATTATTTGTGCTTAGTTGTAGCTATTCTATGGTGTCTAGCTGGGTAAATACTTCTCCTTCCTCCCTGCCCCCATACATTTTTTAGACTAAATCCCTTTTGATAGAATTTGTAAGACTCCCAGAAAACACATTCTTACCATCCTTTGTTAGATACACTCCAACTCTGGCAAGGAGTCTATCATAACTATATTTTATGTTGCACTCAAAAAGTCCAAATTTCTTTCTCAGACACCATATTCTAAGGCAGCTGTTTATTTCCCTTTTTTTTCTTTTGGATTTCTTGTCTTCCATGAGCAGCTGTGATGAAAACCCTTTGGTTTCTTGCCTAAGAGTTTATATTCCTTGACAAGTCTTACTAAGTTTAAGGAAGCTTCAGTCAGTCATTCAACAGACATTTAGTAGGTGCCTACTATGTGGCACCATGCTAAAAATTGAGGATACAACAAAAGGTAAAAGACAGTACCTATTTTCAAAGAGCTCATGATCAACTGGGGCAAACAACATATAAACAACTATGTACAAACAAGACCTTACTGTACAGCTTGTGCCAAATGAATCACAGCAGTAGGTAGTAGCAATCTGTTTTTAATAAGTTTGGGGAGGAGTTCTGCTATGTCTTGGATTTCTGTCCTGTGGAGAAAATAGATTTCTCCATTTTTATCGATCAACAAATAACTTCCTCAGTTCCCCTGAGCTGCCAACATTCACTACTCTTCTCTTTTTCCTCTGCCCCTACTAAATGATCTCTCACTCAACAACAATGTGTAGCTACCTCATTCCATGAAGTTCAAGCAGCTATTTTCCTGTTTGAACATTAAGCTCTGTTTTCTTCAGAAAAACCCTCAAATTTGTATTTTAGCTCCAAATTTGTATTTTTAGCTCTTTCATTCATTCTTTGCATAACATTCTTCTACTCACCAACCTACAGACAAAATTTTGACGCTATTCAATACAATAAACATTTATTAAACACTTACTATATGCCAAACACTGTGCTAATTTTGCTTCTACCACCTTAGAACTTTTCTAAAAACATTTCTACTTGTTTTCTTCTATATTGATACTCACTTCCATTTTCTAATAGGATATTTCCCTGTTCCTGGAATGTAGATAAGTGTTTCTTGTCTCTTCCTTTTCACTTCTAGTAGAAAAGATGGATTGAATTTGAAAACATACAAGTCACTTGTCATTGGCTGAAATACAAATATCACATACACATGTCAGTTACCGAAATTTTGTTTTCATATTCTTCATGCTGAATAAGGTCTTCAGACTTACTTATCAATTGCTTGTATATATTGACAATTCATTTCCTAACCATCTCCTTAAGAACTTTACTTCCATTTTATCACCTCTAATAACCTGATAGCCACATACAACTCCTTGCCATTTTCTTCAACAACTTGATAACCATATCCATTTTCCTTTATATTCACTCACTATTTTTTATTTTTTTCCCAATTTGCTTTAATTGCTAATTGCTTTTCCTCCCTTGTCTTGCCAACTGCCCACTCCTTCTCATCAAGTTCTCTTCAGATACTTTCTCCTCAATCTCTTACTTCCATTAGATGGAGACCTTTGCTTCCTTCTGCTTATCAAGTTCTCCCAAATATCTCCTTATCAAATTCAATCTTTATCCTTTTCCTATGAGTACAAAGGCCTCCAACTTCCTTACAATTTCTTTCTCCTTACTCTGCTCAAGGACTCTCTCTTCTCTTGCTCACCCCAAAATGGAGCTTTGAAGAGTCTCTTCAAATAAGCACACATATGTATGTGTTTGTGTGTATGCTTGTATATACATATATACTTGTATATCCATATATATACTTGTGTATATGTATATGTGTGTGTGTGTATAAATCAAATGAAACTCTATGATGTATGTAATTATAATGATAACTTTGTTCAGTGCCATACTGTGAACTGATAATAAGTAAGGTATGAAACAGGGAGACGTGCTCAAATCAGGTATTTACTCGTGTAATGGAAGATGTTTACTTTCAGAATTTCCTTTTGATGGAAAGATTCTCTGGAAAAAGATCATGAGAAGTCAGGAAACCTGGGTAGTCTGATAAACTACCTCTCTGGTTCTCTGTTTTTATTTTTTATTCTAACTATAACATGAAGAGATTAGACTAAATAGCCTCTAAGGTTCATTCTAGTTTTAAAATTCAGTAATTCTGCTCTCTGGTATAGTGAAAAGAACATTGGATCTTGAGTCAAGAACACCCAAGTTCAAATCCTGCATCTGATGTTTTCTCTTGGGCAATTCACTTAGCTTCCTTGGGCCTCAGTTTCTTCAACTGTAAAATGAAGTAGGACTGGATTACTTTTGATGTTCCTTACTCTCTATAGTATATAATTTGTCACCCTTAGTAACATTGACCTGAGACAATGCTATGACAATTTTGCTGTGATGAGGAATATGTTTTCAAAGCCCTAGTAACAAGAAAGAATGTTAATCTTGGTATGGGGACAGAGGGCCTGTTGTGTACGGTCCCTGGGAAATCAATCACTGACCTCTTTGTCCTTTGAACTGAAGACATTCCTGTTAGGAAATGGTAGGTCTGAGGGGCAAGCATTCCTTCTAGGTCTAGCAGTTTCTCACATGATAGAATTTCGCAACTCCCCCAGCCCCTCTATCCTGGCCTCCCTGGAAACTGAAATGAAGCAATCTGTTTCAAGAGGGAGGCTAACAGCAAGGCAGGAAACCAGGCAAGAACAAACCTGTCACACCCAATTCAGAAACAATTGTTCAGAAGCTGAGAGGATTTATAAAATGGGCAGATAAATAAAGGTAGGGATAGAGTACTTTTTGGTAAGAGAACTCTTCCTCTTCCTTCCTGACTCCTGGAACAATTCAACACATTATACTCCTCTTCTCCTCCCCCATCTCTACCCCCAATGAATATACAATAGTCGAGACAGGAGAGCAAAAGAAAAGAGACCACCATTCAAAGTTCTGCAAACTATGTGCACCATTTTTGAGGCCGTCAGGAGACAACATGCCCACTCTGCTGAATGGAGTGGGACACTGATGTGGCACAAAGATATGGGAACTGAAGACTGCCTATCACAACCCCTTCCCCAACTCTAAGTTGCCTCAGGGTTTCTAGGCACATTACTCATATCCTTGTACCCTGCTTCCCCAGACAACTTCCACTAACCACATCTTACTTTCCTTTGCTGGCATATCATCCCACTCTTATTTTCTTTAGTGCAGATAATCAAGCCCTAGAACTCTCTTCTGAGCTTTCTACCTTTCTCTTTCTATATTTTCTCTCTTAGTGATCTCATCTGCTTCTATGAGTTAAAGTATTATCTCTACTTAAAGGACTACTTTTCCCCACCTAGCTCTAATCTCTCCCGTAATAGCTAGTTCCCCATTATCAAACTGCCTTCTAGGAAGCATCCTGGGTATCCCATAGGCCTCGCAAAGTCAGTATCAAAATGGTACTTACCATCTTCTCCCTAAACCTGCCCCTCCTCCAATTTCTGTATTACTTTTGAGGGCAGAGTTATCTTGCCTAGTCATCTAGGTCTATAACCTTGACATTATCTTTGATTCTTCTCTTCCTTTCCCCCATCACCCCAGTTCCAATCATTTATCAAATGTCAAGTCTATCCCCACAACATCACTCACATTCATTCCCTTTTCTTCACCTACACCACCACCACCTTAAGTTCTCATCACTTCTAACCTATATTATTGAGATGACCTACTACTTAGTCTCCCTGCTTCTAGCTTCTACTCTCTCCATTCTATTTGTTATTCAGCCAACAAAGTAAATCATCAGATTCTAAGTTTCCAAGTCTGGATATTAATTGAGATAAACCAGATAGATCATCTTATTGGAAGGTCCTGTTACAAGAGAAAGGAAAGAAAAACGAATGCCCAACTCCAGTTCTCCTTGGTCAGCTACCAGAAGACTGGGGTTTTCTATGGTATTTAATATAGTGGATGGCTTGAACAAATAGAAAATTTTATATTATTACAACTCTCTTAGCCTTTGAAATTCTTCCTTTGACACATTAACATCAGTATCAATGTGGTATAAAAATAATATTTGCATGTAATTAGACTTGGCATAGTTAGCTAATTTAATTTTGAATAATGGATAGCAAATTTAGGGGCTGTTCAACCAGTTCTATCTTTTTGCTTAAAGGAGCAGGTAACACTCCTGGAGTTATTTTAATATTCATTTTTATTAATGATGCCTGAGATCACATTTGCTATTTCAGTAACCACATCCGTAGATGGTCTTAAAAAGATTAGACTGTGCTACTTGGGTTCCTATAAAATAACTAAGTCATCAAGGAATGGGCTTTTATAGAGGTCTTTACTCCTTCAGCTTATTATGGACCAAGATAGCCATTGTTCTGGCACTCAGGAAAGGCATTTTGTGGATCCTTTCCATATGAACTAGAGGAAGGGGATGTATAGGCAGTAATATATTCTCCGGTTTTTGGCTCTTCTACTTTGGCTATATGCCTTCAACTCCACTTCTGACCACTCCATGACCAGGACAGAATAGGCCATCTTCTTCACCAAGGGTTTCCCAGCTAATGGAATCACCACTGCTGTTTCCAAGAAAATAGAGCCCCCAGCAAGAGAGTCAAACTATTATTGTATTTTCAGCATTCAAGTAAATAAAATGGCTGTTGATAAGCATTACAAAGGCATAATGGATTATATGATCCACATTCCGAAGAAATCAGGGGCTCTTTCCTTCTGATAGGGTAACCTAGCAAAAAACATCAGATATTTCCCATCAGATATGTAGGCCCTTAACTTTCCTTTTAGGGATAAGTATGAGTGAGTATTTCTGGAGAGAAGTGGATAAACACATAGTTCTGGAAATATTTTTCTGATAATCTTGTCTTTTCTGGTGCAGCTGGAGACACTTCTTTCTGCTGTGACTACCCCATGGATTTTGTGTGAACCTGCTTGGCAGCTGATGTTGGGAAAGTCTTGCATTGAGAAAGAATTCCAAGTCCTGGGAGACTGTATTGTGAAGATCACCAAGTGATGAAGTTATTGTCAATGAAGTAGCCTCCTTCAGGATCTCTAATACTGCAAAGATATGTTCACAGACCCTTTGGGATAAGTTAATTGATTGCACAATCAGTGAGTGCTATAGCTGTCATAGTTTCCTTTTCCTTTGATATAGCAAGTCAGGGAATGATGATGCAGGCTGCGTATAGTGGAATTGATATCATGTTTTAAGAGTCCTTTTGGTGAGGCTTGGTCATATATGTGTACACCAAGAAAATTGTCTGCTGGAGGAAGATTGCTACACAGTCAAAGGTGTCACAGCACTCTTGTAGGGTGGCTAGTAAAAAGTTCTTAGAGGCATGGGTGGAACTTTCAAGCCTCTTCTGTATGATGAAATGAAGAAAGTAATCTCTGATCATCCTAACTACAAATGGAAGAAGAGACTATAGATTACACAGAATATTATTTAACCATACTTGGCATTTTGGATCAATGACCTTCAAGAAATCCCTAATGTCTTTTTATCCAGGCCAATATCATGATGGTAGACAATCCAGGAAAAGCTCTTTGGAAAAAAAACTTACTTATTTCAAGCTGCTATTCAGATGGTTAAGCTGATGATACAGTGTATGAATTCATTTGGTTTGGGGAGATAAGGAGGAAGATCAACTTGGACCATCTAATTTAAATGGCAATGTACAGGACCAAAAATGTGTTTTGAGTGCTTTTACTTAAGGACTACACAGAATGGTTTGCACAGCTAGGGATTTGGTAATTATGATCTGTGTTAGACATTCTGCTGTAAAATATACAGAACAACCCCCCAAAAAAACAAAAAGAAGAAAGCCTTTTTCTGTTTTAAAAGCAAGGATTTCTTTTTCTGGGCCTCTGAGCTACAAAGTCTGCTTATTCAAAATGTAGTATTTTGAGCTCTGACTATTCTTGGATGATAATAGGTCCACCTGTTTCTTCCCCATTTACCCTTTGCCTCTACAGTTTGGCTTGGTGACACACATTCAGATCTGCATGGACTCAGCTGTTTTCCAACTTGTTCAGGTTTTATAAAACTTCTTGGATCAGTAACTTGTTTGTGGTAATCACTCTCCTGGGTACTTGAAGAGTCAAGTAGACAATCAGTTCACATGAATTTATTAAATGCTTATTATGTACCAACCACTGGCTTAAGGGCTAGACACACAATGAAAGATAAAACAAACGTCTCTGCCCACAAGAGTCATACATCCTAATGGGGAAGACAACAAGTAAATAAGTAGGTACATATAAGAGATAACAGAGAGTAGCTGAAGATAACTAAAAAGGGAAGGCAGCTAGAGGAACTGGAAAGACATCCTGCAAAAATCAGGCTCAAGTCTTCCATCTTCATATAGAAGACTTGAATACCCAATTGAGACCTATAAACTTGGTTGGTTCAACAGACCCTAGCCAGGTGCTAAACAGACTCCCTAGAAGGACGTGAAGGTGTCTGCATTCTATAGCTCTTCTCTTTTATGTAATGTGATGCTATCTTCTCCAGGGCCTCCTTAAAGGATTAAACACGAGGAAAAGATTGAGTAGGACATATGTGAAGCTCAAGTGGCCACGATGTGGGTCATTTTCTCCTCTGATCTTTGAACCATTACCTGGAGAGGGCAAACTGAGCTGAAGTATTTGTGTGCCTGTGATGGTGCTTAACCATCTGGCTGACATCTGTATCTGTAATCCTCAGGCTTCATCACAGTATGTCCTCAGTGAACCTTCCTGGCTGAGGTCCTGGCCAAACCTGATATAACCATGATAGCATCAATACTTCAGCACTTCAAGCCTTCAAAACGCTCTTATTTTACCAGTGTGGGAACCACTGTCTGACATGGATTGCAACCCCGCCATGCCTTAATAGATGGTTTTTGTGATTTACTGTGGACAGAATGTTCTCATGGGGGCTAGTCTTCTAGTGATGAGTCTCAACGAATATAGTAAGGCTGGCTGGTCCTCAGATGGCAGATTCTCACTGGGCCACCTTGGTAAGATCTGCCAAATCTTATTTTCTGGTCAAAGATTCAGTGTCCCCTCCATGCTACAAAAAATGCATCAGAGTAGATATTTAATAGAGGTAAAAGAATAAAATGAAAAATGTATTGAGTACTTACTATGGGCTAGCAGTGTGTTTAAATTTTCAAACTATCCCTTCCTTCAAGGAACTGTCTCATTTGTCACATATACAGCCAGTTGTTATGTCTTTCCATTTCTACCTCCACAGCATCTTTCACATCCATCCTCTTCTCATTACTCATACATCCAAAACCCTAATCCAGGACCTTATCAGATCTCACCTGGACTATTATAATAACCTTAGAACTGATCTGCCTGCCTCCAGTCTCTTCTCACTCCAATCTAACCTCTACACAGCTGCCAAAGTGATTCTCATTAGTCACAAATCTAATCATGTCACTCCCTGGCTTAATAAAATCTAGTCATTCCCTATTAGTTCTAGAAGAAAACATAAACTGCAGTATTGGACTTGTAAAGCCCTTCATGAGGAGGCCCCAACCTACACCATTAGCTTCTTCGTACATTATTCTACTTTCCAAACTCTATGATCTGCTCAAAATGGCATTCTTCACACACGGCTCTCCATATTCCATGCCTTTGCGCTGATCATCCATTCCATGCATAAGAATGCTCTTCCTCCTCACCTCTGCTTCATAGAATTTATTACTTCCTTCATCAACCAAATCAAGCACTATCTTCCATATGAAGCATTTCTCAACCCTCCTCCCCAAAATGCTAGTACCCTCCTTCCCTAAACTACCTTGTATTTACTCTGTGTGAAAATATACTCACATAACAATACATGTTGTCTCCTCCAATAGAATATGCACTCCATTTTTCCCTCATATTCCCACCTAGTGCAGTGCCTAGCATAAAGCAGGTGCTTTAAAGAACTTGTTAACTGATTAAAGGAGGTCATAACCTGGTGGGGGGCAGAGGATCAGAGGGGAAATAATCAAAAACACGTTCAATTGTTTGATACAAACTAGAGGCACAAAAAGGATTCAGAATAAGAAGAGATCAGTGTGGGCTAGAATAAGAAAGCCCTCACAGAGAGGGGGTGGGGTGGTCCTTCAGCTAAGTCTGAATAATAGCGATGAGGGGTGGGGAGAGGATGGAAAGAAAAGAAGTAGATTGTTTGTGATATCTATAGCGAAAGATAGAAAACTAAATATCCAAGCAAGCTTATGAGTTCTTACATTACAAGGTTCCAAGCCATCTTGGAAGATGAGGATAGAAATGGGATAGGAAAGCTCAGCTAGAGAATTAGAGTAACCAAACAAACTGAAGCCCTTATGAGAATAAATTGACCAAATTATCACATTTATGGGATCCTGTAGCTAGTATCTTATAAACTATGTGTTGCAACAAAAAGTCAGTATAAAAAGGTTCATTCCCACCAGAGAGCAACCAATTCATTTCCTAATAGTTAAATCCTACACTGAAATCTCATCGTGACACAGGGGTGATCTTAGACTCCAAAAGGCTGTGCAAGCTTTTGATATTTGAATCCCTAGAGCTTAGCACTATACCTGGCATGTAGTACATGAATAACAAATGCTCATTCATTGTTTGATTAAAGTAAATACACTTTATTAAAGAAACTTAAAGTAACAAGATATCTTTGAGGGACTCTAGGCAAAGCCTCAAATCAGTGCAGGAATTCCTTCTATAATATCCCTGCAATCATCCATTCAACCTTTGCTTGAATATCTCAGAAGCAGTGGGTCACCCTCATTTGGAAGTCTTTAAGCAAAATGTCACTTGCCTGGGCTCTTGAAGCATTCAGGTGTGTAAAGCCAATAAGTAAATGAAAGATCTTTCTTTCCCATTGAATAGGCTTCAGGTGGGGCCAACAAAGGGAGGCCTGATTAGAGGCAGGCCCACACCTTTTCACTAACTAGATGTGAGGCCCCAGGCTTATACCCTGTTGCTAGATAGCAAACTAGTTTGCTAGTTTGCTAGGGGCATGAAGCCCTCAGGGGAGTTGCTAAGACCAGAGTCAATGATATGTGTGTTGAGTTCTAGTCAATGAAATGAACTGGGAGCAGCAGAAAGGAGAGCAGCAGGATTCAGAAGCAGATATCAGGAAGACATTGAGGCAGCAGACACAAAGGGAGAGCCAGCATTGAGAGAGACTGTAGAGAAGAGAGTGCTGAACAACAGAGAGTTTTGGAGATCAAGGAATGCTGAGTCAGCAGAGCTGCGGGAGGGAGTGCTAAGTGGAGAGTTAGGATTCGTGACTGACTTTTTACAGGAAGGCCCTGGGCTGGGCGGGGGGGGGGGGGGGGGGGGGGGGAGTGAGGCGGGGGAGGAGTTACAGTATGGCTTGGCTTCTTGCTATAATACTTTGTTATAATTGCCTTGTTACTACATTGAGGTGGGCTTACCAGTTTGGGAATGTGATTGCTACTATATGGAATTGGAACTATTGGTCCTGGGATTGGATTTTCTCATGTCTAAATATATGTTATATATCCTCTGCCTTCTATCTAGAGAATTTCTTATACTTTGTCATTCTGAACCATTCAGGCATCTCCATGGTCCTCTTCAAGGTCATGAATCTTGCCTTACTATTATAAAGTGGACTGGATCACCTCTGAGGCATCTTCCAATTCTAAAGTTCTATAATTCTGAGATTCTGGGGAATTTAAAATGTCATTAGGCATCTTATTTAATTTTTAGGTAATTTTAATTATAAGAAAGTTCTTCCTTATATTGTCATTATTAAGTCTACCATATACCTTACTTAGCTGTGTACATTATCATCTATATTGGATAAACCATAAACTCCTTGAGAACAGACATTGTCATTTTTCATCCTTGTGTCCTCTTTAGCAGCACGTTGCCTTGCAAATGGTATTTGCCTAATACACAGTTACTGAATTTAACTGAAAATCATCTTTCCTGTCCATTCACCCATTAGTCATAAATCATAGATCTTATATCAAAAAGATATCTCAAGATAATCTCATTATAAAATCTGATTTTATTTTACCTGTGAGGAAACTGAGGCACAGGGCATAAAGTGAAGACTTGCCCAGCCATGACAAGTTCATTGAAGAGATTCAGTAAGAATCTTTATCCCTTTACTTCCACGCCAGTGTTTTCTTAAATTTTAATTCTACTCTCTATTTAAAAAATCCAATTCTTCTTTTATGTCTTTATTTGAATTCAGCTGTCATACACTATCCCCAAGTTTCTTCCATGCTAAACATCCCCAGTTCCTTTAACCAAAGTAGTGTCTCCAAATTCCAAATGGCCTGTCATTTTCTTCATAAACATGTTTAACTATACATACACACCAGTGTACATAGACTTGGACATTGTACAAGGGCCTTTAGTTGCATCCAGTCAGTTTTTTTATGCGGTGAACAATCACATTCTCCACCATTACTCTATCTCCTGTAAGCAAAGGGGATAAAAACCAATGTTAATGTTAGCCTAAGTAAAACATCAATGCAAAACCAAATTTTCTAATAAAGGAAAATCAGAGATTCTATTACAAAGTCAAAATATGCCTTTTGGATTTTTCATTATTTTTGCATTATCTGTGCTTCTCTTGTCCCACCCAATGCAACAAAGACTTAAGAGCTAGTTGTCTTCTAACAATTCAAGAGTCACTTTCCGTAGGCATAAAGGGAGGAATGGAGATTTATTCTGAGGTTAACATCAAATTGTGTATTAAGACAGAGACAGACAGAGAAAGACAGAGAGAACTGGTGATTGAGCAAGTGCAAACATACATCTAGCTGCCTTTAGATCATCCAGCCACCTACACAGGACAACTTGCCATCTGCCTGATGACCACCGGTCAGTGCCTCTGCCTCTAATTCCCTGCTTTCCACCTTTTTCTCTTATTGGACACAGTAATCAAATAATCGATACCACCATTGCTTTTGGAATGACTCTGTCAATCAACTCTTCCATGGATTAACTGACCATCTCTGTGACTCACCACACTACAGCCATCTCTTGGTTAAATGTGTCATCTTTTCTTGATGGAATATAAGCTCCTTTAGGTCAGGAGCCATCTCATTTTTCGAATTTATATCTCAATGTTTAGACCAGTCCTGAGTGCATATATGGAAGTACTTAATTTCTGACTTTTCCTTCATTAAGTCATTCATTTTCTGATATTTATTTAGTGCTTTCCAAACATTATTTCTGGGGGCCTCAAAAAAGTCCTGTGAGATTCTACAAATAGTATCATTACCATTTTACAAATGAGGAAAATTAGGGTCACAGAAGTTATATGAGGTGACCATGGTCACACAGCAAGTAAATATTGTAACTGGTACTTGAAGCTGGGCCTTCCTGAGACCAAGACCAGCTGTTTATCTACCATGGTACATTTCTACCTAAAAAAGCTCCCAGAAGACCATCTAGGCAAAGTTCCATTTCTATCCACTTCCTGCATTTGAATGACAGAATAATTCAAAAAACATCTGTATGAAAAAAAGAATTTAAATGATGTCAACTCTGCATAAGTTTTGTCTTCAAGATGCCAAATCACTCAGTCAATAAACAAAAATTCATTAAGTGCCAACTATGTGGCTAACGTGATATTGGTATTATCATATTTGAAATCATCAAGATGATTGACTTCATATTCTCCCCCTTTCCAGCCAGATGTTTGACATCCCATAGACATGGCCAAAAAGAATTCTGCTTAGAATATTTTATTTATTGTTCATTCTGCTCCTATCAAAGGCTGATCTTTAAATTCACAGTAGAAGAGCCCATCTATCATGTCTCCTTGAGTTGCTATTTCTTCTGTTCTTTGTTGAGAGGCCCAACCAAAAAAACATGGCTCATTCTTCCATTATTTGACTTTCCTTTACTTGTTAATATCCCATGGCACTCATGAGCTTCAGCTGACCTTCAAACTTCAAGGAGCTTCAGAAGGGAACCAACAATTCCTTTAGAACTTACAATGGTTATCCTGAAGGTCTAGGAACCAATTTATGCACAAGCACCCAACTGAAATCCAAGCCTAGGTGCCCTTATCTTTTCCTGACAGTCTCCACCGGTTATTTTGCCATGACCCCGTGGAAGCAATTGTTATGATTAAGTGGCTTATTCACAGTTAATTTCCTGAGGGAGACAACATGGTCTAGTGAAAAGAACATTGGATATACAGATAAATGACCAAGGTTAAAGTCCTACATTTGCCACATGCTACCCCTGTAACCTTGAGTGAATTATTTATCCTTTGTGGGCCTCAGTTGCCTCATCTATAAGATAATAGGGCTAGACTAAATGGCCTCTTAGGTTCCATTCTAACTCTGTCCATAATCCAAGGCAGTATATGCCTTGAGAGGCAGCATGGCACAGTGGAAAGAATGACATATTTAAGGTCAGCAAAAAACATTTATTAATGTTTAATTAAAGTGCCTCCTGTGGCACTTAAAGCAAAAAGTAGTACTTGCTCATAAGAAACTCAGATTCTAATAGGAGAGACAACATACAATAATGGTATACAAACAAGATCTATACAAGGTTTATTGGGAATGATCAATAGAAGCAAGACACCAAAATTAAGGGGAATTGGGAAAGGCTTCCTGTAAAAGGTGTGATTTTAGCTACAACTCTAAGGACACTAAGGAAGGTAGGAGGACAAGATGAGGAGAGAGCACATTCCTGAAGTCAATCAGGGGAAATATCCAGAATGGGGGGTTGGAGTTTCTTGTTTGAGGAACCTTAAGTTATTGCAATAGTACAGGGACTACATGATGATGGCCTACACCAAGATGGCAACAGTGTCAGAGTATAGAAGGGGGAAGAGAGGTTACCAAGGTGAACTCTCCAGGCTTTGGCAACAGCAAATTGGATGTGGAGAGGGCTAAGAGGGAGTTAGGATGACACCTGGGTTGTAAATCTAGGTAACTGGAAAGATAGTGGTACTCTCAACAAGGATAGGGAAATAAAAAAAAAAGGGAAGGGTATAGAGGCCCAATAATGAGTTCAATTTTGGACATGTTGAGTTTAAGATATCTTGGTGATGTCCTGAGTTTGGAATTTTGGCCCTGCCACTTACTACCTATATGACCAAAATTCATTCACTTCACCTCTCTAGTATAAGCAAAGCAGGTTAGGGTCAGATTGGAAAGGGCCTTGAATATCATACTAAGGTATCTCAATCTTATCTTATAGGCAATGGGGAGAAGTTTAGCTTCTTGAACAAAGGAATAATGAAATAAAAGGAGTACTTTAGGAAGGTCAATGAGGCCTACAATGTAAAAATGGATTAGAAAGGAATGATAATGATAATGAGACCAGTTAAGGGATTATTGCAGTAGGCCACCTGTGATGATAAAGTCCTTAACTAGGGCCTTGGGAATCTCTCTGCACTCACAACACAGGCGTTTTTGATTATATCTTTATTTTATATTTTAGTCCCACCCATGCAAAATTATCAGGGTCACAGATGAACTAGAGTAGAAAAATGTATTTTAATATATAATTATCAAGTAAAATATACTTAAACATTTGTGAACATTTCACATAATGATCATACTTATCATCTGCTTAATCCTTTCCCTTTCTATTTGAGTTCAAATGAGATAATGTATGTGAAGAGCTTTGCTAACTTTAAAATACTATATCAATGTGAGTTTTAGCAAAGTGGTATTTAGGCAAGGGAAGGTACAACTTTAAGTTTCTGTATATAGTAATTTGTGTTCGTGTGTGTGTTGGCTTATATGTGAATATCCATGGATATGTGCCCAGGTGCTTGTCAATGGTATGTGTAGTCCCAGGTGGAACAATTGTCCCAGAATCAAAAAGGTGGTTAGACAAATCTGCCAGAAGTTGGAATTTTCCTGGAGAATTAGAGATAAAATTCTAACCCTATAGAAGCCTTCTAACTCAGAAAGTCCTGAAGATTCTGATTACTATCTGAACAAGGAGACCTAGACACCACTTGTGGCCTGGATGACATCATGAAATTGTGCCCAGCATTTTGGGGGGATGGCATCCAATCTTTAACTAAAACAATTATCTTCTTTATATTTCCCATTGTCGTAAAGTCAGACATAGAGTTTCTCATACCACCAAGGCAGGACGCTGGATGAAGAAATGGGGAGTCATTCTGAAACTGGGTGGAATAGGATTCATAAATATTTTAAATATGTACCTTGGTGCTTCCAATTCAGATTATGTAGGAATTGAATGAAAAATTAACAGTAGGTAATAATGGCTTTTCAATACAAGGAAGGAAAGAAACCTTTGGTTTTAATTTTTCCATGTGGAGAGGACTAGTCTTTCCCTTTTATTAAGGGAAGAACTTTGTCTGATCTACTTTGAAGCAGAATTAGCACCCTCCAAAGTTCAGGGAGGGCCTGGATGCTAGCTTCAGATCCTATTACAGTTTCTGGATTCTCTCTGGCCCCTATTCGTTGTGGCTGGTTAGGGAGAGGGAAATGAAGGAGGAGGGAATAAACATTTATATAGCATCTACTATGTGAGACTGGAAGGGGAGTGAGAGGAGGCATTGTCTTGTTGGGCATAAGTGAGGGAGAGATGGAGAGTTGGAGGCAGACAGGATAATAGGCCGATATTTGAAGGATCTGTCATTTGTCAGGGTGGGGAGCTCCAGCAACCCAGATCATGACCCATCTATGACTTAGTAGAAAAATTCTAGAGAGATGCTTGAAACAGAAATTTAATGACCTGCCCCAAATCACACATCGAGCATACTGTCAGACATGAGTCTGACATGAGACTAAACCCAAGTCTTCCTAATGCCAAGCCCAGTACTACTGCAGACTACATCTATAAAAGATACAATTGCATCAGTAAAAGATGGTACTACATAAATGATAAACTCTCCCAATTACAAAGGGGAGAATGAGGTGATCTAGTCCAGTTTAACTTAAAAGATCTTTAAAGACATTGAGAAGTTTTTAAGGTACATGGATTTAACAGCCGCTATTCTACAAAGAGAAGGTCAAGAGTGTACCAAGATATGAGTGTAATTATAACGATACCAAATCACTGTATCCTTCCCCACTTTTTTGTGTCTTTCATGACCACATTTAGTTTAGATCTTAGCAGAATTCTTATGCCCAGGAATTTCTAGTTTGATTTTTAGGGGATGGACTATTAGTATCTCCCCTTTGACTCCCTTCCTCAACTTTACTAACCACTTAGTTTGACTCTCTCTTGTGACACTTATCATGGTTTATTACACAAGACAGTACAATATAGTAGAAAGAACCTTGGCCGGGAAATCAGGAGACCTGGGTAAGAATCATAGAACCCTAGGAATGTTGCAACTGAAAAAGACCTTAGAGAACATCTAATCCCTTGTTTTATACCTAGGGAAACTGATACTCAGAGAACTTAGGTGACTCACTCTATAAGTGTTAGAGCTGAGACTTGAGCCCCAACTTCTTACATCAAGACCAGTGCTCATTCCAGTATAAAATGCTACCTCATCTAGGGCTCACTCTGTGCTACTGTTGTTTAGTCATTTCAGTCATGTCCAGCACTTTGTGACCCATTCGAGGTTTTCTTGACAAATATGCTGGAGCAGTTTCCCATTTCCTTTTCCAGCTCATTTTACAAATGAGGAAACTGGGGCAAATAGAGTAAAGTGACTTGTCTAGAGTCATACAAGCTAGTAAGTGTCGAAGGCCAGATTGGAACTCAGGAAGATGTGTCTTCCTGCCTTCAGGCCTGGCAATCTATCTGCTATGCCACTAGCTGCCCTAGTTACCTTTGTGGCCTTGGATGAATCATTTTTCTTTAAATGTCATTTTTTTCTCATCTGAACAAAGTTGGATATTACATTCGTATTGCCTACTTCATAGGGTTGTTGTGAGAACATAATGGGTACAAAATGATTTACAGGCATTTAGTGCTATATAAATGCTATCTGTCATTATTCCCTTACATTGTAATATAGAAAAGCAATAAGATATTATATTTGCAGTTAGAAAGACTTGAGTTCAAATCTTCTTCTAATATTTACTAGATGGGTGACCATGAACCTTAGGCAACTCTCAAGACTTACCTACTAAGTTATAAATGGACTACAGTCTGTCTTCATCAAGGAGACCACGCATCTTTGGTACATTGGTATACTATAGTTATTTGTGTATTTTTCTTACATGCATCCCCCCAGGCTTATAAATGCCTTGAAGGCAAGGACTGGCACAGTGCCTTATATATAGGAGACATTCAGTAAGGGTGTATTGAACTAGAATATTGACAAGAGAAGCTATTCATGAGAAATTCAGTGGTTGCCTCTTACTTTTTCTAGCTATGGATGCCTCATTTTTGCCCCCTCTGAGGCGGCGATGCTAATACTCTTCAAATTCAAAGAACAGTGATGAAGAAATTCAAGGCAAATGACTAAATGGGGAAGTAACAGTGTATGGGGGCTAAGAGAAAGAGAAAGTAGAATCCATCACTCCTATGTTTGGTATCTCAACACAGTGCTAAGTTTGATGTGAATAATGTTGCCTTTTTCAAATAAAATGTAAGATGGCAAAGCAGAAAATTTCTAGTGGCTGTTGTGTTTTGTAACCTGGATGACAAGCTTTGTAGGAACTAAATAACACTAAAATGGGACTGCAGAGCACAAATGAAACTAGGATGGGCAATGGGGACTCTGTTCCAAGGTGGCAGATTTAGCATTTGTGGTCCATCTGTGCTCTGGCATGAGTTCCTTTTCCCACTCCAATAGCAAATCATGTTATAGCTTTTCCAGCAGGAAAGCTGAGCTTACTGGTGGCCTGGCCCCCTCACTGTCAATGGAGGGCACTTTCCATGCTGCTTTTACCAACCTTAGTTTTTCATATTTCCCTAGGTACAAAAATCCTTATTTAAGGTTTTGGTCAAGAGGTCTTGGCTCTCATTTAAGCTCTTCAATGTAATGACTGTGTGACCTTGGGCCACTCACTTTATTTCACTGGACTTCAACTTCTTCATTTGTAAAATGATAAGCTTCAGTAAGTAGTGCCCCAGGATCTTTCTTGCTCTAAAATATATATTATGGAAAAATTTTGGGAGATGTCATGGTGGTAATCACGTATCTATAGTATGTGAGCTGGGGTAACTGGCACACTCAGCCTGTGAACTATGCATACTTTGGGGGACCAGTAGTAGTTTTGAGCTACATTTTGACAGGAGTTAAAAAGATTAGGTTGAGATAATCCCTCTGACACATAGTAAAAATAAATAGAATGATGAATGAGTAAAAGCCCTGCAGACTTAGACCTACAAAGCGCTGGAAAATATCTCAATTTACTGATTTTCCTGTTTTCAATTCTGTGATGTTATTTCAGTAGACACAGTATGGCATAGTGGATTGACTACTGGGCTTCCAGTCAGACAGGCCTACTTTCAAATCCCACTTTTAGTATTTACTAGCTAAGTGATCATAGATAAGTCACTTAACCTCTGCGTATCTCAGGTAACTCCTTAGTATTTATCTACTAAAGCAAAGAGAGACTGTGATCTGCATTGATAAAGGAAGTGCCCTTCCATACCTAGAGTTCTCCCTTCAAGAGTTAGAACAGAACAACCAGCAAGCTCCAACGTAAGTATGGTGACATGTGGAGGGAGGTGGCAGGGTAAGGTGGCTACGAATGATAGAATCCCCTTTGTCTGGTCTCATTTTTAATCTCCCAAGTTCATTAGGGTCCTTCGGGGGGAAATGGAGGAGCAGACAGAAGCTGAAGAAAGCGCAATACTGAAAACGACTATATTCCTAGAGATTGGTTGGGATTCAAGACCACAAACCTCAGTTCTCGGTAGTCAGTCTGTCCCCCTTCCTTTTCTAATGCATCATTAGAAGGCAGTGACTACAGCGAGTCCTTCTCTCATTACCAAAGGGATTTTCTTAACAATTCCAGGAACTGAAAAAGTAAATAGGGCTGCCAAGTAGTAGGGAAGGTCATTCATGTGAGGTCACTTGCTTGGCTCAGGAAGCCTGTGTTTCCGATATGGGACTGGGTCCCTCCTCTGCTTGCCCAGCTTCAAATATTCTCCAAATTTAAACATTAAAATAACACGGCCCCAAAGGAGCTTCCTATTTCTGACTGCATGGTTTACAGAAGCAGGGAGAGGACCTTGCACATACAATGGGAGCTGTGTTTCCTTCAAACCAAATTAATCTGTCTCCGTGCCCCACAAACCTGCCTCCTTTGTTCTGTATGTAATATCTCTCAGTTTAAAAGCAACAGATCCCCAAACGCACTCAATCATAGATAAATCATTGTCCCTTCGGTATTGAAGTCCAAGGAAATGCCTTATGAAGTTTATTCATCCATTGTTCTTTGTGTTCTTTGGGCAGAGGAGCGATTTGTTTCTGCTTTCTTCTCAAGTGTCCCTGCCTGGAAAAGCATGGCCTCAGCTAAAGTTTCCTGTTCCTCACAAGTCTTTAGTGTATGCTTCTCCCTCCTACACTGGTTGCTAAACTTCCCTGTAAGGACAGTTAGAAGGCTAGGAGCCGAGCATCTGGAGTCAAAGAGGAAGCCAATGAATCAACATAGGCGACTCATTTCCCTTCTCTTTACCTTAGGTGTCCCTTCTCTAAACTATGACCAATCGCAGAGCTGGAAGGGTCCTTAGAGATCATCTAGTCCAATTTCCTCATTTTCCAGATGAAGAAACTGAGGCCCAGAAAAGGGAAAGTAAGTCTGATAGCTAGCTAATTAGTCAGTGGCAAAGCAGTCACCAGAATCCGTATGTCTTCTTTCCCCATTCAATTTTCTTTCCATGTTGACCTCACAGGTGAAAAACACTTGAGGAGTTTGGTAAACCATTAAAAAAAAAGCAGCCTGGCATAGTGGATAGGGAATTGGACTCAGAGTCAAAGATATGGGTTCAAATTCCATTTCTAACACACACTGGCTATGTGACCCTGGTCAGTTCACTCAATTTTTCAGTACCTGGGGCAACTCTCGG
This sequence comes from Trichosurus vulpecula, assembly GCF_011100635.1. Lineage (NCBI taxonomy): Eukaryota > Metazoa > Chordata > Mammalia > Diprotodontia > Phalangeridae > Trichosurus > Trichosurus vulpecula. The sequence goes on from NC_050575.1 coordinate 282,631,591, forward strand.
AGACTAAGTTGCAAAAGTGTTGCTGATCTGCATTTGTAGGGGTATTCTCCTGGCCCAGTGTTCCCTACCCCACAGATATAAATCACAGCTCCAGATCCTGAAAAGGAAGCGAAAGAAGATACTTTCAATTCTCATTGTCCTCAACTTCTCTGCAACATTTGACACTATTGACCACCCTTTCTCTCCTCCTGGATCCTTTCTCCTCTCTGCATTTTTATGACCTTGATCTCTTCTGAATCTCCTCCTACTCATCTGACCGCTTCTTCTTAGTCTCCTTTGCTAATTCATCTTCCAGGTAACATCCTTTAACTATGGGTGTTCCCCTAGGCTCTGTCTTGGCTCCTCTCCTTTTCTCTCTGTACTTCTTTTCCTGTTGATCTCTTCAGGTCCTGATGGTTATATTACCATTTTTATACAGATCACTGTCAGGTGTATATATCTATCTCTGGTCTCTGAAACTCCAGTCTCAAACCACGAACATTTTCCTGGGCCTTCCCCAAGGGATGCCCCACAAGCACCACAAATTAAACACATCCAACGCAGAATTTGTTTGGGGCGTGGCCCTAACCACAGATTTGAGGTTGTGATGAAAGGAGGTCCTGGTGAGGCATTGAACCAAGAAGATTTATTTTGCCTAAACACAGAAAGGATATACAGCAAAGATACAGTGGACTTAGCTTCTCCAGACTCAATGTCCTCATCTTCATGTGGAGACCACTTGCCCTTGGTTTCAGCCACTCACCAAGTCTAAAGGGATCTTCTATGCACCCAGGACAAGAAAGTGCAGCAGGAAAATGGTGGTTCTCTCACAGAACTCATTAACTTTCCCACTCACCCCCCAAAAAACTACTTTTTTTTAAACTTACCTATATACCACCACTGTTGGCAAGTTTGATGTGATACTTGAATTCTCAATTTTATTCATCCCATACATTCAACTAGTTGCCAAATTTTCCTATTTCTGTCTCTGTAATATCTCTTGTATAAGTCTCTTTCTCTTCACCCTAGTTCAGGCCCTTGTCACCTCTTACCTGGACTATTTCAATGGCCTCCTGTTTGTTCTTCCTGTTTTAGTCCCTCCCCACTTCAATCCATCCTCCATACAGTCATCAATGTGATTTTTCCTAGAATAAAAGTGGAAATAATAATGTAGTACCTACCTCACAGATGTTTGTGGAATTAAAATTTTTGTCCCAAAAGTCTTATTGGAGCTTTAAGCTTTAATAAGCTTTAAATCTGTGGGGATTTAAAGGCCTTTGAGACATCCTAATGCTTTGCAAACTTTAAAACCTATATAAATGTCAGCTATCATTATTAATATTATTAGGTACAATTATTAAATGTATAAGTGAAAATATCGGCAAATAAAGCTCAACCTTCCTGTTGACTTACACCAGCATTTTAGAAGGGTTTTGTCTTCATTTCTGACTGGTCTTCATCTGGCAGATGCTTCTAGTTGCTTTGACCCCTCAACTTCTCCATCACATATCAAAGTAACACAGGACTTAGAGATGGAAGAGATAACTCAAACCAAGTGCATCTTTTTTATTTTCCAGAAAAAGTTTAATGGCTTGAAAAACACTTCAAATCACCATAATAATGCAAAGAAATTCTATGGGTAATCTTTTTTTTGTGAAATGAAGGTCCACTTTACTATACCAATGATCCCCTCACTGTATTCCAAAAAGATCATAAAAATGGGAAAGGACCCACATGTACAAAAATATTCATAGCAGTTCTTCTTGTAGTGGCCAAGAACTGGAAATTGAGGGGATGTCCATCAATTGGGGAATGCCTAAATAAGTTGTGGCATATGAATGTAAAGGAATACCATTATGCTATAAGAAATGATGAACAGGCAGACTTCAGAATGGCCTGGAAAGACATATATGAAACGATGCTGAGTGAAGTGAGCAGAACCAGGAGAACATTGTACACAGCAACAGCCACAATGTGCAATGACTGACTTTGATGGACTTAGCTCTTCTCAGCAATGCAAGGATCTAAGACAATTCCAAGAGACTCATATGGAAAAATGCCATCCACAGCCGGAAAACAAAATATGGAGTCTGAATACAGATCAAAGCAAACTATTTTCTTTTTTTGTTTTGTTTTGTTGTATGTTTTTCTTTCTCATGGTTACTCCCATTCATTCTAATTCTTCTATACAACATGACTAGTATGAAAATATGTTTAACAAGAATGTATATGTAGAGCCTAAATTAGATTGTATGCTGTCTTGGGGAGGGGCAGGGGATAGAGGGGGAGAAAATTTAAAACTTATGGAAGTGAATGTTGAAAACTAAAAATAAATAAATTAACTTGTTTTAAAAAATGATCCCCTCTCCTCAAGAGATTTGTGGTTTAAGTTTGATTTTATCTATTTTGAGTTTTTTTAAAGTGGGAATATATCTGTATTCTCATCAAAATGATCCTGATTCATTTCTGCTAACCATCTTGAAATTTCCAGTTAGTGTAATTTTATTCGTGGGAAATTAATATATGATCAAAATATCTGACGCTTTCTAACATCAATGCTTTAATTAGAAAAATTCCCAATCTATCTAATCAGTTTTGATCTAGAGTCAAAAAGTGGTGAGTTACTTTTTAAAAAAAAATAAATAATACTATATTTTTCCAATTACATGTAAAGACAATTTTAACATTCATTTTTAAAAATTTTCGAGTTCCAAATTTTTCTCCCTTTCCCCCTGCCACAAAATTGTAAGCAATTTGATATAGATTATATATTTTTAATCATGCAAAACATAGTTCTATATTAATTGTATTGTAAAAGAAGAAACAGACCAAAAGGAAAAAAATGAAAAAATAAGGAAAGCAAAAATAGTATGCTTTGATCTGCATTCAGACTTCATCGATCTATCTCTGAATGTGGATAGCATTTTCTTTCATTAGTCCTGTGGAATTGTCTTGGATCATTGCATTGCTGAGAAGAACTAAATCATTCATAGTTAATCATTGTACAATGTTGCTTTTACTATTGTACAATATTCTCTTGGTTCTGCTCATTTTACTTTGCATCAGTTCATGTAAGTCTTTCCAGGTTTTTCTGAAATCTGCCTGCTCATCATTTCTTACAGCATAATAGTATTCCATTACATTCATTTACCACAACTTGTTTAGCCCTTCCCCAATTGATGAGCATCTCCTCAATTTCCATTTTTTTTTGCTACCATGAAAATACCTGCTATAAATATTTTTGTACATGTGGGTCCTTTCCCATTTTTTATGATCTTTTTGGGACACAGACCTAGTAGTGGTATTGCTGGATCAAAGAGTATGCACAGTTTGATTGCTACTTGGGCATAATTCCAAATTGCTCTCCAGGATGGTTGAGTCAGTTCACAACTGCATCAGCAGTGCATTAGTGCCCCAATTTTCCTACATCCTCTCAACATTTATCATTTTCCTTTTCTGTCTTATTAGTCAATCTGATAGGTGTGAGGTGATACCTCAGAGCTGTTTCACTTTGCATTTCTCTAATCCTGCCCTAAACGATCTGAAGCCCACGGCTGCTTGCACCCCGAGGACTGCTTGAAGCATGCCAAAGGATTTCCTCTACATACAAAGAATGTTTTCCTCCACATTTTTCAAAGGCTGCCTGAAATCCCTTGGCATGCCACAAATGGCCTGAGGGTCATAAGCAGCTGTAGCTGCAGGTTTTTAGGCCTGCTCTAATCAATAGTGATTTAGAGCATTTTTTCATATGACTAAAGATAAAGAGCTTTAGACACTAAGTGTGTGACCCTGGGCAAGTCACTTCACTTCTGCCTCAGTTTCCTATGTCAAATGGGGATGATAATAATAGCACCTACTTCCCAGGGTTGTTGTAAGGATCACATGTGATAATAATTGTAAAGCACTTAGCATAGTTCCCATAACGTGGTAAGCACTTCTTAAGTATTAGTTATTATTTTTATTAATAAAGACTATTATTATTATTATTTGAACCCAATTTTTTTAGACCTTGGTTTATACTAATTTAACTATGTTAAAGAGTATCATGATTAGTTTGAATCATTCTTAGAGTGAAGTTTAACAACTAGAGTAAGATTTTATTCTCCTCATTGCATGTGTCAAAGAAAGGGAAATATTTGTTTCCCCCCAAACCTATCCAGTCCTATCCCCCTACCCTGAGTAGCATGGAAGCAGGCCTGAAGGTCTGGAGACAAATAAGACCAATTTAAGTTGCAATTCCTGACTACAGATGTGCTTTCCAAATTATGGGAAAGAAAGGACATCTGACTGTGGAGTGACCCCAACTCAATCAGATATTGGAGGTAGAGAACTAGCTAGAAGTTTTAAGAGGGAATGTCTTTCTGGACCTGCTCCCATGAGTCCTGAGGTCATCAGAACTGTAGGTAAGGGACAAAACCAGATTGCAGTCCGTTTTCAGCTTAGTATCAAGCCAAGTGTCTCTATCAAGATAAAAGACATCTTCACAGACTTCTGTCTAGAACATGACTGGCTAAGAGTTATACCATCTGCTAAAGAAGTGTGGCCAGGTTTATTCCTCACAAGATGAAGGAACCAATATGGGAAATGGCACCAGAGAATCACAACCCTGCCATCTGTTTGGTATTGTGAGTCACATTGTGCAGATGGCCAGAGGAACCGCAGAGGGGCATGTTGACGAGGTATACCCTCAAGAATGTTGTAGAAGATATACCAAGGCTCCATATTAGATAAACACCTGCTCCATATTAGAATAAGCACCTGCTACAAACCCTACCAAGGGCATGAATATGAATGCCTGAGACTACCTAAGCTTCTAGAGCAGGTTGTTCTTATAGGTAGGCATGTCTTATAAGGCCTTCGTGAGTTGTGTAGTTTTGGTTTTGTTTGTATTTGTTTTCTTCAACCTGTAAGTAAAATCTTTTTTGTTCCTTTAACATCATGAACCACTTGCAAAGAGAGTCAATAAACAATACCTAGAGAAATAGAATATAGTGAAGAGTGAAGTTCCCAGATTATCTGTAGGAGGGAAATTAGGCAAAGTAATGATAAACTCCCCAAATATATCCAGATGCTTAGATTCACATGTGAGCCTCAACACAAAAATAATATAAATACTCTTTCACAGTTCAAACTTTCTTATGAAGCTGACAGTTCATCAAAAGTGGGAATTAAGTTTCAAGCACACTTATTCAGCTGTTATGAATATGATGTCTGCGTTGATACTTCAACTAACCAAAAATTGAGAAGTACTTTATAGCTAGTCTTCACTTTAAAGAAATCTGATCTGTGAAAACACAAATTCACATGGTAAATAAATTAAAATGGGATTATTCAATGCTTAGTGTAAAACTGTAGAATTTTCATGCCCTGTTTTCTTTGGCATCAACAATTTCCATCAGAGTTCTTAAGCTGTTATCATCACCAAAATATTTCACAAATTCCCCTACTTGGTATTTCAAGCTCTGCAAGGTCTGGCTCCAATATTTCCTGACTTAACTTCATATTATTACCCTTCTCATATACTATGCTCCAGTCAAATTGGCCTATTTGGTGTTCCACATACAAAATATTTTATCTTTCACCGTTGTGCCTTAGCCCAGAAATGTAGCCCCTGCATGGAATGCTCTTATTTCCCAACTTTTCCTTAAGGAATCCTTACTCCCTTCAAGTCTCAGTGTAGATGCCATTTTCTAATCAAGGCCTTTCTTGCACCTTTACTTAGATGTTAGTGATTTCCATTTCCCTCCAGAGTTTATCTTCTATTTTCTTTTATTATGCTTTGCATTCACTTATCAATAGACATGTTGTACTCATAGCATAATGTAAACTGCATGAAGGCAAACACTGCTTTATTTTTTTATCTGTATCTCAAGCACCTAACACTGTGCCTTGGGGGCCATCCCCAGTCTTTTGCTACTGGACCTAGATGGCTCTGGAGGAGAAAGTGAGGCTGGTGACTTCGCATAGCTGTACCTCGCAGAAATCCAATTCATTTCAAAGTCATGGCATCACCTTCTTGACGTCATGGTCCTCTTCAAAAACAAAGGACCAACAACAAAACAAAAACAGCAACAACAACAAAAAGCAACACCAACGACAAAACTATGCCTCAAACATAACAAGTGTATAGCACCCCAACTTGCAGGTCAGGTCCTTCAGAGGATGATTATATTAAGTTCAAGGTATTCTGGGGATCCACATCCCAATGACTATAACAACATATAACTCACAAGTCCCCAATGACGTTCCCATAATCAGCCAGTGGACACAATTAGATCACAACAAAGGCACTTATTAAAGTAGTATATTAAGAAAAGTAGCAGCAGAATATCTTCTCCATAAACCTGGATGCTCTCTCAAAGATACACCCAGCACCATCATGGAGAATCGATACCCGTAGAGGTAATATGTAGAGAGTCATATCTGAGAGATCACCTATAGCCAGGGTGCATAGGCAGGTGCCTTCAATGCTGTAAGGTTGATGAGATGATCACACAGCTCCTGCTGACCTCAGTTTCACAGTCTTTGCCCAATGCTGCTCTGTTCGTCGCTCTGGGGAGATACTACTTGCCTATAATTTCCACCACCTCTAGCTTCTGGTTCAGCAGAAATTCCAAGTAGGATACTGTGTAAGAACCATGTGGAATTCTTCAAATTAGAGTTACCCAGAAGGAAACTCAGGTGTTGCCTGAGAAATTGTACTTTATCTCCTAAAAGACTAAATTCTGGAATGATGCAGCTTAGAAAATTCAGAATTTCCTTTCCTCTATATGGCTTAGGATTCAGGAAGCAATGTTCTCACAGGCAGTATGTGAGCACATGCTTCTCATGGCCAGGTGGCTTCTGCTCAAAATTACTACTACTAATTTTGGTAGTAGGGAAGAGAAATCTCTCTTACAGCACTCTAGCAGAATTAAATGAAAAAGGAGGAGTCCTCAAAAATGAGTGGTTTACTTTAAGAGCTGACTCCTAACAGAAAGGGTCAGCTGGCATCATTGTACCAACTTATCTTTTTATCGAAGCCTCAACAACAACAGCAGCTACATATGTGATGAGGTAGTCTGGTGAATTCCCTCACCACCTAAGAGGGCTGGTAAATTCCCTGACCACCTATGAGGAGGTCATCTATGTAGGACTGCTTTCAGGAGACTGTGAGACTGATGCATGTATGGACCTTCATTGTTGGTCTACCGTGTGGTTGAAAGGAGCCTTTTCCCCCATTGACTATGAAACTAGAACTGTCAGTAGTCAAAGGCCTTGAGTCAGCTGGTGGGGCTTTTGCTCATTTAGTCTAAGGAGGAAGCAGCTAATTCATTCCTACCATTCAGTAAGAGAGGAGGGCCTTAGAGCCTCCTTCTATCTCCCCTCCCTTATGTGGCTCACAAGGTGAACCTGGATCTTTGGCCTTTTCTTATGTACTTTTCCATTTTAGGTACATGTAATAGAGTCTTTGATCCCACTTAGAAGCTTGAGACACTGGGATATGAGAGTCCAGAAATAGAGGTGGGGTGTTACAGCCAGCCCAACAGTGAAGAACTGAAGAGCAAAGGTCCTGGGATTCTAGCCAGAACAACTTTGAACTTGAACTTGCTAAGACCACTGCTATATAGGAATTGAGCTAAATGGTGCACTTGATCCTCTCATCCCATCCCACATAGAGGTTGTATAAAAGGGATTAATAAACTCCTAAAATGTTAAGGGAAAAGTTTGTATGTTTATTACTGTTATTTTTTGAAGTAAATTCCTCTTTGTAAATGCTAATCTGATGTTAAATAGTTAAATAGTATTGAGGTGCTAGTGATTGGGCCCTTAAAATAGAGCAGAGAAAGAAATAGAGGCAAGTCAACAGCCGAGACAATCACCATTCCCTTTAGGGTACTGGAAAACTGGGAGAAGAATGAAATGTGATAGCTCAGGTCATGAGAGAGCAGGGCTAGATTCAACTGTGTGAATCATAAAACCTCCAAACATTAAAAAATGGATGATAATTTATAATAATAAATATATTGCTTTAATGTTTATAAAGCACTTTACATTAATTATCTCATTTATTTCTTACAACCTCTCTATGAGGATAGGAGCTGTTATTATCCCCATTTACAAAAGACGGCATTGAAGTTGAGCTTCAATGTCACACAGCTCTATGTCTTCAGAACATCATCCTTAAGAGTTTGCTGCTCCTCCTGAGTTGAGCTGTTTCCTTGGATCGGTCCAGGAACCCCTTCCTCACTCTGTGAAATTCATATCTAGTACTTGATATCAATGGGACAATAAGAAACCCAAGGCAAAGTGAGTTCACACGTAGTCACATCTTCTTCCTAGAGAAAAGAAAGGTTCCTTCTAGGGAAAGTCCAGGTACCAGTACACATATACTTTTGTCTGTAATTCTGTATGACCTTGAAAGAAAGGCTGAGGAAGGGTTCAAAGGAAAAACTGAAAATGAAAAATTATCTTAGTTGAAGCCTATTTTACTCAATCCTCAGGGAGAAATGTCGCCGTTATGGAAGCAAAACTGCAATCATTCTAAAGCAATCATTCCATGTTGTCTGGTTCCCAGTTGGCCAACCCTACTACTGGCCAGAAATGGGGGAAGAGGGGCACTGAATTTCCTGACCCATTAATTACTTATGACTATTGTCTTGATTACCTCTCCCCGCAGCATTTCAGGTTAGAGGCTGCATTTTAACCTTCTCCAGCTTTATTTCTCTAGGACCCAAAATGCAATTCAATAACACCGTCAGGAACTTCTTTGGAATGGTTATCCTGTTCTCAAGTGAAAATTGCATCTGATTTTAGTGAATGAGAAAACTCTAGGAAAACCCTGGGACCCACAAATTGGAAGGAGATTTGCAAAATTATTATAAAAACATCTGATCAACACTGAGTATATGTCACCAGTATGATGAAGATAATGGAAACCCTGGGATAGCAAAACAATAGAAAAGAGAACACATCTGATGGCATGATAATTTCTTTAAATAAATCAAAATATGTAACATGTGAAAGGGATTATATGAATTATGATTAAATAATAAGTAATTATCCATGATGTGGGAGCAGAATTAGGAGCAATGGATGGAAACTGAAAAGAGGGAAAATTAGGTAGATATAAAAATGATTTAGGCATAATATAAGTTCTCCAAGTCTATTCTATAAGTTCAGGTACATTGTACAACACTAGAAATACTTCATTTATGCCCTCTAGCAATAGACTAAGATTGCTTTCTGTGGAACAGGCCAGCTTAATACAGAGAGGCTTATCACCAATAGTCCAGCCACTTGGTGATGAATAACTTGGCTGTAGAAACCTATTTTGACAAAGAAAAGTACAAGCTGGCCTTCAGTACTTTGCAGCTCCCTTCTTCCTCTTCACTGAAGATGACGGAATGTAGAAAAGAGGTCAGATAGCTCTAAAAATCAAAGAATATTAGACCACCTATAAACTTTAATTTGAAGAATTCTGTCATAAGTTGAGATCTTTGTCCACTGGACACGTGGTATGAAGTAGCTAAATTATATCCATCTTGACATACCTACTTTAAACAAAACCAGGAGAAAAAGGAAGTTACAGCTAAAAAAGAGGAATGGCCCACAAGTATTCTTTGGAGATGCAAAGAAATGAATTGGCAGGCTAGGACTTATTACATTTCTAAAGGCATGTCAAGAAATACCTGGTTATTTCATAATGCAGTATCAATAAGTATTTGCAAAAGAAAGACCACCATGAAAATAATTGTAGTGTATGCATTAACACTGATTTCTAAGGACGTTTAGAGACTGGTGGAGAAATTTGATAAGATTTTCTGAATAAAATCACCATAAACTTTTGTACTTGGAGATTTCAGTGCAAAGGTGGAAAAGAGAAGCCAAAGATTTGTAGATTTCAGAGAAGCCTTCCATCCTCATATCCTCAAAGCTCTCTTTGAAAAAGAATTGGTAAATGCTAGTTATAGCAGATACCAATAACATCACAAAATGGTATTTTAATAAATTGGAAAAGATTTTTTATTGATGTGGAAATTATCCCTGAAATAGCTCTATATAGTCAGACCACCTACTTGTCAGGGCATAGATTAGAATTAATAAAGAGAAAGGAGTAAAAATAATAATGAGAAAAAAGACATAGTATACAAATGAAATAACTCAATTCTGAAATATTTAAGTGAATATTTAGCAATGAAAAATTAATAACATGAAGGACATAGACAATTATAATAATTTCATATAAAAATTTAGCCAATATAAAGTTATTGCCACAACAAAAACACCAAAAGAACCTCCAGAAAGATCTTTGTTCAGAAAACAATTGACTTGCTTGACAAATGGAGAGAGCTGCCAAAGGCAAAACCAGTTTAGAATGTCAAGTTGTTTATAAAATCTTGTGAAGAAGGATGATACATGACTATGAGCAATGCTGTTTTATAAATCAGAGAGAAGCAATAGAAGGTAAAAACCAGTTTAAAGAAAGCTTGAAAAGACATATAACTAAGGAAAGTAATCCAAAGGTCATCGAAGGATGATAATGACAACAAACAAAAGAAAGAACTGTTTTTATGTCTGTAAAGATTGCTATGACATACTGTTTTCACCATGACAGATGGTGGGACTCATACTTTGAACCTAATACTGAAGTCCTAGACATTCTTTATAATGCCATAAGTGCTTATGCTGCTATAGAAAACAAAAAATGAAAAAGGAGCTAGATTGAAAGAAATATATATATATATATATATGTATATATATATATATATATATATACATACATATATATAAATGAGAGTTATTCTAGAGGGGACACAATTGTGATGAAATTGAAGGATAAAGACACAAGACTGTCTTAAAGAGGAGAAGATATATGGACATAAGTCTCAGATGTTATTAGTGCCAAAAAGGTGATCAAGAAAATATCAATGACTACCAGACAAACTGCTTACTCATCCAACTATACAAAAACTTTATGCCACTTATCTATAGAAGAATCAAAAGAATCCTTAATGAAGACAATACTGATAAACAAAAAAGCTTTTGCAAGTGATAATCAATAGTGAACTGCATCTTTACCGCTTTGCAGTTGGCTAAAGGATGCATAGAACTTAATACCCTATCATGCTTTTTTGTAGATTATGTGGTGTCTTCAACAGAAAGAGGGAAGTTTAAAAGAGGGATTGGTTTGGGGAAAAGATAAATTTTTTTAAAAACTATTCTAAAGATAGTGAATTTGGGAATTGTTGAGTTTGAGATGCATAGAGGGTGTCAAAATAAGAGGCATCTAGTAGACCTTTGGAGATATGAAACTGGCCCTCAAGAGAGAAACTATGGCTAGAAATACAGATTTGGAAGTCATCAACATACAGGTGATAATTAAACTCATGTGAGTTGAGGTCATGAGAGAGTATAGACAGTTAAGAGGAGAGACCCTAAGACAAAGCCTCAGCAAATATTCACAGTTAGAGGGCATGGAATAGACAATGATTTAGCAAAGGACATTGAAAAAGAGCAGTCAGGGGGGTGGAGCCAAGATGGTAGCTGGAAAGCAGGGACTAGTGTGAGCTTCCTGCCAAATCCCTCCAAAAACCTATAAAAAATGGCTCTGAACCAATTCTAGAACTGCAGAGCCCACAAAGTGGTGGAGGGAAGCAGGGCTCTAGCCCAGGACAGCCTGGATAGTCTCTGGGTAAGGTCTATCCCGCACAGAGCTGGGAGCAGAGGTGAGCGGAGCTGAGCAGAGCAGAGCCCAGCAGACCAACCAGACCAGGAGCCGGGTAGAGCATGCCCTAGCGCCCTGAATCTGTGAGCTGCAGTAGTTACCAGACTTCTCAACCCACAAACACCAAAGACAACAGAGGTTAATGGGAAAAGCTGCTGGGGAAGGGGATAGAGTTTGCGTTCAGCCACCACCCCAGGGGCAGCAGAGGTGGGGCAGCTACAGAACTACAGCTTCAGTTGCTTCCGGCTCCAGGCCCACCTGGTGGGAGGAATTAAGCGGAGGATCAGAGCAGGAGTGAAGAGCCTGCTAAAGATCTAAGTCCAATCTGGGTTGGGGGTTCTTGGGCAAGGAGGAGTGCTGGTGTGGCAGCACATCCGCCCAAGCTTGGAACATAGAACTCTTTAGTCTACAAGCAGTCATACCCCGCTGAAAAACTCAAGGGTCAAGTAAGTTGGCTGGGAACATGGCCAGGCAGCAAAAACGCACCCAGATTCAGTCTCAGACTCTGGAATCCTTCTTTGGTGACAAAGAATAGCAAAACATACAGACAGAAGAAGTCAACAAAGTCATAGAGCCTACAACGAAAACCTCCAAAAAACAACATGAACTGGTCTCAGGCCATGGAAGAGCTCAAAAAGGATTTGGAAAAGCAAGTTAGAGAAGTAGAGGAAAAATTGGGAAGAGAAATGAAAAGGATGCGAGAAAACCATGAGAAACAAGCCAACAACTGGCTAAAGGAGACCCAAAAAAATACTGAAAAATATGCTGAAGAAAACAACACCTTAAAAAATAGACTAACTCAAAAGGCAAAAGAGCTCCAAAAAGCCAATGAGGAGAAGAATGCCTTGAAAGGCAGAATTAACCAAATGGAAAAGGAGGTCCAAAAGACCACTGAAGAAAATACTATCTTAAAAATTAGATTGGAGCAAGTGGAAGCTAGTGACTTGATGAGAAATCAAGATATTATAAAACAGAACCAAAGGAATGAAAAAATGGAGGACAATGTGAAATATCTCATTGGAAAAACCACTGACCTGGAAAACAGATCCAGGAGTGATAATTTAAAAATTATTGGACTACCTGAAAGCCATGATCAAAAAAAGATTCTAGATATCATCTTTCAAGAAATTATCAAGGAAAACTGCCCTGATATTCTAGAGCCACAGGACAAAATAGAAATTGAAAGAATCCACTGATCACTTCCTCAAATAGATCCCAAAAAGAAATCTCCTAGGAATATTGTCGCCAAATTCCAGAGTTTCCAGGTCAAGGAGAAAATACTGTAAGCAGCCAGAAAGAAACAATTTGAGTATTGTGGAAACACAATCAGAATAACCCAAGATCTAGCAGCTTCTACATTAAGAGAACGAAGGGCTTGGAATAAAATATTCCAGAGGTCAATGGAGCTAGGATTAAAACCAAGAATCACCTACCCAGCAAAACTGAGTATCATGCTCCACGGCAAAATATGGATTTTCAATAAAATAGAGGACTTTCAAGCTTTCTCAGTGAAAAGACTAGAGCTGAATAGAAAATTTGACTTTCAAACACAAGAATCAAGAGAAGCATGAAAAGGTAATCAAGAAAAAGAACAAGAAAAAGAAATTGCAAGGGACTTACTAAAGTTGAACTGTTTTGTTTACATTCCTACATGGAAAGATGACATGTATGATTCATGAGACCTCAGTATTAGGTCAGCTGAAGGGAATATGCATGTATGTGTATATATATATACATATATATATGTTTATGTATATATATGTATATGTGAGTGTGTATGTATGTATATGTGTATGTGTATATATATATATGTATGTGTATATATATATATATATATAGAGAGAGAGAGAGAGAGAGAGAAAGAGAGAGAGAGAGAGAGAGAGGGCACAGGGTGAGTTGAAGATGAATAAGGGATGAGAGAGGAATATATTGAGAGAGGGAGATAGGGAGAGATAGAATGGGGTACATTATCTCACATAAAAGTGGCAAGAAAAAGCAGTTCTGTAGGAAGAGGAGAGAAGGCAGGTGAGGGGGAATGAGTGAATCTTGCCCTCATCAGATTTGACCTGAAGAGGGAATACCATACATACTCAATTGGGTATCTTACCCCACAGGAAAGAAGGAGGAAGAAGATAAAAAAGGAGGGATGATAGAAGGGAGGGCAGATGGGGGTGAAGGTAATCAAAAACAAACACTTTCAAAAAAGGGACAGGGTCAAGGGAGAAAATTCAATAAAGGAGGATAGGTTAGGAAGAAGCAAAATATAGTTAGTCTTTCACGACATGAGTATTGTTGCGTATAATGATATGCATGTGGCCCATGTTGAATTGCTTGCCTTCTTAGGGAGGGTGTGTGGGAAAGGAAGAGGGGAGAGAATTTGGAACTCAAAGTTTAAAAAACAGATGTTCAAAAACAAAAACAAAATAGTTTTTTGCATGCAACTAGAAAATAAGATACACAGGCAATGGGGAGTAGAAATTTATCTTGCCCCACAAGAAAGGAAGGGAAAAGGGGATGGGAGGGGAGTGGGGTGACAGAAGGGAGGGCTGACTGGAGAACAGGGCAACCAGAATATACGCCATCTTGGAGTGGGGCGGGGGGTAGAAATGGGGAGAAAATTTGTAATTCAAACTCTTGTGAAAATCAATGCTGAAAACTAAATATATTAAATAAAAAAAAGAAAGAAAAAGAGCAGTCAGACAAACAAAGGAGAATCAACAGAGAGTGGTGTCACAGAAAGCCTAAAGTAGCTAAATCACAATAAATGATAAAGAATAAGAGGAAAAATAGAAACAGAATAAAGGAGAAAGTAGTTAACTGTGTCAAATGCTACAGAGAGGTTAAACAATGATGAGGACTTAGAACAGGTCAGCAAATTTGGCAATTAAGAGATCACTGGTAACTTTGAAGAGGGAAATTTTAGCTGAAAGCTGAGGTCAGAAAATGGATTGCAAAGAGGTAAAAAAGAAATGAAAGGAGCGGAAAGGGTGGCAACAAATCTAGACAACTTTTTCCCTAAAAGCTTGGCTGAGAAGGGGCAGGGGGGAGAAATTAAGGATGAGAGATAGCTTGAGGGAATGATGGGGTCTAGTGATGGGTTTTTTGAGGATAGGAAGACTTGGGCATGTTAACAGGGAGCAGGGAAGGATAGAACAGCAAGGAAAAGATTGAAGATTAGAAAGGGCTAATACTTATAGGGACAACTTTCTGAAGAAAATGGTAGGGAAAGAATAAAGGCTACTTGTAAAGGGATTAGCCTTAGTAAGAAGGACTACGTCATCATTGGAGACTGGAATAATGTAGGAAACACGGAATGATAATAAGAGGTGTTGAAGTAAGGAAAAAGAGGGAGCTCACAGCGAATGATCTATATTAGCTCAATAAATTATTAGACCACATGAAATAACTAACCCCAATTCCTCTATCTGACTCTCTAAGGATTACCTATTAGCTACATTTTTACTTTGCCGAAATTTCTTTTTTTCTGCAGTATATCCACCACCATTGGTCACTAGACAAGGATCTCACATTTAGAGTAACAACAGCCAATTTAAAGTTTATAGTCTAAACAAGCTATTCAGTTACTAATACTTTCTGCCCTCTATCTCAGCACTCTGCCACCATCAGGGCAGAAGCACATGGGCGTTACATAGGACAAAAAACCATCTTGTATTTTTCTTTATCTCAAAGGTTGCCATAATCAGATAACCCCAAGTAGTGGGGTTACTGGGCATGAACCTCTCTGTACTTAGCTAAACTGGTCCTGGGAAAAGAAACTTAGTCTATTGGCAGGACCATACTCAAAGCTTCTCCGACATAGTAGAACACTCTCTTTTGAGAACCCAGGGTCACTTTTAAGCCATGAGTCTTTGGAGTGGGACTTTTCAAAGAAATTAAGAAAATGTAGTAATATGAGAAAAAGGAAAAAAAACAACTTAGAAATGTGAGACTTTGTGGCATACAAGATGGCAATTAAAGACAGAGGTGATCAGGAAAACATTTGTTGCACCACTTTTCTTCCTTTTGCTGTCAGTTTCCAGAAGGCTTCAGACCTTGACTGTCACTAGATGTGTGTTTCTTCTCCTGTTTGGCCAAACCGAGTCACTTCAAATGTGTTCTCATTAACTGCTCTTGGATTTGAGTAAATACTGAAGGAGTTCCATATTTGAGCAATACAGAGTGGGACAGGCAGAGCTAAATGAAAATAGAAGCCTGTTGTTTTGTAGAAGATCACATTGCATGTAATGAGATGTTAGACTGTGGAGCCCTCTGGGAGTAGGTGCCTACTTTCCTTATAATTTCATATCCTTCCCCCCCTCCCCGCCCCATTCCTGGGCATCACTTTCTCTCTCTCTCTCCACAATGCTTGCCTTGGGAAAAGAGCTGCTGTAGTTTTCCTCTCAAATACAAGGCTTTTAGTGGTAGATGAGTGATCAAATGCCCTCCACACTGATTTCATGCCAGTTTGACACAAATATAATTCACCTTACCCTTCAGTTTCTCCCTTTAGGACACTGGTACAGTATTTCTTATAGGTATGCATGCATAGAATTGTTAACCTTTATTTAAAATTTTCTTGGCTCTGTTTAGAGACCTTGTCAGAAACTCTTCTTCATTCTTCCCTCATTCCATTCATTCATTCTCATTCACTAATTTGAAGCACCAGGCAGTATGAAATGTTTATGTAACCACAGTGATTTAGGGAAAATTGTCAGGCAATGTGCTCCCTAGTACTGGCATGACCAGAGCTGAGGGGAGCCCTCAGGACCTTTGTGCATCGTCTACCAATTATAGATTCATTTGGGATTGAGAGGTACTGGTGGCTGGTGCCTAAGAGCCATCCTTCTGGGTCTCTCATTGCCCCAGGTAATTTGTGTCTCTAGGAAGGGAATAAAGATGGTAATTAATTCCCTCCTTGGGGGAAGAGGGTATTATGCAAGTTGTAAATTAAGCAAGTAACCAGAAAATTGCACCTGGTCAAGCCAGAGTTCACAGCTCACCAAATCTAAGAGTCTGGGTTAAAGAAAATTTCATAGCAGTTGTCCAGTGCCAGGGGGCCATCAAGGAGTTGGGGAGTCACTACAGAGTAACAAAGTAGTCAATGAAGTAAGACCATACCTCTTGAAACTTCCCTTTACAATGCTTGAAACTTCTCTTTACCCAAAGAATGTCATTTTAGCCACCTTCTTAGACATCCTTTTAGCAACACTCCTTACTCCACTATATGACTGTGGTCCTGTGTCCATCCATTGGCTAATTGCCATGGTAGTCCTTGAACAATTGCGATGTGGTAAAACAGGAAAAGTATGACCAATTCCATCCTTAAGATACTGGAAGGACACCTCAATTAAATTCTATTCAAAATAATTTAATAAGTGCTTTCTATGTGCTCTATCTTTGGACCTTCATCATACCCAGCTATCTCATGAAGGTTACATCAGTAAAAATGAGTTGAACGAGAACTCTTCACTGAAAGCAAACACTTGGGAATACCATCTGGTCTTCCCAGTGTCTGAGATCTCACTTCTCTGAGATGTCATAGAGAGGAGTCCTTTTCAGATACAGACTAGATCAATCAATTAGCATTTATTACATTACATTACATTACCCCTTTTTATATCCTATACCACTTTGATTACAGCTATTAAGACAGACAAACATTCCCTGCCCTAACTTTATATGGCATGGGTCTGATGTTCTTACATCACCCTGTCTGCTAATATTAGGTCTTATGGTGGTGGTTTGTTTTGACAAATAAGAATACATGAGTTCTCATCAAGAGAAATTTTTTAGAAAAAGAATTACACCATTAACCCACCCTGTTCTGCAAAGAAATCCTAAAATAGAAATCTTAAAATAAAAATGTTTTCTTCTCCAAAAAGCTATTTTCAAATTCTTTGTCTAATAGGACTTAGCAAAAGGATAAATGGAAACTCTGATTTTTGGGTGTCTAAAGAGGCTCTCCCCTGATTCTTCATGAAATCCAGGGGCTTTTTTACATTTTCATCCTGCCTCTCCTAGAAGTTATTGATTCTGTGAGGAAAAATCAATTTTTAAAAAATATATGTTTGAAAACCAATGTGGAAGAACTATATAAATTTTTAGCATAAAAACTTGTTATACTCTGAGCTTAGCTCTTCTTCCCTCCTCCTTGGGCCCAAGCTGGAATCAGACCAGCTTTTGGAGATAGAGGAGAATTCAAAGTACGCCTGGCTGAATTGAAAAAAAAAAACTGGCTCACAAAGTAATCTATGAGTTTCTTCTCCACATAAGGCTTTTTGAGGATGCACCAAGTTCATTTCCAGGCCCTTTCTCAAGTGGTATTAATTACCCCTCCAACATCTTCACCCCCTTTGGGTGTGTGAAGGTTGAACTTGATATGAAAAGCCCTCTTAGGATATACTTCAAGTAGATTTAATTGCCCCAGAAGATCTGTTTCCCACATTTGCCTTGACATTAACTCAAGCAGACATTTCGTTTTGAAGAGTGATAGTTCTCCATATGGCTGTCAGATTCAATATTCTCACAAGCTACTCCTCAAATTACAGGGCTGTGTATGTCAAAGCTTACTTATTCTTAGATACATCACCTTCCTGTATGGCCTCTGGCAGGAGGCCTACCTAGTGACCTCCTGGAATCAGATATATCTTTGTTAGGTACATATGACATGGAAAACCAAGGAACTAAAGGGAGTAACCCACAATGTATACTCTCAGGGAGGTTTTGTGAAGGTTTGATACTGCCTTTCCTGTCACCCTGTTCTCCTTCCACACCCCTAGAAACCTCCCTCTGAGGGTTGTGTAGGACACACCTTCCTTACGCCTTCGTTTGATAAAACACAATTTCCAATAATCATTCATGAAGGAAGAAAGAACAATTTTATAGTTTTCTGACAACACATCTCAGCCAATGAATTTCAGGGGGAGAAAGGATGATACTTTTTTCCTTGGCTCTCCACAGTAGTCATGGGGGAAAAAACATCATCAAGGCAGACCCCTGGACAGTTTACTAAGTCACTAAGCTACTGGTATCCATTCTGCCATCTTTTGTCTCCCATACTTCTTATAATTTTAGTGTTTGTTGTTGCTTTCTTAACTTGTCCAGCTGCTTCTGGCTTTCATATAGTGAAAGAGAAACAAGTACTCATTTCTCAGGTGACTCCAGGGTTGAACATTGCTCTAGGAGACTGCTTCCTTTTATTCATGGTATAACCAACTCTCAGCTAACCACGGGTGGAATGTACACCATGACCCCCACTTTTCCTTTATCAGAAGCTCCTATACTCTGGGATCTTCTGCTATTTCCTTGCTGCCACAAATTCTTTTCTTGACTTGAGTTGCTCACTACCCAGTTTTGTCTATAAGACAAAATCTAGACTCTGCTCTTCACTCCTGTCCTGATACACCTAAATACCCCACCACATTTCATTAGGGAAGGAAGGGATTTTTTTATGGTTTTTCTCCAAAGAAATACAGGGAAAAAGGGTGAGCAAAGGGGAAAATTTTCAACTTAGATAAACCTTCATAATATATCCATTTTGTGTGTATTTTTATATGTTCATTATTTCCCTAGAAACATGTGAAAATGTGACAATGAAAAATGACAATGCCTGTCAGAGAGTAGGAGCTTAGTAGATGCTTGTAATTTCATTGATTTATCACTCCTAGTGTGTGTCTGTGTGTGTATATAACAGGGGACTAGGACAATCTTTCATTATTTACCAGCTCCCAAAGCCTCCCCTAACTACATTTACCTGAAAAGTACAGTCTTCCTCTTGTCATAGACAAAGGGAATTCTGCTGTTATAGGAGCACACTGCTTATTTTAACTCTGCTGTTGTTAGAAGGTATAACGGCTGAAACAAATTCCTGGCTGGGTGAAATTAGCATATGGAACTTTCAAGGGGAAAGGACAATTGTTGAGGATTGGGTTAGCATGGAGATCAGCAGTGTGAATAAGAGGGAGAAAGAGGGGAGTGGTGCATGAGGCAAATGCGTGTGTGTGTGTGTGTGTGTGTGTGTGTGTGTGTGTGTGTGTAGACATAGATATCAACATATACGACAAAGCATCCCCAAATTTGAAGCTGTTGGAGCCATCTGCATGAGAAAAGATAGAGTGAGAGAGCAAGAAAACAAGAGTAAGAGAGAAGGAGAGATGGAGAGAGAGAGAGAGAGAGAGAGAGAGAGAGAGAGAGAGAGGAGAGTGAGAAAGTCAGTTCAGAGGCTGGCATTCTGCTCTAAGTTCTAGTACCAGAGGGCATACAGGATGGAGTCTGAGTACTAGTGCCTTTCTCATGCAATGATACCAACATTGGAAAGCAATGATGAACATGCCCCAATCTGATTCTCTCTATCTGAAATAGCAAATTTCTCAACCCTCTCTAGTCTCCACAAAGGAAAAGGAAGCTTAGGATTGGTTGGAGGTGGGGAAATGAGAGAGGAGGAAGAAAAAAAAAAAACTCTACCTCAGCTGTACTCAAGCACATTCATGGTTTGATCTCATCATTACTCACATATTCTGTACCCATAATCTAGAAGGCCGATATTTTTCTTTCTGATCTTGCCCTTCTATTCTTCATTTTCTCTTTAACATCATACTACTTTTTGTTAGGGATCCTTAACCAATTTTTTGTTATGGACCCTTTCTCAATTGTTTTTTGGTGCATCAAATAAAATATATAGGAATATAAAGAAAACTAATTGTATCAAAATACAGTTATCAAAATGTATTTTATTAAACAAGTTCACAGGTCCCAGGTTAAGAACTCCTATTCTAGGGACAGCTAGGTGGTGCAGTGAGTAGAGCACTGGCCCTGGAGTCAGGAGGACCTGAGTTCAAATCTGGCCTCAAACACTTGACACATTTACTGGCTGTGTGACCTTAGGCAAGTCACTTAACTCCAATTGCCCTGCCTTCTCCCTTCAAAAAAAAAAACCTCCTATTCTCAACCTATTCTTTGTCTACCCTATGATATCTGGTTACTCTACTCCTATCGACATTCCCAGTACATGACTTATATTCTGGCCTTTTCTTCCTTTTGACCCTGTAGTTAACCTGTTCATCTGAACATGGTACCTTACCTTCTAATCTGTTGCTTCCTTACCCTATTGCTGTTATCCCTTTCCAATTGTCAACCCTAGATAATGTGAAGTACCTTTCTCCTAGGCTTCCACTCATGCTCCTATATTCTGCTGGAGTAAGTCACACAATAATACCTGCTCCAAAAAAATTTCACTTTTTGTAATCTCAACTTAGCCATCATTACTCTATAGCAATCCCTTCACTCTTCTGTGGTTGATCCTCTACCATATTCTCTACATTGTCCTCTCCAAAGTCAACCTTTCTAGAATGAATATTCTGGGCCAGTTCAATGATAAAGGCTCAGGGTTAGCAAGCAATGAGGTTGTAGACAGTAAAATGAGATAAAAGTAAATTTATTAATAACAAAAATACAAAGGATATAATCCCCAGGATTAAAAACATGGCAATTCAGATAAACAGCTCCTCTCATCTGCCTCCACATTCACCACTGGAATCAGTCAAGCTAAATAGGATGGGGAGGTCTACTACTGGGTAGTGAATGAGTGATTTGCTTAAACTTCTAACATTAATTTCCCATAGGCCAAGCTTTTTTTGCATCAAGTAGCCAGGAAACCAAATGAATTTTGAGTCTACAAATGGCTACCTTGCCTCCTTAAAAGAAAACAAGTCCAACACAAATAAAACAGCTTCCATTCCTAACAAAATGGTACTCACTATCTTTTTTCACTAAACCAAATCAATTTCAATAATTCTATTACTATGATTCTTATCAATCAATTCTGTACCTGTCTTTTGAAAAAAAAGTTTAAAGTTTAAGATATTAAACAAAATCAGAAACATTAACTTCATCAGTACATACAGTTCATACAGTGAAAGAGAAACAAGTAATCATTTCTCAGGTGACTCCACATGAAATTATATCTCACCAGAACGATAAGCAAGATTGTGTTAGATTAATATAGCAGACAAATAATATGCAAATATGTAAATTGATGTAAAAGCGCAGAAATAAACTCAAAATCATGAAAAACAATATTTTCCACAAACCAAAATATAGCAGCATTGCCGAATAACAATGAAAATAGCACACAATGAGTCAAAACCTTCTCATGACCACATGACCTGATGCCTCAGAACTTTAAGAGCATTGATAAAATATTTCAGTAACGGTAATTTCATGTAAGTTGTAGATAGATTACGAGAGGAAGCATGTCTCTAAAAGGCTGAGAACAAAATCCAAGAAAATGGAAAATAAAATTTCGAGACAAAATAGGACTTTCCTAAAATAAACTGTAAAAAAAAATTACAGTAGATAAGCAGAAAGTATAATAAAATCAAAGCTGTGCATCCAAAAAATGAAATCCACAAAAAGAAAGAATAAAAGAAAAGAAAAGAAAAACTCCTTCAAAAGGAGCTAGAAGGATAATGTGCTCAGAAAAATAAAGAATATAAAAAATCAAATAAAACAAAATTTCCAGAGCTAGGAAATGAAAGCCCATTTGGAGATAAAAAATGAAACAAGAGGACAAAACTAAAATCTAAAATGTCAAAATGGAGGAGAAAATCAATGATTAAGCACAGAGGTATTTCATATTAAACACTGGAAACATAAAAAGTAAAAGTGGACAGTACAAAATTCTGCTGAAGCATAATACAAGTTGAGAAAAATGTAAATTATTACTAAAAGTCCCAATCACAAGAGAGAATTAAAGTAACTTTAAAAAGCATGCACAGAAAATCCAATATCAGGAGAGAAAGCAATAGGAAACAAAGAAAAATTACCTTTCAAAATTTAATTTTCGAGGACAAGGTAACATGGTAACCCACATGTAACAATTTGCTTCCCCCTCACCTAACCAAATACAAGGATTGGTGGTGGTGGGAGATTCTCACCTGGAAGATTCTGTTTCATTTTTGCAGCTTTAGGGGTAGGTGTCCCATGTGTATCATGAGCAGTCCTTTGGGAGACAGATCTATCTGGGTTTGGCTCATTTTTACCTCAAGAGTTTAACTCTGCTAAAGCAGTATATGCACTTAGGTGTTTACAGATGCCTAGAATTATATAAACACATAGCATATACATGTATATGTATATATGTGCATGCATGTATGTATGTGTGTATGACATGCATACATCTCCCTTTATTGTGAGATTTTCCTGTGGGATCAATGTCTATCCTTCCCTCTCCTTTCACACCTTAGCCATGCTGAATCAGAGATCTGTCTGTTTCCTGTCTTTCTACAATGACTTAAATATTTTCTTGAATCTCTGCCTGCTGTTGTCGTTAATCACACAAGATAAGAAGTGGCTAACTGATTTTTCTTTTATATAAAGAGGAAGCAGTTTCAAACTTTCAGTTTACAAAAGTTTAGAATTCCTGAAACAATATTTTTGAGAGTCAAGGCAAAGCATTGGTGTTTCCTGTGCCATTCACCACTGTGTCCTTTGGGGACATATGATTTAAGTTGTTTCATTTTGTCTGACTCTCAACTCCCTTACCCATGAAGCAGAGGTGCTTGAATGGATGCTAATACAATGGTATTCAGAATTCCCATATACCAAACATCTGTAATTCAAATATTCAACGCATCTGTGATCTCGACCATTTGGGAGCTCCCTGCAATGACTACATTCCATCTATGCCTGACCATGCTGGGGATCTTGTCCGTGTCCTTATGTAAGTTCACTATGCAGCATCCACCTAATAGGCTTCCTTCATTTTCTCCTGAAATTGTAAATGTAGATCTAGCAGTGGAGCATGCTGGGTATCCGCCTGCCATCCTTCATTCTTATCTTGTGACCACTCCATCTTCTTTTCTCTATCATACAATTCCTTGATGACATCTTTTCCTCCTGTTATTTGGAGTTCTTCAATGGTTATATATTACAATGAACTCCATGTTACAATCCACCAGGCTTCTCTCCTCTGCCCTCTATGTGATACTTATTTTCTTATTTTTAAATAATATTTTATTTTATTCCCCAATTACATGTTAAAATATTTTTTAACAGTTTTTAAAGTTTTGATTCTAAATTCTATCCCTCCAGTACTCCTTCCTTCTCCCTTCTCTGAGATGGTAAGCAATCTGATATGTCATAGGACTCATTTTTAATTCATCAGGGGCAGTTATAGTACAAATTTCTAGAAACAACAGCAGAATGTTAGTATTAAAGTGCTGGTCCTTTGCATTAATGAAAAACAAGGCTCATAAAAGAGATTTGCATGTTCCCAAATGCAATCCAGTCAGGCAAAAGTTCAAATCCAGAGTGTCAGTAGATTCCAAATACAGTGATTAATAAGAAATGGTGATTCACTACATTTCTATTATATGTCTTCTGAGAATATTACACCATAGTCATTTTTAATCTTCCATCTTTCTGTCAAAGGTGAAGAGGCATATGTACTGATAGCACCTTCCTTTTGAAGACTATTTTCTTGTTGAGAACAAAAGGTGCTTCTTGGAAATGATCTCCTTAATCATTATTTTATCCCTCAGTAAACTGTAAGGGTAACCTGATCTCAAGGAATCCTAGAAACATAAAAACAAAAACTCTCCAGGCTATTTGTTTTATTGCTTAGTGACCAGAAGCTAAAATTACTCCTTTTCTCTCCGTACCATACACACTTGCACATGGATATACTACCGCCAGCACCACCTGGATCATCATATTTTCTTGTTGCTTACATTTTTGTTTGTTTACTTCAAATAAAGGGAAGCAGCCTAAGCCAAGATCTTAGCTCAATTATACAGCTGGCTCTCTTCCCTTCAGGCCCTAACTTCTTGGGAAAGAGGATAAGTTGCCACATGGCCAAATCTACTGTTTTTCAATTTTCGAGTTCCCAAATGGTAACTATAGTAACACTGTCTTAGAAAACATCCACCCTCGGGGATGGAGGGAAAATGAGACATTTATGCAATATTGGTAGAGTTGTGAACTGATTCAACCATTTTATAGAGCAATTTGGAACTATGCCCAAAGGGCTATAAAATCATGCAGACTCTTTGACATAGCAATACCACCACTAGGTCTGTATCCCAAAAGAGATAAAAACAACAAAAAAAAAGGAAAAGGACCTATATCTACAAAAATGTTTATAGCTGCTCATTTCTGGGGGCAAAGAATTAGAAATTAAGGAGATGCCCATCAAATGGGGAATGGCTAAACAAGTTATAGTAAGTGATGACAATGGAACTCTATTGTACTATAAATGATAAGCAGGATGTTCTCAGAAAAACCGGGAAAGACTTGCATGGCCTGATTGAGGCAAAGTGAAATGCACAGCGTATAAAGTAACAGCATTATTGTGAAATATCAGTTGTGAATGAGTTAGCTATTCTCAGCAATACAATGATCCAAGACAATTCGGAAGGGCTTATAATGAAAAATGCTATTCATCCCCAGAGAAAGAACTGATGGTGTCTGAATACAGATTGAAGCATGCTATTTTTTACTTTCTTTATTTTTTGTCTGTTTTTTTTTCATGACATGACCATTATGGATATGTTTTGCATGACTACACACATATAACCCATATTGAACTGCTTGCCTTCTCAATGAGGCAGGTTGGGGAGGGAAGAAGTGAGAGAATTTGGAACTCAACATTTTAAAAATATGTTGAAAATTGTTTTTACATTTAACTGGGGGAATTTTTTAAATATATAAATAAATATTTGAAAGGAAAAAAAGAAATAAAAATAAAATATTTGCCATTATTCAAGTGACTTGAGGTAGGTCTAGAACTTCATTTATTTGTCCCTTTCCATTGTATCTCATAACAACGAATAAATGTTCATACTTCTATTAACTACTTTTAAGTGCATATTCTTCCCTTCTCCCTCCAAATTCCTTAAATTTCTAATTCTGTATTACTGTAGAGGGTGACACCATTCTCCCGGTCCCTCAGGCTTGTAACCCAGAGGTCATCCTTGATTTCTCACTATCTCTCACCCCTACCTCCTTGTCCAATTTGTTTCTAGGCCCATTGAGTTCACCTTTGCAATCTCTTGAATATGCCTCTTCTCTCCTCAGTCACTGTCACCTCTCTAGTGTAGGGCCTCATCATCTCATGCCTGGGCTATTGAAGTAATCTGCTAGTGGATCCGTCTCCCTCAAATCTCTTTCCATACCAGTCCTTCCTCCATTCAACCACAAAAGTGGTTTTCCGGAGGTACTTTTTTGATCATGTCATCCCCATAATCAATAAATTCCCTTTGGAATGTATGAGGTATTCAGGGAAGACTAGTACCTCTGGTGTGAGGACTTTCTGAGTACTTTTCAGGGCTGCTCATTCACCTTTCGCTCAACTTTCATCAGTGGCTCCAAGAAAGTATAGCATTTACAGTGGCCATACTCCAGTAAACAGTCTAAACAGATGGGCTAAACCAGGTTGAGGATAACCAACAGTTCTCAAACCTGTTGGTGAATCAGAGGGATGTCTTCCCCAAACTTGTGAAGACTTCTCCTGGTAGAATGGGCAGATGAGAGCAATTTGTTCCAACAGCCACGAAGGCCGCTGAAGCAGGTACTGTGGAGCACTTAGAGTTTGATCAGGCATCAGAGACACCAAGGTCATCCACTGCATCCTGGGGCATTTGCAGTTGTCTTGACTTTTGTTCTGTCACTGGACTTTTGTGACTCAGGAAGAGAGAGTGAGGATGACAACTTTGTGTTTCATTTAAATCTAATTCATTGGCAAGTAAAAACATCATCTGATGTCATTGGTCCTCTTTTGAGAATAAAGGATAAACAACAAATTCCATTTACTTCTCTTTTACCTCCAGAATAAAATACAAAATCCTCTGTATATTCAAAACCTACCTCCTCCCTACATTTCTAGTGTTCTTACACCTTACAAACCCCAATCTCTAGCTCCTATTCAGTTCACAGACACTAGCCTCGTGCTCCATCTCCCACCTTCATCTTCAGGCATTCTGGAGTCCCTGTGTCTGGAATTTTCTCCCACCTATTCTATACTTTCTGCTTTCCCTGGATTCCTTCAAGTCTCACCTAAAATCCCACATTCTACAGGAAGCCTTTCCCAATACTTCTTAATTCTAGTACCTTCCTTGTTAATTACTTTGTATACAGCTTGTTTTTACATAATTGATTTTTGTCTCCCCAATTCTATTGTGAGTCCCTTAAGGGTAAGTACTGTCTTTTGCCTTTCTTCATATCCGCATTGCTTAGTGCAGTGCCTGGAACATAGTAGGTATACATATTGATTTAACTAACTGATGCAGGTGGATTAAATTTGCAAGTTCATTATCAATTCCATTCAATACCTGATCCATCTTATAGGAATGCCATATATAACTGTAGGTAAGATGACATTTTACATGCAGACATTTTTTTTAAATTGTGGAAAGAAATTGAATGAAAACATCTGATGGATGCTACTAATTTATAATGATTTGGAGTAACTTTTATCTGTCTTTCAGGTACCAGCCTAGTCAAATTCACAAATGCTTATCACTAGAAGACTGACCACTGGGTGAGAATATTTTGGCTTTTGTCCCTAACAACTCATGAAAGCTATCTACTGCGAAAGGCATGCCCATGCTAACAACATGAATGGATCCTTAAAATATTGACATATTGTGAAAGAAATGTGTAAGTCATTTGAGAATCAAAGATGACAATCACAGAGCTGGCCTTAACAAGTTTGTGACCTAGTAGGGGAAAATATATGTGTACTCATTTAGATACTTCATTGGATCCATTATTTCATGGGTATGACAGCTTCTTCCAACAAGACAGATCCCAACTTAACCATGGCTTCTTAATCTGCTAAGTGGCTTGGTAGATAGAGGAATACCTAAGTTCAAATCGACTCTCAGAAAATAACTGTGTAACCATGGGCAAGTCATTTAACATCTATCTACCTCAGTTTCTTCATCTATAAAGTGTGGATAATAATAGCACCTACCTTTCAGAGTTGTAAGGATAAAATGAGATATTTGTAAAAAGTGCCTTGCAAGCTTTAAACTTCTGCATAAAAGCTAATGATGATGATGATGGTGGTGTGATTCTTGTACATATTGCCTCATAAATCTTACAGAAAAGATCTCTCTAATACACTGGAACCTTTTTGGGAGTCTCTGAGATGGTCCCTCTATTATCCCTAACTTTTGCTATATGACCAGCCCACCTCCTTTTCTGATTATATACTTTTCAAATCATAGTCCTCATGACAGACAGGCAGCATAGCCAAGAGAATCAGCTTGGATGCTGAGAAGACTAGCTTTCAAAACCTCCCAGGCAAGTCACTTCATTTCTCAGGGAACCAGAAAACTCTCTAAATTACAGAATTGTAGACCTTCCTTGGTAGAGGGAGTTTCCTCAGTAAGAATTCTCTACACCAGTTTCCAGACCAAAACAAGCAAACATAAAGTCCTATATATTCATATTTGTCAGGGACTTCAGCAGTCATCTAGTCTAACCCATACCTTGAAAAAGAAACCTTGCTAAAACGTAACTGATAAATGGTCATCGACTCTTTCCTTGAAGATCTCAGATGAGGGAGGATTCATACCACAAGGAAACTTATTCCACTTTTACATAGCTCTCATTATTAGGGAGTTTTATTTTGTTTGTTTCTTCCTTACACTAAGGATGGCATATACATTTTCTTCTTTGCCACCTCCGCCCATTGTTCCTTATTCTGCCCTTTTGGGCCAAGCAAAACAAGTGTACACCCTCCACTATAAGACAGCCTCCAAATATGAGAAGTCAACTATCACTACTCTTTCTTCTCTTCACTGAGATAAGCATCCCTAGTTCCTTCAACCAACACCTATAACACCATGAACTCAAAGCCCTCCCCAACCCTCAATTGCCCTCCTATGTACACTGACCAGCTTATTAGTGTCTGTCCTAAAATATAGTCTGACCAGCACAGACTATCACAGACAGCAAGACTAGACAGTAAGACTGTCACCTTCTTATTACTTATTTTTTATTCTTGCAAGTCATTGTTGGTGATATATTGCAGCCTACTCATTCTTGCTATTTGTCTTTCCATTTTTCTTCAGGTCACACACAATCTTGAGTCTTCATAGATACATTGTTCTATGATTTGAAGCTATTTAGTATCACCAGATAAAGTGGAGTTCTTGTGTCAGAGAGCAGCTTGGGATAATATGTAGTTTCTCAAATGCAACCCAGCTTTCTCCAGTCCCCCTATTCAACTCTGGGCCCAGGTCATTGTCCATATACAGTACCGAGTCAAGACATACTTAATGGTAGATGGACTCAATTGGTTGTCCTTTCAGTTACATATCATAACTTGCCTTTTTCATCCATTCAATTTGTCCTGTATGGATTGTCACAAATCTGGAGTAGTTACAAATTTTATTGAAAACGTACTATAATATTCTGGAGTTTGATGAATTCAGCAAAATGTCATCTTTGGTGAGTACCATTGATAATCAAAGGATTATCCAACAAATATACCTCTGGATTATCATTTATCAAGAAATCCTTGAATCACCTTAGTATATGAATGGGAAATACTTTGTGGGAGGAAAGTCATGCACTAAAATTTTATTGATGGGAACCCACTCAGATCCTTACTTAGAGTCTATTTATTCTCAATTTACATATTAATTTGACAAACTTGATTATCTGGTGTCACTGCCCACTAGAAATTAGAAATATCAGTTACAAGGGGAAAGAAGTACTGTTTCTAACAGAGATACTGATTGTGACCACTGGCAAAAGTGAAGATGAAAGAGACAATAAAAAAACTGTAAAAAATTTGAAATAACTATTTCAAGATAAATGAAAATCAAAGGCCATTTCAGGAGGGGCAAATAGCCCCATCTCAATAGTCCCTGAGGGCTTCAGTATGGAAGGTTATACTATGATGACATATAGTCACATTCAATAACTGTTTGTTGAATAAAGTGCTCTCAATGATGACCCTAGGTCATTGAGAAAAGGTTATGTTTGGTTTGTTCAGTTTAAGAAGGAAGGAAAACATGTATATAATACTGATTTCCATGAAATGTAGGTAAAATCAAAGTTTAAGTTTTATTATGTAGAGGGATAAGCTTCCATTTTCAGTAAAATTTATTCTGTCAGATAACTCAGTGACACAATCCTGTACACAGTGAACACTTTAAGTCATGATGTGACTTACCCATAGTCACACCCTTCCGTATGAGGGGATTCTTTCTGCACCCCTGCCCATAATTGGTGTCTCCATATTTCAGTTGACTGAATATTCACCACTTTCATAACTAGTGTGTTAAAAGATGACTCACAAGGTCAAAGAAGGTAATCTTATCCTGTGCAAAGGACAGAAGTTACAAAATTCTTTGGTAGCCCTGACTTGAGCTTTGGATTCTCTACACAAACTGAAAAGTGAAGTCCCATTGCCTGCTTCCTTCACTCCTGTCTGCTTTCACACATGACATGGGAGTGAGCAGGGAAGCAGCGTTGCTATTGCAAAACCCTAGATGTTTGACCGTACAGTAGCAGTGACAGATTCACTGAAGATGAATCAGTGTTTGGTAGTCAAAACAAAGCAGTGCCAGTAGATACACAGAAGGAAGTTACTACTGTGGTTTTAAAAATTGGAAGAGACCACAGTGATCATCTTACCTAATGTGCCATTTAACATTTAAGAAAACTGAGTCCCAGAGGAGGGAAGGGGCAGGTGAAAGTGGAAGAGATGAGCTTAGACCCTATTTTCTACCTCTAAGACTAGCATGCTTCCCACCACACCGTTCTATCATCTTATGAAACACTGACATGCAAATGGAATGATGCCATTCAGCCTCTTACCTGATGGCTGAAGAACTTAATTTGCCAAGTTTCTCCTATCCTGGAAACCCTCAGGAAGAGAGGGGAAGGAAAGGGAAGAGTAGTATTCGTGACTGAAATACAGACACCTATTTTCAGAGTTCTGTCACCGTGTCTCAAAGAGTTTACCTTTGAGATGTCTTTCACTGGGTTTGAAGAAGGTCCTTAGTGAAGAAACTGATTATCTGCACTTAGGGTAGAGGTGAGTTGGAGCCAGCTCTAAGGGCTGATTGTTAAATTCTCATGAATATTTACACCACAGAAATCTGGAAACACTACAAATCAGGGCTTGTTTTTTTTTCATTGATTATCTAGACTTAAGAAAGATTTAACAATGCAAATTAAATTTGAAAGTGTGTTAGCAGAATTTTAAATCTTTTTTTTTTTTTTTTGTTTCTGGAGAGCTAGTTGTTAAACATTTGTTAGCAAACCCTTGACTTGGAGGTTTCCATCTTCCGTGCTGCCTATGCTCAGTGTTTGTTGAATGAATGAATAATGAATGATAAAAGGTGTCCAGAACATATATATTTTAAAAACCAATTTCTGTTTTAATATTTTAAAAAGAAGTATTGATGTCTCTTTGAAAACATATAGCATTATGGTTATTGATATATTTTGCTGCTCTAATAGATTAAGGACTTTTTAAATGGCATGATCTCTCCATTGGTGCAAATTGCAAAATGTATATACCTCACATCCTGTACCATTTGTCCATGTCCTACCAGAAATGTGATCTATCTCCTCAATATACTGAAGGCTTTCCTCTGGGTCTTTTAGTATTTCATGAAACTAAATGCAAGGCTCAGGCTACTCAACACTTACCTCTCAATCTTGCTTCATGGCTGGTGTACCTTGTTTCTCCAGTTAAACATACCCTCAATGATACCTTTAATGTAGCCTCCTGAACAAAAGTCACTGATCTCCAAAATTAACCTTGGAAGTCCACATTATTTATGTGTGATATCTCCATTGGTGATGATGATGATAACTAGCATTTTTATGACACCTTAAGGTTTGCAAAGCAATCTTTACATATATCTCCTTTCATATTCACAACAGCCCTGGGATGCTATTATTAGTCCCTTTTTATAGATGAAGAAATCAAAGTTGATAGAGGCCAAATGACTTTCCCAGGGTCACAGAGCTGGTAGGTGACTGAGGCTGGATTTGAACTCAGGCATTCCTGAGTCCGGGAACAGAGATCTCACCACTATACCTACAGGAGAAGGACTTTTATTATCCTTTAATCGCTAGTACCTAGCACAGTACTTGGAACATAGTAAGCACTTAAATAGTTTTTGTTGGCTAATTAATTGGTTGCAGTGTTCCTAATATGGAACGATATCAAGGTCTTTCAACATGTTGTTTGCCCTCTTTTAAGTGCCCTCTGGCTTGCTGATGTCCTTCCACATCTTCTCTTTGTTTTGTATTAACTAAAGAGCCTAGGATAACATAGACCCGGATGAATTGAGGTAGTAAAATATCACATATATACCACTGTTAAATGAATGGGTCATTAGACTTTTAAAAACCTATTGGCAAGACTTAGACTTATGAAGGAACATTGCTATCCACCTTCAGAGAAACAGATGACAAGTGGAAATAAACATAGTATGGCTTTACATATATGTGTATGAGTGTAAATGTGTATATATGTGTGTATATTTATATCTATCTATCTATCTATCTATATCCATGCTTAATTGTAGCTTTCTTTAGGGCAAGGGTGGAAGGCTACAGGGTGGGGAGGGAGGGGAAAAATAAAATAAAAAGTGTACAATGGAGAACAAAAGAAAACCTATAAGGAAGTAAAGAAAAGCTAGGCAGCTTTGAAAACATTGTGTAATACTTAATATAAAGGTTTTATGAAATGGTAATTTATTGTTTTATATTGAATACTCTCTTGTTTTGCTGTGGTCATGGCATTTTTTCTTTTGTTTTGTATTTAAGTTTAAAATAAATAATAAAATTTACCCAAAAAAAAATGTTGGCAAAGTCTCTCCTTAAAGGCTTGAGTGTTATCTATGATGAAATGAGCTTGAACTTTGAGGATTGGAATTCATGCCCTCAGCCAAATGAACTCCTGTCCTTAGGAAAAAATGGCTTAAAAAAGACTTAGAGAAAAATGTCTCCAGTGACTCTATATGTGCCAGATAGATTATAGAGAGAAAGAAGCTGATTCTGGTTAGCGGGGGGTAAATGAGGTAGAAAGAGATGGATTAAGTTTCAACTTCGATGCTCATAGTTTCAAAAGTTCAGGAGAAGAGAGCTTGGCAGGTTGTGCTGTGGGTTATCCTGGAACCAAACCATTTGGAGAAATAGCTGGACACGTCAGATGAATCAGTTTGGAATCTAGTCCTATTCCTCTGTTCCCTAGCAATGATATCTCCAGGAGGTGTTGGATGGTTTATGAGGTGCGTCACTCCCAGTACAGGAGAGCTCCATCCTGTCTTCAGTGCCAGAGGGTAACTTCTTTAAGGTATCAAAGCATCACCCAATTAATGATAATCATTGGGAAGAACCAAGAAGGTATGCAGCTTTCCACCTTATCTCCCAACCCTCCCCTTCACTTTTTTTTTACCCTCATGTTTCAACTAAACCACAGACAATTCATCATTAGCCAGATTCATCTTACCCTTTTTGTTGGCTTCATGAT
Source organism: Trichosurus vulpecula (assembly GCF_011100635.1). NCBI lineage: Eukaryota > Metazoa > Chordata > Mammalia > Diprotodontia > Phalangeridae > Trichosurus > Trichosurus vulpecula. Next base: position 282,664,782 of record NC_050575.1, read on the forward strand.
ATCCCCCGTGACGGGAATGATAAATCATTTCTAATATTTACCTGTTGAAATCTTTCCCATACTTCAAGGATCAAAGATGTAAAACTGGAAGTGAATTTAGGAACCATCTAGTCCTAGCCCCTCATTTTACAGGGGAGGAAACTGAGGCTAAGAAAGGCTAAAGTGGCTTGCCAAGACCACACAAATAATAGCAAGTGGTAAAGCTTTATTTCAAATCCTGATCCTCTTTACTTCAATCCAGCAGTCTTTCCACTATGTTACACTGACTCCAAGATTAGGCCCAATTCAGGTGACATATCTTTCAATAAACTCAACAGAGTCTAGCCCTGGGTATTAGGCCTTGTTAATCCAAGTCAACTCCTAGGAGGCACCAGCTCCTTCTTAGAGCCAATCCAAAGGATCTTTGCCTTTGGACCCAAGATTACTAACTCAAGACATCTCTTGACCTTCCCAGCTCTCTAAGCCTACTAGAGTACAAGGGTTAAGGGATTTATTCTAGTTAGACCCTAATTCTTTTTCTTCCTTCTCCTGCTGCTTGGATCATATCTCTGTATCTGGCTATCACACTTATTTTCTTCTTTCCTTTCTTATCTCAGCAACTATTTATTACAGACAACAAGATTTTATAATATTTAAAAATTTATTTACCTTAAAATTTCAAAAATCACTTACCTGGAAAAGATAATTAAGATGTATCATAAAAGAAAACCTTAGCCCTAAACTAAGCAGTAATCATTTCTAAGTTATTCTACCTAGCCGTTCCCCATTTATAGTTTGGAAATGTATCCTTGATTGTGGATCTTAGATGAAAATGGTCCAAGGAAACCCTCACACAGTTTCAGAATTTTTCTGCTTGTTTGAGCTAGATTGAACTCATTCACCTATTCTCCGATCCCTGACCCATTTTCAGCCAATCACAAGTCCTGTTTGCAAAGCAAGGCTGTGAGTAGTCCACCCACAATACCATGTAACCAGGAGGGAAAAGGGAAATGTAAAGACAAAAGAAAACATGAGATACTGTTTCAGTCACCTTTAAAAAAATAATTCACAAAAGATAAAAGTTTTTCCTTATACTCATTGTCTGAAATAAATCAAAGCCATGAGTTGAAGAATAAAGCATCTTTAACTGAGATAACAGGGTAGCAAACCTGCCACCCTGGGGGATGTCCTATGGATTTCCAACTCCAAGACCCATGCAAAAGCTTCTCATACCTTTAGGAGGAGTGGGGGAGGAGGTAGCACAAAGTAGCAAGGCCTGGTTATATGATGCCAACCAATCCAATCAAGGAGAACCATTTTATTCTGGTTGTTTTGTCTTTCATGCCATGAATTCCAATGTAAGGGAGAAAGTACATGAAAGGCCTGGATTGAACTGGAGCTGGGTTCCCCCACAAGGCAAGACCTCAGGACAGGATTTAAGGTCTGACTCAGCTCAACCTAATCTCATTATCCTAAGGGAAGGAAAATAAGGACATTACTAGAATTTTGACCTTGTCATGATGACTAAGAGGTTGTGACAGACTATAATCAGTATTAATAATTTTTAAAAATAATATTTTATTTTTTCCTCAGTTACCAGTAAAGACAATTTTAAACATTGTTTTAATCTCAAGTTTCAAATTTTCTCTCTCCCTCCCTCACCTCCCCCCTCCCTGAGACAATAAGCAGTTTTTATAGATTATACATGTTCAATCATGCAAAACATATTACCATATTAGTCATGTGAAAGAAGACACAGACCCAAAGGAAAAAGAAACATGAAAAAAATGCAGAAAGTGAAAAATAGTATGGTTCAATCTTCATTCAGACTCCATCAGTTCTTTCTCCGCAGGTGGATAGCTGTTTCATCATGACTCCTTTGGAATTGTCCTGGATCATGTATTGCTTAGAATAGCTAAGTCAATCACAGTTGATTATCTTACAGTAGTACTGCCATTACTATGTACAACATCCTCTTGGTTCTGCTCACTTAACTTTGCATCAGTTCATGTATGAAGTCTTTCCAGGTTTTTCTGAAATCCGGCTATTCATCATTTCTGTCCTGGCTGGGCACCTAAGCGCAGCACAAGTAACTTATAAGTACTGTCCTTCAACTTCTGCCTAATGACATCTCAGCTCAGGCTTTGGAGATGTGCCCCACACATCTGCTGACTCTAAGTTCCTTGAGGGCAGGTGAGGTTTTTCCTTTAGTCCTTGTTAAGGTGACTAGAGGTAGAAGGGCTCTTAGAAAATATCTGATCACAGAATCTATCTGATCTGGTCCAGAAGAAAGAACTAAGGCTTGGAGATGGGAAAGGAAGACATGGCTCCAGCTGCAGGAGGGCGAGATCCCCACCCCTCTACCCCCCAACCCCCACAAGGGCTGCCACCTCCAAGTGATAGGCCAACTGCAGCCCTGTCTCCTCCTGCCCACTTCCATGTGCTCCACACTGGGCTGGTATTAATAATTTTATGAACAATTTTGTCCCCATAATCTAAAAATGATCTATTCAGCTTCAAATCTTTCCTATTTGATTTACATCTCCCTTGGGCTCATCAATTTTAATGAACACTAGAATGATGTGGGTCCTTGTTTTATATTTCCTACTAGATTATAAATTTCAGTCCAATTCAACAAACATTAAACAAATTAGGCGCCTACTTCCTATAGTACACTGTGTTAGGTGCTGAGGAGATTTAAAAAAAATTCATGGCCCTTCCCTTCATGGAGCTGACAATCTAATAAGATTAGAAGCAGGGGTCACATTACTCATTTTTGTTGATTCATAATGCCAGAATAATTCCTTGGTCATAGTTGCTATAAACACCTTCATCAAACAAACAAATCTGTCAGCCTAGAACTTAAGGCCTCTGGCAGTATGGCTCTAACTTACCTTTTCAAATTTATTTCACCTCAAGCTTTTTCACATACTCTATGTTCTGGCCAAATTGATCAACTGACTGCTCCCTCTATTCCTCTGTATTCCATCTCCCACTTCTATGGATTCACACAGACTGTCTTCTAATGCCTAGAGCATAGTCTTTCCTCATCCACCCTTTCAGAATGAGACAATGTCCACTCATTGATTTGTCTCAGACAAATGGAGACCTGGGAAAGACCTTAGCTTAAAAAGGCCAAGATCTCCCATTACATCTGCGAGTCATCTCCAGTCATTCTGATCTGTATCTTGCCACTGAATCCAGATGGCTCTGAAGGAGAGAGTGAGGCTGGTGACTTTGCACAGCCCTCCCTCACTTAAATTCAATTTCTTCTGAAGTCAAAGAGATAATTTAGGGAGTTGTTTTATTCATCTATATTTATATGTATCTATCTATCTATCTATGTAAATATATATTGTAAGTTAGACTCTAGCTTACTGGGATATTAGGCAAAGACCATTCTTCAGCTCTACTATACTGTAAGTATTGTGTTCCTGGGCAGCCCACACACACACACACACACACACACACACGATACACAAGAACCTAAGATGTTATCTTGAGTAATAACATCATTAATATGCTAAGAATGAACAAAGAGCCTAGGCATTGAAGCAAGGATACAGCTTTCCCAGTCACTCATCTCTAACAAGGACCACACGTGAGATTACAACAGAAATAGACACATCTATCTGTCCACCGATAACAGAAGATGTAGGGTGTTGTGTTATCAATGTCATCATTACCATAACACATTTAATGGTAATAATATCTGGTTCTTGTCTTTCTCTGTGGAATAGAAAGCATTCCTTGTGGAGTGGCATGTGGGGGGATGATTACATTTCTATTTTTCAGAGGACACAGTGAGTGAGCCGAAGAAGCCAAAATTACATAGCAAGTCAAAGCCCAAAACAAATCAAACTGTGTCCAGGATTTGAACCACTTAATCATTCTTCCCTCCCTGTATAGAGAAGAATCAAATCCTGAAACCAGAAACTTTATTTAATAAGAGAAAGGGTCAAGTTTTTTGTTATTTGAACTTCCACAAGACCATGGGGATGACTTGGGTTGGGCCAGGAAGCAATGAGAAACAAACTGAGGTATAAGGCTAGGCAACCCAAGGAAGGTCAATTTCGTTCCTATAATCACAAGATCTCAGATTTGGAAGGAAGCTGAGAGACCATCTAGTCCAAGATGTGTCTGAGGGGAAAACCTCTGCATAATATCCCCAGAAAGTTTTCATCCAGCCTTGACTGGGTGATCTCTTACAAAAGGAAACTTGCTGTTTTTCAAGGCAACCTATTTTACTTTGAAAATTTTTCCTTACATATAACATAAATCTGCTTCTCTGAAACTTTCACTCATTGCTCCTATCTCTGCCTCTGAGTCTAAGGAGAATGGTCTAATCCAGAATTTCCTAAATTTATTTGTCTAACAGCCCCCTTTTAAAAAATTACTCAGCATCCCCCTGGAAATCTACTTTCTTTAACCTTTCAATGTTTTTTTTTAATTTGCACCATTTCAAAAACCATAAAATACTTTTTAAATGACACATCTTAAATTTAATGGTTTCTTGTAAATTTGTGGGGTTTTCTCCTGCATTGAAATTGTGATGACACAATATTGCATTATATAGCTGCATAGTATCATATTGTAAACAAGTCTTTACACGCACATATTCCTGCCAGTGCGTGGTGGATTTCCTGACAATGCAGGACAGGTTCACCTGCCAACACCTGCTTGTTAAGACCTGTTGTGGGACTTGACCACTGATCAATTATAACTTGCAGTTTGTGTGTTTATTTGGAAAATAATGTACTCACTATGACTTTAATTGTTGTACAGCAGATGAAACATTTTCAAATGGTTTTCCAAAATTTTCTTACCTTCTCTTCTCTTATGCTTCCACCACTCCCTTATTTTTATTCAGTGCCCTCCAATTTCACCCAAAGCTACTACTGGCCCCCCTGGATCATTCCAGTACCCCCAATGGGTGATATTGCCCACTTTGGGAGGCTGTGGACTCTAATCTTTCTCCTGCATGAGACCCTGTCAAATGCTTATAGGGAGCTATCATTTTCTCCCTATCTTCTCTTCCCCAGGCTAAACATTCCCATGTCCAATAGCCATATGGTCTGGCCTCCAGTCCTCTCACCATCCTGTCTAGCTTCTTGCCAATGTTCCATCTACTCTTTCCTAAACATAACTCCTCAAGCAGAGCACAGTATGCCAGATATAACCTGACCAGGGCAGAGTACAGTGGGCCTACCAACTCCCTAGTCCTGGGCACCAGGCCTCTTTTAATGCAGCCTGTGATTGCCCTATTTGTTTTAATGCTGATTCGAATGTAATTTAGAACCTTCTCATCTGGAACACCTCGATCCTCATTTATCTACCCTTTCTGCCTCCCTGCCAACTAATAACATGAAGTCATAAGCATCATCAGCCCCCCTCTTCCAAGCTAATGGCACAAAATTAGTAGGGAGGGAATACTCTGCTTTCATCTGTGTAGGTCATTCTCATATTCAATGAGACTAAATGAGAAGAAATCTGATGGATAATTAAAGTAACAGTTTTTAATGTTTTGTAAGCTTTGGATTGGACAGTAAATTAGACAAGGAGGCCAAAACAAATCATTAATCTGATTAAACTGAATTCAACATGTATTTATTGATCACCTCCTATGTACTCATTTCTGTGCTTGACACTGAGATGCCTACACGCTAGACAGTCCCTATCCTCATGGAACATATATTCTCGTTGGAAAGACAGGACACAAACATGTGAAACAAAAAACAGCACAACATACTAGCTGAGCAAGTCAAAAAATGTGTAACCCACAAAATACTACGGAAAGTAACAAAACACAGGTTTTTTTTTTGAGGGAGGAGGTGAGGCAATCAGGTTTAAGTGATTTGCCCAAGGTCACCCAACTAGTAAGTGTCAAGTGTCTGAGGCTGGATTTGAACTCAGGTCCTCTTGACTTTGAGGCCAATGCTCTATTCACTATGCCACCTAGCTGCCCCCAGCTTCATTATTTTCAAAACGACAACCTGGTATTCCACAAAGCTAAAGGTTTTTTTGTATTTGGTTTCTTCCAAGCTCTGTGTTAGAAGCATCATGGGCAGAGTGAAGGGCTTGGAGTCAGGGTGACTGTTTTCAGATCTGGTCTCTGATAATGGCTGTGTGTCCATGGGCAAATAGCTCAACCTCTCAGAACTTCAGTTGCCTCATCTATAAAACGGTAATAATATTAATTGTCCTCCCTTCCTCAAAGGGTTACTAAGAGTAATTCTTAGTAAGTAACTTATTAAGTAATAAGTTCTTGTTAAACTTGTAAATGTTGAAGCACCACATAAATATAACATCATCGTTCTCTTGCCAGGGTGCTGAAAACTTGCCAGGGTGATGAAATCACAGATTCATGACATATTAACTGTGGGAAGGAAACTTTGGTAAGTCCTAGAGGAGACAAAAATTTAGATAAGATACAGTCCTTGGCCTGAGAAGGATTACAATCAATTAGGAAGAAAGTCACCTACCCAGGAAGTGATAATGCATAAAAATGCATAATAAATGTATTAAGGAGGTAGAAAATAGGACAGAGTTTTCTTTATTTGGTTAGGGGCATTTATCAGAAAAAAAAGATAAGTTCTTTTCTAATTGTGTAGCAGGTGTAACATAGCTACAAATACAAAGATCCTTTAAGTCTCATTCCTTTATTTTGTTTCAATGAAAAAAAATTCAGACTTGATATAGTGGTACACAATTAAAATCCCTGCAAATCCCTGCTGTGAGGAAGGCCACTGTAAAGGAAGTGAAAACATCCAAGGAGTGAGGAGTGAAGTAAGCATGGCGTTGGTGCTCATGAAAATATTCTCTATGAGACAGAAAATAATCAGTGGCTATTGTAGAAAGGAGAAGGGTCTTGTCTTAGGTCTGTATCAGGAGGGCCGAGTTTATAATCTCAAAGAGGATCATAAACATGTCTGAAAGGTTCGGAACCGCCGGATATAAGAAACTCTCAAAGTAGAAGGCAGAAGAATCAAAACATTTATTTAGGCTCCACAGTAACCAACCCATGAACCAGAAGCCCCATTTTGATATGTTGATCATAATCTTCCAGGCCCAATAAGTACGCCTTGAAAGAGTAACCAGGAGGCTACAGAGAAACATGATTGCGTAAAGCAAAATCATGTTTCCCCCTTTTATGGTAATAAGATTACCCACTGGACTGAAGTCTTTGTTCAGCTTCCTCCCGTAGATCAGCTCTGCTACTGGCAGCTCCTGCCTCAGCTGTGTCTGTCTGTAACTGAAGCTGCAACTGAAACTGACGATGTAACGGTCGCTGTAACTGACGTAACTGTCGTAACTGTCGCTGGCTCCAACCGGAAAAGGAAAGAGAAGAATCTTCAAGCTGTCCTCTCCCCTCTTATAGGGTTTTTGACATCATCAAGCTCCGCCCAAATGACCAGGGCCGATTGGTTCCTGAGTTGGCCCCTCCCCCTAGGGTAGAGGTTAACACCTCCCCTCAGCCAGCCCCATGACTCCTCACACAGGAAGCTGTCTGCTTCCCGGCATGCTCCCCGGGCCTCCTGCCCCGGAAGAGCAAGCCACAGTGTCCAGAGGCTCAATGAGGCAAGCTGAGCCATTCAAAGAAAACAAAAGCCATTATGGCTACACTCCACCCCTTGTTATAGGATACATAATCTAATCAGCCATGTATCCTAGAACATACATTGTGATTCAATTACAAAGGAAACTAAAACATATCATTCATTATAAAGCAAAACATATCATTCAGTAACATTCCCAAACATTGGTTAACGATTCAAATGCGATCCACCCCTAGGTCCCAGCAAGATAATCTCTTCAATCAATCATCCCCAAAATAATTATTAATAATTCAAATGTCCACCTCTAAATCCTTGTATCCATTACATAGGATCAATAATATCATAACAATAAAACAACACAGCAAGGATAACACAAAATAAGTAAACAGAACACTATCATCATTTCCACCCCCCTTGAACGATTGGGGCTCAAAATCTTGGGGTGAGGGGTGAAGGTCTCATTTTCCATAGCTTCTTCATGCTGAAATTGGATGTAGAGATGGCCCTGCCCTCAAAAAGTCCCATTCCAGAGGTCATTTCTTTAACGAGCTGGCAGGAATTCCAAGAATGCTACATGCTTAGGCAGTCACCGGAAAGTGCAGGGTGCTTAAGCCTGAAGGAAACAAAACTAGCAACAAGGTTAGCCAAAACAAAGGACAAAAAGAATAGACAAGTATGGACTATAATTCTTCAAATAAAATCATCTCAAGTTTGGTTGAGATTTCAGTTATGCAAAGATCCAACATCAGAGCCAAACTCAGGTGGGAAATGTTTCTTTTCAAAAGGAACATAATGAGGAAGCCAAGAGGATCCCACCCTAGATAGAGACTAAGATTGTCCTCCCAGCCTTTCCCCAAATGTACAAGTTTTCATCCGTTAATCACACAAGGTCACCTTCACTCTGAGTGGCTTGTGGGCTTGCAGGAGCAGTTCTGATTTCCCTATCTCTCCTGTTATCAAGGCCTTTATCTCTGTACATTCTATATAATTCATTGGTTGGAATTCCATCTATCATTTCAAAACCTACCCCTGCTCTCAATAAAGCAGTAAACATTTCTTTCCTTGTTACTCTCCTTTGGCGCCAAGTTTGCTGGTTATTCACCCTTCTCTCTTGAGGAGATCTATCCCTTCCCCAGTCACCTAAGTCATATAACTGTAAAATCTTATTTATCACTGTTGTAAGACGGCTCCCTACTTCTTCAAGTAATAAATTCAAAATTAGTTGTTTATAAGCAGGGGGAGCTGTCCTAATTATTAAATTCCTATGAGGCAGTTCCATTGAATCATTGTAATATTTGTCTGCAGTTCCTATCATAATGGCAGTCTTCATTACCTCCTCCTTTAGTCTCATGATACAATCTCTAAGTGAATACCAGGGTCTGTGCTCAGTGGGCCACATAGAATCAGTAGCATATCTCTTATTGCATCCCACAGCGGCTAATGCCAACAGAGTAGTCCTGCTATCACCATCTCCTTGCTGATGATGTTCCCTAAAAGCTTGTTGAACTAGAGGATCATGGCTGATACCTATGAATCTCATGCAGTCTGTCCCATCTACTGATATTCCACTGGCCCCTTGATCACTGAGTCTTACCATCCAAGATATCAATGGTTCTCCTATTCTTTGGCTGAATCTACTCAAAATATCTGTGACCTCTTGCGGTGAGAAATCTTCCTGAATTTCCCTTGTAACTGAATCTTCACCTCGGGCTTCTGTCTTCCTCCTTTGTATGGGTCGAGCCCTTGTCTGATCATTTAACCATCTCCTATTCTCTGTGTGAGGCACATCCTGAACCCCAGTAGTGTTTTGTGCCTCAGCCCCTAACATTGTCTCATTCTCTCCCCACTCACTTCCTCTGCCACCATGGCTAGGACGAAGCAGGCAGTCAGGCTCTTTCTGGGCTGGGTTGAAATGCACTCTGGGCTTTTTTGGTCTCCTGTTGCTCTTAGCCACATTAATAGAAAAGTTCTCATTTGAGTCAGTTTGGTCTCCTGCTATCTGAGATTCCCCTTCTTCCTGTGGGGTAGGAGTGCCCCCATGTCTTTCACTTAATCTCAATCTTTCGTATACTAGCCGGTAGGCTGATAACACTATCCAGCTTTGCCTAGATAGTGATGCCCCTGACTGAATCCCAACTTCTCGTAAACACTTTTCCAAATCCCTAGGATCTCCTCTCCGTAGCCTTGGTTCCCAGTTTTCACAGGGTCCAGCTTTTTTAGCCAATTCTTTTGCTAGGGAGGAATAAAATGGATCCTCCCATCCTGGGATATTCATCTCTTCCTCTGGAATTGTTCTACTTCTAAATAGAGATCTTATACCTAGCGATCCCATCCTGTTCGTGACGCCAAATGTATCAGGAGGGCCGAGTTTATAATCTCAAAGAGGATCATAAACATGTCTGAAAGGTTCGGAACCGCCGGATATAAGAAACTCTCAAAGTAGAAGGCAGAAGAATCAAAACATTTATTTAGGCTCCACAGTAACCAACCCATGAACCAGAAGCCCCATTTTGATATGTTGATCATAATCTTCCAGGCCCAATAAGTACGCCTTGAAAGAGTAACCAGGAGGCTACAGAGAAACATGATTGCGTAAAGCAAAATCATGTTTCCCCCTTTTATGGTAATAAGATTACCCACTGGACTGAAGTCTTTGTTCAGCTTCCTCCCGTAGATCAGCTCTGCTACTGGCAGCTCCTGCCTCAGCTGTGTCTGTCTGTAACTGAAGCTGCAACTGAAACTGACGATGTAACGGTCGCTGTAACTGACGTAACTGTCGTAACTGTCGCTGGCTCCAACCGGAAAAGGAAAGAGAAGAATCTTCAAGCTGTCCTCTCCCCTCTTATAGGGTTTTTGACATCATCAAGCTCCGCCCAAATGACCAGGGCCGATTGGTTCCTGAGTTGGCCCCTCCCCCTAGGGTAGAGGTTAACACCTCCCCTCAGCCAGCCCCATGACTCCTCACACAGGAAGCTGTCTGCTTCCCGGCATGCTCCCCGGGCCTCCTGCCCCGGAAGAGCAAGCCACAGTGTCCAGAGGCTCAATGAGGCAAGCTGAGCCATTCAAAGAAAACAAAAGCCATTATGGCTACAAGGTCATAGCCATTAAGGGATAGAAGCAGGAAGTAAAGTAAATATGCTAGATATCTGCTTGGCTAGCCTCCCCAAGCCATTGTACTCCCTCACTAGCAAAAGAAAGAGTTCTGGGCTACTGTGTCAGTCTCTGTGTTTTCTTTTGAGTGTCTCATTGTTTCCAGGCCTAGCTTTGAATTTTCCCATGCCTGAATAAAGGTGTATGTTTCAAGACCTCTGTCCTAATACCTTCATTTCAGGATATTGTATGTGGTATTGGATAGAGTTATCATCATATTTCCCATAGCTATCTCCCTTTCTCCCACTCTTCTCCTTTTTCTCCCTCCGCTGACGTTGCTATCACCAGAGAGAATAATTCAGGCCAAAAACTACTCTAACTTCCCAGCATGAACTAGGACAAAAATGGAATAATGTCTCTATGTGTGAGAGGGAGAAAGAGCTCCCAGGGCTTAAAGCCAATGACATCTCTAGGACAGTGAGGGAAATCATTGCTAGGTAAAGGCTGGAGGCTTAAAGCCCAGGAGAGAGATGATTGGAGGCTGGCAAAGGAAGAGGCTTTCTTATCTAGCAGGACTTCTTAAACTTGTCAGCATTCTTTGACATTACATGGCCTGAGAGCATGTGCAGTGCAACCTGTTCATGCTTTGTGTTCAGAACCAAGGCTGCAGTGAAGTGGCCGATGCGACATGGGCAAAGCGCTCACAGAAACACATGAGATTCATTGCTTGTTTGGCTTTGAATTAAGTTTTGGTAGTTCATGTTCAGAAACTTTTTACTGTTGCCAAATTTTTTGTGACCCCCATATGAGGTCACAAACCACAGTTTAAGAAGTGCTGATTAGAGAACCAGGAAGCAAGGCTAGGACTTCGGTGAACCCATAGCCCATTCAGGTAGAGCATAAGAGAAGTGACTATAAGCTCCTTACAGGCCGTAAGCTCAGAGGACAACTCGTAACACAGACCAAAGAAAGTATCTGTCTGGTACTCGATGCCCATCCCCAGAGTTAAAATAGGGAATGGCTCTTATATAGCACTTTAATAATAATTCTTATATAACACTTAAAAGTTTGAGAACTGGTTTATACATACATTATCTCTCTTGATCTCCCTTGATTCTAGAAGGACTAAGACTGAGCATTCTCACCAAACTGAATATACGTAAGCTAAAGGTCTAGAATTAGGTCTGGCATCTAGTACAGACAAAATTGGGTTAGTGAAATCCAAAGCTAATGCCTAGAAGAAGCTCACCCCAAAGGGTGCATTTAAAAAAGATCAAACACAGTCTCTGCCTATGCATAGGCAGACCAGAATTAGCAAGTAAGAATTCTATGAACGTGTAAATTCTTCCATTTGCTATTGTGGCTCCCTCCTACTTGTTTTTTCAAAGCAGCTAAGTGGATAGATCACTGGACATGGAGTCAGAAGGATCTATGTTCAACGCCTGCCTCACATGCTTACTAGCTATGTGACCCTGAGCAAACCATTTAAACTCCAGTTTTCTCATCTGTAAAATGTGGGGTAATAACAACACATACCTCCCAGTTTGTTTGTTTCAAGGATAAAATAAGATGATATTTGTAAAGTTCTTTGCAAATGTATTTGTAAAAGTGCTATATAAATGTTAACTATTGCTTTTATTTTTACATGAAGAGATTAGCAATGCAATGCTGTGTTTGGTTGTGTGTGGTGTTCTTTTTTTTTTAATCCAAAAGGAATTAAAGAGAACAAAGTAGGAGCAATGGAAAAGCTTTAATCCTCTCCTACAAGCTAGTTGTGTGTAAAGGAACCCAACTCAAGAGGAAAAGTGGTGGCTATAATAAACTGAGAGGAAAAATCAAGGAGCATGGCCTTTGTGCTTCCTGATATAGAAAAAAGTGGGAATTATTGCAAGCAGCAGGCCTATGGTCATCAGGTGCATGTAGAGCATTAGATTCAGAGTTAGGAAGCTCTACAATTGAATCTGGGTAAGCCAACTTCCTTCCATCTAGGTATTCCCAGCTGTAAAGTGGGGATAATAGCATCATAATTATACTGCTTACCTACTGTCATTGTGAAGAACAAATGAGAAGAAATATACAAAGCAACTTTGCAAACTGATTCTAACTACTACCTGCTCTATTTCCTAGCTCCTCAAAAATGTAAATGTGGGGGTGCCAAAAGTATGTGGGTGTCAAGTTAATCATGTGACTGGAATTAACTTATACTCTATGAGCAAAGGGCTGACCAACTTCCTCAACGTCACACAGAAAGCTTATGGAAGAGATGAGAAGGGCCACAGGTGCAGAGATTCAAGCTAATGGTTTAATGATAGAAAATATGGCTAATTGATCTCGGAATGTTCAAACTGACAGGAACCTCAGAAAGATCAACTGGTGCAATGCCTTTATTTTATAGATGAGGAAACGGAGACTTAAGAAAGTGAGGTGACTTGCCCAAGATCACACAGTAAAAGCCAAAATCAGGACTTGAACTCAGGTTCTCTGACTCAAAGTCAGTACCTCACTCTAAGTGGGCACCTGAAAAGGCCTGACCCTAAAAGGGCCAGAGTCTCCCATTGCATCCTGGGCCATCTCCAGTCATCCTATTGAATATCAGGCTACTGGACCCAGATGGCTCTGGAGGAGAAAGTGAGGCTGGTGACCTTGCACAGACCTCCCTCACTCAAATCCAAGTCAACTGCAAGTCATGTCATCATTTCCCTGATGTCCTGGTCCTCTTCAAAAATGAAGGACAAACACAACAACAACCACAACAGTTCCCTTCCCAGTGGCCCATGTTGTAGTCAGTAATTAATGCTGCTAAAACAGCAGATTTCTCCACCCCGCATTCAATATTAGGAAAAGTATGAGGTAAACCAAGCTTATCTTCTGGCCTCCACCACCCCTTGCTATTTGTTTTCCCGATGGCCATTGCCTCCTCCGTGCTTTCTGGCTGGTAATCAGCAGGAAAATAATCTGATAATCTCATTTATAGAGTACCTCAAGGTTTACAAAGAGCCTTCTGTATGAGGTCCCTGGGTGGAAGGTACTAAAGATCCTATTGTCCCCATTTTACAGATGAAGACTCAGGCTTGGGGAGGTAATTGATTTTCTCATTTTCACATAGCTAATACTCAAACCCAGATTTATAATCTTAATTAAGACCAGGGTGCTTCCCAGCATACCAGGTTTATGAATGACTACATATCATCTCGGTACCAGTGAGGTCAATATATTTGGACCTTCCCCAAACTCTTCAGTTCACACTAGTAGGCTGCTGCATACTCAGCCTATGTGTAAGGTTGTACCTATTTTACAAAGTCACTTGTGAGTTTCCAGGTCCTTTTTTGGGAGGAGGGGGTTGGAGGAGTATTGAGGAGAGAGGAGCTTGCTGTAGTGAAGTAGAATTTGGTTGTTCTTGCTGTTCAATCATTTTCAGTCATGTCTGACTCTTAGTGACCTCATTTGGGGTTTTCTTAGCAAAGACACTGGAGCAGTTTGCCATTTTCTTCTCCAGCTCACTTGACAGATGAGGAAACTGGGGCAAACATGGTTAAGTGACTTGCCCAGAGTCACACATCTAGAGTCTGAGGCCAGATTTGAACTCAGGAAGACAAGTCTTCCTGGCTCTAGATACAGCATTCTATCCACTGCACCACCTAGCTGCCCAGTGGAAAAAAAATTGGGTATGGAATCAGAAGACCTGAGTTTAAATTCTGGTTATGCCACTATCAACTCCTTCAATTACAGTGAAGGAGTTCTTTTTAAGAACTTCTACAGCTCTAGATCCTATGTTCACCTAGTACTCTCCTCTCCAAAATTTATATGGGTAAGTTTATTAGTGATAACGTACCCCCAAATTCTAATCATTCTCTAGCTTTCCTCCTCTTCTCATCAAGGTTGACATCTTGGCCAAATTTGGCCTTATGAAATTTCCAGGGGATAAAGTGAGATATAAGGAAGAAGAGGGTTCCCACCCAACCAGCCCTTCAAAAGTCATGTGTCTTAGAATATGGACACCCCTACTGGACCCCAAATTGGGCCTTCCCATCTGACCTAGATGCAAAAACTCTTGTGGGGAAGGATTGAGCATGTTCTACCATTCCTCTAGGACTCAGCCCTGCACGAGAACAGGTGAGTCTGAGTTTGGGACATTCCTTGTTTAAGTAATTAGTACATCCCTAGTGTACTAGGAAGGGTCTACAGAATCGGGTAGAGTCCTGGCCCTAGCACTTACTAGCTTTGGGAAATCAGGCAAGTCACTTCACCTCACTATACCTCAGTTTCCACATCTGTTAAATGAATAAATGAAAAGGTGTTTATTAACACATTCTTTGCCTAGTACCCCTGCTAAGTGATAGGGGTACAAAACTTTTAAAAAAAGACAGCCTTCAAGGCATTTATGTTCCAGTAAGGTAAGACAGCACATGGGGAGAGATGATTAGAGTAGGGAGTTTTGCTCTGGAGAGGTGGAAAGGGGGAGACACCAAGGAAGATGAAGGGATGTCCTGAGAGGAGGACTAGAAGAAATGAAAAGCTGAAATGTCTAAGGTCAGTCAGTAGATATGGCAGATTAGGTTAGTTTACACTCAGTCACCTATCTATTGAGTTGAGCCCCCAGAATGAATCGATTAACCTCCCCTGGGAGATTAGGGCATGAATTCAGGAAGACTGTGGAATGAAGGTCTAGGTGGAAGATCCTGTATGGAATCTGATAGTCCAGGAAGAGGAGAGCCAGAAGGTGATAGTAGACAGAAGGCAGGCTGGCCTAGGTGGATAATTGGACCTATGGTTGGCATGTAAAGCTGAATCATGGAGAATATTTACTCTATCCACTCTAAGAGGTTTATTGTGTGGAAAGTGACCTGACCTTACAGTGAAAGCTAAGTAGGTTCTGTAACTGGGGTTCTTAGTATGAGGTCTATGGACAGATTTCAGGGGTCTGTGAACTTGGGTAGGAATAAAGGAGTCTTTATTTCAATATGATTGGTTTCCTTTGTAATTCTATGCATTTCTTTCTATGCAGTTAAAAACATGATTCTGAGGAGAGGTCCATGGCTTTACCAGATGGCCGAAGGGGTCCAAGAGACACAAAAATTGTTAAGAACGCTTGTTTTATAGGATGGTGATTTCACTGGGGTAGGGAAGTTCCCATGAGCACATTGTATCTACCAATGCACTTTGGCAGCTGCTTTCCAACTTACAGTCTAAGAAATTTAGCTGAGGCACTCAGAAACTAATTGACTTGCCCAGGATCTCAGCGTCAGTACATCCCTGGAGTAAGATTTGAAACTAGTTTTTCCTCCCTCTGACTCTGCGCCCCTGCTTCTCATGAGCCATTGTTACTAATAAATGGCATTCAGTGAAAGTACTTTGTAACTGTTACATGCTATCTAAATATGAGCTATTTTTAAGAAGACAGCTTGGCTTAGTAGATAAAAAGCTGGACTTGGATTCAGGAAGACACAGTTTCAAATTCTGCCTTTGGCACTAGCTGTGTTTCCATAGACAAGTCACTTAAGCCCTTTAAAGACAGTTTGCTTATCTAAAACGGGGATGATAGTAACTGTAGTGTCTGCCTCATAGGTTTGTTCTGAGACTCAAATGCATAAGGTACTTAAAAACTTTAAGGCACAAACTTTCAAACTATGAATAATAATTATGATTATAATTATATTTAATTAATATATATTTATAATATATTTAATAATTATAATTATTATTTCTTTTTAACTCTTCAAATGTCAGGACATCAGCATGTAGATTCACGGAATTGATGAGCAGAAATGTCGTCAAAAGCTATGACATTGGCTACTTAGCCAGTTTACAAAATTACCAAGGGAAACATTTGCTAATCCAAGATGTGCTATCATGTACCAAGAACGGAAGACACCGTGAAAAACAGCTTCTGCCTACGAGAAGCT
This sequence comes from Trichosurus vulpecula, assembly GCF_011100635.1. Lineage (NCBI taxonomy): Eukaryota > Metazoa > Chordata > Mammalia > Diprotodontia > Phalangeridae > Trichosurus > Trichosurus vulpecula. Next base: position 282,681,310 of record NC_050575.1, read on the forward strand.
TACATTCCGTTGGAATTTCAGGCTCTTAACAGTTACAGAGAAGAAGCATGCCATAGGGTTTAAGACTTTGTTCTTGGAGTCAGGAAAACCTGGGTTTGAATCCTGACTGAGACTAGCTATGTGACCTTGGAAAAGCTAACTAACCACTCTTTGTCTCGATTTCTGTGAAAATGCAGTGTTTTATTAGATTGCCTTTAAGGTCTATTCAAATTCTAAATTGTGATCCTATTGAAACCTCCTGACCTGCTATGAATACATTGACTAAAAATTTTTCAACGTTTTGATGCGCTATTTCGTGGTGAGGGGAGGGGGACTATTGGGGAGGGGAGGGGTTGGAAGGGGGTGAATCTCATTCTGTAGCAGTTGTCAGAAGCTGAGTAATATGCTTTGGGGGAACTCCTTGCTTCTAAGTACAAGCTGTCCTTTCTCTGACATAACCTGGCTATATTCACTCAAAGCTTAGTTCCAGGATGTGATAGAGGCCTGGAGTGTATAATTGCACAAGCCGGGTAGCCAGCCTGCCCTCCAGAGAGCTTACTGCAGTTTGAGTAAGAGAAGTAAGCTGTTGGGAAAGTTAATGACATTCAGTCACCAGACAAGGTGGTGACACAAATACTGAGGTCTGTTAGGCTGCCCATGTGACAGAACCTGGCTCTGCCTCTGCCTGACAAGGCATAAATCATTACGAGGCTGATTTCAAGGCCCTTCCCTAGGCAAAAACAGAAACTCTTAGTGAGCTTTAATTAAGGACTTCAGAATCTAGCCTGTTGGGATGAGACTTGGCTGATAAGATTGTACGTATTAATCCTGTTCCTTTAAAATAAGCTGGCTGAGCCAATTTTCACAAGGGGACTAACTTTTCAACAGATTTGTTTTTCTTAAGCAGTTTTAGCCTAAAGTCAATATCATACCAAAAAAAAAAAATCATAGAACTTTATATCTGGAAGGAGCTTTAGAGATTTATTTTTTTTTACCTCTTCAATTTACAGATGAGAAAATCCTTCCTATCTTTTAAAGTCCAACTCCAATAAAACCTTATCACTTGTATGACACCTTCCCTGAGAAATTGCATAGCATAAACTGGCTTTGGGGTCAAAGAACCTGGGTTCAAATCGTACCTCTGACGTTTACTACCTAATGTGACCTTAGATAGGTCACAATTTCCCTGGGCACTATATTCTATGAGAGGCCTAGACTAGATAAGGCTTCTAAAGTCCTTTCTAACTGTAAATCTCTGGTCCTATGATACCTCATTCAAAATGTTATTTACAAGGCAGCTAGATGGCTCGGTAGATAGAGCACCAGTCCAGAGTTCAAGAGGACTTGAGTTCAGATCTGACCTCAGACATTCACTAGCTGTGTGACTCTGGGCAAGTCACTCAGCCCCAGTGGCCTCAAAAAAAATGCTGATTTCTTCTCCTGAGCTCAACTCCCATTTTGTTGGCATTTTGTTATGTACTTCTTAGGTTTTATTTTTTTATTATGCTCATTTATATTGTATATCTTATCTCTCTGAATAGGTTCAAAGCTTCCTGTGGATGTCAGTAACAACATATCTGTCTCAACCATGAGGTGAAGTGACAATGCTCCAAAACTGCAGATGGAGAATGCTCTCTGAACAAAGAATCTCAAATTCCACTGCATACTAGGAGATATATGTGTGTGTGTATATATGTATATGTATATTTTTAATTAAAAACAGGACCATTTTATTCATCAGTATATCCTCTTTGCAGCACCTAGAATGGGGATTTGAACATATTAAGAACTTAATAAAAGTTTGCTGAAATGAATCGAAGGAAATCAAATCCCAGAGAGGTTAAGTGATAGCCCCAGAATCACACAGCTTGTCAGGCTCAATGAATGTTAAATATATTTACTGGAGAAAAAGGAAATAGACAGCTGTTTCCTCTCTAACATGGCCCATGGTTGGGTGTGTGTCTATGGTTACTCCTTGGGAGGCAGCCATACAAAAGCCTTTGAGATCTATTTTTTTTAAACATATAACTCTAAGAAATTGTTTTTTCAGACCGCTCACTTATCATCCTAGTAAGGAAACCTCAAATGGAATGAGCAGCAGTAGCGTTGAAGCCCCATGGGGCTTGAGGGGCTTCATTTTTCCTTATTGAAATCAAAATTTCTAGAAATTCCTAGGGCCCTGGGAGGGAAAGGCAAGGCAGAGTATCCACAAAATATTCATGGAATCATAAATTTGCATTTGAAAGGGACAGTAGAGATTATCTGGTCTAACCTTTCCTTTTATGGATGGGGAAACTGATGCCCAGAGGCTTATATGAGTTGCTCAAGGTCACAGAGATAGTTGGTAGTACACCTAAAATTTCTATCTAAGCCCTGTGACTCCAAATCCAGCCCACATTCCACCACTCCATGCCACCATCTGATGGGGTCCACCTTGAAGTCATTCTTTTACAGGACCTGACAGAGCAGACACTCTAGCAGCTTAGCCCGTGGGAATCCAAGGTCGAATCCAAGCTAAGATTAGGCAGTAGAATAGGGAAGATCATTTTAGGAGTGAAAGAACAGAAATTATTTCATTTTCATCCATTCCTAAGTCCTTTCATTTTGACAGACACTTATTAGGTGCTATTGAATACCTTCTGTACGCAAGGTGAGAGGCAACTTGGTACAGTTAAAGAGAGCTGACCCTGAAGCTAGGAAGACTTGGGTTCAAGTTTTACCTCTGATACATACTGGCTGTGTCATCCTGGACAAGTCACTTAACTTCTCAATGCCCCAGGCAGCTAAGACTATAAATTGAGGAGAAGGCACTGACTTAGATTGGTATAAGGGCGTTTCCTCATGCAGGAGATCCCTATATTAATGAAATTACAGATCCAGTCCCTAACCCTCTTCATGCAAGACACTGTGCTAGATGCTAGGAATTAAGAAAAAAAATCCCAAATGCTCCCTGATGTAAGCCAACATCCCTTTGGGAAGTCACTATATCTAAACACAACTCATCATCTTTCCCTTAAAACTCACTCGTATTCCCAACTTCTTGATTTCTGTCAATGGAGCCACTGACCTTCTGGCCGCCCAAGCACAGGATCACAGAGTCATGCTAAACTATTACTATCCTTCAGCCTCAACATCCAATCAGTTGTCATTTCTTGCTGATCATACCTGCACAACATTTCTCACATCTGAGTCTTTCTCTCCAGTTTTTTGGATACCACACTAGGTTAGCCCAATTGCCTCTTGCCTAGATCATTGTGAGAGCCTTCTAATTGATCTTTCTGTCTCCAGGCTCTCCTTTCTCCATCCATTTTCAACACTCTGCCAAATTAATATTCCTAAAGCATAGATCTGATCATTTCATCTTCTGCACAAAAAGCTTCAGGGGTTCCCTGTTGTAACTTAGATAAAATGAAAATTCTTCTGTTTGACATTTAAAGCCAGTAACAGTCCGGTTCCTACTAATCTTTCCAGGGTGATTTCCTATTACTTGCCTTCACACACTCTAAGTCAGACCAGACTATTTCCCATGCACTAAATTCCATCTTCTATCTCCACACATCACAATAGCTCCTTTTCCTCATCTCTGTCTCTCGAAACCCTTATCTCCCTTTAAAACTCAACTCAAGGGCTACTTCCTATATGAGGTCTCACCTGATCCACCCAGTCACTAGTGCTCTCCTTTGCTCCCCCTAGAAATTAATTTATATTTATGTTGTATATTTTTGTATTGACTGATCTGCATCTAATATTGTTTCCCTTTGGTGCAATCAGGCTCTCATAGGTAGGAAATATTTTATTTCTCATTTCCATATCCCCAGAGCCTAGCACATAGTAGGCAATTAATGAATGCTTATTGAATTTAATTGAATTGGAAATAAAACAGTTACACAGATAATAGAAGGCAATTTGGAAATGGTGAGTACTCATAAGTGGGAGAAACTTCAAAGACTAAAAATTTTAAATATTGTATAGATTTTTTTTTTGCTAAATAAAAAATATTCCTCCCCTTATGTCCAACCCAAAAATCTCTTTTGTATGATTCATGATCAGAATATTTGCTATTGCCTTGTTTTAATTATTAATTAAAGGGAAGGAGGAGAGAGTTTGCTTTATTGGCACTAAAAGACTTTTTCCTGAAAGAAGTCTCATCCCTTTTTAAGTTGGCATTTCTTAACCAGACCCCATGGTTAAGACAGATGCAGAGTCATTGACCCATGAGGAGAGAAGCCTGGGGCCAGTGTTTTTGGTTTGGTTTGGTTTGGTATTTTATCATCCACAAGAACACAATAGAAGGAACATAACAATGTTGGAGATAATGGACACATTGATTGAGAGAGCAATTTAGGCTCTTATCTCTGAGGGCCAGCATTTTCTGATGAGCTATTAGAGTGCCAAGGATTTCAATGCTGAACCTGTGCTTCTGTGGGGATGGTTAGGACTACAGGCAAGTGACAAGAAGTCAAAGGCATTGTAACTCCAGAGATCACTCCTGTCACATGAACATCTTGCTTGTAGTTTCACCGTGTGTCAGTTCAGACAGGCTGAGTCTGCCAGGAATCAAGTCATGTTCACTTAGAAGAGTAGTTATTGACATGCTGCTACCCAGCTTTGGAGTACAGCCTGGGCATCACTTGTTATGTCATCAGGCACTGCCAATTCCCAAGTAAACAAAGCAATGGTCTTGTTAGTGAAGGAGGAAAAAAGAGCTTTTTAGTGGTCTAACTGTCTCAATAATGTCAGAACACTGGCAGAATCCACTGTGATTTGAATTAGAAGAGTAGGTCTTATTTCCCAGGCATGTAGGTTGGTAAAAGTGCAAATGGAACTAAAGTGGCCACCTCAGTGCCCATGACAATTCCAATGGCTATACTAGCACGTGACAGTGCCACGGTCCTATCATTAAAACATTGGCTGCCCAAGCCCTCTGAAATGAGACCTGTGTCAGAAGCTCTCTTGATCAGTGCCTCCTTTCATCTTCAACCTCATGTAATCCCTTCATCCTAAACAGGATCCCACATTTTTTTCTGTTTCAACATTGTACTGGGGCTTATTGCTTAGAAAATAGTTATCTCTGAGAACACTTCATTTAATTAATATCATAGCCAGAGCTGGCATAGGAAGAGAGAATCGAGGTACTGACAAGAGGAAGGAGGACATGGAGGTGTTATCTCCAGCCTCCAACATCTGGAGTAACAACCAACTCTAATGGCATGCTTACCAGAACCCTTTATAGAGCAGAATTATCCTGAGAGTGTTAAAGCAGCACTTGAACCCAGTTATTGCAGAATCCAAGGCAAGCATCTATCCATGATGCCAGGCTGCCTCCCATTCCTGGTGATGATGATAATGACAGTGATCACAGCTACTTACTTTATATAATGTTTTCAAAACATTCTTACACATTCATTATCTCATTGATTCTTTTCAAGTACCTCTGAATTCTGAAAGAATAGCATATGAAAGAATAGAATACATAAATGTATTCTGATTTTTTTTGAAAACTGAGGTATAGCATGTATGGCAACCCTCGTTAGACTATTTAGTGAATTGTAAGTGCAAAGATAGAATTCCACCTCCACCCCAATTAATTTCAAAAGGCTCAGGCATCATGACTGAATCAATTAAAAGTATAAGCTAGGCATGAATAAACCCTTAATCAATTTGATAAAAGATAAATGGCTGAACTTTGAATAAAGGTAGTTGATACCATAAAGGAAATACTTTGTGATTCACTGAAAGAATCCAACACAACTCTGGGCAACATATAAACAATACAAATCTAGTAAAGAGCCAGTCAACTGAGTAGTGGTCAAATCAAGCAGTGAGGAACTCCTGACAGATAAGAGAGGTGGAAGTTTCTTTGTCTGTCTGTCTCTGTCTGTCTATCTGTCCCTTTCCTCTTCAACCCACTGGTGCCTCAAGGCAGTAGCTGTAACTTCCAGAGGGGCAGTGGCAGAAGAATTGCATACAGAAAAATGTGGAAAGACAGGTACTGGAAGATGGCAGCAGCTTCAGAGACTATTACCATTGAAAGGCCCTGACTCTTGGAGGCCAGTTACACCTGAAGGGAACTTATTAAGGTCTATGAAGAGGGAAAAGGACTCCTAATAGCCAGAAGCTGAGTTAACCCTTTACTACATGTCTTCTCTATACAAGTACCTCACTAGCTTTGAACTTTAAGGTTGAATACACTCTCCCCAAGGACTTTGTGTGGGGGAGATTGTTTTGGTAATGTCTGTCTTTGCTATATCTGCTTTGTAAATACTTTTTTCTAAAAGCTAATGAAGAATATTTTAAGTGGGAAGTACACAAGTTGGGGCTCATGAGTGACAGTACTAGAAAAACCTAACCCCTCAGGGTTAACTCTAGAACTCTTAATAGTAGTTAGCTTTCTCTCTAGAGAACCAACATGTCAATTCCAAGGGAATTGAGGAAGTTGGGTAGTGGTGTAATACAATAGGATCATTGATTTAGAGCTGAAAGAGAATTTAGAGGTCACTAAGTACAACCCCTCATTTGACAGATAATGAAACAAATCTAGACAGGTTAAGAGATTTGTCCACGGTCAAACTGTTAGTAAGAGAAGCCAAAGCAAAAGTCAAATCCTGCTCATCAGGTTATAAACACAATATTCTCTCTGCTATACCACACTGACTTCCCCAGAGTCAGCCGTGCATCAGAACGTGCCTTTTCACATTTGCTGGAAGATAACAAATGTATTACATTTGGATTTGGATGAAGTCTGGGCTATACATCTCTGAAAGGTGGTATGGTTTATTTGGAAGATAACACCTGGATCTACACCAAAGGTCTTTAACATAAGGTCTAGGAACTTGAAAAAATGTTGATAATTGTTTCAATTTAAGCTGTTTTCTTTGTAATCCTATGCATTTTATTTTATGCACCTAAAATACATTATTCTGAGAAGAAGTTCATAGGCCTTACCAGATTGTCAAAAGTGTCTATGACACAATGAAAGGTTAAGAATACCCGATGGAGACAATTGGGACCTTCAGATACATGTCTTCTGATATTTTGTCACATCCATCCACTCTCAACTCCATGACTTTGAAACAGTAAAGGAAAATCAGTAAACACTTAGACCTTGCATTCTTCCAGTTTGTCACCAATGACTCCAACAAATTTTAAATTCTAAAAAAGGGACAAAATGTTTATCCAAGTGGAAGTCTAGCCTTATATTTAGATATTAAAGAATCAGAGACCCTGAATGTCCTCTCCTTGGCCTCCCAACCTCTCTGCCCCAAAAGGAAGCTTGTTTCTACACATTTCCCAGCATTGGGGAAGGAAGAGCAAGCTTGATGACCAAGACAGGAAAAGAGCCAAGCGCTGACAAACACCATCATAATGCTTCTGATGTAGCCACCCAGGAATTTGTTAATCTGGTGTGTATGTATTTTGACAAGTGATTGCTCCCTCTGATAGCAGCCCCTTGGGGAGTGGGAGAGGTCAGAGTCAGAGAGAAATACACGCAGAGAGACAGAGACAGAGAGGGAATGATAGAAAGAGGGAGAGAAGGAAATAGACAGAGAGAGGAGAGGAGGAAAGGGAGGAAGATAGAGAAAGGTAGGAGAAGGGAAGGAAGGAAGGGGGAGAGAGAGAGAGAGAGAGAGAGAGAGAGAGAGAGAGAGAGAGAGAGAGAGAGAGAGAGAGAGAGAGCAAAACTGTGGCATCTGGACAGAGTTTGCTGCATCCTATGTCTTTTTGAAGCTCTAAAAACAGTTACTCTATGTTCTGTATCAGGCATGAAAATGATTTTGCATAGTCATGTAGTACCTTATAATTAGTTTTAGAACATATTACATTATACTAGTATTTGTAAATATTGTTTAAACCTTATTTATGAATTAAAACCAAAGTGGAAAGAATACAGGATCCAGGATCAGGAAAGACTTAAATTTCATTCCTGTCTCAGTCACTTACCTACTGCATAAATCCTTGGGCAAGTGTCTTGATCTCTCTAAACCTCAGTTGTAAAATGGAAATGATAAGCATAAAATGAGAAAAATCTATGTAAAATACTATGCAAACGTTAAAGTACTACATAAATGTCAGTTATTATCCCACTAAGAATCATTATGAAATATGGTAGTTTCTGATTCCTTGTAGTAAGTGATGTAATGGATTGAGGGCTGGTCTTAAAGCCAGGAAGACCAGTTTGAGGCCTGCCTTTGAAACACATTGACTATGTAACCTTGGAGAACAGTTTGCCACCTGAAACCGAAATTCTTAACACCGCAAGCAATCAAAACTATATTTTGCCAAGAAGATGCCAACCTGCATTGATACAGAGAGTTTTCTCACTTGGGAGTTCCATATGCCAGTGAAATTACTGGTCTGTTCCTTAGCCCTTGCATCATTTCTCGTTTCATTTTTTTTTAAAAGCAGGAAGCCATCAATGTGGCACCTCCTTAAATGTGACTAGAAAAATATTCATTCTGTGATGTTTTATTATCATCTTCTTGATTTGTCTAGTTTCATTTAGTGAAGGACATTCTACATCAGCAACCATATATATGCAAATATATTTGTGTGTATCCATATACACATGTATTGGTATATATGTGTGCATTTTATATATATATATAGTATGTATGCATATATATGTGTGTGAGTGTTGATACTCATTCTTATATATTTTCTCACCCTTAACAAATAAGATTATATTGAAAAATCGTATGATTGGAGGGAAAAAAGCATGAGAGAGGAGGCCTTGAATAGTTACCCCATCTCTCACCCAGCCCTACTCCACCCTCTCAATTTTAGAACTTCAAAAGCATCTCTTTTTTCTCCTGGGCCAGATCCAGAACTGAGCTCAATTCAAAGGGCAAAGGCAGCTATGGGCCTCACATACCAATTCCCTCTTCCTAGGCTGTACAGTTACAGGATAGGGAAACAGGAAGGTGGTGAGGCCTCATTTGGAGACCGGAAATTGTTTTTGAAGGTGTGGGCAGCAAAGGGAAAGGGGTGGAGTGAGAAGAGGCTGAAAGGAATACAAATCTTAGAGAAAGGTGGCCCCTAGTTGTAGGATCTCTCCCCACTGAGGAAGAAATGACCCTGCGGAAAACAAAAAGGGGGAGGTTGTCATTTAAGCAAAGGCTTCTGGGAGTCTCCCCATGGAGAGGATCCTCAAGGCAAATTATTATCTTTATTGCTGGCTGTCCTCTCAACAATTAAATACTAAACTCATGCCAAAGATACTGTCCTTGCTCTCACTGACACTCCAGTCCCAGGGGTCCCATGCAGCCTGAATGCCTGCTCTTGGACTTCACATTTTATTAACAAGAACAAAGTCATATTTCTTTAATGCTTTAAGGTTCTACAAAACAACTTCTTTTCAGCATGCTTATGAGATGGGGTGACACCCCAGTTATCCCCATTTTATAGATGAGGAACCTGAAGCAGAGAGTGGTTAACTGCCTCCCCTGGAATCACATAGCTTGCAGATGTCCCAGCTAGGATCTGAACCAGAAGATTCCTGACTGCAAATCCAGAGTCATGTTTTGTGATAGTCTATGGCAGCCCCAGTACTCACTGACACAAGTGCAATGGTTTTCATCTTCTTGGCCACAGTCAAAATGTCCACCTGGTTGTTAGAAGACTCACTCATTATCTTTCAAAGCAAAGTTCATTATATTTATAAGTGATATTTTACAGACCAGAGATAAACCACTCTGCTACCTAGAACACTCAAAAAAATCTTATCCTTTGACACTGTATTCCCATAGCATATTTCTCATGGGAAAGTATTAAAAGTCCAGTACAGATTTAATTCTTCAGTCTTCATTCAGCCTCTTGGAAACAGGCAAAGAGCAAGTAGGAAGTACTGTATTCCTTTATTCCTGGGATGGAAAAATGAAATCAGTTAGTGAAGCATTCTGAATTGGTTTCTAGTGGTTCTATGCTATGAACAGAGAAGTTAAATAGAAGAGTGAATAACAGAGATCTTTGTTGTAGCAGCAGGCATACAGAGCAATGGGCAGTGCCCCTTCTCCCCTTCCAGGGTTGTCTCATTGAGGCTGATCAATAATCATGATAACAACAATAATAATAATAGCTAAAATTCATACAAGGTAGCTAGGTGGCACAGCGGATAGAGTGCTAGGCCTACCATGAAGAAGATTCATCTTCCTGAGTTCAAATCTGGCCTCAGACACTTACTAGTTGTATGACCCTGGGCAAGTCACTAACCCTGTTTGCCTCAGTTTCCTCATCTGTCAAATGAGATGGAAATGGCAAACCACTCCAGTATCCAGTATCAATAAGAACAACTAACAACGTGAGCCAGGCACTATGCTAAAAACCTTACAAATATTATCTCATTTGATACTCCCAACAACCCTAGGAGGCAGGTACTATTATTATCTCTATTTTACAGATGAGGAAATGGAGGCAAATAGAAATTAAGTGACTTGCTCAAGGTCACACAGCTAGTAAGTATCTGAGGCTAGATTTGGACTCATGTCTTCCTGACTCCAGGTTCAGGCTCTATCCAGGCACTGTGTCACCTAACTCAAAGTAATTTGCATAGTCCACCTAGGCATTAGCTGCCAAAGGAATGATGGAAGTTAAAAGGAATTCACTACCTTAACCCAACTGGAGTTATAATAATAGTTTGTATTTAGAGAGTGCTTTATGGTTTATGGAGTGCCTTTAAAATATCTCATTTTAACCTTATAACAACTCTGGAATGTAAGTGCTATTATTATCATCCCCTTTTTACAGGTGAAGAAACTGAGGCAGAGGTTAAGTGGCTTGTCCAGGGTCTCACAGCAGGTATATAAGGCCAGAATTGAATTCATATCTTCCTGACTCCAGGTCCAGTGTTCTATCTATTGTGACACCTAGTTGCCTAGGTGATAACCCACTTACCTTTTCTTTTCATAACTTGCATTTGTAATAATTAGCCATTTCTTCATAGAAAGAGCATTTGGATCATTTTGCTCTCTTGAAGTCTTTTGATGTAGACATTTCCATTCAGCTTCCCCAATCTCAGGCAATCACATACTTGGCTGCATACAATGGGAATGATGGAGGCACATTGTCCACACAAACCTCTGAACAAAATTTCTACAAGGGGAACTATTTTTTTTTTAGGAAAGGTTGGGCACCTCTCTGAGAATCTGAATAGTGATAGCTCGAACAAAGGAACTTCAATAATACTTCTATTTCTGTGTCCATGGTACCTCATCAATGTGGACAATCCCTCCATCAGAGCAGATTGCCATCTATATCCACATTTTCTCATGCTATACTATTCTTGTCCAGATATTCCCATAGATCTTCTAGGGTGATCCCACCATAGGCCTTCCTATAAGTCTGTCAACATTTTGTGGTGTTTTGTGACCTCTCTACCTGTTATCTCTCATTTTTACTACGTGATAGGCTTTCTTCCTTTCCTTGTCACCCATTTCTTTGATGATTTATTTTTCTTTGTAGACAATTCTTCCTGGGCAATATATAGTCACTTTCTCATGCCCTGTGTCTCTCTTTTGCCTTTTAGGTCACCTACAATTTTGACCTAAGAGAGATTGTGATGTTCTGTGATATCCAGCCACATATCATCAGTGGAAGAATATTGATGTTTAAAAAGGAAAAACTTTGTTTCAGGGAGGAGCCTAATAGCTGGCTCTCTTCCTTCCCTTCATTTCTGGGCCCAGTTTATTATAAAAGATTTTTTTTCCTCTTAAATCCCCTTATTCTAGATCAGAAATTTTTAATCAACACAGTAGATAGTTTTTAGGGGGTCTATGAACTTGGCGGAAAAAAATATCACACCTTTACTTTCACTAAACTCTTACTAAAAAATAGTATTTTCTTCAAATATTTAAAACCTGGGGTGTGCAAATTTTTAAAAAATATATTTTGATAAATGTATTTCAATATAATGGGCTGCCTTTATCATCAGTGTTATATATTTTACTTCATGTAAAATATGTAATAAAAATACAGTATAGTAAATTACAAAATACAGTATTTTACTTTATGCATCTAAAACCATTATTCTGAGGAATCCATAGGTTTCACTAGATTGCCACGAAGTTCTTCAAAAGTGTAAAAAAAAAATCTCTGATCTAGATGAATCAATTTCACTTCCCCAAAACTACTTATTCTTGGCCTATTTTTTTTAGATTGTTTCTCTGAGAAATCTGTATTTAATCTGAGTCTGGAATGCTTTACTAACCAGACCATCCAAGAAGCTGATCTCATTGCCAGTCTCCAACTCTTGAATTAAACATTTTCCTAGTTCTTTCTCTGTCATCTGCCTTTAATCTAAATTCAACCAATTTATCAAGAAATATTAATTAACCACCTACTTTGTCTCAGGTATGGAACTAAGCATTGGGGATACAAATTACAATAAATGAAATAGTCCCTACTCTAAAGAACTTAAATTCCTAGGCTTTTCCTTGACCTATTATCCTCTTAAACCAAAACAATGTGGCTTCTTCTTCATGAGCAAGAGGGGATATCTTTGAGTTCTCCACCAATAATTAACCATTTAAAACATATTCAAAAAACATCAACATGTTTAAACCAAGGATAGATTCTCCACATAGATTAAAGCATAGAGCTTCTAAGAGGAAAAAAAATCCTACTGTAAGATTACAGGGAAATTGATGAAACTCCTTGTGATCATACTTAGAGAGGGAAATGGGCAGAAATATGGTGGCCTTGAGGACTGAATGTCTCCAACTGAAGCCCCTATAAAGAAATGACTAATTACTTTCTTCATTTCCCAGGAGTCAGTGCTAGAAAGAGAAGATAAGTGAGTAGGCAAAGAGAGAAAACTAGTCCATCATATATACACAAAAATAATCCTGATTTACTTTATAGCCCAATGCACTTTTCTTGAATTATTCCCTTCCATAAGTTGTTTCTTTAACTTTCACTCATTTGTTTTCTTTCCATATTTAAATACCTGAGATCTGTCCCTGAGGAAAGGGTATCTAGTGAAGAGGTGACCTCTTTCTATTCCCCAGATCCTCTGTCTCAGTGTGAAAGTAAAGAAGGAGGGCAAAATCATGCGATAATTAAAACATCCCTCCTCTGTCAATTACTAGAGACATTCTGAGCAAAGGAATCTGGCTCCCGGGTTTCCTTTCTTTTCTTTCATCCTGTTCTCCTTCCTCAGCAGGAGTTTCTGCTACCAGAAAGATCTGAACTTCAGGAAAGTCTTTACCTGTCAGTCAGGAAGACTCCAAGGCCAGCCTTCTGTGTAGGCAGAGTAATGGAGTGCCTGAGTGGTAAAAATTGAGGCTGCTGGGAAAGTCTCACTTCAAAAAAAAAAAATACACACACATGTGTGTGTATGTGTGTGTGTGTGTGTGTGTGTGTGTGTGTGTATATATATTATCTGTGTGTGTGTATATGTGTATATATATATATATATATATATGTTATCTAAATTCTCACCATTAAAGGACTATTCTTTTAGGCTAATGCAAATACAATACAAATAACCCTACCTGGGATTAGTACAGTAAGCTTATCAGTTATTAACAAGATACCTGTACGTGAAACCATTCTTTCCAAGGTGACAGATGGCTTGGAGCAGAGCTAAACGGTTAGCCCTAGAACTGTGATCAACATAATAGAACCAGCTGCAGTTCCAGAAAGCTCATGGTGAAACATGACAGAGAAGTGACTGACTTTGAATGAAGATTAAAGCTTTTTTGTTCTTCTGGACATGGCTAATATGGGAACTTTCTTTGCTTAGCTATTCATATTTGTAACAATTTTTGCTTTTCTTACTTTCTCAATGGATTAGGAAGGTGAGGGGAGGTGGAAAGAAGAGAACTCGGAAATGAAATTTAAATTTAAATTAATTTAAAAAAATAATAAATTCTAAACATTGGAGCTCTGCCCTAGCTAGGCAAATATGGGTGGTGAGCTCTGAACATCCTGTAGACAGCATGAGAGTGATAAGTGCCGGTTGAAAGGGTGACAAGAGATGGTAAAAGGGTAAAGTTTACTTATGTCATCATGTCCTTCCAGGACAATCACTGTGCACCTGGGGACAAAGGGAATTTTTAACTGAGATATGGGCCCTCTTAAGATAATAACCACTTTTGGCCATTTCTTTTCATTACTATCCTGGTACTAACAGCCCTTCTGCCTCCCTCCTCCATCAATGCAGGCAGGTACTTTCGCCAGCACTCCCTACCTACTATTCATGACTAGTTAGTCCCCTGTGGCTGTTTTGAAATAAGCCTCTCTCTCCATTATCATAGGCTGCTCCTGGCTCCAGGTTAGTCCTGGCTGAGTCAGAGGTGCTGGACAACAAATACAGGGCAATTTGAAGATCTACATTCTCCTCTGTGTGTTCAATGGCAACTTGCTGCCTCTTGTGACAAAAAGAAGCAAAGCTGGAATTTGTCCCAGAAGGCTTACCATCAAATGTTGAATGCCATGGTGTGTCAGGAAAGGGATGGGGAAGATAAAGAATGCTGGGAAAACTCATTAACCTTTTCCTGGCCCCAGGCTAGTAGGAAACAAACGGTACACAATTTAGAGCTAGAAGAAACTTTAGAAATGACCTAGTCCAATGCCTCCTCTTCATTCTACAGATGAGGAAACAGAGGCTGGAGAGGATCGCACAAATAATAAATAGAAGAGCCAGGATTTAAATACAGGCCCTCTGACTCCAAGTCTAGATCTCATTCCATCACTAGGAAAGTATCAGTTCTTTTCTGTGAAATAACCAGATAAGTATAGGACATTGGGATACTTAAGGAAGCAGAGACTCCCTGAAATTAAAAAGTTGGAGAATTGAGAGAAAATGAAACTTTTTCTATTAAACAGTCCAAACAAATAATATTTCTTTTTTCCCTTCTCCTTATGAAATGTATACATATATACATATAAATACATACATACATTACATATACACATGTGTATATTTGTGTGTGTGTATGTGTGTATCTTAGGCAACCAAGGTCTTTGGTTTAGTAGAAGATAGATCCTTGGATATGTCAGGAGTTAAGGGTTCTAGTTCTCAGGTCTGCTGTGAGTTAGCTGTGACCTTGGACCAAATGGAAACCTTTCTTCTCCAACCCTCACTACAAACAGGAAAACAACTCTCCCAGTGGCCTGTCACAGAACTTTAAATTTCTCTACCACAACTTCAGCAACTTCATTATTCTAGGTCTGGAAGGTATTTCAAGCTTTTTAAATACAAATAACACTGAAGTTGCACTGAGTATAACAGGAGAGCCACACCTAGAACAAGTTGAGCATGACTTTGTTCCAAGGCAATAAATTTACAAAGGTATGAAAGCCTCAGCTGCCCCTTCCTCCTAGACCTGACCCACTTTGCCCCCTCTTTGCAGAGGCAGAGGCCCAAACAGCAGCATTCTCTCTGTACCATAGATTCTTATATCTACCCCCTCCATCTGCCCCTATCAAACCAGAGGAACTTGTATCCTGACATTTCAACCTTAACTTCAATTGAATTTATCTTTGCCCAAGGCATATGATGTGCTAGGACCAGTTCTAGTTATCATAATAGGTAGTAATGATTGAGAACTGATGGACAGCTACTAAGAACCAAGAACTAGGAAATGGGATACAAGATAGAAAGAAGACGGATACTGGAGTCAGGAGGTATTCAGTCAGTCAGTCAATAACCATTTAATTGCCTACTAAGTGCCAGGTACCATGCTGGGGGTACAAAAAAAAGCTTAACAAAAAAAAAGACTCTTCTCTCAAGGAGCTCACACCACAAAGGAAGAAAGGAGAAAGATAAAAGAGTAATTGACAAATGTGGACACACTTCAATGACTTTATGGTGCTATTTTCCCTACTTTAGGTGATCAGTCACAGTTTGAGTTGAAAGTGACTTCAAATGGCCTCTAGACCAATCCAGACCCGATCAAGAGTCTTTACTACAAGAACTCCACCTTCCCACCAAAAACGGGTCATCCAGCTTTTGAATAGTTGTACTATTAGGAAGTTTTTCATTATATTGAGAGAGGACAAGCAGAAGTGTAGAGAAGAGGTATTTTTGTTTGTTCTGATTTAGCTTTTGGCCAGTGAAGAAAAATTATTTAAAAGAATTCTTTTTTAAATTTTATTTGTAATTTGTAGAATAAAATGAGCAATTCTATAACATAGTATAAATTTAAAAAAGGATAATTGTACATGAAACTGCAAATCTACTAATGTATAACTTGCTATTCCTTTGTAAATTTCTTTTTTTTTTTTCCTCTCCCTTCCTTGCCCCGGAGATGGCCACCATTAGACACAAATAGGTATGTGTGTGTATGTGTGTGTGTGCGTGTGTATGTGCTCGAGTGTGTGCGTGTGCACGTGTATGTATAACTATATGTGTCTATGTATAAATGCATGTGTGTATATGTACATATGTGTGTGTACGTGTGTGTATTTATATACATAGATATGTAAAATTATTCTGTAAATACTTCTATCAGTTCTTTCTCTGGATGTGGGTAGCATTTCTTCATATGTCCTTTATAGTTAATTTGGGTATTTATAATAGCCAAAATAACTTATTCGGTCAAAGTAATTATTAAGGCAATATTGCTGTCACTATATAAAATGTTCTCTTGGTTCTGCTCACTTCACTCTTCATTATTTCATGCGAGTCTTTCCATGTTTTCCTAAGATGATTGAGCTCATCATTTCTTATAGCAGACTAGTATTCCATAACAATTGTATACAACTTGTTCAACCCAAGTTAGTGGGCATCCCTCAAATTTCCAGTTCTTTGCCACCACAAAAAGAGCTGCTATAAACATTTTAAAACATATAGCTTCTACTCTTTTTTCCTTAAACATCTTTGGAAATAGAAATAACTCTTTGAGTATAATTTCAGACTGCTCTCTGAAATGGTTGGATCAGTTCACAATTCCACCAACAGTGAAACAGTGTCCCAATTTAAAAAAAATTAATTCTTTAAGAGCTTTTGACTCACTGATTTTTTTTTTTAAAGTTAGATCATTGGAATTTCAGCTAAAGTGCTTACACCAACATTGCGTGGTAGGAAAAAGTACTGGCTTTGGAGTGAAAAGGACCTGGATTCAAATTGTAGCTCTTCTGCTTATCTACCTTTAGACAAATCTTTTCTCTTCTCTGGACCCCAAAACTCTTATCTGCATAATCAGGGGGTTGGAATAAATCACTTACAAAGTCTCCTCCCACTCTAAATATTATGATTCTTTAGCCTTTATGTCTAACTTATATGCCACCTCCTACATGAATCCTTCCCCAACTCTTCTTAATTCCAGTGCCTTCCCTCTGTTAATTAGTTCCTATTAATCTTGTATGGCTTAATTTGCATATATTTGTTTGCATCTTGTGCTCCTCCCTCCCAATTAGATTGCAGATTCCTTAAGGATAGAGACTGTTTTTTGCCTCTTTTTGTATCCTCAGAGCCTAGCACAGTGCCTGGCAGATAGTAGGTCCTTAATAATGTTTGAATTGAATTGAACTATGATCACAGAAATAAAAAGACCATAAGCTCTGACACATCCTTGTCAAGCTAGAAAAAAGCACTGTGTACAGCTCCAGCCAAGAACTAGTTTCTAAGAGACCAGACTAGCTAAGTATGGAGATACTTTTTCTCAGAAGGTTGACTATCAGCCATTCAACTCAGAAAGATTTTCTACCTGAAGCATACAACTGATTTGATCTGTATTGCTGAAAGGAGTGCTCATGCTACAGAAATCATGAATCTTTTTTCTCTATTAAAATAAGATCAGTAGGGGCAGCTAGGTGGTGCAGTGAGTAGAGTACCAACCCTGGGATCAGGAGGACCTGAGTTCAAATCCGCCCTCAGACACTTGACACATTTACTAGGTGTGTGACTTTGAGCAAGTCACTTAACCTCAATTGCCTTGCCTCCCCTCCCCCCCCTGCCAAAAAACTAACAAACAAACAAAAAAATAAGATCAGTAGTACTTTGGAATTTTTTGTTATTTAAGTTTGGAGTCAGAGGATGAAGCAAGAATCCTGGCCTGCTGCTCAGTACCTGTGCCACTTTGGGGAGGTCATTAACTCCCTTCCATCTGAAGCTTTTTATCTCTACAAGTGGGAGAGGAAGGGTAAACAAGGTGATGTATGAGGTGCGTGCCAGCTCTAAATCCTGTGATCCCAAAAATCCCTGAGATATGAGGGCTTTGAGGCTAGGCTAGTGCATCACCTGCAGACACTGGATAACATGGCTTAAATGAGTTCTACATGGTCTGAAGATTGGACTCCATGACCTTGAGAGCCCTCTTCCTCTCTTGTTTCTTTCTCAGTTAATACAATCATGACTGCGGTCTCAGCTACTTGGACCTCTCTGCAGCTCTCTGCTGTGAATAAAAGATTCTCTAAGGGTCAGAGCATTCCTCTGATTCCCTGTGGGGCAAAATCAGGCATGCAGTAGGCCTGAATGCATTGCTGGTCAGTTCCCTCACCACTGGTATTGCAGAAGAAGCCTTGTGCAAGGTCAAACTGGAAGAGCGGGGGTCAGAAGAGGGGAGATTCCATTCCCAGCTCTGAGGCTGCCTTGATGGGGACTCAATGGGAGCTACAGAATCTCTCAGCTTTGGTTTCCCCAAATGGAGATCATGCTTCTGGCCTACATCATAGAGATCCCGAGAGGATGAAACAGTGTTGTTTTATGATTTGGGATGAGAGCTGTTGCATAAATCAGAAGGGTGGAAAAGAACAGACATGAGAAGAGAATAGAGAAAATCACACTGAAGGATTAACAAAGAACCTAGGGAAGAGAGGCAGGATTGTCAAAAACAATAGGTCCATAGATTCCATAGATCACAAAAGAATTAAGTGACCAAAGAAGGTGATTTTTTTTTTTATTTAAAAAAAAAAAACAGGTGCTTGCAATAGCAGCCTTCCTCATGGAGTAGAATTTGGTACAAGGCAGATTGCTCTTAGACACCTACGTCTTTTAGTCACAAAAATATCAAAAGTATCTAGAATTCAGCACTTTCAGACCCTCTGATTTTGTTGGTATAGGTATGCCCTCCACCGATACAGATGTAATGGAGCTTTGACACATGGCCAGATCACAGAAGAAGGAGGTACCTGCAAAGGAGACACCACAGACCTCCCTGTGGAGAACAAACACAAATGTCTTCATCAGAAGCAGATTTCTGCCATCTCCCATGTGGATGCCTCCATCTTAGGTGATCTGGGCATGTGTTAAAACCTGATTACATGGATTTCATACCCTCTGTAATTTAGGTCAAGGAGTCTATGAACTTGGATGGGAAAAAAAGAAATCACATCTTCATTTTCACAAACCTCTAACTGAAATTTAGTTTTTCCTTCAATTTTTTTTAAAAAGCATTATTTTGAGGAGGTCCATAGGCATCATCAGAGTATTAAAGGGAGCCATAATACGCGCGCGCGCGCGCACACACACACACACACACAGAGCTGACTCCAGTGGTCTTCCAGAGTTACTAGGATGGCAAAATTCTCCACACCCTGCTGCCAACCTGCTGATGAACCTTTCTGAACTTAACTAGGCTGGTGTTTACATAACGTGTCTGTTCCCTGGCCTCTTCTTGAGGCCTTTCCAATTTCTTGGTAGACTTTGATAGAACATATGATCTCCTGCAATAGTCTCTCTGACAACTTGGGCTCACTTCCCTACCCGGGAGGGATTGTGGGAGGACTCCAGTATATGATCAAAACGACATTTTGTTTGCAACCAAAACAAACAAATAAAAAAAAAACAAAACAGAAAACCAGTATTTTCCTTTTTCATGGAACCTGGATGCAGAGAGACCTCACTGCATCGCTCAGGGAACTATGATGCCTCTTCAGGCTCTGGCCTAAGAATCATTATTATTAGGAGAACTTCAGTCAGTAGGCATAATCAGCCAATCACTGAATCTTCAAGTACTTCTGCATAGCATCTGCTATGCTCCAGGCACTAAGAATACAAAGACAAAAATGAGACAGTCCTTATCCTCTCAGGAGCTTACACTCTAGTGGAGAAGCCAATATATGCACCTATTAGTAAATTAAAATACATATACGAAGTAAATAAATACAAGGAACACCAGCATCTGGGACTGGGATAAGAAATTAAAGGTGAATTGACAAAGCCAGCTGTTTCCCCAACTCTATTTGCAATTCTACTATGATCACTTACCTTATGGATTTGACTCACTACGTGGATTATACAAACACCACCAATGAGCAAGTAGTTATGAAGCACCTATATACTGTGCCCTGCTGAAGTTCAAAGAAGAAAGGAGAAAAAAATGGTCTCTGCTCTCCAGGAACTCAAAAGCTAATTGGGGAGAGGATACAAACACACAGGCCACAATTCAAAAGTGATAAGCTCGTAGGTACCAAACTGGCTCATGTAGATGGTGAGTGCTGCTGAGATTTTGAGGAGATGGAGATCCCTTGGAGGGGAGAAGCAGCAGTAGACTTGGAAGGCTTCATCCAGGTGGTGAGCCTTGAGTTGGGCCTTCAATAAGGATGTGATTTGCCTAGGGATAAAGAAGCGATGATGATATTCCAGACAAAGGGAATAATATTTTTGAAGGTACACAGGTGCTAATGATCATGGCACAGGACAGTGAGATGTCATGGTGAAAGAAGAGAAAATATATTTAGCTAATGCAGAAAGTTAGTAAAGACTTGTCTGTATTTGTGCATGAAGCATCTAGGGTTAGGATTCTCATAAGGAACCTTAGAGAATATTGATGCAGAGGATATTACCTACCTTTCCCAATACAAATGACAGACAGCCTTGATATTCTCTCTCTTTCGTAGATTTCAAAGAAAGGTAAAATGATAGAAAAACTGCAACAGTAGAAAACCATCTGTCCAAGCTGACCTCAGGATGAATTACTGTACAACGTGTTTCCAGCCTAGGTTTGGAGATCAAGTAACCCATGCCCTCTACTGGTTAGACCTGGAACTTGCCTTGGAAGGAATATTGGCTTAAAGTCTTTGGAATATTCTTTAGGAGAAAGACAAAGGCAGGAAAGAAATGTTGCTTTCCCCTGCAGACCTAGACAGCCCTCACCATCCTCTTTCTCTTTTAAGGCAGGAATGGGTGACTGGTTGGAGGAAAATGCAAATGAGGAGCAACAGCCCCTAAACTAGTGCATGTGTTCCTTAGTCAGCAACTAGGATATACCTCTAAAGAAGGGAAAAATAAAATCACAGGATCTCTTAGAGCTAAAAGAGATCAACTCATTTAACTTCTTCATTTTATGCACGAAGAAGCTGGGGCCCAGAGAGGCTAAATTAGCAGAGGTCACATAGCTATTCAATCCAATGCAACAAGCATTTATTAAGTAGCTACTATGGAGGCAGCTAAGTGGTTCAGTGAATAGAGCTCTAAGCCTGGAAACAGGAAGACCTGAGCTCAAATATGGCCTCAGACGCTTATTAGCTGTGTGTCCCTGAGTAGGTCACTTAACCCTGTTTGTCTTAATCCACCAGAGAAGAAAATGACAAACCACTCCAGTATCTTTGCCAAGAAAGCTCCATGAACAGTGTTGGCATGCATTGGTCCATGGCATAATGAAGAGTTGGATAAGCCTGAACAACTAAGCAACCTCAATGTTCAAGGCACTATGCTACATTGTAAAGATAAAAAAACACATTGAAAAACAGTTCCTGTCCTCAAGGAGTTTACATTCTACTTAGGAGGTACATGTCATTGGATAAACATAGGCATGATAATTTGAGGAGGGAGATAATACTAATACCAAAGAGATCGGGAAAGGCTTCCGTTTTCATAAGAGATTGTGTCTGGCCTGAGCATTGGGGGAAGCTAAGGCTTTAAAAAGCAGAGGTGAGCAGAGAGTGCACGTACAAGGGAGAGTCTATGCAAAGGCACCAGGTGGAAGGTGGACTGCTCAGCCCAGTGAGCCCCAGATGGGCATTGGGCTACAGTGTCGAGTATATGAAGGAGAGGAAGGTGAAAGAAGCCTGTGAAGAACTTTAAATGCCAAACAGAATAGTTCGTATTTGAGCCTAGAGGCAAAAAGGAACCCCTGAAGGCTCTCTTGGGGAGGGGAAGAAAGGTGCAAGGGATGAGGGTAGATTTGTGTTTTTGAAAGGTTATTTTGGCAGTGAGCAAAACCAGGATTTGAATCTAAACTAAGTGCTCTCTCCTATATATCAAACTTCTGGACAATGTAAATAGCACACAATCAGTGACTGTCTGGTGAAAGAGATTCAAGAATAAGTTTGTTAATAGAGAATTGTCTTTTTTAGAGAAATAGTTGGAGCCAAACTAACAAAATAATGTTATTATGGATCACCATATAAAACATGGAAAGGACTTTGTTTTGCAGACATTACCCAAGGTAGCACTAGGATTACTGTTGTTAAGTGCCCTGGCAAATTGACTGTCCCATTAACAGCCCAGGCAACTTTCCCAGGGAGTTAGCGGCTTGTTAAATGGGGATAACACCCCATGGATTGTACATGAGCTGCTCTGGACATTTATTCTTTCTGCCAACACTGTCAGTTGCTATTTTTCCGGGGTAAAGGACTATATCAGCTGTGAGAAAGAAAGTATATATTCCTGAACTATCTGTTAAATAAATATTATTCCTTTATTCATCCAGTTTGGCACAACTATCTTTTTTTTTGTTGTTGTTGTTTTGAAGAGTGGGTTGTTTCAGCTGCAGGGTTTCTCTCTCTTTCCTACCCTTTCTTCCACTATCCCAATCTCTTTCCCTTTTGTATGTTTCTATCTGTCTTACCTTGTGACGTGTATATTCTTCCTTCCTTCCTTCCTTTGCTGCTTTTTTCTTTCCTTCCTTCTTTTCTTCTTTCCTTCCTTCCTTCTTTTTCTTTCTTTCTTTCTTTCCTTTTTTCTTTCTTTCTTTCTTTCCTTTTTTTCTTTCTTTTTTTCCTTCTTTGTTTCCTTCTTTCTTTCTTTCTTCCTTTCTTTCTTTCTTTCTTTCTTTCTTCCTTCCTTCTTTCTTTCTTTTTCTTTTTTTATTTGTATGCCCAGTACTTCATACCAGGCACATCGTAAGCGCCTGTTGACTGACAGAAAAGCATTATAATGCATTGGGAATTTTATTCAATGTGGGAAAATATGTATTAGCCCGGAGGGCACTGGCATTCTCAACAGTAATATGATTTAGTAGACAGACTAGTATTTTGACTTGAAATCAAAACATTCATCAAATGTACAATTGCCACTAGGAATCCATGCAAGGGATATTTGGAGGTGCCTGTGTAAATAAAGCTCCCAATTTATTAATGGACTACATTTTTGCTCATGACTCTGGGGAAGCTTAAACACGGGATTTGACCCATAGGTAGATGCAGGAAGAGAAGCTTCATTGGTGCAGGAATTAGATGGCAGTACATTTTTCCGATTTATAACACTGAGACAACATGATACAATATCCAGAGTCCAAGGACCTGGGTTCAAAGCTAGGCTCTGTCACTTACTACCTGTGTGACACTAAACAAAGAACTTTCCTCTCTCTGAGCCTCAATCTCTTCAGCTATAAAATGAGAAAGGGAAACTAGCTGATTTATGAGGTCCTTTCTAGCTGCGGAAGGTGTAGACATAACACAGTCCCATTAGAACAATACTGCCAACCTTGTTAGTCTGTAGGGTGCAATATTCTCAAAGTATGCTTTATCCAAAGATGCATGGTGACCCATACTGACCATACCTTTTCCTCAAGTGCCTCCAATGATGCTGTTTGAGTTTTAGAATCTCTTTATGGCCACACTTTTTAAAAGTTTTAATATTTTAAGGGGGTGTTTCATCCATACGCAGATGTATGTCCTCTGTAACTAATATCTTAGAGAAATGTCTTTTGGCACTGAGAAGTGATGTGATTTGCACATAGTCATCCAGCTAATTATGCCAGAGGGGTCTTGATCCAAGGTCTTCATGATGGCGAGGCTAATCCTCTATCCATTATTCCACACTGCCTCTCTATGTACAAACATGCATACATACAAACATACATACAAGAATACATACATATGTACATACACACGTATTTCCTCATAAATATTTAACTAGAACTCCAGGAGAAAACACATGTGCACAACAAACTTTAAACTGAATTGTCAACATTTTTTCTAACACTTTCTTAAATCTATAGTCAGTAAAACAATAAATCAAGCCCTGATTTTTAGTATTTGCTGATTTCCAAGGTATTAATGCTCACACTGAAAATTTAACAATCAACTCTTCTGAGCCAGGTCAAGCTGGGTTTCAGCACATCAATGTATGCATGTAGGTATACACATTTACATGTATATATACATGTTTGTTTTCTATTCATGCATGTGTGTATATATTGCATATATATCACATATGTATGTAGATGCCTGAATGTGTGTATATATCACATATACATATATATATATATATATATATATATCAAAGCGTGTGGTTACAAACAAGCACACAAAGTATTATCTATTAGGAAGTGATCTAGGTGGCTCAGTGGATAGAACACAGGGGCTGGATTCAGGAAGATAAGAGTTCAAATCCAGTCTCAGACACTCACTACCTGTGTGATCTTTTGCCTCAGTTTCTCATCTGTAAAATGAGGGTAATAATAGCACCTACCTCCCAGTGTGGCCATAAAGATCAAAAGAGATTTGTAAAGTGCTTAGCACAGTGCCTGGCACTTATATCACACCAACATGTCTGAAGCTGGATTTGAATGCAGGTTTTCTTGACTCCAGACCCAGTGCTCGATCCACTGAGACACCTAGCAATGTGCCTGGCACATATTAGGCTCTTAATAAGTGTTTATTGCTTTATTATCTCTTGTTTAGTCTTAAGAACTAAGATAAATTTCTGAATATAATTATGTAAGAGTTGGACTGAGAGGCTCAGGACAGAAAATAAAGGATAATATTGAAACCAGCAAAGTCAAATAGGAGAGAGCTATTAAGAGAAGTCAAAAATAGAACTGCCCTGGCCTCTGTTGCCTATGGATGCAGTCTGACTAAGAACTATACAGACTTTCGTAGATATGAATTGAGGCAGCTAACTGAGACTAACATGGAAGACTAGGACCATTAAATATAGTGGCAAATAGTCATACCCCTTACTGTTCTTGTCTGGACTCCCTAAATCTCCCTATTACTACTATGGAGGAAAAAAAATGTGCTTTTTTTTCAAATCAGTTTTCTTTGTCCAGTTCAATTCAATCATCTATATGATGCAAAGATAAAATCAACACGGTCTTGGCCCTAATGGAGTTTACAGCCTTCTGGGGGATGTGATTGTGGAGGTGAAGATTATGGACATAAATAGAGAAGCAAATGCAAGACAGAATATAAGGACAAAAGAACTAAGTTAGATTCAGATTCACACCTGCAATATGACACACCCCCAATGGAATAATGCTTTTATTAAAAGACAGAGGGAATATTACATTGGATTAACAACACAATAATTAACACAGCTAATCACAGCAAAAGCGACAAAGACACAGAAAGCGATACATTAATACATCACCAATTCAGGGGGGCACCAGCACCTGATTCTTCAAAGCTTCAGGATCCTGGGGTACACAGCTCAGTCAGGGCTATGGGAAAGTCCCAGGCAAAGCGTCCTCTCCATGGGTGAGATCCCAATGCGACTCACCCACATGGCAACTTATATAGGGCCCTGAACAAAGAAAACTCACTGCTTACTGTCCCGGATGTTTCCCGCCAGGGAGGGGAGCCACCCCCCAAGGGGGTCTCGGGAGACATCATTCTTGGGAGCTGGCTAGGCCCCCAGAACCACAGTTTCCTCTAATGTTTAGCCTCAGGAGTATTAATTAACCTTTGTTCAAGGCTTATCATGTCTCCAAGTGGGAGACATTTGTTTATCATTCTTTGCTTGAGGCTTATCACATATACCCACATACACACACACACACACACACACACACACACACACACACACACACACACATATAATGGATATAATGATTTATCATTCAACTATCCAGACAAATTTCGCTAGAAAAACATGAGAGGAGATTCTTTCAGCACAGGAGATCAAGGAAGACTGCATGGAGGAAGTAGTTCTGGACTTGAGCCATGAAGGAGTTATAGGATCACAGATTTAAAGCTGGGAGGTACTTTAAAATGATCTAACCCAATGTTCTCATAGTACAAATCAGAAAACTAAGTCCCAGAAAGGTCTTGTCTTTTTCCATGGTCATATAGGGGATAATTAGCAAAGCAGGGATTTGAACCTAGGCCCCATAATTCCAAATCTGGCACTCTTTTCAGTACACCAGAACAGAGCACGTTAAACAGGGTAAGCATCCCACCCGTGAGGATATGTGAGTGCACAAAGTTGAAAACTAATAGGACAAGACCAGGGAACAATTCCAGTTTGGCGCTCCAAATAAGAATCTTAAAATACAGGCTTTTATCATTTAAATATGTTTATTGTACATTTCTAGTAATTATGAATCTGAATTGTTATACAATGATGCCTTTATAAAAATTTTTATAAAGGCATCATTGTATAACAATTCAGATTCATAATGATAACTCCAAGGCATAAAGAGAAGATTTAATCAGGATCATTATTATCTTTTTGTGTATTTTTTAAAGATGTCAGGAAAATGTGTAACAAATCTGTATCTGTTTCCATGAGGGTTGGTTAAAATAATATAAGGCTGAGTGCTTACATGGATAAGCTACAGCTATGTGGAAAAGATTAATTTGCATAGAATAGTTTCTCCAAAGACAATAGATAAATGTTGGTATATGCAGCATTTAAACAATATAGTATATAAAATTTGGCTACATATATGTGTATGTATACACATATATGTGTACATATACACATATATGTGTATATATACATACATATACACATAGATAGATATCTATATCTATATCTATATCTATCTATCTATCTATCTCTCTATCTATCTATCTATATATCTCCTTTGACATTTGAAATGGACATCATTTATCCTATAGACTCCTATAATACAGAACACCTCTCCATCATTTTTGGTAACTTCAGTTTCAGGATATTTAAGTTCACAT
Organism: Trichosurus vulpecula; assembly: GCF_011100635.1. Lineage (NCBI taxonomy): Eukaryota > Metazoa > Chordata > Mammalia > Diprotodontia > Phalangeridae > Trichosurus > Trichosurus vulpecula. The sequence goes on from NC_050575.1 coordinate 282,708,310, forward strand.
AAGTTGAATTTCATAATCAGATTTTTTCATTTTTCAAAATTACTGATGCATGTCAAAGTCTACCACAAACCAGAAAAAAAAATCAGGTTCTAGGGTATCTAGATGATATAATCTCCTCAGTGTAAGAAGAGAGAATGGTATCACATTGCAGGCCACTTCCACAGCCAACATGGCTACAGAAATTCTTCAATCTATCCCAAATGTAAGCACCTAATATGTGTAATCTTATCCTAGTGATAAGTGTAACTCTTATACTTATGGGTACATCTGTACTTGTAAGAACAAAAGCTTTTGCCCTGGGTCCCATGAACATTGTTTTAAAAAGTATTTTGATAACTATATTTAAATATGGTTGGTTCTCTTTGTAATCCTAGGCACTTCATACTGTACTATAGTTATCTATGTACACATTGAAACCCTCCAATAGAACGTAAGCTGTTTGAGGGCACAGACCATTGCTTTTGTGTCTTTGTGTCACCATTTCCTAGCACACTACTTGGCAGGAAGGCAACAAGCAGTCAGTAAATAAGTTTTTATGAAATACCTTCCCATGTGACATTCACTGTACAAGTGCTGGGGTACAAAGCAAAAAAAAAAAAAAACACCAACAACAACAAACAACTCCCAAGTTCAAGGAGCTTACTTTCTAATGGAGGAGAAAACATAATAATTACTAGGTACGTATAAGTTGTACACAGAGTAAGTTAGGTAATTTGAAAGAGGAAGGCTAGATAGTAGGCATTGAACTTTTTTTTTTTTTTTTTTTTTTTTTTTAGTATACTAAGCTTTTGGGGCCAAAAAAGCTTTCCCTGTGGTTCTCATAACTTAAATAGTTCTGATTCCAGTCAAATTGTTAACTGAAGGCATGCCTCTCTGACCAAATAAAAGAAGACCCTCCTGGGAGAGGTCCTAGATAAAGAATATTGTTTTTCTGGGGAGCTAGAGACCCCTAGCCACAAGTATAATGAAGTGAAAAATCCCTGATACACTCTATGACCCATGCCCCACAGGAATCTCTGGAATTGGGGGAACCTCTCTAGGAAAGAAGGTAAGACAGATGGATGCTATTAAAAGCCTAGGAAGAGGGATGAGTTGACTCAGCAATAAACATAGGAATCTGAGCTTAGAGGAGGCTAGACTGGATTAGATTGATAAAAGTCCAGTTGACTATGAGCACAACAACAATTCACAAGAAAGCGAGGAAGCAAAAACATCCCCAGGCAAAATGATGAAATAAAGGAATACTGCCTTTGGGACCTTCTGGTTTCCTTTTTTGTTGCCAAGGACTTGATGGCTTCACATTGCTCTCTGGTAGCCAACAACACTCTCCTTCTCCCCTTTGACTGCTCATTCCTTGATATGGCAAACGTATGTCCTGGGGCTCCAAATTCTAGGAGAGAAAACGCACTTTTAGTGAGTCTTTGCAAAAGAAAAATCCTTTGTCCCAATTCTTTGTTCAAAAGAAAAAAAAAAGGTCACCACGTGACCATTCCATATCCTAAAGAAATGCCCTTGGAGACGCAGAAAAGAGAGATGTCCTTCATGTACTCTACACTTTGATCAAAATGAATTACTAGCCATCTGGAGAACTTGAGAGGCCATCTTCTTCCACGCATTCATATATATTATTTCTCAGTCTTAGAACAACCTTCTTCCTCATCTAGGTGCTATAGTGGATTGAGTGCTGTACTTGGAATCAGAAAGACAAGGGCTCAAATCTTGTTAATACTCTAGGCAAGTCTCAAAGCCTGTTTCTTCCTCTGTGAAATGAAAGTATTAGTAGGACCTACTTCAAAAGGTTACTGCTAGGAACAAAGGAGATAACAGATATCAAGAACTTTGTATATTCTAAATAACTAAATCAATGCCACTGTTCAATCCTTACCTTCCTTTAAGCATCAATTTAGGTACCACCTCAATGCAGCCTCCCATGAAACCCATTACTATAAGTTTGCTTTCCCTCCTTAAAGCCATTGCCATTAATCTAACCTTAGACTTCAAAGAGGGTCATCTAGGTGGCACAGTGAATAGAGTGTCAGGCCTGGAGTCAGGAAGACCTGCGTTCAAATCCAGCCTCAGACTCTTATTAGCTGTGTGACCTGGTCAAGTCACTTAACCCAGTTTGTCTGTTTCCCCATCTGTAAAATGAGCTGGAGACACTTCAGTACCTTTGCCAAGAAAACCCCAAATGGGGTCATGAAGGAACCAACACAGACCAACACCAACCATGAACAATAACAACATATTTCAAGTAACATAAGCTAGTCCCCCATACTTCCTAGCTAGGATACTGGCAAATACACCTTACTCCCTTTGAATCAATTTCAGAGTTTAAAGAAGTTGTACTAAGGAACTAGGGGATTGGGATGGGAGGGATCCAGAAAATGGATACAAAGCTAACATGGCAGAGATAGTCTCACAATCAATCCTGTCTGTGAAGTTTGACTAAACCTTCACTTGTGATGCCCTTCTGTTGCCCTCCTAAAACAGGAAGAGCAGGGCTAGCAAGCTGGTGTCCCTCATGGATCACCTCATCTGTGCTGCCAGGGTGGGGTGGGGGAATCCAGAACAATATCTAATTTTTATATAGGCTTTAGAGGTTATAAAGTGCTTTCTTTGGAACAGCCTGAAGAGGTAGTTAATGTAGGGTCATTTTACAAGTGAAGAAACTGAGCGAAAGCTACTTGGACATCACTAGTGTTAAACTGTACTTGTGAACTCAGCTTTTCTGATTCCAAACCAAGAACTTTTCAGGACTCAAAGCAATTTAGAGCTACTTGGGTGAGGAACCCCTAAATCAGTGAGAGAAGTTTACTTACCAATTGTTGTTATATTTTTTGGAGGGGGGAAGGAAGGGCAATTGGGGTTAAATGACTCGCCCAAGGTCACACAGCTAATGTGTCAAGTGTCTGAGATGGAATGTGAACTCAGGTCCTCCTGACTCCAGGGCTGGTGTTCTACTCACTCCGCCATCTAGCTGCCCCAATCATCACTGATAATCTAGTTTTTGATATGGTGCAAAAAGGGAGAAAGGAATTAGAAGGCCTCTAAAAGGTACCTATTTGGAGTTTGCTCTCCCCATTCCCTAAACCCCCAAAACCATGCTACAGACTGCCCTAACCCTCCCCTTTTTACTTGCTTTAGGCCTTACAGGGTGATTGGTTTCCTAATCTTTTTTTCAAGCAATTCATATGTAAATGAGTGTTGATAAGGAATTCTCTGATCCACCTGATGAGTTCACCAAGTTTAAGCTTTTGCCTGGGTTAAAGTAATTAATTAATCAATGGAAAAGCACTTATGAAGCACTTAAGATGCACAAAGCTCTTTATTGAGTAGTGAGGATAAAAATTGTAAAAATAAATAAAATCTCTCCTCTCAAGGAGTCCATTTTCTAATATGGGGACAACATACATAGGTAGTTTCAGCTGAAAAATAGGTGAAAAGTCTCATGATCCTTAATGGACAGCAAGCAGTAAGACAGATGGTATTGCATCTTCTTTCATGTCATTTCCACTGATAAAATTATATCCATTTATGATATTTAACCGGTTGACAAAGTCGAGGACTTTGGAGGCAAGACCTCGATTTGCTAGATCTTCAGTAGCAATGGCTACCAAGAAGGCAGAGGCTTTAGCACCCGTAGACACAATTGCCAGGTCACATTCCCACAGGTGTTTGCTTTCCAGGAGTGTGACTAAAGAAAGCACCTCGTGCCATAAGTGTGTGCCCAAATGTCTCCCTGTTGAGAGAACATAGACAACTCCAAATTGGTTTTCAGTAAATCAGAGAGGACCCCAAGATAATTTGACTGGTTCAGACTTAAAAGGACAGACTCAGGTGGGAGTAACTCCAACACAGTTGGAGTTGGAGTAACTATCCCACTGTGCTGGACATAAAGAGACCATTCTTACCTCTTTTCCATTTTTGCTTTTACCCTGTTCAAAGGACCAGGGTACTCCTGATTGCTCCTGTGTTAGGAGGAAGGAAAACATGTGGTGCATTCTTTCAGTCTCGTTTTCCCAGGAACTGGTGATGGTGGAATTGGGAGCAGAAGCACATGAGAGTCACAGGAAGATTGTGGACCCAAGAGTGGAGTTCATTATTCTATTACCCCTGGAGTGATGGTGAAGTACTGAGGAGGCACATAGCAGAAGTATATGGATATATAACCCCAGAGGGGAGTTCCTAGACAATTCCCCTGAATCTCAACCTCCTACATAGAAGAGGAGGACTAGGCTGTGATCCCAGAATCTGGTTTTCTAGCTAACCAGAGAATGAAGATTTCTCAAGTAGCATAAGCTTTGAAGTTTGCCTAGCTAGGAAGTATGAGGGAGCTGGCTTCTCCAGGAGAGTTCTTGAGCATGTGGGGCATGAGAACTATGATAGGGAAATCAATGTGCAGGGGTGGGGAACCTGTGGCCTCAAGACCACTTGTGGTCCTCTAAGTTCTCAAGTGTGGCTCTTTGACTGAATCCAAACTTCAGGATTTGTTCTGTGAACTTTGGATTCAGTCAAAGGGCCATACTTGAGGATCTAGAGGGCCGTATGTGGCCTCAAAGTTGCCAGTTCTCCACTCCTTGTCTAGTGTCTTGCCACTCTCCACTATTCTGGTGAGTTATTTGGACAGTTTCCAGGTCCAGTAGGAAAAGGACTGCCATCCAGCAGCCTCAAAATGTGTTTGCCTTCCATACCTACCATGTGTAGGTACCCTTTGGGAGAACTAAGGTCCCACTAGAATGTCAAAGGGTTGTTCCAATGGCAAACCCAACTTCACTTCTTTCCAAATGTAACAACTATGAATGTTTAATGTTTTTCTGTTATTTGTTTATGAGTTCCTCTGAGTCTTCTAAGTGCCTTTTATATTTTTATATCTTCCATGAGGTGAATTAAAGATGTTTATCACCTTGAATGATTGTATGGGATCAGGAGACCCTTTTTATTCACATCTGTGAAAACCTAGACGTGAGTTAGATTTACAGATTTTCCTGGAGCAAATTAGAGATGTGGATATGATGAGCCAATGAGAGAGATAGGGAAAGACTTTTTTTAATAAGCCCCCCGAGATTAATCCTAGTCTGTGAGAAGCCAGAATCTTGGAGGCCAAGGGCTACGAGTTATATATTGCAAAGTATAAATAGCGAAAAATGAGTTTTATGTGTTCTACTTTTCTAGCTCTTTTAAAGGCAAACTGATGGAGGTGCGAATGATAGAGACAAAGGTAGAAATAGAGACAAAGAGATAGAGGTAGAGGTAGAGATAGAGGCAGGGATAGAGACAGAAAAATATCTAGATTTGTAGCTACATAAATACATATATATATATATATATATATATATATATATATATGTATTTGTGCGTGTCTAAATATATCTCTTTATACTCTATCTGTATCCCCAGTGTTTGGAATTATATGTATCACATAATAAATGTTATTTGACTGACTAGATATTAGAGAATTGAGAAATCTCAGAGATATAAGCAACCTTAACAGTTATCTAGTTCAATCCATACCTAAACAGGACTCTCTTTTATAATATTTTACAAGTCGTCATCCAGCTCACATTTCTCATATTATATACATAGACATACATATAATATATATATATATAATATATATATATAATATATATATAATATATATATATATATATGGAACTAAGCCAAATTTATAAAAATAAAAGCCATTTCCCAATTGACAAATGACCAAAGGATAAGAATAAACAAGTTTTCAGAAGAAGAAATCAAAGCTATTAATAGTCATCTTAAAAAACAAATTCTAAATCACTACTAGAGAAATACAAATTAAAACAACTCTGAGGTACCACCCTGCACCTATTAGATTGTCTAACATGACAGAAAAAGAAAATGAGAACTTGAGATACATTATATAGATATATTTATACACAAACCTATTTATTAGGAAGTTATTTCTTCTTCAGAACCTACATCTTCCTCCTTGTCATTTATGTCTAGTGCTCCTATTTCAGTAATCTGAAACTAAGAAAAGCCTTCATCCAAGCATTGATGTAACATATTAAACGAAACAAGACCAAAGACAGAGCCTCATGGCAATCAACTGAAGAATTGCCTTCAGGCTGACAACAGTCCATTATTAAAACATTCGAGTCTATAACATCATAAATCATAGATCTAGAGCTGAAGGGAGCTCAGAGGTCATCTCATCTAAACTACTCACTCTACAGTTAATAAAACTGAGGCATAGGGAAGGAAGTTAGGTGACTGCCAAAGGTTATATACATTTTAAGTGCCAGGATGTGATCATTCAACCAGTTTCAAACCTACAGTATTATTTCTATTTCAGGCCACACTTAAATATCTTGTCCACAAGGTCATAGTAAGAAACTGCCAAATCCTTTGATTTCTTCCTCACAGCCTTTGAGCTCCTGAAGAGCTTAGATTGTCTGTTGCCTTTTATATGTGTGTATCCCCCAGTGTCTAGCACATACACAGGACACACTTAAATGCTTCTTGACTTACTAACCTTAATGAAATTCAGGTATCCAACATTTGCAACATTCCCCTGATCTGAAATCCAGTATGAAAATGAGGTTAGTCTAGGATAACTTGTTATTAATGAATGAATCTATGTCGTCTCGTAAAAATGAGTAGTTCCCTCTTCCCAAGCAGTAACAAACATCCCTTTTAAAATGTGTGCTATAATTTCCATAGGAATTCAGATCAATCTTGCTGGCCTATAGCTTAAAAATTCAACTTTCATGTTTTTGTTTTTGTTTGAAATGCTCAGAAAAGAACTGAAAGATGACCAGAAAGAATCACAGACAAGCAGGACAGCTTTGAAAGTTATATGTTAAATTTATTATATTTAGATTTATGTTTATAATTTATATATCTATATCTCTCTCTATATATATGTATATATATATACATATATATATACATATAAGAAGAAAAGTAAGCCACACATAATAGAAATGCACAGTTTCACGCACAATCCTCTTTTTCTGTTCTAATATGTATATGGAAATACCCGTTCTATTTGGTGTTTGCTAAGTTCAGAATAAAAAAAAATTAAAGAAATAAAAACTAAATTACCCTTCACCTCCTTCTCCCTACAGAGGCAGATGGTGGTACAATGGATAGAAATCTGAGCCTAGAGCGAAAAAAAAAAACGAGTACAAATCTAGCTTCAGAAATTAGTTGCATGACCCAGACGAGTCAAAACCTCTGTCTGCCTCTGTTTTTTCAACTGTGAAATGGGAGCGATAATAGCACCTATCTCTTAGGGTTATTGGAAGGATCACATGAGATAATATATTTTGAAGCACTTAGAACAGTTTCTTGCACGTAGTAGGCATGATATAAATGCTTATTCTTTTCCTTCCCGCAAACTGGGTGGTTTACCCACCTTGAGTTCTGTGACACTCTTCCCATCTTCTACAACTTTTTTACCTATCACTGACAGTGGTTTATTGGTCACATGGAAAAATTATTTCAGTATTCTGGGACATAGCTCCTAGTGACCTTAACTCAATGGGGCCCACTAGGTACCCTTTACTGTCTGCTCAGTTTTCTTGTGTTACAGATTCCTATCCTTAGCCCTAAAACTTAGACTGGCAAAGAGCAATGAGGATAATGGATAGGGCTTTTAGATGTGTGTTGGGGACAAGCAGAAGTTTGAAGAATGGATAGGATTACTTCTTGGGGGAGGGGAGGTGATAAAACCTCATTTTACAGAGGAGGAAACTGAGGCTGATAGACATCTTGCTCAAGGCTATGTATTAAGTGTCAGAGTCAGTATTCAAACCCCCCAGTTGAGAGAAAGAGAGAGAGAGAATTATAGACTGAGAGACAGAAGGGATCTTAGGGCTCATTATATCCTACATCTATCCTTTTACAGATGAGGAAACTGAAGTAGGCAGAGGTTAAGTGACTTGTCCAGGGTCATAAAGCCAGTGAGTATCTGAGGCAGGATTTGAACCTAGTTCTTTGTGACGCCAAGTCCAGCGATTACCCACTAAGCATTGCTGCTTGTCTCTGAGTCTAAGAGCACAATGCTCATTCCCCAGCACCATACTGCCTTTTAAAGCAGGTCATGGGCCCACTCTGCATCTTTTTTAAATTGATTAGAAGTTCTATGGTCAAGTTGAGGGCTGATTCAATCTAAAAGAAAGCAAGTTTTCTTTGATGTCTGGTTCAAGGAGCTTTTGCCTTCCAACATGCCTTATCTCTTTCTCACAACTGTTAAATGATCTCAAAGGGAATTTCTCCCTTTCTTCGGTTTAGAATCTCCCAGTCTGGTTGATACGTCCCTCTTCTGAGATCATTTTGTGTAGGGTACTCACATAATACCTGTACTATTCTGTGTTCCCTCCATCACAATCCTCTTCTAATCCTCATGCTGGTTTCAAGGTGGCCCAAGGCCAGACACTGTTTCACATCCCACCCAACCATCCCCAAGGAACTCAGGCCTATTTAGTAGGAGCATCTTTCCATCTACTTTGTCCCATTCTCCACCCACTACTCTCCCTGCTCTAGTCCTGGGAACAGAAATCAAATCAGTGTTTCCATTACTATTAGAAAAGGTGTGACTAGGGGCAGCTAGGTGGCACAGTGAGTAGAGTACCGGCCCTGGAGTCAGGAGGACCTGAGTTCAAATCTGGCCTCAGACACATGACACACTAGCTGTGTGACCTTGGGCAAGTCACTTAACCCCAATTGCCCTGCCTTTCCCCCCCCCAAAAAAAGAAAGGGTGTGACTAGACTACCCCATGGCCCCACTCAAGATCCCCAAACTAAAGCTCCCTTCCCTAGTCATGGCTCACTTTATATGTGTATGATCCTCCTGGTGAAATGTAAGCTCCTTGAAGGGTGGGACTGTCTCATTTTCATATGTGTATCCTCAACACAGAACCTGTGCATCAGATGATGAATATTTTTACCCCAGTAACTTTCAAAGACCATTCATTAAATTTTCAATGAGTTTGTAGGATCATGGGTCTACATCTAGAAGGGATCTATTTAGTCCAACCTCAAATTTTACAGATAAGGACACTGAGGTCCAAGGAGCTTAAGTGATTTGCCCATGATAATAAGCATTAGGGATGGGATTTGAACCTATGTCCTGTAATTCCAGAATCAGCGCTCTTTCCACATAGTTGCTATGATCCATCTTGTTAGAAGGAGTGCATCCAATTTCACGAGATCACTGATGCTTGAAGTCTTTCAGTGTTATTTGTTCAAGCATTCTCAACCATCAGACTTAACGTATCTTGCATTCATACAAGCTAAGTTACCTATATTATTATTTGAAATAAAGGCTGGGGGAGTGGGTAGGGATTCCCACAGGGAAACATCTCTGGAGAATTTTCTTTGAATAAAAGTTGATGTCAACTTGATAGTATGCCTTAAGTGGAAATGTAAAATCCTTTTTGATGACTTTTATATTAAATGTCATTCAGATTTCATTCTGGGGTTTCTGGCTGATGATGGAGTGGGCCACTAATTACTTTGTATTCATCAGGGGACTATAGCTGTAATAGTCCAGATCAACTCAACAGGACACATAGATTGTAACATGTTGAAACTTATAAAGAGGATAATTAATTCTGGTGCCTTCCTTCTGTTGGTTTTCTCCAATTTGTCATATACATACAGATCTATCTATCTGCGTGTGTATATAGGCATATAGGTATATGTGTGTGCATGTGTATGTGTATGTGTATATATATATATGTGTGTGTGTGTGTGTGTGTGTGTGTGTATTATGGGCTATATCATAGATTCTATTATATATAGGCTAAATTATAAGATACACACACATATCATAGAATCTCATTTGAATGACACAAAATGCCTGTGAGGTAGGACATTAAAGGCGTCGTTTATCCACTTGTAACAGAGGAGGAAACTGAAGATGAGAGTAATTAAGTGAGGTTGCACGTGAGCCCACAGTAGGACCTTAGGCAATTTGTTTAACCTCTCTCAGCCTTACTTTCCTCATCTGTAAAAATAATGGGGTTGGACTTGATAGGTCCCTTATGGCTCTAAATATATGATCCTCTGATCCTAAGCATCAGAAGTGGAATATAAACCCAGATTTCCCTAACTGCAATCCTAAACTCTATCTATTATCTCCATGCTCTCTCAAGAGGCATGAAGGACATCAGATTTCACTGTCCTGATTAAATTAGAATTTCCTTGGGGGAAGGCCAGTCATTTCATCTTTGTCTGCACCACACAAAGCACAGTGCCCTCCCTATATGTAGGAGGCACTTGACCAATGTCTGTTGGACTGAGCTGAATTAAAGACAAGGAGTCTAGGGGGTGGAGTGGGAAGAGGAAAGGATAATGTCAGTGTGTTATCAAGAATCCAAGATCAGTCTAAAATTATAACTCTCTAAGGTAGAGAGTAGAAGATTAAGAAGTTCGAGAAGCCAACCATTTGCCAAATTTGACCGATCAACACCATTTGAGACCTCATCAGAAGTAAGCTTTAAACCTGTTTGCTTCCTCTAGCTTTTCCTAAACTATGATTCCTTTTGTGATAAAAAGGTGGCCTTGACATGCTTCCAGAAATTCCACTTCTATTGTATTCTATATCCAGTTCCCAAGTCTCCCCCTCCCCTCTTTCTATCTTACCTTGGACCCAACAGACCAGCCACCAAGCCTCAAAAGTCTGAAGTTAAAAAAAAAAACTTGGAACTGAGTTAGTCCATCTTATTTTTACATTTCCAGAGGCTTCTCTACCCCAACAGCAGGCATTTCAAGGAATCAGGAGACCAACATTAAAGACTGACTTTCCACAAACAGAACCCAAAGAAGGGGCCCCTGGTGACTGAAAGAATCCCTTGTCCCTGCTTTCCTGCCATTGAAAGATCACAACAGTTGACTAGTTCCCCTTCCCCCATGGCCATTTCCTTGAACAAATATAAAACAGGTTCCCAAGTGAAGCTCATCTTTAAGGTCCATGAGCAAACAGTACTCAGTGCACAGTCAAAGGAATCTTAGAAAGAAAGACAACCATCAACCCAGTGATCATTGGCTAGGTGATCAAAGCTAACAGTTACTGTTTGCGACATAGAGCTGGCTAGGATAAATTTATTTTTTCCTGACTGAGTTTAAGATTCATGCTATCAGATCAAGGCAAACACAAAACTGTGAAGCCGGCAAAGTTTGTCTTCAGAGTCTTTACTGCCGCCCTATGCTGGACAGTACCCGAACCAGCGTGGGGAGTCTGAACCTTTGCTCCAGGGCTTTAAATTTAGAGGGCACGGGCAGCAATTTCAATCTTTCAGCAGGGTCACAATGATAAAACATAGCACCTACTTAGCAGAATTAGTCCCAAACTACCAAAAACTACCAAATTGTGTCCTGGTGTGAGATTCCCCACTCACCATTACACATCCCACATCCTCTTCCCCCACTCATCAATCTCAATTGAAGAAAAAATTTTGGCTTTTTGTCCCCAAAATACTTTGTCTTATTGTCTTAAGTCCCAAATGTCCCAGTTATGACTCTTCTTCCCACTGACTCTTTGTCATGTATCCCCATATGCCTTATGCAAGGTAACATTCTTATTTCCGAGAACAGCTTAATGTTAAAGTCTTTAAGGATAAAAGTCTTAGTGACTTTGGTGATGCTGACTCTTCCTTAACCCAGAAAATAATTAAGAGTTAACAACATGTTTTCCAATTTAAATATTTAGAAACTAGCAGCAAGGCCTTCTTAAAGTAATGTTTTGCTTCACTTCTCTTACCATCTTTGTCTCCAGTGATCAAAAGTCCTAGTTCAATTTAATTGAATAGATATGTTAAACTCCTACTATGAGCAAAGCACTCTGCTCAGAACTCATGCCACTTTCCCTTTTTATGTGAATCTAATGGTTGGTGTTACATCGAAGTCAACAGATTGTATGCATCATGATCAAATATTTTGTGTAGTTCTCACATATCACATAAAAGAGTTTCATCATGTCTGCTATGCTCTTAATTCTAGCATTTGCATAGTGAGAAGTAACAGGGACTAGGAGAAAGGTCCTAAAACATGTGGAATCCCCTGAAATAGCAAATTTTCAGAAGTAGACATGCCTTAACCAGGTGGGGGTAGGGAAAATACCTAACCTTAGCAAAGAAATAGACCCAAGGGAAGAAAAAATATTTTCTCTTGTTTTCTTTCAGCATATGTTTGTGTGTGTGTGTGTGTGTGTGTGTGTGTGTATGGGTGTGTAGATGTGAACACACACACTCAACCACGTGAGTCACTGGGGATTCTTTTGTTCTAGATCTCCATACTTTCTGATATTATGATCAGTTTCTGCCATTCTTTCCATCTTCTGCAACTTCACAGAAGTAGTGGCAAAGAGTTTCTAATTAAAAATTTGGTTACTTTCTTCTCCGTGACGGTATTGTTTGAATCAACTTTAGCCACCTTCTAGAGTAAGACGTCACCACTAAGGGGATGAAAAGAACACAGAGTAGAAAAACTAGAACCTCAGAGGTTTAAAACTGGGTTCAAATCTAGCATCATATACCTAATAGCTCTGTGATCCTCTACAAGTTGAATAACTCAGTTTCCTCATCTGTAAAATGAATATAATAATGATTCCATCTCACAGGACTGTTGGGAGACTCAAAATGAGATAATATAGTATATGGAAATTTTTTTTGCAAATCTTAAAGTACTATGTAACTGTTAGCCATTATTATATGTTATTGTACTACCTACTTCCCAACTTTAAGACTGTTCTATATATCTTCATTATTGGAAATTCAAATACAGCCCACATCTAACGTTATCTCAACTAGCCTTACCTCATGTTAAAATCATTACTACATTATAAACAAATTCCTCTATTAACAATGTAAAATCTAGTTATGATTTTGCCTGAGACTCACGTTGGATGGTCTAAAAATTCACAACTTCTGGTAATGTTGTTTTATTTAACGTTGGGTTATTGTGCCAACTCACATCTGGTGGTGTATGTCAATATTTGTGTGCTGTGTGGCCATACACCCTTGTTGGGTAGTTTATTCAGAACATGAATCCTAAAGAATTCTAGATTCCACTGCAGGTTAGTGAAGATTTGTTTTCAGAGGATAGAAAAACCCATCAAATCATTCCGGAGTAGGCCACTAATTCTTCTGCTTGGGTGTTGAGTCACTCCCAGCACTTAAAACAAGAAACCTTGCCAGTACTCAGAAACACCAGCCACCTGGAACTTTTTAGCAAGTACTTTTCCAACTTTCTTGCAACTTCCCTTTCATGGTTAGTTGATGAGTTGGCAAAGAAGTTGTGCATTTATACACACTATGTTTTGACATTTCCAAGCCCTGCACTTTGTCAAAATTGGCCCAGAACACCACCACCAAAAAAAAGAATGCTATGATTATGAAGGAATTTTCATAGTTCACTTGTCCTCTTGAAGAAGGATCAGGAGACTGAAGGGTAATTTTTAAGTCTAGAAAGAATGTTTCAGCATGGGCTGAAAAGTTGTCTAGACAAGCCTTAGCCATAATTAGTAGTTATTCCCTATGAGAGATCGATAAGATGGGCAAATGTCACAGGAACAAGCTTAAGAAAGCATGATCTTTTTTTCCTAAAGTCAGTTGCCTGGCTTCGTTTAATTTCCTTTTCCATCATTCATCTCTGATAGCCCCTTGTACTTTCCTTGTTCTGAGGAAATGAACTGTCTCGTTGACCTGTGGAAAGTCAGTGTTCTGCTCACTTTGTACATCATCACACACCAGCTGTATGGTACAAGGGAGCTTGACTTTACTACTGAAAGATAATGATGACAAAGAATAGAAAATGTCATCTGAGAAAGCACATTTAATTTTTAAGTGCAGAAACGTGCCATAAAACAGGAAAGAGGCCTTATTCTGCATGGCCTTAGGAGGGCAAATCTAGAGCCAATGAAGAGAAGGTACAGAAGGGTAGTTTAGGTTTGACGTAAGGAAAACTTTCTGAACAATTAGATTGATCTGGAAGTGGGATGCACTGACCCAGACATCAGAGGATCATTGATTTATCTATGTAAAACACCTTAAAGAATATAAAGAATATCATTTTACAGATGAGGAAACAGGGACCTAGAGAGTGAGTGCTTTCTCTTCAAAAGTCTTCAAGAAGAGTCTGGATGAACTCTTAATAAATAAATAAGCCCTTAATAAAAGGATTTGTTCTGTGACATTTGGACTCAGTCAAAGGGCCACACTTGAGGACCTACAGGGCCACATGTGGCCTCTCAGCCATAGGTTCCCCATTCCTGGGGAAGAGTTAACAAGTTAACAGTTTACAGTTAAAACAGTTTACAGTTAACAAGTTAACAGTTTACAAGTTAAAACCAAATCACTAACAGGTGAGGAAAGGGCACAATAGATCCTGGATTCCAGTCTAGGTGGTGATACGTCTGGGGGATCTAAGTGATGCAATGGATAGTGTGTCATGAGTGAAGTGAGGAAGACCTGAGTTCAAATTCAGTACCAGATACTTACTAACTGTGTGACCCTGGGCAAATCACTTAACTTCTCCCTGCCTCAGTTTCTTCATCTTTAAAATAGGGATACTAATAGCAACTACCCCCCAAGGCTGTCGTGAGGATCAAATGAGATAATAATTATAAAATGCTTGACATATAGTAAGCACCATATAAATGTTAGTTATTATTAGTTTTATGACTAAACAATTCATAGAGCAAGTCTCTGATTTCTCATCTGTAAAACGGAAATTATACTACCCTCAGAGGGTTGTTTTGATTAAAGAGCTATATTGTGAGCTATTATTAGCCCAAGCCCTTGCACAGTCTACATATAACAAGAATAAAAGTTTTTTCTGGTATGATGAGGGTAATTAGAGGAATCACCTGATCAGCTGGACAAGGACATTTCCCATGGAGCTAGATGTATACTCAGATCCCTTTCTGAGGTACATATTCTTTGCTGAAGAATTTATATCTTGTTAATGAGGGTCTAGTCAAAAAGGGGTTAGCCTTTGAGAGTGAAGGAGGGTTGATTCAGGTGGAAGAATCTCTCTCTTTGGGGCCTGCAGTCCCTTAGAAAGGTAAGGAGGGGGGTTTTCTCTCCCTCTCTACCCTCAACGGCTATGGGACCCCAACGCTTGAATTCCCAGCAATGGCTGTCATCATTTGCTTGCCTAGATGAGCCTCTAAACCCAGCTGCCTTCTTCTACCTCAGTATTTCTTCCCTGAGCACATTGGCCACCAGCAACCATGGATCCTAAAGATGGTATGGATCACAAACTGAGCACAACAGCCTTCATCTTGGTGAACCGAGCACAACTCAGCATCTTGTATTAAGCTTTAGCTCACCAATTAAAAGACCTCCTTACCATGCTCCCCACCCTAAAGACCCCTCCACAACAGCATCCTGTGTGATGATGTCTGTTCAGGGAGGCTTAAAAAGTCCCCTGATTTTAGGAATCTTCTTGGTCAACCAGGTCAATGTATCTTATCTAATCAGCCAGCTCTAGCAATATCCCCTCCCAATATCTTTTTTGCTTGAAACCTTCACCTTCCCTTGTGTTTTTTTTTTTACAGACTTACTGCCATTTATTTTTTTTAATTTTATTTTAAACTCAAAGGCCAGAACATAAATACAGAACAGAGAAAAAAACAAAATATTGAAACTTAAATACAAAGTAAGAAAGGGGGGAAGCATGTCATGTGCATAGCAGAATATAAGAGAGGATTCAAAATATGTAACAATAAATTTTCATTTCAAGAAAGCCTCTATGAGGGAACTGAGTCAAATTTATAAGAATACAAGTCATTCCCAATTGATAAATGGTCAAAGGATATGAACAGGCAGATTTCAGAGGTAGAAATTAAAGCTATCCATAGTCATATGAAAAAATGCTCTAAATCACTATTGATTAGAGAAATGCAAATCAAAATAACTCTTAGATACCACATCTTTCCTGTCAGATTGGCTAACATGTCAAAACAGGAAAATAATAAATGCTGGAGAAGATATGGGAAAATTGGAACAGTATTGCATTGTTGGTGGAGTTGCCAGCTGATCTGGAGAGCAATTTGGAATTATACCCAAAGGGCTATAGAAAGGGCCATACCTTTTGACCCAGCAATACCACTTCTAGGACTGTATCCCAAAGAGATCATACAAGGGGGAAAAGGACACATAAGTACAAAAAAATTTATAGCGGCTCTTTTTGTGGTGGCAAATAATTGGAAATCAAGGAGATGCCCAACAGTTGGGGAATGGCTAAACCAATTGTGATATATGAATGTAATGGAATACTATTGTGCTATAAGAAACAAGGAGCAGATGGACTCTATAAGGACCTAGAGAATCTTATATGATCCGATGCTGAGTGAAGGGAGCAGAACCAGGAGAACATTGTACACAACCACAGACACATTGCTTCTGTGATGACTAACTCTGATAGACTTGACTCTTCTCAACAATGCAAGGTTCTAAGACAGCTCCAAAAGAATCATGATGGAAAAGGCTATCCACATCCAGAGAACGAATTATAGAATCTGAATGCAGATTGAAGTGAACTATTTGCTCTCTTATTTTATTTTATTTTTGGTTTTGTTACATCTTTCTCATGGTTCATTTCATTGTTTATAGTTGTTTGCAATTTGATTATTGGGAAAAGAAGTTTAATGTGAAGGAATATCTGGAACCTATATCAGATTACATGCTGTCTTGGGGGAGGAGTGGGGAGGACAGGGAGAGGGACAAAATTTGGAACTCAAAAACTTGTGGAACTGAGTATTGTAAATTTAAAAAAAATTAATTAATAAAAAAGGCTTCCAAAAAAAGCCCGTATGATAAATAGTGCATGTTGTATTGAGAACTGCCCATCTTTTCTTTGCTTCCTTGTAGGATTTCTTTTGTTCTTTGCTGTGCACTTTTTTGCTTTGTTCCCTTTGTGTTTTAAGCATATATAAGTTTTATCCTTTTGTTCCTTGGGGAGTCCCCACCCCTGTGGGTGGGGTTCCCTTGACGGCAAATTCAATAAACCCAAAGATAGTTTTGATACTGTGGGATCTAGTTATTCCTGCTTCATCCACAATGGACATTTCCAGCCTAGGTGGCTACCTCATCATTTCAAGAGTCACTGGTTCCTTGAGTTACTGTTGACTGTCAAGCCTGAGGTAGTTCTTGCAACTACACCTGATCCTTGCAACTACACCCCTTCTAGAAAGAAAATGTGGCTGCAGATAGGATAATTGTGAATCTGAAAGGATGAGAGCCACATCCTGGGGCAGCCAGAAGAGCAGAACTTTGGGAACCATTCAGATAATGCTGGTCTAAGGAAAAAGTAAAACGTCTCTTCAGAAGTCCCACAAAGTGACTTCTCCTTTTGGAAAGGTGATGCATTATTTATTAAAGTAGTGGATATAGCATAGTCTTGGAGTCAGAAAGAACTGAATTCAAATCTGTCCTCACATGCTTCCTAGCTGTGTGACCCCAGGCAAGGCACTTAACCTCTGTCTGCCTCAAGTTCCTCATCCATAAAATGGGATAAGAACAGCAGCTGCTTTCCAGATTTGGGAAGTCAGAACAAGATAATATTTATGAAGTACTTTATAAAGCTTAAAGTACTACATAATTGTTTATTATTTTTTATTTATAATAATAATTACTATTTATTATTATCATTATTATCATCACTGTTGGCTATGTTTTAAGCATTTTTGTGGATGAATGATAAATAACATATTTCTCATATGTAAATTGAGATTTGTACATTGAATACTTTTTTCTGATAAGAAACCTTCTTAATCTCTTTGAGGGAAATCTTGCAAATGAACTTTACCTGATCTTTGTCTAGGATATTTTCCATGGAATTCTGAGTGAGGGCAATGAGCCAGAATTTAAGAAAAGCCAAGAAAATCCAAACCTCTTGGGGTAAACTTAGCCCATGCGAGTTAAAAGCAAGAGACTTTTGTGAAAGGGGACCCCTGAGTTACAGGTAATACTGGTTAACTCAAGATTAAACACTTTAATTCAATAGGTGATTTTCCTAGTTAGTTGATATTTTGTTATACTTAAATATTTTTTAATTGATAGAGCTGATAAACTCAGCTATATAGCTATAGCTAAGAGATGAAAAGTGATGAGGCATCCTTGTCCTCTTGAACATCTTGGGATGGGGAGAGATGTTCCATAGTCCAAAAGGGTGATGAGAAACCTTTGGTGTTCTTGTAGCAAAAGGACTAGCTCTTTGTCCAAGCATTGTTCTTGAGACTTCTTCCGTCTGACCCATCCAATAAGAGTGTCAAGTATTTGAACTAAGTCCATTCAGGCACAGGTTTTCTCTTTCTCTGCTGGAAACCATTCAAGCTTTGTTCCTGAATTTGCTTGTTTTCGCAAATGGAGAATAAAACATCTAAAATCCAGCTGTCCTGGGGAAAGGAAGAGCAGGGAATTTATTGAAGTGTAACCTTCTTAAAGTATTTGTTCATTAGAAAAGAAAAGCATTATCATTCAATACCTAAGCATAATAATAATAATGTCTAGCAATTATATGTGATGTCTCATTTGATCTTCACACCTACCCTGGGAAGTAGGGTAGTTTTTGTTCCCATTTTACAGATAAGAAGACTGAGGTTAGAAGAGGCTCAGTGACTTGTCCGGTGTCACCCAGCTAAGAAGCATCTGAAATGAGATTCAAGCTCAGGTCTTCTAGTCTAACACACTGTTCACTATTTTTCTTCACTGCCTCGTACCTTCCTGTCATAAAGAGAAAACTATTATTCCTGGTAGATCAGTTATATTAATGATAGCTTCCATTTTCATAGCACTATATAGTTTATATATAGGAGGCAGCTAGGTGGTTGAGTGAAAAGGGCCCTAGGCCTGGAGTCAGGAAGATCTGAGTTCAAATCCAGTACCAGACACTAAACCCTGGGCAAGTCACTTAACCTATCTTTGCCTTAATCCAGTGGAGACGGAAATGACAAACCACTCCAATATCTTTGCCAAGAAAATCCCATGGCCAGTATGGTCCATAGCATCACAAAGAATCAGACATGATTGAACAACAACACAACACATAGTTAATAAAACACTCTCCTCATAACAATCTTGTGAGTGAATTGGCCCAAGCCTGGAATGCTCTCCTTGCTCACTTTAACCTCTTAGAACCTAGTTTTCTTCAATGATCAGCTCGAATGTCACTCCTTACAGGAGCCTTTCCCTGTTCCCACCAAGTTAGCACTTTCTTTACCCCCAAATTACTCTGTATTTACTATGTATACATTTTGGGTTCACATATCTGTATATAGGATGTTTTCCCCCAGTAGACTATAAGCTTCTCAAGGGCAAGGACTGTTTTGTTTTTGTCTCTTGTCTTCTCCAATTCTTAGCAATGCTTGGTGCATGGTGCATATTACAAAACTGCTTACGGAATCCAGTTGAATTAAACTCTGAGGAAGGGAGTACAGCAACCCCTTCTACACCAATACTTTCCCCATCGCAGTTTCAATACTTTGTGGGTTGGCATAAGAAATTAAACGGGAATTTGGGGGGAGTTTTGCAGAAGCCACAGATAACACACAAAGGGCAACTGATGACACAGAAAAAATTTAGAGACTCAGAAATTCATAAAATATATATATATATATATATATATATATATATATATATATATATTATTGCATAATGTCAACCCCAATTTTACAATAATGTACTATGAACACAAAAGAAAAAGAAAAAAAAATCAGACTTTCTTCTGCGTGAAAGGAGGGCCAAAGAATTTTATGCGGATTTTCTAGATGATGGGGCCACTGTGTCCCTAATCCCTGTGAGGTAGAAGGGATAACTGTGCAAGTATTAATATCTTCATTTTCAGGGTGATGGTACTCAGACACAGAGGAGTTAAAGAGACTCTTTTGGTCACACAGAACAGTGTCTGGAACCTGAGACTTCTAACTCCCAAGCCCCAGGTCATTTATCCAATAACATCATGAAATTGTTATAAGAGCAGAGATCAATTAAAAACAACAACTCTAGGATTGCTTGATAAGAAATGAAATGTTGAGGAGAACTGAAAAGTTCAGTGGAGAAAAAGAAAGAGGCAGGAACTTAATGTGAAGTTTGAGGCAGGCTAAATGTGTGTGTGCTAAGATGGGAGGGCACGCTCTCCACATGTTGGAAAGGTTCATCACTTTGCAGCTCTGAGATGAGGAAATACCCAGAAGGAGAAATAATCAAACAAATGAATGAAAATTTATGGGAGACTTTTCATGGCCAGGAGGTGTAAACAGCCCTTGTCTTATCAACCCAACGAACACAAGTGAGTGATCCTTATTTATTTGTTCACCCAGTCAGAGGGTCAGAGTAAATTTAGACACATGTCTTTGGGTTTAGAGTTGGAGGAGAAAATGTTGATGTTTGTAGTCAGGGGACTCACTTATTTCTTCCCTGTTTTACTCTTCCTACTTCTCTCAGACTAACAATGGCAGGATCCAGATGTTTATCAATGGGGCTCTCTCTGTAGCCACCCTGAGCTAGGAGATTCCTGTCTCTGATTCCACCTTGTAGGGGAGGGCAGGATAATAACAAAAACATTAATTGTGCCTTGTCCCATTCTTGTCTGGATTCGAAGATGTTTGAGTCTTTCCATCTGGCAATCAAAGCTGGTCTTATACACAAGTGTCCCAGAAAATGTTCCAGATATTCAAAGGAGTCCTTTCATAGATCTACAATTAAGAAATTCTTTCCCTCCACTGGTCTAGCATAAGGGCCTAAAGAAGGGGCCTTAGGAGGCATCTAGCCCAACCCCCATATTTTTCAGTTGATGAAAATAGGCTCAGAGAAGATAGTTGGTTTGCCTAGCATTATTCAGTCAAGCAACAAGAATCTTTTAAGTGCTTGCTGTGTGCCAGACACTGTGCTAGACACCGAAGATACAAATATAGATGGAAATACAGTCCCTGCCCTCAAAGAGATTATGCTCTATTGGGTAAAGACAGAATAGAAAAGGAAGCTAAAAAAAAGGGAGAGGGAGAAGAGATTAAGATACTAGGTAGGGGGGCATGGTAGAAAAAGCTTAGCGCTCAACTTAAGGAGGAATGAGATGTGGCTGGCCTGGGATTCTTCCTTAAATGAAGGACCTAGGAGAAGCCAACCAATCAGAGGGAGAGGCCACAGGGACACAGGGTACTTCCAATTTGTGATCTTCAGGGCTGGAGTGAGCTTCCAGGATGAAGAGGTTTCTGGGACATTCTGGGTAGGAAGTAGCAAGGCTAGGATTATAATTAATAGGATCGTAGCTCTGGAGCTGGAAGGAACCTTAGAAACCATTGAGTCCAACCCCCTCATTTTACAAATTAGGCAACTGAGACATACAGAGGATAAGTGACTTGTGCAGTGGTTAGTTAGTGGCTGAGATGGAATTTGAACTCATATCATCTTAACCCTGGGTCCAGTGTCCTATCCAGTACAACACTCAGTCATCTAGCGTCCTGGGACTCCTAACCTAGTGCCCTTTATACTATATTAGGATTCCATTAGAGACAAATAGATTCAAGCTTTAGGGCTAAGGAATCTCCAGTAGTCTCCTAAACACACACACACACACACACACACACACACACACCCCTAGAGAGTTGTACAGTAATTTACTAGTTTTTAGTTCTCTGAAGGGGATTAGTTTATCAGGAACAGGGTATGGGTTGGGTAAGCTTGATTCAAGGAAATGTGAAGGAAAAATAATTTTTTTCAAATGCACTTTGTGAAATTATTAGACCTAAACATCATGAACAACCCTATTAATTTTCTCTGGGCATGCTCAGTAACTTGAGACTAAATAAGTGACGGTATTAGAAGCATATTGTTGCGATGGAATGAAGTCATTGCTACCTTCTAACAGGAAGAGAAAACGAAAGTTTGAGTCTTTAGGGAAGAATTTGAGTTGGGGCCTTTGCCCAGGAAGGTATTTAGCATGATAGGAAAAGGCTATTGAACAAGAGGCATGAGGGATCCGAAGAAAAACTTCACCAACTTAACAACTTTTACTTTGATTAGCAGACTCTGAAAGTAGCGCTGTTAGGCCTATGCCTCCATAGCCAAGAAAATCAGAGGGTTCAGACAATATTCTAAAGTTTCTTTGCCTAAACTATTCAAATCTTTGTTTGCATTCATCCAAGATGTCTAGGACTTGTAGTTCTTTTCTAAATTACCAGGTTCCAGTAGTTATGTTTTATTATAGTTTCTGTAGGCAGCTCCATTTTAAAACTTCATCGTCAAGTCTGAAAAAAGGTTCTTAATTTCATCATCATCATCATCATCTTCTTCTTTTTCCTCCTTCTCCTCCTCCTCCTTTTCTTCCTCCTCCTCTTCTTCTTCTTATTCCTCCTTTTTTCTTATCTTCTTTTATCTTCTCTTCTCTTCTCTCTCTGTCTCTGTCTCTCTGTCTCTGTCTCTCTCTCTTTCTCTTCCATCTCCCTCTAGAAAAAAGTATACAGATATAAGTTTCTCTGTGGACAGCATCCAACATCCCAGAAACCTCTGTCAGCTTCTTGGCTTAACCTAATCAAGGAAAAGGCCAAACCACTGCACAAGGTCAAGAAGCAAAGTAAAAACAATCACCCACAAGGCAGCTGTTGTTGAACTGATTGTGTGGGAGAAATGGCTGCTCACCTTCTCCCCATTGAGTTTTTCTCTCCCTTAAATTGGGACCACACATTGTGTTGGAAAGACTTCAGCCTCACAGACAGCATCAGCCTTGAGTAATATTCCAGGAGCTACATAGGAACCCAACCACAGTCTTAGCCTCAAAGAAAGCCTGGACAACAAGCTAACCAGAAGATGTTCTTATAATCAAGGGAAATTGATTGATCATTAAAAGTGCAAATGGGAAAACTTATATAGAAGAATGTTCTTTATCTTGTCTTTAAAAAAAGCCTAGAGGTCACTGTGAGTTTTCCCCACTTAGGAGGGTATC
Organism: Trichosurus vulpecula; assembly: GCF_011100635.1. Lineage (NCBI taxonomy): Eukaryota > Metazoa > Chordata > Mammalia > Diprotodontia > Phalangeridae > Trichosurus > Trichosurus vulpecula. The sequence goes on from NC_050575.1 coordinate 282,731,230, forward strand.
TGAGGACAACATTTCACTGTTTCCAATAGAAGGTTCTCATCTGAATTAAGAAACATCTTTCAACAGCTGTGAACAACCCATAGCAGGATGTGTGTCCACAGAATTACTAAGAATTCTCGCAACTGGGACAAATTTGATTAGACATGGGTGCAGGGGATGGTCTGATGGGAATCAGGATGGGGAAGGAAGGGGTAGTGGGGGCTGGAGGGTGGCGTGGCCAGATCACTTCTGGTGCCATCTTTCTGGGCCAGAACTTCACCCCAAGATGTCAGTGCATTAGGGAAAAGTTCTAGTCACTTCAAATTACAGTTAATTAGAATATCTAATTAGTGATGATAGTATAAGTGAGTTTTCACATGTACATTTATAAATATGTGTGTATATAATTTTTAGATAGATAGATAGATTATAGTTGTTGTGAGCCAATTTTCAATTGTGTCCAACTCTCCCTGACCCCATTTGGGGTTTTCTCGAAAGAGATTTGGAGTGGTTTGCCATTTCCCTCTCCAGTTCATTTAATAGATGATGAACTGAGGCAAACAGAGTTATGTGACTTGCCCAGGATCACACAGAATAAGTGTCTGAGGCTGAATTTGAGTTCATAAAGATATTCAGTCATAAAATCTATCAATTGAATCACTTAGCTCTGATATATAGACAGACAGACAGACAGATAGATAGATAGATAGACAGATATTTTAATATAATAATAGTATCTGCCTAAGGCAAATCAGGGATCGAAATGGGAAAAGGATGAACAGTGTTGCAAATAGGTACAAGTTTACTAACCCACAAGCATGCGTACCAACAAATCCAGCCTCCTAAGAGAAGGACATTGAGTACAGTGAATATTTCCTTCTGACCCTCTCTTTTTTTAACCTCATATACATCTTTAAATCATCTTGGACAGGTGCCACAAAATTGATTTTGAAAAGTTTCATAAAGCAGATGACCTTCTCCCTCCTTTCTTCAGTACTCAAAAATGCTTCAAGGGAAAATTAGTAGCTACCAGCCAATGAGCACTAAAATATTGTCATTGGTTTCAATTTCACCAGAAAAGAGCTGCTATAAATATTTTTGCACCCATAGTTCCTTTTCCCTTTTGTTTTTATCTCTTTTTGGATACCGATCTAGTAATGGAATTTCTAGGTCAAAGTGTATACATAGTTTTATAGCCCTTTAGGCATAGTTCCAAGTTGCTCTAAAGAATGGTCGAATCAGTTCAAAACTCCACCAACAGTGCATTAATGTCTCATTTTTCCCATATCCCCTCTGACATTTGTCATTCTCCTTTCCTGTCTTATTAGTCAATCTAATAGATATGAGGTGGTACCTCAGAATGGTTTCAATTTGCATTCCTCCAGTCAATAGCAGTTTAGAGCACCTTTTCATATGGCTATAGATAGCTTTGATTACTTCATCTAAAAACTGCTCATATCTCTTGATCATTTATCATTTGGAGGAATGGCTCCTATTTTTATAAATTTGACTCGGTTCTCTATATATTTGAGAAACAAGGCCTTTATCAGAGAAACTTGCTTCAATTTTTTTTCACAGTTACTATTGCTAAATGTATTTCTCTCCATCCTTCCCCACCCCCCCCACTGCCACTTATTCTATTCTCTCATCATGGAACAATATTGCTGTTACTGCATGCAACATTCTTTCAGTTCTGCTCATTTCCCTTTTTATTATTTCATTCAAGTCTTTCCATGTTTTTCTAAAATCAACCTACTCGTCATTTCATACAGCACAGTAGTGTTCCATCAAAATCACATACCACATCTTGTTTAGTTATTCACCAATTGATGGGCATCCCCTCAATTTCCAGTTCTTTGCCACCACAAAGAGAGTTGCTCTAAATATTTTAGAACATATATGTTCTTTTCCTTTTTCCCTGATCACCCTGGGAAACAGACCTAATATTGGTATTGCTGGGTTAAAGGGTATACATACTTGTATCGCTATTTAGCCATAATTCCAGATTGCTCTCCAAAATAGCTAGATCGGTTCACAATTCCCCAACAGTCTATTACTGTGCTAATTTTCCACATCCCCTCCAATATTTGTCATTTTCCCTTTTTATCACTTTAGCCAATCTAATAGGTGTGAGAAGTTGTTTTAAACAAGTCAGCACAAGTAAGCAGTAAGCCAAAGAGACAGTCTAAAAAAGCAAAGCCATAGCATTTGAAAAATGTCTCCTTCTTTAGGATTCTCATTTTATTGACTTAGGAAGAACAAGGTGCTTATGGGAAGGAAAGATTAAATGATCTAAACAAATATAAGCCTCCTTATGGGATGGGGAGATAGGGAAAAGAAAACAGGGGTATGCAGAGAGGGAGGAAAATGTCATTTGTTTGCTATCTCTCATTTGAAATATGTAAGGGGAAAAAAATTCTCTTCAATGAGACAAAAAAACAACGTATATTTCTCAACGGTGAAATTTATCAAATTGTGGCATGAGAGTTGTACTAACCTAGAAAAACCCAAGACTGGGATTCCTGATTAGATCAGTGGACCCAGACCTGAGGCCCAGCATACATTTGGCAAGGGGTAAAAGATTGTTTCATTACTTAGCATTAGTTTGATGTGATTTAGCCACAGTTCTACCTGGAGGCAGGAGAATGGATTAGATGACTTTTGAGCCTTACTTATTTCTACTACCAAAAAATAAAACAAAACAAAATAAAATAAAAAGAAGTAAGTAGGTTGGGATCTAATTTAATGAGTCCCTTTCCTTCAGCTTTAATATATCTTCAGGAAGAAACCAAGAAAAACACTAAATCAGACTTTTATTTTAAAAAATATTGGGACTTGGAGGTGATACATGTAGTTTCATTCAAACCCAAATGCCTCTCAATTCTTCATTCATTAATTCGGTAAATATTTATTAAGTTCCTACTCTGTGCCAAGCACCATGCTAAGGCACTGAAAATACAAAGCCAAAAACAAAATATCCCCAGCCTTCAAGAAATTTACATTTTATTGGAGGTAAACAACATATACCATGAGAGCTACGGGAAAGGAGGGTGGGGACACTATCAACTAAGGATTAGGACAGTCTGTGTGTTAGATGTGCCAGTTCAGTTGTCTTGAAGGAGGGCTGGGATTTCTAAAAGGCAGAGGTGGGGAGGAGCATTCCATTATCTCCTCACCTCACAGTTGCATTCACCCTGTAAATACTGAAGAGTTTAATATAAGAGCTACTTACATATTTATGAAGTTTTTAACATTAATGAAATAACTTTCATAGAGTTTTTAAAATAAAATGTTATTTTTCCCATTTCTACTTCTTTTATCACTGTGTACCTTACCCCTCCCCTTCCCAGGGAGTCATTCCATATGACAGATAGTACTTTTTAGAGAGAAAAAAGTCAATAGAACTGTTAATATACATTGAAAAAGTCTGAAAATATGTACAATGTGTAACATCTGTGAACCTTCCACATCCATGAAGGGATAAGTAGGGAGTATCTTCTCATATCTCTTCATTCAAATCCTGCTGGATCTTTATAATTTTGTTACATTTACCTTTTTAAATTTTATTTGTAATTTATGGAAAAAAAAACACTTCTAACTTGTTACAATAAAAACATGATTGCACATGAAGCTGAAAATTTACTGTGTGCAACTTGCTATTCCTTTCAAATATACAATAAAATTGTCATGTAAATTTCATTTTTTTTCTTCTCTCCCTCCCTCTGCTCACCCTACAGATGGCTACCATTAGACTCCAAAAGGTGTATATATGTATATGTAAAATTATTCCATACATATTTCCATTTGTCAGTTCTTTCTCTGGATGCAGACAGTGTCTTTCTTCACATGTCCTTTATAGTTAATTTGGGTATTTATAATAGTCAAAATAACTTATTCACTCAAAGTCATTAAAACAATATTGCTGTTACCATGTACACTTCTTTTGATTTTGCTCATTTCAATCTCCATTATTTTGTGCAAATCTTTCCATATTTTTTCTAAAATCATTGCTTTCATCATTTCTTATAGCACAGTAGCATTCCATCACAATCATATACCACAACTTGTTCAGCCATTCTCCAATTGATAGGCATTCCTACAACTTTCAGTTCTTTGCCACTACAAGGAGAACTGCTGTAAAGACTTTAGAACATATAGGTTCTTTTCCTTTTTCCCTAATTATCTTGGAAATAGACCAAGTAGTGGTATTGCTGCGTCAAAGGATTTAATTTAATAACTCTGGGCATAATTCCAGATCCTCTCCAAAATAGTAGATTCAGTTCACAATTGCACCAACAATGAATTAGTGTCCCAATTTTTCCACATTCCCTCCAACATTTGTCACTTTCCTCCACTATCATCTTAGCTAATCTGGTAGGTGTAAAATGATATCTCAAGGTTGTTTTAGAGCACGTATTTACTTTTAATTTTTAATTTTTACTTTACTTTTTACTTTTATTGTTTAATTTTGTTGTTGTTCTTTCCATTTATAATGTTGTAGTTACTGTATACATTGTTTGCTTCTTTTAGTTCTGCTTACTTCATTCTGCATCAGTTCATATAGAATCTTTTGTGCTTCTCTACTATATTTATCACATATATCATCATAGTACAGTATCATTCCATTACATTCATGTACTGCAATTCGTTTGGCCACAGTGATAGCACCTACTTTACAGGGTTTTCAGGAAAATCCAATGAGACAGCATCTCTAAAGCACTTTGCAAGCCTTAAGGCACCATATCAATCCCATTAATATTGTTGTTATTACCAAGTAAGAGTTTACAGTGACAAAAAAAGGAATTTTAGGGACAACACCAATGCAAACAGATTAACTTTATTTTGTTGGTTCTGAAAATCGGTGGTCTAGGGTCCCCTGAGAGCCTTTCAGGTAGTTCAAGAGGTCTTGTGTCCATAATAATACTAAGACATTTAATTTCTAATGTGGTAAATATATATATATATATATATATATATAACCAGTGGTGTTCTAGTTAATGTTTAACAACTGGCTCTCCTCACCTCCCTGCCCCCCAAAACATGTGAGGACACTCCCAAATTTAACCAGCATCATTGACATTCTGTCATTTTCTTAATTCTAGACGGTCAGCAAAACAATACATCAAGCCTTATTTGTAGCATTTTCTAATTTCTGAGGCCTAAATACACAAAAATTTTACAATAAACTCGAGTTTGTAGGAACTCGTTCTAATTTGCCTCTGGATTTAACTCATATAAACTGAAACTCTTTGGGTAGTTCTCAATAATTTTTAAGAGTGTAAAGAAAGACCCAGAAATGTGAGAACCTTTGCTCTGATTCTACATACTTAAAGCAAAAAGGCATGAATAAAAGCAAGAGAGATGCTGGATCAATAGAAGGAAGAACTTTTAACCAGAGAAACAATCAACCTTGAAGTCTTATAGCAATTTTGAACTCAGGGCAGCAGCAAGAACTCTAGGGGAGAGACTGACTACAAGGACAGAAATCAAGTTGGAAGGGCAAATGAAAAATGAGAAAGAATGCATCTGTGAGTTTACAATCTTGATGAGAAATTGAGTGAGAGTCAAATGTTCTGGCATGGTGGTGGGGAGAAAAAAGTTAATCTGTAAGTATCTTTCATAATAATAATAAAAAATGTAGAATTTCTTATCCACAGGGATGTTTTTAAAATAGGAGACTAGCATGGATCTACTTGTGGGCAGAAGCCTGGAATCAATGACTTCTCAAGAACGCCCCATTGCCATGAGTCTGAATCTCATAATAGACCAAATTTTTAAAGATCTCAGTCATATAAATGCATATCATCCAATGTCTGTTGTGCATAGAAACTGAGAAGTTAAAATAAGGGGACCAGCTGCAACTGTGGCCCTGAATTTCTGGGCATCTAAAACATGGCGTTTAAATAGGCCCTCTCCCCACTAGCTCACACCCCCTGAGAGAGATTGGGCTTCAGACACATGTTATGTGCACGTGGGTGTTCCTTGGGATTTGGGGCACAGCTGTCCTGATATAAAGCACAATGGGTTTTATAAACGGAATTTCCATTGTTCATCAGTCTGCTCTGGGCAAGAACAGCATATGCAATCAGCCCATCTCTTACTGTGGGCCTGGAACCAGCTGCTGGATCCCTGCTTCTTTCTGATAAGAGCTGAGGAATGTAAACACTATGTGAAGAATACTTGTCATGTATTAGCCCTCAGAGAGAGCCAAATGAATAGTCATGTGTGACCTTTCAAACTCTTATCTTTCTGTACCACATTATACGCCAGAATTATACACAGGCTCTAAAGGTTTTGAATACCATTTGGGCTCACTCCGTCACCTCTGTACTTCTCCTTTTGTCAAGGCTAAGCCTCTCCTCCCCCACCTACCCCCCCCAAAAAATAAGCTATTACATAAGTAATAAAAAAATGGGAGAAACATTTGAGTTAGATTCGATTTTAACTAATGTCATCTCCCACCTCCATGCTTTTATACAGGTTATCTCCTATGCCCAGAGCAGCTAAGTGTCACAGTAGAGAGGCCACCTGGCCTGGAGTCAGGAAGACTCATCTTCCTGAATTCAAATCTGGCCTCAGACACTTACTTGCTATGTGACCTTGAGCAAGTCACTTAGCCCGGTTTGCCTCAGTTTCTTCATCTGTAAAATGAGCTGGAGAAGGAAATGGCAAACCGCTCCAGTGTCTTTGCCAAGAAAACCCCAAATGGGGTTATGGAGAGTCAGCCACAGCTGAAACAACTCAACAACAGCAGCAATAAAAGCCACAAATCTCTTCTGCCTGAAATAGCAGCCCTAACATCATTTAAGTCAAAGCTCTTATGACAGCTCCTATAAATGGAAAAGCCTTTCCTGCTTTCTCTGTCTTCAAACAATCTTGTGAATAATTGCCTTCTTATATGCTATATCCTCCTCATTAGAATATAAGCTCCCTGATGGCAGGAACTCTTACATTTTTGCTCTCTGTATCCTAGCATCTGGCTCAATGCTTGGTACATGAGGGACATTTAATAAATGAAATGCTTGTTGGTTTAGATTACTAGCAGATGGCAGACAAGGTACCCTCCATGTAAAAATTGTTTGTAGCAGTCTGCCACATGAACTAGAAAAGGCTAAGATGTCATATTCAGCAGTCATAAGAGAATAGAAAGGACGTTTCGTTGCCATCAAGCCACACCACACAGGTCATCAAACTGGAGCCAAGCCTGATCTCAGCATCTTGGAAAAAACAAGGCACTACTCTTAAAAGACCACAATTCCTGATGCTCTGAGTAAATCCAATAGGCAGCAGTAGGTATGGGCAGATATTTCTTTCCATATCTTTAGTAGCAAGATCAATGGTGGCCCATGTGGGGTGGGTCACAGGGAGTAGTACAGACTCCTCCAAAGCTTTCAAGAGTAGAAAAGTTATGCGACACTTCCTGACTTCATGTTGACACAGGAGAGAACCAACCTAAAATTCTACACTGTGTAACAATTAGTTGATTAGTTGATAGGAACTGAGCATGAATAGAACAGTGAGGGGAAAATCTCATTAAGGGGCCATTTCCCCTTTATTAGATTTCAGGAAAAGTAGGCACACCAGCAGGGGTGATGGAGACCGCTACCCATGATCCTGATGCCCTGCCAGAAAGAAATGAAATGAAAGCTTCTGGTTTTCATTTTTTAAAAGTCATAATTGTTTCAAGGTGAACAAAGCAGTTTTTACTTCATTTCAGTCTGGCTGATTTCTGTTCCCAGCAATCTGTTGAATGAAACATGAGCAGACCCCATTAGGGGCCATAATATTCAAGAAAATTTTGAGGTATAGTTTTCTTGAACTCAAAACAGCTGAGTGTGTGATACCTCACTATGGATGAAGAATGCCAAGAGAACTAAGAGGCAGAGCTTTACTTTCAAGATTGTAGCCAATATTGGAGGAGTTGTGGGAGGATTGGCACAATAACACAATGTTGGTGGGGTTAAGAATCGGTATAATCATTTTGGGAAGCCCTTTGGAATTATTCAAGTAAAATGACTAAAATGTCCATTCCCTTTCACCTGGAGATTCCATTCCTAGGCATATACCCCAAGAATATCATGGATAAGGAGAAAGTCTCTATATACACCAAAATATTTCCAGTAACGCTTTTTGTGACAGCAAAGGATTGGAAACAAATTAGACACCCATCGGTTGGGGAATGGATAAACAAATTGTGGAACATGAATGTGATGAAATATTACTGGGCTATAAGAAGTAAGGAAAGATCTGCATAAATTGATACAGAATGAAATAAGCAGAGACAAGAAAACAATATATACAATGACCACAATAAATAAACAGAAAAATCACTTGTACACACAGCAAAAAAGTGAATATTGCAAAGTTAAAAAGAACAAGCATGGCTTAAAAGAAGAGATATAAGAAAATGCCCCTTCAAAATACCTCTTTCAACCCCCTTTGGAAACGTGAGGAGTCTGCAAATGTAAACAATAATAAAAATAGCTAATATGTATACATGCTAAGCACTTTGCAAATGAGTGAATAACTGACTAGACTTGTCTGTATAGCTCAGAGATAGGCAGTTTAATGAGCTTTGCAGTTCTTTACCTTAGAAAGAACTGCTATTCTCATTAAGAGCTTGTATTTTCTAAATGTCTTTTTAAGGGTAATGTTTATCTGAAAGAACTGATGAAGGCTATGTTCAATTCCAAAAGAAAAGAGGATTTCCTCATCAGAAGAACAGAGGGGATCAAAGGTTAAATGATGAGTGGAGAAGCACTTTGTGGGCTGTAGATGTTCCTGACTGGGCCAATAACTTTGAAGCCTGAAATCTAGAATTGTGAGTTACCCTAAGCACATGAATTTTCCTCTCCCATGTATTCTCCTACCAGGTTCCTATAATGATGTACCCATTCTTCAGCATAGCTATTGAGTGCATTGGTAGAATAATACAGCCATTAAGTGGAGCCCAACTTGATTTTTTTTCCTTTTTTCTAATCAAAGGGACCATCCCTTGATTCACTTCTTAAAGAGGCCTATTCACTAAATGGGCATTACCTCACTCTAAGTGAGTACATGAAAAGGTCTTAGCCTAAAAGAGCCAGGGTCTCCCATTGCATCCTGGGCCATCTCCAGTCGTCCTGATGAATCTGGTCACTGGATCCAAATGGCTCTGGAGGAGAAAGTGAGGCTGGTGACTTTGCACAGCCCTCCCTCACTCCAGTCAAAGTCAACTACAAGTGATATCATCATTTCCCTGATGCCATGGTCCTCTTCGAAAATGAAGGACAAACACAAGAGTAATATAATTTGGATTTAGATGTGCATCATGATATATTTTATTATTTACATGTTTGCTTTAATATGTTAGTATCTATAATATTATTTCTCTTGTCTTATTATTAAATGGTTATATTTAAGAACTAAAAGTGTCAATATTGTGAATGGCTAGTTTTATAGATGGACAGTAGATCAGATGGGAGCTCAAGAGCTAGAGGAAGTATATTTCCCCTCAGTAGAGTTACCTCTCAGAACCTGAAAGGGTTTGAATGTAATAATATGGTAGAAGTATCAAGGTAGCTTAGTGGATAAAATTGTAGACTTAGAGTCAGGAAGATGTGAGTTCAAATCCTACCTCGGATACTTACAAGCTCTATGACCCTGGTTATGTCATTTAACCTCTCTCAGCCTCAGTTTCCTCATTTGTAAGATGGGAGTAATAATAGCACTGATTGTAAGGCTCAAAAGAGGTAACATATTTAAAGCGCCCTCTATAAATGCTAGCTATTTTTCTTAATGGTCTATCTCTGGGAACTGAGACCTGCTGATGTGAGAGCAGGATGAAGGAGTGAGCCAAAACCATATATGTGAGGGGGTCTCATCCACTTAGGGGAGAGAAGGTAAGGTCCCAAGAAAGTTCTACACACAGTGTGTGACTTAGAGGCCACCATAGTAACTAGAACCCACCTGTGGTAACTCATATCCAGTGTTACATTTAGAGAGATTACTGTTGTTCTAGCCGGTACATAGGAAAAGCTTGAAAATGTTTGTTGGTTGACTAAATGAGGAACCCAAGATGTAAAGAGGTCAGTGGAATTCTTCAAGTTCACATGAGTAATAAGTGACTGAGATAGATCTGGCATCCACATCTTTGGATGTAGAAAAGAGTCTGGGACTCTTTCTGCTATATGCTGACATTGATTTTTTCTTCTGATTTTCGTCTGATTAATATTCAAAGCCAATACTGTTTTTCTTGGTATGGATAAGGTTAAAGTACAAAGGCAGGTTATCAACTGTATTTTATTTATAATATTGGTCAGAGTTCATTACGTGACCTAGGCTGTAATTGTTGTAATGTCTCAGAAACTCAGTTTTCCTCATCTGTAAAATAAGCAGGTTGGACTAAATGACCTCTGAAGTTCCTTCTAGTTCTGTGTTTCTACACCAAAAGTCCAAACAAACTAGTGAAACCCTTAAGAGATTAAATAGGTTGCCTCCTCACATAATCTTAAGGGAAAAATTTCAAAGCCTCCTGCCTCTAATACTTCTTTCATCCTAGAACAGCAAGGTCTACTGGGACTGAGAAAAAACAAAGCAAGTTCAAGTGTGTGGGTTGTTATAGCTGGAATTTTTCCAAATCCTGGAACTGTTCCTACTTACTTGTTCTCTACAGGGGCTTAACTCCCACACCTTGGGCCTATATAAAAAAGGACTCCTTTTGGTCCCCAAAATGGAACCCTAGGGACACATGAGAGATAAGATTCCTCCTTGAGGAGATTGATTCATTCATTCTGGCTATAATCCTCTCTTCTTCTACTGAAACTTCACCAGGGGGAAAAAAGCCCATGCCAAAATCATTTCCTGCTACAGAAAGGAGTATTTTATTTGTAATCTAAGGACCCTAATGGATATTCTGCATCTAAGGAGAATTCCTAGGGAATCATTCCAATATGCATCAAGGCTGATTTCCCAGAACACAGGTGGGACTTTTTCCTCTCTCTCAAAGTCTGTTGAGTTACAACCTACAGGGGAATGGATCAATTCCAAACATCCTCTCTAACTAAAATCTCTACATAACAGGGTTTACAAGACCCAGCCTAAAGTCTGATGGCTTCTAGAAATATCCAATATATTCTAGGACAACAACAAAACCAAAAGCAAGCAAATTCTTGGAGTGGGTTGTAAGACAATGGACCTGAATCTTCCATTCAAATCATGTAGTTCTGATGAACATCCAAAGGGCAAGCTTGTGGGCACCTAAAGCTCATCTTATAGCTATTATCTGCCTCCTACATTATGCAACAACATAGTCGGAGTTCATCTAAGGTGGTCTCCACAAGGAAGATTATTATGAAAAAAAAGCATCAATTCAATCCAACGAAGAGTTAAGTGACTACTGTGTTTGGGGTCCTATGCTCCGTCCTGGAGAAACAAAGACAAAAATTCCTCAAAAAGTTCACATTCTATCGGAGGAAACATCATATTCAAAGACAAGTAAATTTAAAATATACCCCAAAGAAACATAAATTAGTTTAGGAGAGAGAGTGCCAATAATTAAGGGAATTGGGAAAGGCCTCTTGTAGAAAATGGGCCTATGAACTAAACCTTGAAGAGAAGTCAGGGTCTCAAGAGGTGGAGGTTGAAAGGGAGAACATTCTGGACATGGGAGATGGACCATGTAAGGCAAAGAGCTAAGTTTAAAGAATAGCCAGTTTGATTGGAACATAGACTGGACGGGGAAATTGGCCTGGACTCACACCACAGATCTTCCCACAATGAACAGGCCCAGAGATGTGTCCAGTGAGGATTGTTCTACCGCGATATTACCCCTGTCCTTTCTCTGAAGCACAGAATTTCTGAACTAGTAAAGAGATCTCAGAGACCCTCTAGTCCCAGAAATGAGAAAATTAAAACCTTGAGTGGGGTAAGAAGGCAGCCATAGTGAAGTGATCTAGTCTTGAAATATGAAAGACCTGCATACATATTCTTACTGTGTATCTCTAAGTGATTTCACCTCTCTGTGCCTCAGTTTCCTATAACAGGAGGGAATTGGATTGAATGGCCTTTATCTCTGTTGGAACTAGAGTCAGGAAGACCTGAGTTCAAAACTAGCCACAGATACTTCTTAGATGTATGACACTGGGTGAGTCATTTAACCTCCATCTGCTTCAGTTTCCTCATTTATAATAGCACCTACTTCCCAGGGTGATGGTGAAGATGAAATGAGAAAATATTTGTAAAGTGTTTTGCAAACCTTAAAGTGCTATGTAAATGTTGGCTTTATAATTATTATTTATCATCACCATCATCATCATCATGATTTCCACGATTCTGTTATTTGACCAGGCTCATACAGTCTCTAAGAGACAGAGCTGGAGGTAGAACCCGTTTCCTGACTTGAGTCAATGGTCCTTCTAATATATCACACTGATTTTATTCTGTCAGCTGAATGTGTCTGGGAAGCACTGCCTTTCTTGGTATGGGAAAGGTCATAACTTAAGGGACTATTAAATAATAATTTAATTCAGTTTAGTTTATAGTAAGGCCAGATTCCAGTCAAGATGACTTGCAATATACCACATGTGCCCTTGTGACATGGCTCCCATGGCAGCTTCAGTCCAACAAACATTTGTAACTGTAACTAGGGTGGGGTGCTGAAAACTAGAGGCATTTATGGGGTTTATAGCCCTTATAATCTTTCAACAGCATAGGGTTGAAACACCATAGGTTTCAACAACTGAGCTCAGTACATAGTAGGAATAATTCATTAGGATAGAAGGCAGATGATGAACCTTCTGGACCTCCTTTCTCCCCTTGGCCATACCTTAGGCATACCTAGCCCAGACCCTCTTCCTCTTTTGCCCCAGGAAACCAAAACTGTTAGTCATCTCTTGGCAAACATTCATTAATTAAAAAAAACATTAAGCAGCTATTGTGGGCTTACAGTGCTAGGCACAGGGAGAAATAAAAAACTTGCATATGACTGAGTCTCTGACCTAGTGGGGTTTCCAGTCTAGTAGGGAGATAAGACACAAAAAGGGTAACCAACACTTACAGTGTTTGTCCATAATTTAACAATTTTATGTTGTTTTATATCACTGGCTTTTGTTCTATGTGTGCAAATATTTTTCTTCACCCATATTCTAAGTTCCTGAAAGGGGCATTCTTTCCATATCCATCACAACACAGAAGATAGATAGATAGATAGATAGATAGATAGATAGATAGATAGATAGATAGATAGATAGATAGATAGTATATTATATGTATGTATGTATATGTATATCTCTCTATATATATGTATTTTCTTCCTGATCTGTGATTTCACTGATATGGAAAACTTCCTATGAAGAAATTCCCTCTACCCACACAGATCAGTGGCTATTCTGCACTCTGATTCTTAGAGAATTATCTGGAGGCAGTGATAGGGTAAGTGGCTTGTCTAGGGTCATATGTTTCAGACCCATTGTTTAGGGTCAGTATGTTTCAGAGGCAGAACCTTAACCTGGGTCTCTTGAATTCTACTCACTATGTTATGCCATGGTGACTCTCAGAACTTAGCATGATGTTTAACAAACAGTACTTGCTAAATAAATAATGGTTAGATTTACATGATATGATAAAAGGCAGTGGATCTCACCACAACCATTGTCTACTAGAGTACACTGAAAATACTAGAGGCTCAATAAATATTGAATAAATGAATGAATGAATTAGTGAATGAATGAATGAGTGGATTTGAATGGGAAGAAGTCATATCAAGCAATGGTTCTCAACCTATGTTGAGACTTCGAAGGGTTATTTCAAGGTCAGAAGAGTATAAATCTACTTTGTCTTTGTTGCATTAAAATCTACTGGAACAAGCTGTATGTGGGACTGTTGAGGTTTAGGGGTTCTGGGACCCCAAAATAGCAAAACAACAGTCCTGCCTAAATGAATTCAACACAAGCCTTCTTTCAGCCAAAGACAAGGCTTATTAAAACATGGATAGAGGGTGGGCATGATTCTAAAAATCCACCATATTGGCCAGACTCTTAAGGAATCTAAGCATTGGTTAGATTCTTAAGGCATCTGAGCCCCTTAAGGCAGGCAAGATGGATTTTATATACAGAAAGACTGTGGCAAGGATCTAGGAGCAGCCAACTAGTCTGGGGTGACTGAGGAGGTAACAAAGGACCTGGGAAGGCCAGGGAGCTGGACCACATGACCAAGGGAAAATGAGGTCTAGATAGGATGAAGAGTGGGAAGTAGCCAGGGCAAGATCTGCAAGTAACAGGGAATCGGGAGATTGGGCATAGGCCACAATGAAATGCCAGTTGAGAGGATTACTGGTATGCCTTAGGCAAAAGCCAGAGACTTGACTATAAGGGAAAGTTCAAGGAGAGTTTAGGGAAAAGTTCGAGGTGGGGTTTCCAGAGCTCTTAAACAAATGGGACCCAAATTCTTTTGGGGTAAGGGGCAAAGGTCTCAGCTTGGGCTTCTAAAGTTGAATCTGACATCATTTCAACCAAACTTCTAAGTTCTAAAAGGTTCAAAAGAGAACCAACCACCTCATTAAGTGATTCATTATAACAAATAAGCAAACATACCTTCTGTTGACTAATATATAATGTAATTTACATGTATATGTAAAACTATTTTTTAATGAACGTAGATACTTTTGTGATTAATAAAGTCACTTAAAGAGAAACCTGAATTCACAGGAGCTTTTTCACAGACTCTCAGATTTGAAAGGAACCTCAGAGGCCATGCAGTCCAAACCATCCCCAAAGAAAGATAAAGATCCCTTTTACAACATACCTGAGCAGCTTCTTCTTAAAGCCTTGCAGGGAATCGGAACTTAGTAAAGGCCTCTCATCCTACTTCTGGATTACTCTACTCGTTAGGAATTTTTTTTTTCTCCTCAAGTGAATCTTAACTTTTCCTCTTTGACTCCTATTACTCCTAGTTGTACCTTTTGGGGGTAAACAGCAAGCCTACTTCCTTTCCATATGCCAGGTCATCAAATAGGATCATTGATATAGACTTGAAAGGAAATTCACAGGCCATCATGTCTGACACTTGAATGCAGCTCTCATGTTCCCCCCTTGAATCTGTTCTTCTCCTTGCTAAACATCTCAAGTTCCTAACATTGTTCTTCTTATGGCATGAACATGAAGCCCTTCACAATTCTGGTTGCCTTTCTCTAGACTCTTCCATCTTAACCATGACCTTGCTTAAATGAGGCACCTATGACAGAGCACAATATGCCAGATGTGGTCTTAAAAGGGTAAAGTGGAGAAGTCAACAACTATAGCAATCTACACTTTGATAAACCCAAAGAGGCCAGCTTCTGGGCTAATAATTCACTATTTCACAAAAACTGTTGGGAAAATTGGAAAATGGTAGGACAGAAACTGGGCATAGACCAATATCTTATACCATATACCAAAATAAAGACAAAATGTGTTCATGAATCAGGAGTAAAGGCTGATACTATAAATAATTTGGGAGAGCAAGGAATAGTTTACTTATCAGATTTATGGAAAAGAAAAGAATTCATGACCCAACAAGAGATAGAGAGCATTACAAAATGCAAAATGGATAATTTTGATTATGTTAAATTGAAATGTTTTTGTACCAAAAAAGCCAAATGCAACAAAAATTAGGAGGGAAGCAGAAAATTGGGAGAAAATCTTTACAACTAGTATCTCTGATAAAGGCCTCATTTCTAAAATATATAGGGAACTGAGCCAAATATATAGGAATACAAGCCATTCCCCAATTGAGAAATAGTCAAAGGATATGAACAGGCAGTTTTCAGAGGAAGAAATTAAAGCTATCTACAGGCATATGGAAAAATGCTCTAAATCACTACTGATTAGAGAAATTCAAATCAAAACAACTCTTAGATACCACATCTCTCCTGTCAGATTGGCTAAAATAACAAAACAGGAAAATGATAAATGCTGGAAAGGATGTGGGAAAATTGGAACATTGTTACATTGCTGGTGGAATTGTGAGCTGATCCAGCCATTTTGGAGAGCAATTTGGAACTATGCCCAAAGGGCTGTAGATATGTTCATACCCTTTGACCCAGCAATACCACTTCTAGGGTTGTATCCCAAAGAAATCACACAAGTGGGAAAAGGACCCATACGTACAAGGATATTTATAGCGGCTCTTTTTGTGGTAGCCAAGAATTGGAAATCAAAGGGATGCTCATCAATTGGGGAATGGCTGAACAAGCTGTGGTATATGAAGGAAATGGAATATTATTGTGCCGTAAGAAATGGGGATGATACGGACTTCATAACAACCTGGAAAAACCTACACGACATAATGCTGAGTGAGCAGAGCAGAGCCAGGAGAACACTGTACACAACCACAGATGTATGGATTCCGTGAGGACCAACCCTGACAGACTTCACTCTTCTCAGTAACACAAGGTGCAGGCACAACTCCAAAGGACTCACGATGGAGAATGCTGTCTACATCCAGAGAAAGAACTATGAAGTTTGAATGCAGATTGAGGCACACTTCATCCCCACCTTTTTCGCTTCTCTTTTGTTTTTGTTTTTGAGTGGTTTTTTTTTTGGTTCTGTTTCTTCTTTCTCGTTATTCATTCCATTGGTCGTAATTCTTCTCCGAAGCTTGACTAGTGTATAAATTAATTCAATGCAAAGTCATTCGTGATAGTTATATGAGATTCCATGCCATCTTGGGGAGGGAGGGGGAAGGGAGGGGAGAAAATCTGGAACTCAAAATTATGTAGAACAGTCTGTTATAAACTAAAAATAAAAATAAATTTAAAAAAATAAATAAAAGGGTAAAGTACAATTTATTTTATCATCCTGTATCTTCTCAATCCAGATATTATTGTGGGGGTGGAGGGGGGGAGATGTTCTGCAAAATTAAAAATTTAATTTAAAAAAAATAAATTAAATTTTAAGATTAATTTTTTTAAAAGGAGTCCCTGTATTAGAGAAGATTGAGAACCCTCTATTCTATCCAGGATTCTTGTTCAGAGGCAAGTTGGACTAAGTCACCTCTAAGGTCACTTCAGATGCATGAAAGATTTGCAAACTAAATACTATTTTAGGTCTACAGGGAAAGGTCAGGGGAGAGGAGGGAAATCAGGTGAATTCAACTGATATTTTAAAATCTGACATTCAATGCTAACTAAATTATAACAAAATGTTTTTTCATGTTTACTTTCATGTTTATTTCCATATGCTTTATATGTAGTTCTCTCTGATCCTCACAACAACTTATTGGGATAGATAGGGAAAACTTTCATTCCCATTTTACAGTTGAAGAATCTGAGATTCACAGAGCTTAAATGACTTGCCCGAGGTCACAGAGTACCCACACTTGAAGGTAGTGCCTCTAACTACAAGTCTAATGTTGTTTCAAAAACTCCACAGTAAACACAAGACAAAAACATAAAATGTAGCAAATTTTTGAATGACTGATAAAAAAATTATAATGTCACTAAGAAAACTTTTCATTGCTTTATAAAAATTGGTGTAGAAAGGCAGTGTATTATAGTGGATGGATAGTTGGTCTTGAAGCCCAGAAAGACTTAGGTTTAAATCCTGCAGATAGAAGATAGATGGATAGCTAGATAGAGTATAGATAGATGATAGACAAATAGATATCAGATGATAGATAGATAGATAGACAGACAGATAGATCTAGTAACAGAAGCAAGTCATTCATTCTCTCATTGTCCTAGACAATTCTCTAAGACTGTAAATTGAAGGGTAGGTGCCAAGGGGCATTCAGAAAGGAAGTTTCATCAGTAGGAGTTCCCTACACTGATGATGAAATCACACATCCAATAGTTAATGCCTTTTAATGGGATGAATTATTAAATACTCTCTCTGTCTCAGGTTTTTTGTCTCTGACTCTGTCTCTCTGTCTCTCTGTCTTTCTGTCTGTTCGTCTCAAGTATTTCTTACTTACAATGAGAGTATGCATGACTTGCCGTGGTTACACTATACATGGTAAGATTTAAAAGATTAAAGACCATTTCTTCTCTATCATCTATCTGTCCATCTCAACAAGTTTACATTCAACTAGAAGAGTTTATTTTACACTTAGATAGTTACGAGCTGTTGTTACTTCAAACAACTTAACATGGAGAAAAGCCGAAAGAAGTAGCTGTCTCCTATACACTGGGATTCCAAGCAAAAAAAATACCTTTCCCCTCATGATATTTCCCCACCACCTGTTCCCTGAAATAACTTTCTTTCTTAAAGAACTGATATATATGAAATAAAGATTAGATTTGTTAGAAATTAGATTTGTTCTACCTGGTCTGAGATGGAAGAATGAGAAATAATGAGTAGAAATTGCAGAAAAGAGGAATGCAGTTCTAAGTAAAGAAAAACCAGGACACGGTTTCTAATCATCTGAGCTATCCTAAGGAGCAGTGGGCTGCTTCAGGAGGCAATAGACTTCTTTTCATTAGGGGTTTTCAATCAAAAGCTGCATAGAAGTTAAGGGTGTTGTAGAAGGGACCTACAGGATGACTCCCAAGGCCTCTGTCATCTCTGCCAGATCTTGAAGTTATTGGTTCTTTAAAACAAATTTTGCCTTGTCAAAAATCCATGCCTCCATACTAGAGGCACCCAACAAATGTCTTCCACTATGTATTCTAGTCTGATGGATTTGAACACAAGAGCTATATTTTGTAACTAATATGCCTAGAAATGTATAATTCCCCAGATATCTCATTTAGCATAATGGTGTCATTTATTTTTTTTTATAAACACAGAAAAATAATATCCCACATTTTGTTGCACTCTGCTGTCAGTCCCTGGAGAGTTAGTGAGACTGGCTACCACAGTGAAACAGAAATAACAACCACCTACCTTAGTCAAATGGAAAAGAGAAATCGGGGCCATCTGGTATGGGTGGATGTGGGTGGGTGAAAGATAGGAAGAGGTTTGTTCTTTAGGGAAAAGAGCAAAATGTACTTCTTAGTTTTTTCTTCCTCCTTTTATTTTTCTAGGCAACTGTTTCATTTTGTCTGCATGTATTAGATGATAAGGGTGGCTAGGTGGTGCAACGGATAGATCACTGGCCTAAAGTCAAGAAAACTCGTCTTCCTGAGTTCAAATCTGATCTCAGACTCTTACTAGCTGTGTGACACTGGGCAAATCATTTAACCCTGTTTACCTCAGTTTCCTCATTGCAAAACAAGTTGGAAAAGGAACCACAAACTGCTCCAGTATCTTTGCCAAGAAAACCCTAAATGGGGTCATGAAGAGTCAGACATAACTAAAAAGCCACTGAACAACAATTAGATTATAAACTCCCAAAAGAACATAAGCTCCTTGAGGGCAGTGTCTTCCACACTCACACCTTTCCTCCTCTCATACCCGTTCTAAACACAATGATTTATTTCTAGTACCCTAGTAACCCCTTAGCTTTTCTTTTATGTGTATTTATGAACAGCAGAGGGGTAGTGTCTCTCTCCATAAAATAAAATGTTACTATAATCAGGAAAACCAAAGAGAAACCTTGGATAATCCACCATTTTCCAAAAGTTCCAAAGGGAATCCTCAAAATCACCTAGATTTCTGTATATGACAGCTCCTCTTACAGTATCCTCTTCCCCCAGCTTAAATCTTGTCTTGGTGATATTTCCTGACACTCAAAATATGTATATGTGAGACAGTTTCTCTCTATTTCTGTTCTTTATGTTTTTGTGTTTCTCTCTCTCTGTCCTTTTTCTCTGTCTCTGTGTCTCTGCTTATCCTTCTCTGTCTCTGTTTCCCTGTCCCTCTCCATCCACCTGTCTATCTTTCTGTCTGTCTCACACACACACACACACACACACACACATGCCCCACCACCTCTTGCCATTCCTCATGGCTCCATAACAGGCCAGTACACAGTCTACCAGTTGCTTTGGAAATAATTTGAATTCTCTGGTCTTTTAGTACTAACACTTTTCTTCAGGATGAAGTCAAAACCTCCAGATGATTGCCACTGCTCTTCCCCAGCAGGCCCTTCCCTACATCTCTCTTTAGTTCTGCACAGAGTCATTAACACTTTACTTTCTCAAACTACTCAAATAGCAAGGGCAGGGGAAAGAAGACACACCCTAGTCTTGCTACATCACCAAGTGCCGGGTCATCGGAGTCAGATTCTAAACTGCAGAAACTCAAGAAGGAAGGATCCAACTGGGAAAGGTTCCCCACAGGATTGGGACTTGAGCAAAGTGCTAAAGGTTAAACTATCAGCTTTAGGGTGAACTTATCTCTCAGACACACCATATTCACATCCCCTTCCACAATTCAAGCCTACCAGGAAATGCAGCCTCAGTCAATCCCCATCGTCATCTATCCTACCATTATCACTTTGTCATTCTTTTCATAAACAAAGTCTGAATTTTCCTCTGCTTTATTTCCCTTCCTTTTGGGATCATCCAACCAAAAGTCTGCTCACCTGGTTGTCCCACCATATGGAGGAGGAGAAAGCATATCAGACAGGGCATTAGTTAGGGGATCTGGGTTTTCATCATGACCTTGTAACAGACAAGCTAAACCAGTCACCTCTAGCAAATTATTTCCCTTCTCCGGGCCTCCATTTCCTCATCTGTATAATGAGAGTCTTGAACTAAATTATTTCTAAGGTCTCTTCCAGTTCTAACTGTCTAGTGCCAAGATGTCAGGTCACAAACTGTCTAGACTATTGAGAATAGATTCATTTTCGGAAAATAATTTCCTAACTTCATTTTCTCTAAATCATAATTGTCATATTGATTGAGGATTTGAAGGTTTGCAAAGTGGTTTACATGCACTATTTAAAACAAATAGTATGATTCCTTCTTAATAGGTTAAGAAATCGAGGCTCCTAGAGATGAAGTGATTTGCCAAAGGTCCCACAGGGCTAGTATTTTTTAAAATAATATTTTATTTTTCCCCAATTACATATTAAAACATTTTTAACATTTTTTTACAATTTTGAGTTCCAAATTCTATCCCTCCTCTCTTCCTTGAGATGGTAAGCAACCCGATAAACAAAGGATCATGTAAAATATTTCCATGTTATTCATTTTGTACAAAAAGAAAGAAAGAGGAAAAGTAGTACGCTTTAGCCTGTATTCAGACAACATCGGCTCTTTCTCTGGAGGTGAATAGAGAACCAAGATTAACACCCAGACCTTCTTAGGCCAAATCACTACACTTTCTTCCTTCCTCTTCAAGAATGAAGGACAAGCAACAATAGTTTCTTCCTAAAATACTCAGGCTGCCTCTTAGAAGTAATTAAATCTTTTGGAAAATATGGTAGGAGGATATCAATCAATTTGTAGTGAAATATCTGGTTTCACCAAGGACTTATATAGTATTGTTTACACTTGAGCTGGAAGGAATATCAGATGACTCCTGTTTTCCTTTCTCATCTCGAAGACCTGCTGGCTCAGCTGCTTTTAGTAACAACCTAGCCATGTGCTGCCTGTTACGTGAAGCTCCACTAACTTTGTGGGGCCTGGAAGCGGAAAGAGGATGGGAGAAATAACCATGCTCATAACATGTTTGGTTATTAGAAGACTAATTAAAGTGGACTTTCATAGTATTAGGAAACCTGGGTCACTTGGGTGTGCAAACAAGGGTTCCTCTTGACAAATAAGAGTGCTAATAATAGTCCCTGTTGGCCACACATCTCATTAAAATGTTCACACACATGTTTCTGACATCTTGTATTGTTCAGCCTGTAGGAAAATATTTTTTGTTGTTTTGAAATCTCTTAACTGTTTTTTGCTGTGCAGTGGGATATTAACAGAGACAGGCTCTTTCCTCTCAGTAATTTCAAGCTTCCAAAAATGGCCCTTGTGGAAAACTAGAAGATCCAAACAACAAAATAAGTCTCACAACAAGATTGTTATCCTCTTTCCAACAGCCCCAGCTGACCTGAGAAGTTTCGGCCCAGGCTACTTTAATGGGAGTTTTACGAGGGTCATTCCCGTGCAAAGAGTAATGCCAGCTTGAATGACCAGCTCCCCTCCTTGCACAATCACTCAACCTCTCAATGAAATGAGGATAAAAATATTTGGGGGTCACTCAAGCTTCCCTTGACTTCAGTGAGAGCACCTTCAATGATACAGTACCTACAATAGCGTTTAGTAACCATAAAGGTCACAGTGCCTTGCCTATAGCAAGTATTTAATAACTCTTAGCCAGCTCAGCTCCTGATGCTGGACAACATTTCCACCTCTGTCTTAGTGGCCTTCTCCCTCTGTGGATCCCGCTATCTCTGTGGCTTCCTCCTCCAATGGGTGAGTTTCTCCACAGAACCTCCATTTGAAGAAATACCAGCATCAGCCTTAATAAACGCTTTATCTAATATTAATAAATCTTTGCTGAATTGAAATGGTTTGTATCACGTGTTTTTCTCAGGGCCTGCAGAGAACTCACCAGTACATGGCAAAAGTAGGTACTTCATTCATTCATTCATGCTTCAAGAAGACAATGGGGAGGTATAGCAGAGAGAGTGCTGGACTTAGAATTAGTAGGACCTGGGTTCAAATCCAACTGGATCACTTGACCTGACTGCTGAACCTCAATTTGTTCATCTAGTAAAATACAGATTAGGCAGCTGGCTGGTGCTGCAGATAGAACCCTGTGCCTGGAGGCAGGAAGACTCATCTTCCCAAATTCAAATCTGGTCTCAGATACTTACTAGCTGTGTGGCCCGGTGCAAGTCATCCAACCCTCTTTGCCTCAGTTCCTCATCTGTAAAATGAGCTGGAGAAGGAAATGGCAAACCGCTCCAGTATCTTTGCCAAGAAATCCCCAAAATGGGGTCACAGAGAGTCAGACACAACTGAAAAACAACTAAAGCAAGAAAATGCAGAGCATCTATCTCACAGAGTTGTTTTGAAGATCAAGAGAATTATTTTATGTAAAGTATAAAGTAATCATATCATAGTCCCTGCCTTTATGTCATTATAATCTTGCAGATAACTACTCTTGGATAACAATTTCAATACTATGAGACGTAGAAGAAGAATCTGTTTGTGAGGATAAAGGGAGATAACATTTGTAAAGTACTTTGCCAACCTTAAAGTGCTTTGTAAATGTGAGTTATTTTTATTAATAATATGACAGTGGGATCCCACTGTTGGCTATCCCTAGAGACCATGAGCTATCAGGAAGTTACTGGGCCTCCACCTCCTGATTACCTGGCAGGGTAGCCTAACCCTACCTGCATCATTTATCAAGGAATCTTTGCTTGAATGATTTTATTATTTTTTTCTCAATAGCCCCATACAGGGCAGGCTTTAATAAACGTCTGCTGATTGACTCGATTACAAATGTCCAAAGTGGGCCTCCTGCAAAGCACAGACAATGCTGCTCCCCTGCTGTAATGGTCCTCCTAGAGATAACTCTCTGAGCTCCTCTTCTCCCTTGATTCTCACTATGTATTAGAGGCCAGGTTGCAGCTCGTTCCAAATGGACATTCTCTGCACAGCTGATGGGACAGAGCTTATGTTCTCACTAAACAGAACAGCTCCCGACAGCAGCTGAGCAGTGAGACTAAAGCCTGAATACAAACACTGGATAAAGTGCTCTTTTATATGCTAATAAATTTCATCCAGATTAAAACTGCAGCTCACCAGGAGCGCCATTTCTTTTCATTTTTAAAAAGAAAAATTATAAGCCAATCATCTGTAAATTACTTTTAGCTATTCTCTTCAAATTCCTCTCCTCTTTGGAAAAGAAACCTGGATATCCGGGCCATTAAAAATGCATAATCCAGCTGTTTACCATATTAAAGATCACAAATCCTTTGCTTTGGTAACATTATACTTGGATAAATTTATTGTACTTGGCATGGAATATGACACTGGAGTTTGGGCAATCCCAAAGGCCTAGCTTTAACCATGGTCTCTTGTATATACAGCAAGCAAATGGTCCTCTCTCTCTCCCTCCCTCCCTTCTTCCCTTTCTGTGTTTATTCATTTGGCTGTTCAGGCTCTGTTTGCTTTTCACCTTCTACTATCCAGATCAGCCCTGCTGCTTTGTAACGGCTGACAGTGAGGGAGATCTTTGCTGCCTGGATAATCCCTCTGAAAGAACAGGAAGCAGTAAACTACCTGAACAGGGCCACTTCTGTGCTTGATCTCACGCAGGTTACATTGGGCACCATGTATAATATATTAGGCAGAGGAAGTTCTGCCTTCCTCAGCTCTGTCAGTCAGTCCTAACTCCAGGTGTGGCTCCCTGCACTGTGGATTTTCCCCACAAAGTTACAGAGAAATGAAACTTTTGAAAATTAAGTCCTGTCTCAAACGCACAGAGGGAGCCTGCTTAAAAATGAACCTTGTGGTGTACTCTTTGTCAAGTGAAAATGCCTCCTCTTCCATCCCCTTTTCTATTCCCTAAATTTGAATTTCTAAGGAGAAAGAGATAGAGTTGAAGTATCTGGGTCCCAACTTTGGCTCCACCACTAGCTGTGACTGTGAGTAGGTTACTTAGCATGTCAGCATCAGTGTCTCCATCTGTAAAATGAGGTCAAACTAGACAATCTTCAAGCTCTCAATCTCCTCTAAAACTCCGTGATACTGTTTTTTAGATTTGTTCTGAACAGGGAACATGTGAATCAGTGTTTTCTGAGGCCAATGGTGAAGGAGGAGGGAAAATGCTCTCCCTACCATGAGCATCCAATGCTCTGCTAAGCCAAAACAAAGAGAATGAAGAAAAAATGCCAGTGGAACCTGCAGGGGAAGGGAAGAAAAAAGCAGAAAATGGGATGGTGATGGGGTGAGGGTCCACTGAGACCTAAAACAGGAGATGTCTTGTCTGCAGCAGGGTCTCAGTGTGCTTCGATTCCAGGGCACCCCACCAACACCTGGTTGTACGGCATCATGGAGTGAGTATTTGCTTTAGAGACACAAAGACCTGGGTTCAAATACAGCCTCTGATACTTTCTAGCTGTGTGACATGGGCACATTGCAACCTCGACTTACTCATCTGTAAAAGGGGGAAAATAGTACCTGAAATACTTGCCCTAGAGTTGTTGTGAGACTCAGATGTGATAGTACATGTAAAAGCACTTTGCAAGTGCTAAATCACTGAGTCGATTATTATTACCATCAGACCAAAGTATAAATCATACATTAAGAAAAAAATCAGGTCATCATGAATATAATGATACTAATAAATAGCAAACATTTATGTAGTGCTTTAAGGTTTGCAAAGCACTTTATAGGTGTCTCACTTGATCCTCACAACAGCTATGTAAGGTAGGTGCTATTATTATGCTTACTTTACAGATGAGGAAAGTGAGTCTCCATGGCCAAATGCATAGAGGAACAGTCTGACCTTGGGAAAGGGACATCTGCCTTGGAGTCATAGGACCTGGATTCAAATTCTGGATCTACAAATTACTACTTATATGACCTATGGCAAGTCACTTAATTTCTCTCAGTTTTCATTTCCTCCCCTATAAAATGAAGACAAAGCTGTTTGCCTTTCCATGCTAAAGTCCAGCTCTAGCTTACTCTCTTCCTGACCATCCTTTCATCCCTGGTGCAATGGCAGCTCATTAGAGGCAGAGCCTGTTTCATTTTGCCCTTGTACACTTAGCACAGTGCTGAGCGTATAACAGGAATTTAATACACACGTATCAAACTGAGTTGAAAAACCCTTAGATTTAGAGGAAGAGGACCAGAGTTCAAATATATGTTCTATTACTCATTCATGCATGCATTCATTCATTCCTCAGGGTGATTCAATCAAAAGACATTTTTAAGTACTTACTATGTGTAAGGCATTGCACCATGCCTTAGGGCTATAAAGTAAAAAAAAAAAAACAGTCCCTGCCTTCAAGAAGATTGTATTCTGCTTGGTTTTGGAAGAGGACCAGGACATCAGGGAAATGATGACATGACTTGCAGTTGACTTGGATTTGAGTGAGGGAGGGCTGTGCAAGGTCACCAGCCTCACTTTCTCCTCTAGAGCTATCTGGGTCCAGAGGCAAGATATTCATCAGGATGACTGGAGATGGCCCAGGATGCAATGGGAGACCCTGGTCTTTTTAGGCTCAGGCCTTTTCATGTACTCACTTAGAGTGAGGTAAAGCCCATTCAGTGAATAGGCCTCTTTAAGAAGTGTGTCAATAAATGGACCCTAATTAGAAAAAAGATTTTTTAAAAAATCAAGCTGGGAGGGGAACACCCTCAGGGTTGCAGTTCCAAAGAGAAACAGCTACCATTGACATTCACTGTAAGACAGGAGGGCCCAAAATACAGCCATTAAGTAGAACTTGGGCAGGGACCCATTGTGGTCCAATCTCTGAGCTTCAGAGTGAACTGTGAGGAAGGAAGGAAGGAAGGAAGGAAGGAAGGAAGGAAGGAAGGAAGGAAGGAAGGAAGGAAGGAAGGAAGGAAGGAAATGAGGGATATAGGAATCTAGCCAGTAAACCCCAAGTTAACTGGGCAGCTTCTGGCCATCAAAACTTACCTTTCTTTGGAGAGGAGAAGGAAAGGGCGAGGGAGAGGGAGGAGGATGGGGAGAAGGAGAGCTGAGTTACCTAACTAGCTGGGTCCTCTCCCTCTCTCCCTTCCTCCCTTCCTTTCTCCCTCAAAGTTCACTCTGTAGCTCAGAGATTGGGCCACAATAGGTCCCTACCCAAGCTCAACTGCAAGTCATGTCATCATTTCCCTGATCTCATGGTCCTCTTCGAAAACGAAGGACAAACATATTCTACTTGGTGAGCGTTGGAAAGATACAACATTTAGCAAAGCTATGACCTTAGCCCAGTCATTCCCCATTCTGAGCCTCAGGGGGCAATGTCAAGAGGCATTCTTGGGATAAAGACTCTAACAACAAAACACAAACCTACAACACTCCCCCTCCTGTACTCCATGATCCAGCCAGACTGACTTGTCTCTGTTCCTCACACTAGACACTCCATCTCTCATCCCTCATCTCTGTGACCCTGCACTGGCTGTCTTCCAGTCCTGGAACACATTCTCTACCTCCACCTCACGGATGGTCTTTTGTCAAGACATAGCTCAACTCTTGCATGAAGACTTTCCTGATGTCCCTAAATGCTAGAGTCTTCCCTCTTAAGTCAGCATTTAACCACTTTGCTTTTGTTTGCATTTATGTGATGTTTATATGTTCTGTATATATTTATATAAGTACATGTTGTCTCCTTCATGAGAATGTTGGCTCCTTGTAAGAAGGAATCATTACAATTCTTTGTATGTGTTTCTCCAGTGCCTGATATTAGGGGCTTAATACATGTTTGTTGGTTGATTTAATAGTCCTACCAAGCTGGAAAATCAGCCAATAAACATTTATTAAGCATCTATTATGTCACTGTGCTACGTTCTGGGGGTACAAAAAAAAGATCAAAGGTGGTGCCTGCTCTCCAGAAGCTCACAATCTACTAAGGGGTATTAGGAAGTCTTCTGAGGACTGGCCTAGCTAGGTTTGGAAAAAACTCATCACCAGAAGACTGACCAATAGAGTTATTTTAGCTATGGCAAAACACAGAACTGTCCTGCAAGTGCAGAGAGAGTCAGAATCTGCATTAGCAAAGGGGTTTACCCACACCAGTGAAATCTCAGATCTTTGAAACATAATACTTTGCTCTAAACCTCCCAGCAACCCTCGAGTCAGGAGGACCTGAGTTTAAATTCAGCCTCAGACACTTGACACTTACTAGTATATGACCCTAGGCAAGTCACTTACCCCAATTGCCTTGCGGGGGGGGGGGGGGGGGGGGTGAACTCCTAGCACAATAGAGACCAAATTTTAAAATGGTAGGGTACTGACCCTGAAATCAAGAGACCTGAGTGCAACTCCAGGCTTAGACACTTACTAGCTGTATAACCCTAGGCAAGTCACTTAATCCTGATTGCCTCCAAAAAAAATTAAAAAATAAATAAATGTGTATATGGCTCATTGTAAAGATGAAATTCTTTACAAATATGTTATCATCTAGGCAAGGTTGAGTGGAGGAAGTAGAATAATTATACTATACATATTTATTATTGGCTCACACTTATAAATCATTCTGTTGGTTGCAAAGCACTTTCTTCACAAGTCCTATGAGCTAGATAGCATAAATACAATTATCCCCATTTTACAAATGAGAAAAATGAGACTCAGTGACTTACCTAATGTCACAGACTATGAACCTGAGTCTCCTGATTGCAAGCTCAATAGCCTTTCTGCTTCGCCACAATGATGCACAATGGTTTAACATGTGGCTTCAATTAGGTGAACATCTGGAAGTGAACACTTGAAGCTTTTTTTCTCAATTTATCAGCTCTTCAGGAGTGAGTATCTTATTGAGATATTTGGTGTTGGTTGTGGCTCACTATTTATAACAGCTCCCTCCATGAAAGGTTCAAAGGGCAACCACATTGGATGATCCTAAAAAATACTTCCCTTACTAATACTTCCCATATTGTGTCTCTGAATTTTAAAACTTGGGGCTTTCTATGTGTTGCCACGCCATGTTGATGGTATTTCACAACAGCTGCTAAGTAATGAAAAATGAATTTCCTCTTTTCTATCTTTCATTGGTTTTCCTGAGAGTCTTAATAGAATTACCATTGCGCATCATGGAGTCGTTCACTTATTTTTATCTCCTTTCTCACTAATGAATGTCAGAACATTTTCCTGGCTTTTTTGATGTTGTTTTGTTATTGGTGCATATCTTGGCTTGGTGCATTAGACCAGTTTCTCATCTTGCCTAATTCTTCTGGTTATCCTTTCTGTAATAAGATTCCCTTAAATCTCAAGAATTCCTATGCTGAAATGCCTTTGCATATTTTGTAGTTTCTGTGTGGGATGTTTTGGGTAGCTAACTACACATATCATGACACAAGTCTTCACTGGGGCAATATTCTCTAGGCCAGGGATTGGGGGTGGGGGTGGGGGTGGGGAGAAAGAGTATCTCCAGTCTATATCTTGCCATTGAACCCACATGAGTCTGGAGGAAAAATGAGACTGGTGACTTTTCACAGCCCTCTTTCACTTAAATCCAGTTCACTTGCAAGTCATGGTATCACCTTACTGACATCATGGGCCTCTTCAAGAACAAAGGACAAACAACAATCCTCTAGGCCAGAAGTGTCAAACGTGAGCCACATGCAGCCCATAGCACTTAGGAGTGAGCCTAAACCAGATTAAAATGTAATTGGGAAATATAAATAAATTAAAAAGTTATAAAATAAAATAAACTTATAAAATAAATAAAATACAACAAAGTATAGATGATATTACATTTTAAAACTAAGTCAATATGTGTCTCACAGAGACCATTACATATGGATTAATGGCTCCCTTCTCAATTTGAGTTTGACAGTCCTGCTCCAGTCAGAGACCATGTACCAGTATAGCAAAGTATTATATAAGACATACTGGAAGGATAGTTCAGATGGACCTTTAATTCTTAAGTCACTGGACAGTTCCCAATATTGAATTAATTTGGATCTAGATGCCTTTGAGCCAGAGATTCCAAGACTCCCATGAAGCTCTCTGATAGCATCTTCCTCCTTTTCTTCATCACCATTGTCACCATCATCCCAGTCAAGAGATATCTCCCAAACTAAAAATCTTTGAGGAGGGTTTAGTCCCATTACTGTACACTAGTTTTTCAATAACTGAATAAATATAATGGCTAGCCAAGCCCATCCAAGACACACATTCATGCTCACTTCAGCAAGTATGTAAAATATATACCATGTACCTCAACATGGTTCCATTTCTCTCCAGTTCACAATATCACTTAAAAAAAGAAAACCAAGAAATATAAAATAACACTTTTACGAATAATACAATAACGTTTATTTGATTCAATTCGTCATGCCTTTGTAAAGAGCTTGCACTGGGCGGGGGGGGGGGGGGGGGAAGAATGCTACTAAATTATAGCCTAGACTTTTAAAGAAAAATAAAATTTTCTAAAGTAAAGCTTTGATGGATCCCTGTAATGGTGGAGCAGGTAGCCTCAGGTTAACCTCAATTCTCCATAAACAGACATTCTCTCTACAAATATCCCAGAGGGACTTCCTTAAATGTAGCAACAGTTTCCTAAAATCTCTGGAGAGCTCTTCCTCTGAAATCCCTTAGGTTTTATATTTGGTGTTTTGGGTAATCAGTTATGCAAATCCTCTCCCAAGAGTACAACATTCAATTCACAGACCACATACAAGCTACAAATCTAATCACAAGTATTATAATATTAGGATGGTAAGATAGCTCACAGAGGAACATAAATAGATAACAGAATCACTCTCAAGGTTCTCCAAAATACACAAATGAATAAAATTATCTGCACATCTCAAGATCATTCCCCTGCTAAAGAAACTCCAGGGGTTGCCTCTTCATCTAGGATAAAATAGAAACTCCTTGGTTTGACTTTTAAAGACTTTCCTATTCTCACTCTGCTTTTCTGAAAATGTAAATAATGAATCACCTGAAGTAGTCCCAGTATTGGAATTCACACTATATAATTCCATTGCACTGAAACCAATTAGCATATTTTATATAATTATACCTTCAAATTGGCAAACTTGAAAACATGCAACCACTTCTGGGGTTTATTTCACATTTCTATCCTCTGCCTACCCTCTACGTTCCAACCAAATTGGCTTGATTGCTGCTCCCTTTACAGGATATCTCATCTCTTATGTCCAACAAGCTTTGACTAAGTGCCTATTATGTGCACAATCTTGTGCCGGGTGTGAGGGATACAAGTATACCCTAACTCCTCACCTTTTCCTCATAAGAAGCCCTAGCTTTCTACAAATCTAAGATCCATTGTAACATTCTATTAGTTGCCTGTTCTGATCCCCTATTACTAATGTCTTTCCTTGGAAATTTCTTTGTACATACAGGGTGTCCCAAAAGTCTTAGTGTTTTTTTCAAACTTTAATAGCACTAGTTTACTAGGTCTATATCTCAAAGAGATCAAAATAAAAGGGGAAAAGGATCTATTTGTACAAAAATATTCATAGCAGCTCTTTTTGTAGTGGCAAAGACGTGGACATTGAGGGGGTGCCCATCAATTGGGAAATGGCTGAACAAATGGTGGTATATGGTTGTAATGGAATATTACTGTGTTATGAGCAATGATGAGCAGTCAGATTTCAGGAAAACCTGGAAAGATATATATGAACTGACGCAAAGCAAAGTGAGCAGTACCAGGAGAACATTGTACAAAGCAACAGCAATACTATATAATGATCAACTGTGAATGATTTAGCTAATATCAGCAACGCAATGATCTAAGACAATTCCAAAGGACTCATGATGAAAAATGTTATCTGCCTTCAGAGAAGGAACTGATGGAGTCTGAATGCAGATCAAAGCAGACTGTTTTTCACTTTCTATACTTTTTAGTATTTTTCTTTCCTTTGAGTCTGTGTCTTCTTTCACAACATGACTAATATGGTAATATATTTTTCATGAATGAACCTATATAACCCATATAAAATTGCTTACTTTCTCAGGGAGGGGAGAAGGGAAGGAGGGAGCAAGAAAATTTGGACCTCAGTTTAAAAAAATGAATCTTAAAAATTACCTTTACATGTAACTAGGGAGACATAAAATATTATGTTCCAATTAAATATTAAATATTAAAATATTAGTTCTAATTCTTTTGGAACACTGTGTTTTGTTGCTACATTTCTATATACATATTATTCCTCACCTCTCCCATAGATTATAATATTGTTGAAGACAGGTAGTGTTTCAAGTTTGCTATTTTTTTATCCCTAGCACCTATTACAATTATACTGATATATGATAAGTGTATATTGAATGAATCAATGAAAAGTATAGGGAGAGAGGGGAAAAAATAAAAATTCCCAGGAAACACTCATTCTTGGTTTGGAAAGCGCTTTCCTTCCCATGGGGACGAGATGAGGAAATAGTCCAGAGTTCCCACACATTATTTCAGAATATCTTCATGTCTGACTGGGAAATGTATCTAAGTGAGACCTTTAGTTAGAGAATAACTTTAGCCTTGCCTCCACCCTCCCAGATTGCTCCACACAAAATCAGAGAGGTTTTCCACAGTTTCTGGAAACCTAGGCAGAGTAGAGACTCTCTGTAGGTAGCACTGGCATCTCCTGCTCAGTAGAGTATATCCCATAACATGAGACTGTTCAAGTTCATTATTCCAACTACAGTAACTGGCACCTTAAGACTCTGTGGACATAGTATTCAGTTACCTGTCCATGTACCTGCCCTTCTACTTACATCACTCCTTTCTAAATTAATGCTTCCTAACATGATCCCTACATCCAGGCACAAGTCTGCAGGCATTCTAACATCCTGAATCCTATACTGATGAATACTAACTCCCTTTTTCACCATATGGACCCTTTAAGTCATTGTGGAAAGATTACAGACAGAGTTAAGGCATGCCCATATTCCACTCTTCAATCACGTGAGTTCATTTTATAATCATAAGTAAAAGGCAGATCCACAGGCAAATTATAGATTAGCCTCTTTCTAAAACCCTAGACCCTTGAGCAAAATAGTCTAGAATTCAGGCTACTTGAGAATAAGGGCCATATTTTCACCTAATTTTTTATCCCCCTCAGCAGTCATCCTCTTTTTATCCTATTTAGTTCTCAAAAAGAAATGCATCCCTGTGGATTACCTATTGACTTAAGAAATCACAAATTAGGTTAGGTGGGACACAAGATTCCAGAGACTGGAGACTGCTATAGGAAACAATTTCTCTGCTTTGCAAGAGATGGAGAGGAGACACTACCTCTGGAGTCACTCTACATGGGAGCCCTGTGTGAACTGTCCCTTGACCCACAGACCCAGGAGCCGGAAGCCAAAAAGACAAGATCCAGTTAGATGCCACAATGACCAAAATGACTGGAAGAAATGAAACAGGAGATTTTTAAAAGAAAAAATAAAATTAGAATAAGAGCTCTGGAGGAAAAAATTCAGAAAATAATTTGGAATAAAAGGTGGAAAACCTTACCCAAGTAGTAGACTCCTTGATTAATTGATTGCTGAAAAAAATAATTAATTGAAAATTGGCCATTGGAAAAAATAGAAGGTGCAATCAGAATTCAGTGACATCATAAGAAAATAAATATTTTAACAAGAATTGAAAAAAAAAATCAAAGAAAATGTAGTCATTTGCTATCGAAAACAATTGACTCAGAAAACAGATTACTTAAGAAGCATTGGATTCCCTGAAAATCATGACCAAACAAAAAATCTGGTTGCTGTTTCAAGAAAATTACCCCAATCTATTAGAACCATAAGGCAAGGTGAAAGTAGAATGAATACATTGATCACCACCTGAAAGCAACCCCAAAATGAAAATACTCTGGAATATCATAGCCAAAATCTAGAGCTTCCAAGTCAAAGAATACTACAGGCAGCCAGAAAGAGTTCAAGTACCAAGGAACCAGTCACGATGACAGAAGACTACACTACAACTGCATTACTGTAGAGAAAATCTTGGAATTTGATATCTGAAAAGGCAAAAGCTAAAGGCTTAAGAATAAAAAAAACAAGAATAACAATCTGCAAAACTGAGTAAAGTCCTACAAAGGTCGGAAAGAAAAATGACTTTTAATAGAAGCCTTTCAAGCCTTCTTGATGAAAAGATAATAGCTGCACAGAAACTTTGGAATGCAAACATAAGAGCCAAGATAAATTTAGAAAGGTAAATACATTTGAGAAATTTGGAAGGAATTAAATAATGATGAAGTGATCATGTTCTAATAGGAAAAGAGGTGAATGCCTTTTCAGAATTCTACTGTCTTTAAAGGTCACAGAGGGAGTTAAGTAACATATAAACACAAGGACCTAGCATGTTTTTGTTCTGTTCTGTTTTATTGAGAGAGAAAAGAAAAAGGAGTAAAGAGAAACATACTAGGAAACAAGTGAGGAAGGAGAAGGAGGAACTAACTACTTTTTCTCAATTGAAATGCTTGAGAAAAAAGAGAATTCAAGCATCAAGGAAAGGAAACATGAGGGGAGCAAGAATCTTGTGAACCTCCATTATATCTGAATGAGACAAATGATGGTTGAACATCTACATATACGCACAGAATTTGGATGAGAAATATATTAAAGTCAATAAGGCAATTGAGAAAGGGAGAATAGTGAAGGTGGTTTAAAAGGGAGGGCAAAGCTGAGGAGGGAAGAGTCAAAAGCAAAACAAACTTCAGCTCCTCTAATTTGTTTCCATGACCTTTTATACCCAAGTCACATATTCATTTGGAGCTTATTGTAGTGTACAGTTGTATAGATGTTACTTTAAATAAACCTACTTTCTACCAGAAAAAAAAAAGAAACCACGAATTGACATTATCTGTTTTATAGCATTTTTGTTTCTTTTGGTAAATATTTCCCAATTACATTTTAATCTGGTTCTCCCCAAACTTGGGAGTTTTGACACCTCTATGCCATAGTTCCTCACACGGTGCTAAGGTAGGATGTATATTCATTGACTGATTAAATAGGAAGTATTTATTAGAATTCCTCCTAATTCTAAATATTGAGACCAAATATTTGAAAATTCTTCAATCCCTTTTTTTTTTTAATTTATTTATTTATTTATTTATTTATTTGTATATTTATTTATTTATTTATTTTAAATGCAATTTATTTATTTAACATATTTGGTTTTCAGCATTGATTTTCACAACATTTTGAATTACAAATTTTCTCCCCATTTCTACCCTCCCCCCCACTCCAAGATGGCTTATATTCTGGTTGCCCTGTTCCCCAGTCAGCCCTCCCTTCTGTCACCCCACTCCCCTCCCATCCCCTTTTCCCTTCCTTTCTTGTGGGGCAAGATAAATTTCTACGCCCCATTGCCTGTGTATCTTATTTTCTAGTTGCATGCAAAAAACTATTTTGTTTTTGTTTTTGAACATCTGATTTTAAAACTTTGAGTTCCAGATTCTCTTCCCTCTTCCCTTCCCACCCACCCTCCCTAAGAAGTTGAGCAATTCAACCTAGGCCACACATGTATTATTATGTATAACCCTTCCACAATACTCATGTTGTGAAAGGCTAACTACATTTTGCTCCTTCCCAACCCATCCCCCTTTATTGAATTTTCTCCCTTGACCCTGTCCCCTTTCCAAAGTGTTTGTTTTGATTACCTCCACCCCCATCTGCCCTCCCCTCCATCATCCCCCCGCCTTTTATTTTTTTTTTATCTTCCTCCCTCTTCTTTCCTGTGGGGTAAGATACCCAACTGAGTATGTATGGTATTCCCCCTCAGGCCAAATCTGGTGAGAGCAAGGTTCACTCATTCCCCCCTCACCTGCCCTCTCCCCTCCTCCCATAGAACTGCTTCCTCTTGCCACCTTTATGCGAGATAATCCACCCCATTCTATCTCTCCCTATCTCCCTCTCTCAGTATGTTACTCTCTCATCCCTTAATTTCATTTTATTTCTTTTAGATATCTTCCCTTCATCTTCAACTCACCCTGTGTCTGCTCTCTCTCTTTTACATATATATATATATAAACACATATATATATACACATACATACACATATATACATATACACATAGATACATACATACATACACATTCACTTATATATATATATATACATAAACATATATATATGTATATATATACATATGCATATTCCCTTCAACTACCCTAATACTGAGGTCTCATGAATCATACTCATCATCTTTCCATGTAGGAATGTAAACAAAACAGTTCAACTTTAGTAAGTCCCTTGCAATTTCCGTTTCTTGATTACCTTTTCATGCTTCTCTTGATTCTTGTGTTTGAAAGTCAAATTTTCTATTCAGTTCTGGTCTTTTCACTGAGAAAGCTTGAAAGTCCTCTATTTTATTGAAACTCCATATTTTGCTTTGGAACATGATACTCAGTTTTGCTGGGTAGGTGATTCTAGGTTTTAATCCTAGCTCCATTGACCTCCGGAATATCGCATTCCAAGCCCTTCGATCTCTTAATGTAGAAGCTGCCAGATCTTGGGCTATTCTGATTGGGTTTCCACAATACTCAAATTGTTTCTTTCTGGCTGCTTGCAGTATTTTCTCCTTGATCTGGGAGCTATGGAATTTGACAACAATATTCCTAGGAGATTTCTTTTTGGGATCTATTTGAGGAGGCGATCGATGGATTCTTTCAATTTCTATTTTGCCCTGTGGCTCTAGAATATCAGGGCAGTTCTCCTTGACAATTTCCTATCTAGGCTCTTTTTTTGATCATGGCTTTCAGGTAGTCCAATAATTTTTAAATTATCTCTCCTGGATCTATTTTCCAGGTCAGTGGTTTTTCCAAGGAGATATTTCACGTTGTCTTCCATTTTTTCATTCCTCTGGTTTTGTTTTATAATATCCTGGTTTCTCATAAAGTCACTAGCTTCCACTTGCTCCAATCTAATTTTTAAAGTAGTATTTTCTTCAGTGGTCTTTTGGACCTCCTTTTCCATTTGGCTAATTCTGCCTTTCAAGGCATTCTTCTCCTCATTGGCTTTTTGGAGCTCTTTTGCCATTTGAGTTAGTCTGTTTTTTAAGGTGTTGTTTTCTTCAGTGTATTTTTCAGTATTTTTTTGGGTCTCCTTTAGCAAGTCACTGACCTGTTTTTCATGGTTTTCTCGCATCCTTCTTATTTCTCTTCCCAATTTTTCCTCTACTTCTCTAATTTGCTTTTCCAAATCCTTTTTGAGTTCTTCTATGGCCTGGGGCCAGTTCATGTTTTTCTTGGAGGCTTTGGTTGTAGGCTCTATGAGTTTGTTGTCTTCTTTAGGCTCTATGTTTTGGTCTTCTTTGTCACCAAAGAAAGAATCCAAAGTCTGAGACTGAATCTGGGCGTGTTTTCGCTGCCTGGCCATATTCCCAACCAACTAACTTGACTCTTGAGTTTTTCAGTGGGGTATGACTGCTTGTAGACTAACGAGTTCTATGTTCTACGTTTGGGGGGGAGGTGCCAGCTCTGTCCGAGCCGCACTCCTCCTTCCCCAAGAACCCCCAGTCCAGGCTGGACTTAGATCTTCAGCAGGCTGTTGCACTCCTGTCAATCCCCTTTTTTAAGTTAGAGGAAATCTCCTGAGAACATGAACTATTTAGACATAATATATTGAAAAAAGTATCGAACTTGGAACAAGGAGAACTGGGTTAAAACTCAGTTTGACTTTTACTAGCTACGAGATCATGGGCAAGTCCCAATTCCATAGCCTCAGCCTCTTCATCAATAGATTCTTAGATCTAGATTTGGAAAGAATCTTAGAGGTCAACCCCCTCATTTTACAGATGAGGAAACTGAGGCTCATAAAGGTTAAATGATCTGTCCATGGTCACACAGGTATACAATAGCAAAGCTGGGTTCAGAATGCTAGTACTTTGGCTCCAAATCCATTATTCCTTCCACATCACCATATATATATATATATATATATATATATATATATATATACACATACACATACATATATATACACACACACACACACACACACACACACATATATGTCCCTGAAGTTTACAGAGCATTCTACTCATAACCTGGGAGATAATACAAATATTATTAGCTCTATTTCATAAATAAGGACACTGGTTCAAAGGGGTTATGGTTGACTTCTCCAGTGTCACATAAATAATAAGTGTTGAATCGAGGACTCAAATCCAGAACTTATTGAGAACCAGGGCTCCTCTGCCTCGCTATGAAATGCAGCTAATAACACTTGGCAGTGCCTACCTCACAAGGTTATAATGGAGAAAGCACCTTGTAAACCTTAAAGACCTAAAGAGATGCAATATCTGACTTAGATCTCAGATTTTGTGTTTTGCAGGTTTTCAGTTTGGTGTTTTAAAAAATGAGAGAAAACTGCCCTGGGCACCCTCAAAAGAAGGCTATCCATGTTTGTGCCTGATAATTTTTGTTACCACTAGCCAAGGGAGGTTAGGAGCTCCTCGTTTTTAGATTGAAACCTTGTGAATCAGCTGCCTCATCTGGAAAATGACATGCTCAACTCCATGATTCCTAAAGTCCATTCCATCTTTAATAGTCTATGATTTTGTGGACTTTTATCCTCTGCCCTGTCTAACCCCATCCCCACCCTCACCCCAGGATGAGTCATCCAGTTATTATACTTTCAGCTAGTTCATTGTCAAAATGCAAAGACTACTTTACTCGAATCTGGGGAATTGGAGGCTCTTCACTGTCTATGGCCAAAGAGAAGTAACTTAAAAGTGTTCCATTTAGGCCAAGCTTGGCATGGCTTAACATTCTGGGCTTTCAAAAAGTCCTCATCAGTTTCACTCCTGAAGCCCTTCAGCCATTCTTTGTAGCCCTGGTCACTGAAAGCTGAGGCTTCTCAGTCCTTTTCATATAATAAAAGAAGTATTTTTCTTGATCTCTAGAGTTCTTAGATTTGGGTCCTTAAAGTTCTCTGTCAATCAGTCTCAAGCACGTCATAAAACTAAATCCAAAAACTTGCTTTTGAACCAATGTAGGTAAAAGGATAGCTTATTAACTTTTCAAAGAATTCCACACATATGCTGCCAGTTTCTAGACAGAATAAAAAGGCTTCCAAATTACACATCCCTAGCATTGGTCTTACCAGCAGGAGACTGTGGAAACCTCAAATCACCTGGCACCTGAAGGAGTCTAATGCATAATTTTATATATGGATCTCATTTATTTTTCCCCTTGTCCTTTTTTTAAATTCACACCAAAATGGCTAAGAAGTGGAATCGAAGGGATGCCCATCATTTGGGGAGTGGCTAAATAAGCTGTGGTACATAGTTTTAATGGAATATTATTGTTCTATAAGAAATGAGAAGCAGGATGATTTCAGAAAAACCTAGAAAGACTTACATGAGCTGATGTTAAGTGAAGTAAACAGAACCAGGAGAACATTGTACACAGTAACAACAGCATTGTTCAAAAAAGAACTGTGAATGACAGCTATTATCAGCAATACAATGATCCAAGACCATCTCAAAGGACTAAT
The DNA here is from genome assembly GCF_011100635.1 of Trichosurus vulpecula. NCBI lineage: Eukaryota > Metazoa > Chordata > Mammalia > Diprotodontia > Phalangeridae > Trichosurus > Trichosurus vulpecula. The sequence continues at coordinate 282,770,138 of NC_050575.1, forward strand.
GATGAAGCATACGATCCACCTCCAGAGAAAGAACTGATGTTGTTTGAATACAAACTAAAGCATCCCATTTTCACTTTCTTTCCTTCATCCTTTTTTTTCTTTTATTCAAGTCTTCATGTATAAAATGACTAATATGGAAATGTTTTGCATGATTGCAGGGAGGGATAGAATTTAGAATTTAAAACTTCAAAGAAAATATTAAAAAGTTATTTTAAGATGTTATTGGGAGATGTGTGTGTATATATGTGTGTGTGTGTGTGTGTGTATGTATACACATATACATATATACATATGCATATGAAAAAATTCACACCAAAACCTTTTTTGGTTATAGAAAGATATTTCCTTCCAATACCTGGCCAATAGCCTGGTGTAGACAAAATAAACACCAAATCTGTATGAGAAATTAGTTCAACATTTTTCCAAAATTTCTGTGGTCAGCTGCCTTCCCTGACATGGTCTAAGATCACATTATGCAAAGGCAAGATGCGTTAGTGAAAAGAGCCCTGGATCTGGAATGAGAAGTTCTGGGTTGGAAGTCCCAGATCTATCATTATTAGCTACATAACCTTGGCAGGGATGGACTGGAGCCAGCTGAAATTTCCTAGAATGGCCAATTGCTCAATTTTTAATGTGAGCATCTACCCTTCAGAAATCAACAAATACTATAAAAAGGTGGCTTGCTTCATTGTTTTGTTGATTGTTTGGAATTAGGAAAGTGCTAACAATGCAGCTTAAAATTAAAAATGTGCCCTGCCAATGTTGTTGGTGTTGTTTTCCCAAAGAGATGGTTGTTAAATATTTATTAGCACACCCAAAAACCTGGGGCAAATCACTTAGCTTCTTAGAACCTCAGTTTCTTCATTTGCAAAATGAGAATAATAATATTAACATTACATACGTCACAGGCTTGTTATGAGGAACAAATAAAACAATGTACATAAAGCGCTTTGGAGAAAAAAAGTACTGCACAAATGTGAATTATGATTCCTTTACTAAAGTACTGCGTCAGTATCTCATCATGGAACAAAAATTACCCCAGGGTCTCGGAGACTGCTAGTGAAGCTCAGATTTTTAATGGGCCCTTCCAAGTTATAAAGGTTTTGAGAATATATTCTGAAATTCTGTTCTACACCTCTTTTCTGAGCACCAGGCTTACTAAGTTCACAGAAGTGCATCATAAGAAGGTTGGTACAATGAACAGGCCTCTCTTTAAGAAGTGAGTCAATGGATGGCCCCTTTAATTAGAAAAAGCTTGGAGGGGAAGACCCTCAGGGTTGCAGTTCCAAAGAGAAACAGTTACCATTGACATTCACTGTAAGACAGGAGGGCCCAAAATACAGCCATTAAGTGGAACTTGGGCAGGGACCCATTGTGGTCCAATCTCTGAGCTTCAGAGTGAACTGTGAGGAAGGAAGGAAGGAAGGAAGGAAGGAAGGAAGGAAGGAAGGGAGTGAGGGATGGAGGAATCTAGCCAGTAAACCCCACGTTAACTGGGCAGCTTCTGGCCATCAAAATTTACCTTCCTTTGGAGAGGAGAAGGAAAGGGCGAGGGAGAGGGGAGAGAGAGGAGGAGGGGGAGAAGGAGAGCTGAGTTACCTAACTAGCTGGGTCCTCTCCCTCTCTCCCTTCCTCCCTTCCTTTCTCCCTCGAAGTTCACTCTGTAGCTCAGAGATTGGGCCACAATAGGTCCCTACCCAAGTTCAACTGTTATCTCTGGGCAGTAGTTCTCAAACTGAGTTCCAAAAAACTAAGCTGTTCCATGAAGAAATAAATTACCATTTAGATAAAGACAGGCAATAAAATCATGAGCTTTGCTGCCTGTGATGTTCATTCATGCAGGAGACAATAGTTAATGCCTAACTTTTACATAGCACTTACTATGTGCCAGAGACAGTGCTAAGCACTATTTTCATTTTTGTCTGTTTATTTCAAGCACCTAGCCCATTACCTGACACATAGGAGAATAATAAATGCTTATCAAATTGAATAAATATTATTCAAGAGAATGGAAAAAATCCTCAAAATTTCAGGCTTCTAAGTAGGTTTTCCAGAAGTGATAGGCTATTGCAGATCCCTCTAACTACTCTTAAAAAATGTCAAAAGTCTAGGATGCTCCCCAGTTCACTGTGAAAATGCATGATTGCTCTCTGGTATAGTTCCCTCTTGAACAGAGATAAAAATGGAGGATTAAAAAAACTATTATAAGAAACTAAATATAAAAAAATAAAAAAAGAAACTAAATATCATGATCATCCTTCTAAGCACTGACCAATTCTGGTTTGGATGAATTTGCCTATCTTTTATGAATGAGTTAATGAAAAAGCACTTATTAAGCTCATGTTATGTACAAATATTGATCTAGACATTGGGGACAAATATAAAGTGAGACAGTCTCTGCTTTTAAAAAGCTTTCATAACAAAAGTTACATGATAATTTTAGTATATATTTAAAAGGAGTAGCAAGTTGTATATAATAGATTTGTAGTTTCATGTTATGTAAACACTTGTTTTATTTCATAAGCTCATAATAAAATTTTTAAAAATACAAATAGAGAGAGGGTGGTGGCCAGGGAGGGAGTTTTAGTCACGGGAATCAGTCATAGGAATTGTAGCTGAAGATGCATGGCAGTTGATTTTCACTGTTTCCAATGGTAGTATTGATTTTATTACTCTTCCCACAGCAAGTGGTCAATGGTGTAGGAAGGGGAAAGGGAGGGTCAGAGGTGCATAATATGAATGGCAAGCTGTTTGGTTTGGATGAATATGATGTCTGTTCTGGGGCTGTCTAGATGTCATGACCTAGATAAGCCTGCATCATTCATTCATTCACCAATAAGGACAGCTTAGCCTTACAAATGGAGCTCCATAACTACCCCATGGATTCTGGGGGAGTCTGGTGACTATTGATCTATATTGGAAGAGGGAAATAGCAAGGCAGATGAGAAGATGCCCCAGATGAGTGAATGTTTCTATTGAAAAGCTTGCTTTCCTCTAGGCTAGACTTAGGCTGAATATCACTTATACATAATAGGGCTTTGGTAAGTATTTGATGAAGAAATGAATGAATGAATGAATGAATGAAAAAATATTAAAAAGAAGCCAAGGTTTGCTTTTGACACCCTTCCTCCCTCAGGTACAATATATCCTCATCCTGACCTCAGGCTAGATAGACTTTTATTCTGTCCTTTTCTTACCCAAGTACCTTATCCCACCAAGGCCTGCTCTCCAGAATAGATTCTCACCCTACTAGGGATTCTTAACCTTTTTGTGTCATGTTAAAGTCTGTGAACTCAGAATGGTTGTAAATGCATAAAATAATAAGACTACAAGGAACCAAATAATATGGAAATAGAGTTATTAAACTTTTTTAAAACCAAGTTCATGGATGCCTAGTTGAGAACCTGTACATATGAACCTTTGCTGACCTCTTTCTTAATTCTAACCTGTGTCCTCACATGCTGTCTTATGGCACTACAACCTAATTGCAGCAAATCAAATAAATTTATTGGAACTAAGTTGTTAATGACTGATAGTGGCCCAATCATCACCCCCTCCAAAAGACATTTGTAATTTTTCCCAGAATCTTCAACATCTCAAAGTAGTTTCTTATGGGAGAATTTTAGGCGCTGCCAGAAATTTAATTAATGGGAGGGTTTGTTATGTTTTACCTTTATTTGTTTGATACGCATAAAATGATACTACAGAGGTGATCCACTCTAAATACAAGTAGATTTGGTTCTAATGGATGATTGTGACCCGCCAGCAAAGCCATCCCCTATAAAGGACTAGTTAGTGATTTCTAAGCTGGGGACACAACCCTGCCTAGGCATCTAGGTTGCCTTCCTGACTCTGTATCTTTCTCACTACATGACTCAAAAGGATACTGTGTCCATGACTCAATCTGTAAGAAGTGGATAGTGATTCTTCCTGCTTATACTCTTAAAAGGAAGAGTGATGAGTTTGTCTATAACTGTCCTTAAACCACCTGAATATCAAAAAAAATCATAAAAAAGAGTGGAGGGAACAAAGTGGTTTCTGCCTTTGGAAACTTTTTTCTTTTTTTTCCCCTCAAGAATATATATTTCTATAATTTTCATGAAAAGCAGTGGTGATGATGGCCCTGGCACTGAACTGATGATTTGAATTTGGAATTCATGTTGTCAGGATAAATGCAAAACACTTTACTACTTGACACTCCAGAAAGAATTTAATAGAAATACATCAAACTCCTAATAGTATGGATTTATCCATTTTTATTAGGAAATTCAGAACAATTTATTGTTTGCCATCACGCTAAGTTGGCACTGAGTCTTTCATAGCATAGAGTGACTAATTGATTTAATAAGGTCATAAAATGCAATGGCCTGAATATTATACTTTGATTGCTTCCTCCCAGCACCTCTATCTCCACATCCCAAAGCTGAGACTGACTCATGAAGATGCAAAATGCCAATCATAGCATAAAAAGAGTTGTTGTCATTAGAGGATAAAAATGATATTTTTGTTACTCACACTTTTCTTTTACCGCTTTTCACTTTGGGTTGCTTAATTTCACGCAGTAGAGACTCATTATAATGCTGATGGGGGAGATGCTTGGCTCTTTCTCCAGATGGGGCTCCATGCTCAGTCACTTAGTAGTATAGATTTGAAGCTAGGAGGGACCTTAAAGGTTATCTTGCCCAACCCTGCCTCATTTTATGATAAGAAAACTCAGACCCAGAAAGGTCAGTGATTTATTTGTCCCGTTTGGAAGGAAGTAGGGTCAAAATAGAGTTATAAAGGGAGCAAGGAGAAATGGCCCTAGGGATGAAGGCAAAAGTCATTTTTGTGAAGGTCTGAGCTTCACCTTGACTTTACACAATTTACTGCACCCTGTTTCCTCTGTGTGTATGTGTGTGTGCGCGTGTGCGTGTTTATGTTGGCTATGTTTACCTACACCTGTCTTCTAGGTTCCCTGAAATTGGTCAAAACTGAACAGCTCCAATCAGTACCACAGGTAGCTTTTAAAGAACTAAAGAAATTCTTTTTTTTTTCCCAATGGACATCTTCAATTAGCCTCTGAATACAGTCACAGGAGAAAGTCACAAACTCAGGTATTATGGGGAGTAATGAGGTATGTTAGGACTTAAAGGAGACCATATTCTCTACAAATATACCAGAATGTACAATGAAAAACCAAGAATAAAAGGCTTAAGTTCCTTTACCCAATAAGGACTTCTGGAATCCTGGAGAAGCTCTAAGCAGAGAAAAGCCAGAGAAGGCAGAAGGCAAAGCATATAAGCAGCCAGGACCCACTGAAGGAGACAGGACTAGACACCAGGGCTGAGAACAGAAACCAGGCAAACTGAGTACAGGTCGCAGTAGGAGACAGGACCAGGTCAGTACCTAGGCAGTACATTACCCAGAAGTCTTGTCCCTGGGTCACATCAGGAGACTGGGCCAGATCAGTAGCCAAGCAGGTTAGTGCCCAGAAATCCCACATCTGAGCCACAGCAAGAGGAAGGACAAACTGGGAGGTTGGGGCGCAGGGAAAGGGAATGACCTGGGGTCTTACAGGAGGCCAGTTACTAGCACATTTGTCAATATCTGATTAGGATCTATTTGGGTCTCAGCAAGAATTATGCTTCAGATGAACTCTAAAAAGTAGCATTAGCAATAATGATTTCAGACAAGGTTTACAATCAAAATAGACATGAGTGAAGAGATAAACAGGGAAATTACTTATACTTACAGGCACCATAGATAGTTAATAAATAGTGATAATATATATGTACCAAATGGCATAACAAAGTAATACTTTTGTTTTAGAAAAGTAATTGAATTGTAGGGAGACATAGACAGTAAACCTAATGGGAAACCTCAATGTATCCCTTTCAGAATTAGTTAAATTTGACAAAAAATATAAACAAGCAATGATTTAAAACCTGGAGTAGAACTTTAGAAAAGTATGATATGATAGATCTCTGGTAATTACTGAATAAGAATAAGGAAATATGTATGTGTGTGTGTATACATTTATATGTATATGTACATATGTATACATATATACATATATTCTAACCTGTGCATTGCACTTTTTTCAAAAATTAACAATGTAGTGGTGCATAAAAGTCTCATAAATTTATATTCAATAAAGGCTTTTGAATAAAGGATTAAATTCTAATTGGAGACTAAATTTTGTTGTTCAGTCGTTTTTCAATTGTGTCCATCTCTCATGAGCCCATTTGGGGTTTTTTTTTGGCAAATATACTGGAGTGGTTTGCCATTTCCTTCTCCAGCTCATTTTACAGATGAGAAAACTGAGGTAAACAAGATTAAGTGACTTGCCCAGGGTCACACAGTTAGTAAGTATCTGAGGCCAGATTTGAACTCAGGAAGGTAAGTCTTCCTGATTCTAGCCACTGCATCAAAGAACAAGTAACAGAAACTAAAGAATATTTCATTAAACAAAACAGCTGTGACACAACATACCAAAATTTTGACCTAAAGCAGTCCTCAGGGGAAAATTTATGTCTCTCAACACTTCCACTGACAAAAGAGAAAATCAAAAACTATGGTCAGTCTCTCCCCCATGTTATGGACATTCTTTGTTATAAGAAGTGTTAGCAAACATATCACAGAATCTCAGAAGTAGAAGGAACAGATCTCAGACACCACCTCATCTAGCTCATAAGAAGGCAACCTCCCTGGTACTCAATTGCTTCATCTGTGAAATGAACATATTGGACTAAATCATCTCTAAGGTTCCTTTCAATTCTAGCTCTGTGATATTATCTGAACATGAGTCACCACCATATTGACAAAAACCATTATCTGACCTTAAGTATCCTCCACAAAGTTCTAAGTTGATGTATCTTCATGATATGGAGGTAACCATGGATTTATGAAGACTTTATTTATGCCAGTGGAATTTGCTGAAAAGTATGACTACACCCCCACCCAACAAGAGACTGAATCTGCTTTTTGAGGACCAGCCCAGCTAAGTCTGGAGAAACTCATCAAACATAGATAGGCTGGCTACTCAGTGATACTATCTCAAACTGCAATTTGATATATGCAGCCATCCCATTCCAGGCATCCTGTCTCCCTTCTCTGTGCCCTAGAATCCTCTCCCTCCTTAATGCCCTTCAACTCTCAATTTCACTCCCGTCTCCTTCAAGAGGCCTTTCTTTATTCCCCTCAGTTGTTAACCACCCCACCCCAGCCAAATCATTGTGTATTTATTTTGCATATAACCTATATTTACTCATCTGTGAATGTGTTGCTTCCCTCTAGGAAAATATAAGTTCCTTGAGAACAGGGATTATCTCACTTGTTTTATTTGTACCATTAGTACATGGCATAATACTTGGCACATAGCAAGCTCTTGTTACATGCTTATTGATTAGGCATTGATATTACAAAGAGAAAGATATAATCCTTGACCTTATGAAGCGTGTACACACATTAAAACAACAACAATAACAACAAAACAAAAACCAAAACCCTTGATGCTGGATAGGAAAAACCAGTGCTAGGCTGAAATACAAAGGGCCCAAGAAAAATTTATAAGAGAGAAACTTATAGGCAGCAGGATCAAGGAAGAGGCTCAACCAGTCTAAATCTTAAGGGGAAAAGAGTTCAGATTAAAAGGGAGTAGCACATTCCAGGCTTGGAATAGAGACCACACAAATGCTTAGAGGCAAGAGAGCAGAGAGAGTTTGGAAAGTATCTCCTAGTCTTGTCTAGCTGGAATATGATTGTCTAAAACTAGTTATGTAAACAAAATCGAACGGCAGTAATAAGCAATTCCAAATAAAGTATGAAATGAAATAACTTTCAAGGAAACCACATAAAAAGTAGGAAAAGTTAGGAGAGATGCTGTGGCATAGTAAATAGGGAGCTGGCGTTGGAGCCAGGAAGACTTGGGTTTCGTCTCCTGCCTCTGCCACATACAGGCTCTAGTCAAGCCAACATCTCTCACTGTTCTAGATGTCTTCTAAGTCTATAAATTGCAGAGAAGATGCAGTTCTGAATAGGGAGAGGGAATGTCCTTATCTGGGAGGTCCCTACATTCTACCATTAATTTCAAGGGTTCAGTTCCTACCCGATTGTTCTGATTAATATGAAAACATTCACCGACGTCACCCACTATTAGTTGTTGTCTTGTATATCTTTCAATAAAATAGCTAAAAAAAATTCACGTACTTGGCTAACTACATAAATTAAATTAATTGAATAATGAATTAGTAAAATAATTATTATTTAAAATTCTGCTTTATCTGCCAGGACAGACAAGTGTTTGCTTGTTTTTAAATAATAAAGCATATTTAATCACACTGCTTTCATTTAAAATTAATATTTTAGTGAAAGTTAAATGGCTTTGGTACCATCAATAAATAAAATATTTTTAAATTGTTTATTTCTTCATCTCTTTTTTAATATCCATTTTTGTGTTTCATAATGTATGTTTAGTACAGTAGTATACACGTAAGATTTATAAATGAACAAAAAATTTTACTAATAGTAGTGCATTGTCATGACCCCATATGGGGTCACAATCCACACTTTAAGAAGTACCGAAAGTGTCTCAAGTGGAAAAGTTTAAGAAGCCCTGATTTAGAGGACACTGGTTCTGGCACTGAAAATTTCGATGATTGCCCATGGTCACACAGCTAGCATGTGTTAAGGGCTAGCCTGCTATAAAGTAAGCTGCCTCTTATCAGGTCTTTACACTAAGCAGAAATCCTCCTTGCCAATTATACCCACTACTTCTAGTCTCCCTCCCAACCTCAAGTAATAGAGAATGAAAAGATGCATTGCCAAATTCAAATCAATTATTTCTGAGGTTTTAAAAATAGTGTTTGAGATGCCTAGACTAGGTGGCTCAGTGGGGAGAGCTCTGGACTTACAATCAGGAAAACCTAAGTTTGAATCTTATACATTCACTGTATTTTAAAAAGAATCTTTTTTTCCATTCCTGTGATTTCATTGGTGGATGGAACTCCTAGTGAGAAAATTTTCTCTACCATTGAAGATCAGCAACTGTTTAGTCATCAGTCCACAAGCATTTATTTAGCACCTACTATGAGCCAGGAACTATGCCGGACACTGAGAATACAAAGACAAAACAAAACATTCCCTGCCCTCAAGGAACTTATATTCTATCACTATATAAAAGATACATCCAAAATAAATACAGGATTGTTTGGATGGGGGAAGCACTAGCAGCTAGTCATCAGAAGATGCTTCATGGAGAAAATGGCATCTGAGCTGAGTTTTGAAGGAAATAAAAGACTCTAAAAGGTGGGGGTGAGTTAGTAGGGCATACCAGGTATGACGAACAGTACATAAAAAGGAAAGACAAAGTGTTATATATGGGGAACTGCAAGAAGATTACTCTGGCTAAACCATAGAGTGTGGGAAGAGGAGTAGCATATCAGAGTTGAAAAGGTATGCTGGAAACAGATTGTGAAGGGTTTTGAAAAACAAATGAAATTTATATTTGATCCTAAAGACAATGAGGTAGGGAGGAGTAATATAGTTAGCCCTATACTTTAGGAAAATCCCTTTAGTAGCTGCGTGGAGGATGGACTGAAGTAGAGAGAGACTTGAAGCAGAGAGACTAATTAGGAGGCTATCAAAATAGTCAAGGTAAAAGGTGAGGAGGGTCTAAACAAGATTGGAAGCCATTTGAGCAGAGGGAAGGTACGAATCCTAGAGATGTTGTGGAGGTATAAATGTCCAGATTTGCAAAATTTCTGTAACTAGGAGTCCTTGAGGGTTGACTGAGGCATTGAAAGATTACTTGATTTGCCTAAATACACATCTAGGGGGCAGCTAATGGCTCAGTGGATAGAGTGCTGGGCCTGGAGTCAGGAAGAGCTGAGTTCAGATCCAAGCTCAGCTACTTCATAGTTGTGTGACCCTGGGCAAGTCACTTAACCTCTTCCTGCCTGACAAAATGGATCCACTGGAGAAGGAAATGGCCAATCACTCCAGTATTTTTGCCAAAACTCCAAATGGGGTCACAAAGGGTTGGACATGATTGAAATAACTGAACAACAGGATCAGCATAACCAGCCCATGTTACATATAACTCAATAATAAAGTCAACAAGAATGAAAACATTAATAATAATAACAACAATAGATAGCATGTACATAGAACTTTACAAATGTGATCTCATATTTAGGCTTCCTGATTCTGAGTCTTGGCTGCCTCTCTCTCCTTTATGACAAGTTGCTGCTCATTCCATGGGTTTCTGAAATCTGATTTCAATGGTTTAGCACTCTAGAGAAAAGAGCTCACCAATGTTCTTCTAATCAACAAATTCAATGGCTTATCCTTGATTATCATTTTATGTGACTTCTGTTTAGTATGTGACCATTTTGTCTTTATTAGCTTCTGTGACACTACCCTGAATTCTCTTCTTAACTCTCTGAAGACCTTCCCTATCTTTTTCACTGCTCTGTATTCTTCCATCTTCCTTCAACACTGAGCCTTTAGTCCTCAAAAAGGATTTGCTTCGGTTCTGTTGATTCTCCACTTTGAGCTAATCCCTTCTTATGGAACATTTAGAAGATAAGTCCATGGAATATTGTCTAACTTGCCTATCATTATGGTAATTATCTCTCAGATGAGGAGACTGGGGTAGCATTCTGTATAGAATTGTTATCTATGGACAATATTTCTCAAACTGAGTTCCAAAAAACTAAGCTGTTCCATGAAGAAATAAAGTATCATTATGGATAAAGACAGGCAATAAAATCATGAGCTTTGCTGCCTGTGATGTTCACGCAGGAGACAATAGCTAATGCCTAACTTTTATATAACACTCACTATGTGCCAGAGACCGTGCTAAGCACTTTATGATTATTATGTCATTTGATCCTCATAACAACCCTCGGAGGCAGATGCCATTATTATCCCCATTTTACAGATGAGGAAAATGAGGGAAAAAAATTAAGTGATTTACCCAAGGTCACATAGGTAGGAAGTATCTGAGGCTGGATTTGAACTCAGGTCTTACTGACTCCAGGCCCAGCACTCTATCCACTATACCACCTTGGTGCCTCTATAAGGAACTGCCTCCATCTAGGAGATATGGAAGACCATCAGATATTGGTAAAAAAAAAAAAGCAACCATATGCTGGAAAAATTGCCTGTTATTATCCTAGAATCAGTCATCAGAAGCACCCCCCACCAATATGGATTGTATAATCAGTAGATCTTCAGTCTATCTCAGCAGGGTGCCTATATAATAATCACTGTTCATTCATTTCTTAGATTGAGGGTGTGTTTTTTCTTTTATAAAATTTTCTACTAAAATTCACTATAAACAATTAGACAAAATGGTAAGTTTGAGGCAACAATAAACTAAAACTGCTAACCCTGGAGACTGACAATGAAACAAACATCTACAAATCTAACTGCAATACTGAATCCCAAATGAAAAAAGAAACACAAATATGGCAACAGCCCTCTCCAATCTGAGTTGGATGCTAGTGTGTCTCATACATATTTGGGAAGTATGTGACCCAATTTGAATTGATCATCTCGTGGCTTTGGAAAAATTACAAAAGCATTTGCAGATGAAGCATCACACATTTAACAAAAAAATTCTCTAGTTGGTCAAGTAAAAAGCCAACTTTATTCTTAAGTTCATGAAAATTGTTCTGGGTATCTGAATTAGAAACTCCTGCATAACCCAATCTGGCAATCTCAGGTTGAGAAAGAAATGAAATAGGATATTATTAGAAATCTCTACTTTTGGTTTAAGATGTTTGTTACTGTTGTGTTTTAGTTGCACCATAAGCAGCATTTCCTGGTGTCCACATTTCATCATATTTGCATGGAGTAACTCTCTTTCTGCTTTTCTTTCACTTTAAGACTTTCACAAGGCCCTTATAAGTGATGCTGAAAGTGATCTCTTCAGTATGGCTGTCTCTTGAATGTTATGAAGTTGTTAGAATGCTAAGTTTAGATCTGTTCCATGAAGCAATAGTATTTGACCAGTTCTTGATCTGTATTCCAATTACCGCTCCCCCCAAGCCTCCACCCCCCTGCCCATGCTTGGTAAATAGAATGGCTGGATTCAAAGAAGTGAGCTCTCTGGTTACTGTTATAAGCTACAGAACTCAGCTTAATAATTGAGGCCCAGGCTGCTCAAGCTGGGAAATGGATGTCAGTTTTTTTATGGATTACTGTCAGCCAGTTTCTAAGAAACATGAATGAATGAATGGATGAATGAATGAATGAAAAAACATTAATTGAGCACTTAGTATGTGCCAAGCAATGAGTTAAGCATTGGAGATACAAATATAAAAGCCAAGATGGCATATTCTAAAAGGGGGAGGCAACCAAATCAATGTGTATGTATATATATATATATATATATATATATATATATATATACACAGATGTATTTGTGTGTAAATATATGTGTGTTACATATATATGAGGGGAGAGATACAGAGAGAGACACAGAGCACGAGCGAGAGAGCACGAGCGAGAGAGAGAGAGAGAGAGAGAGAGAGAGAGAGAAGGAGGGAGGGAGAGATTTTAGAACTGAGGACAAAAGTTAGGAGTAATAGGACAGCTCATGTCCATTGCTTCCACGACACTCTCTATTCATCTCATCCTCTGCAGTCCTATTCTCTTTTTGCCTTCAATCTTTCACAACATCAGGGTCTTTTTCCAACGAGTCCTGTCTTTTCTTTGTGTGATCAAAGTATTTAAGCTTCAGCTTCAGTATTTGTCCTTCCAATGAGTATTCTGAATTAATTGTATTGTTAATTAATAAGTATTGACTCATCTGATCTCTTTGCTGTGCAAGGGACTCTCAAAAGTCTTCTCCAGTACCATAATTTGAAAGTATTGATTCTGTGGCACTCAGCTTCCCTTGTAGTCCCACGCTCAAAGCCATATCTTACTACTGGAAAAACCACAGCTTTGACTATATGGACCTTTGTTGGCAAGGTGATGTTCCTGTCATGGCTGCAGTCACTGTCTATGGTGATCTTTGTACCCAAGAATGTAAAATCTGACACTACTTCTACTTCAGTGTCCTATATTTGCCAGGAAGTGATGGGACCAGTCTCCATGATCTTAGTTTTTTTCAATGTTAACTAAGTTTCAAGCCAGCTTTTATATGCTCCTCTTTTACCCTCATCAAGAGGCTTCTTAGTTCTTCTCCACTTTCTGCCATCAGAATGGCATCATCTGCATATCTGAGAACGTTGATATTTCTCCCAGCAACCTTAATTCCGGCTTTTGATCCATCCAGCTTGGCATTTCCCATGATGTACTCTGCATGTAAGTTAAATAAAGTGATGATATACAGCCTTTTCATACTTCTTTTCCAATCTTAAACTAATCATGGGTTAAATGTTCACTTCTAACTGTTGCTTCTTGAATTGCATACAGGTTCCTCAGGAGACAAGTAAGATGACCTGGTACTCCCATTTCTTCAAGGACTTGCCAGATTTTGTCATGATCCACACAAAGACTTTAGTGTAATCAATGAAGCAGAAATAAATGTTTTTCTAGAACTCTGTTGTTTTCTCCATAATCCAGTGAATGTGGGCAATTTGGTCTCTAGTTCCTCTCATCTTTGAAAACCAGCTTACTCTTCTGGTACTTCTTGGTTCACATGTTGCTGAAGCCTAGCTTGTAGAATCTTATGCATAACTTTGCTGCCATGTGAAATGAGCACAATTGTTCAGTAATTTGAACATTATTTGGCATTGCACTTCTTTGGGTTTGGGACATAAACTGATCTTTTCCAATCCAGTGGCCACTGTTGGGTTTTCCAAATTTGCAAGCATATTGAGTACAGCACTTTAACAGCATTATCTTTTAGGATTTTAAATAGCTGCACTGGAATTCCTTCACCTCTACCTCATTTTCACTAGCAGTATTGTTAGTAACACTTCCTAAGGCTCACTTGACTTCATGATTTCTAGGAGATACGGTTCTAGATCAATAACTACACCAACATGGTTATCAGTGATGTTAAGGTCTTTCTCATATAGTTCTTTTGAGTATTCTTACCACCTCTTCTCAATTTCTTCTGCTTGTTACATCCTTGTCATTTTTGTCTTTTATCATGGCCATTTTTGCATGAAATTTTCCCTTGATATTTCTAATTTACTTGAAGATATCTCTTGTCTTTACCATTCTATCATTTTCTTTTATTTCTTTGCATTGTTCATTTATCTCTCCTTACTATTCTCTGCAATTCTGCATTCAGTCAGATATAGCTTTCCCTTTCTCCTTTCCCTTTCCTTCTTTCCTCAGCTGTTATAAAATTTTATAACATTATAAGCCATTTTGCTTTCTTCCTCTTCTTTTCCTTTGGTACCTTTTTCTGTTACTGCCTCCTGTACAATATTGGCAGTCACAACTATAGAGCTGTTTTGTGGTTTTTGTTGTTGTTGTTCTTGTTGTGGATTCAAGCTCATCCTTTGTATTCCAAATGTACCTATCCCTTTAACTTTCCTAATTAAAGGAAACAACTGTATAAAAGGTAGTAGCACTGACTGCCTGTACTGAACCTTTAAAATTATGCAAAGATGGAGGTTCAAGGGCAGACTTCTTACCTGCTATTCCAGATCTTCGCTCTCTGGCTCTTTGCTAATAATAAAAAAATTTAGCTGTTTTGAAAGGTTTTGTAGTACACTAGAGAGAATGCCAGCTAGAGAGTTAGACAACCTGGGGTCTTATTTCAGTTCTGTGACCATCTGAGTGACATTACAGAGTCAACTACTAACTCAATATGCACTTCTAGGAAATAAATGAGCCAACCTAAATGATCTCAGAGGCAAAAACCTTTTCTAACATTTAGGCTATAGAAAAAAGGAAGAAGAGTTAGTGAAGTCAGAGAAAGAGAAGACAGAGGTAGGAGAAGGACCAGGAGGAGAGGTCTAACATTAGAGGAAGCTAAGAGGGAGATTCTAGTGCATCAAAGACTGGGGACCTTTCCTTGTCGATGCTGGATAAAGGGGTTCCCCAGAATATACCCAGGGACAAGGGAGATGGGGAAACAATAAGGAATCTGACCTGAGCTTGCTTTCTTCCCTTTCTTTATCTACTCGGAGCTGTTGCCATGTAACTGCATCCTGGACTGAGGGCAATGATGACGATGATACTCTTCAGTTGAACCGAGGCAAAGGTCAAGAAAAATAGGACTCAATATTCCTGTGCTTCCCCATGTATCTTTCTGCCATATCATGGGAACATTCTTTTAGTTGGCATAGAGACATGGGCAGTGAGAAACAGGGATTTCACATGAAATCCATTCCCATTTTTACTGTGAAAGCCATGAGTAAGAGTTCTCTGGGAAATGTGCAGAAGCCATTGGACTTCCCCAGTGAGGCATTATGGTCCCCATCTGCCCTGGGAGCAACTCAGTCCTGCCAATCCTCAAGCTTTTGGTTTGCTTAATAGAAACCATGTATCCTCTTACTCGTGGGGCTACTGCCTTTATGATGCTGGCCTTTGCAGGCTCTTGTCTTCAATATATGCCAAGAATGGTTTCCAAGTGAAATAAATTTAATTCACATCTTGCTGGTTTGGCCACGAGGCAATCTAGCTTTTGCTCAGCAGGGCCAGCTGGTGCCTGGAGGACAAGAAAGGTTCATGTTGAAGGCTCAGCTGAGATATTGCACAGATGCCACTGGTAAGTCTTTACTAATTAATTAAATGTGCTGGCATTTCTTACTAGTCATTGGTGAGACCATGCTTGGAATGAATGCTCAGGTCCTGAGTAAAAACCAACTAGTAAGAATAATCAAAAGAGACATGTAATTCAAAGAAAGAGAAATATTCCAGACATTTTTCAGTCCTGGCCAAACAGAAAGAGGAACCATTCAACAACTCAAACAAATGGAGGCAAAGGTGAATTTTACTCCGGGGACTTAAGAGGCTGGTTCTGAACTCAATGGTGTATGCTAATGTATAAAAGTTTATAATTCAATCTGACACTTATTTAGCATCTACTGTATACATGGCACTGTGCATATTGCAAGGAGAAATACAAACTTTAAATAAGACAAAGTTCCTGGCATCACAGAGATTAGTCTGGTAGGGAGATGCCATGTATATGAATAACCATAATGCAAGATCATTTTGTATAAAAGAGGTACAAACAAGGGCAAGGAGAGAGAATATTCCAAGCATAGGACAACAATAGCAAAGGAATAGAAGCAGAAAAGTATAGGATGCATGTAGGGAAGAGGAAGTAGATCAATTATGCTAGAATGGAAAAGATCTGGAAGAGAGTATGAGAGAAAGTTGGGCATTTAAGGTGGTTCCAGATTGGAGAGGGTCTTGATACTAAGCTAAGGAGTTTACACTTTACACTATGGGCAACACAGAGCCACTGAAGGGTTTTGAGCAAAGGAGTAGCATAACCAATAAATCCCTACATAAGGAAAATTAGTTTTACAATGGAATGAAGATGATACTGGAAAGGAAAAGAAGTAGAAGCATACTTTTAGGGTTAGACTGTTAGGAATCCTTTGAACTAGTTTCAAGTCAAGGGTAATAGTGAGCTGTCCTAGGTCAGTGTCTGGTAAAAGAGAGGAGTGGTTCGGAAAGGTATTAGGAATAAACAGGTCTTTAATCATGGTTAAAACTATCCCATAAACAGTTGCACATAAAGGTTTTGAGCTTAGGAGAGAAGTTAGGGATAGATTCATAGATTTGAGAGTCATTTTATGTTATTATATGTATTACATACATATAGTACAATCTAGTATCATACACAGATATTGTATGTATATATATGTATGTATGTAATACATATAAGTACAATATATTATCAGATGAATAGATATTATAAAATAATATATAACTTTAAATACTCTGTATATTAACACATATACATATGACAATGTATATTACATACTGTATTTGTCATATAGTCTACAGTTTCATATAATAATATAACAAATCTGCATGTGTATTACAGGAAGGTAACACTTAAAGACCTAAAAGTGAGATTATTAAGAAAAAAAGTAAAAAAAAAAATGAAAAAGGGGCTAAGATCAAAGCTTTAGGAAGATCCAAACTGAAGGATCCAGAAAAGGACTGCATTAAAGAAAGGTCAAGTGCGCATGACTAGGTGGGGTGATAGTTGTCTAACTACCATTACTCTCTGTCATCAGTTCCCAGAAACACATTTTCAAAGTTGGAGAACATCTAAAGGAAGGTGACAAGGATAGTGATGGGCCTCAATATCATCTCATATCAGCAACAGGCAATGTTTAGTCTAAAGAAAAGAAGACTCTAAAGGGACCTGACAGCTTTCTTCAAACACCTGAAAACTTTTTGCCTATAAGATGTATTAGATATGCCCTGCTTGGCCCCAAAGGGCAAAACTGGGGGAAAGTTACAAGAAGTTTATTTAGGCTTAATGTCAAGAGTTACATCCAAACAATGAGAGCCAGCCTAAACTGGAATGGGCTGCTTCAGGACGTCATGGGTCCCCTTATTAGGAGGTTTGGGACACAGACTGAATGACCACTCACAAGGACTGTCAAAGACGAAATTCTTTTTTTGGTTATGATTTGGACTACATGGCTTCTGAGATCCTTTCCAACTCTGAGATTAGATGATACTGCGAAATGTTGAAAATTAGATTTCAACTCAATATAAAGAAGAATTCCTCAACAATTAGTTGTTCAAAAATTGGATCAACTTCCTCATTAAAGAGTTCCCTATTACAAACCTTATGCAAACAGATGCTCAAGACCACATGTTAGATAACCTTTAGGGTTCCTGTAGCCCTGTAGCCATTGTAGCATTTTTGATTTAGGAAACATGGGGAATTGCCTAAGATTGTGACCCTAAAGACTTCCAGGACCTTATGACACTCTCATGTTGAGAATGGTATCAGTCATTTGCAGGCCCAGTTGAGGTGTTAGCCTACAATGACATCCATCCCTACCCCACCGCCATCCTTGTCCCAGTCAGTGTGAGAAAAAAACACTAAAAAAAACCCAAAGACTATAACATTATTTTGCAACGGGAAATTCCAGGCATTCCCCCAAATACAAGACAAATCATCTGAAAAAAAATTTTGGAGAGAATAAGAATGTTACATCCAAAACACATGTTAATTTTCAGAAGAAACTTACATGGCAGATACATGAGCAGCCTCATTCTCATTGAAACTTCTAATAAAGTTTCAGAAACTAGAAACTTTAAAAATGGTAGATGTCAATTCTAAAAAACAGACTGCCACGACCTCATCTGGTATGAAGGCTGCAGTCTTCTCAATCCCTTAGAAAATTGTAAAGGGGAAAAAATATGTCTAAAATTTCTATAGTCTGAAATGAGACGTGGTTAAAAAAATCAGTATCATTGTATTGATTTTCCTTTAGCTCTAAGAGGTGGAAATAGAACCCACCACCTTCAAAACATTTCATATTTTCACTCTACTCCTCCTTTAAATGTTTTTCCTCATTCTCTTCTTTTTTCTTGTCAGCTCCACCACTCTCTCTTTCATTTTATTTTCCTTGTCCTTTGCTTCTTCTCCTTATAGTGTTCATTCTTTATGATTTTGCTATCATCAGCAGCACCCTAGGCATTTCTTCTTTTTAATAATACTTTCCCCAAGTACATGTAAAAACAATTTATAACTTTTTTTTAAAAAAAATTTGAATTCCAAATTCCCTCCCTCCCACCCTACCCTTCCCCCTCTCTGGGATGGTAAGCAATCTGATACAGGTTATACAGTACGATCATGCAAAATACTTCCATATTGGTCATTTTGTGTAAGAGGACAGAGAAAGAAAGAAAGAAAGAAAGGAAGGAAGGAAGAAAGGAAGGAAGGAAGGAAGGAAGGAAGGAAGGAAGGAAGGAAGGAAGGAAGGAAGGAAGAAAGAAAGAAAGAAAGAAAGAAAGAAAGAAAGAAAGAAAGAAAGAAAGAAAGAGAGAGAGAGAGAGAGAAAGAAACAAAGAAAGAGAGAGAGAAAGAAACAAAGAAAGAGAGAAAGAAAGAAAGGAAGGAAGGAAGGAAGGAAGGAAGGAAGGAAGGAAAGAAGGGAGAGAGGGATATAATTATCAAAATATTTAAAAAATAAGTTAGCAGATCACTTTGAAATCTATATGTAGTTATAGGAGTCTGTGGGTTCCAGGTTAAGACCCTTAGTTTAGTCTTATACCCAGTTGGATGGTTATCCATAGAACTTGTTCATTAATTCTTATATCTTGACATTCGTTAGAAATGGACATAGAGCTGGGCTAAAAAATTAAATAGGAATAGGGCAGACTGGATATACTTTGGGAAATGGAAAATTCTTCTTGCAACCTCAAGCTCTCCCCTAAAATAAAAGCCCAACTTTTTAACACCAATATTCCTCAAGTAAACAGGAAAAATTAGTCTACAAATATAAAAAAAAACAATAATAAAGTTGAGGGTGCCCCAAAAGCAACCAAGTGGCACATGGTCAGGATGAGCAGGCAATGACACATCACAGACGAGGGATGTGAAGATGAAGGCATGCAAAGGATGTCATCAAATAAAGTTTTATTGGGGGAGGGCAGTTGGGAAAAGTCTGTTCTCCTAGCCAGTGCAAGCAATGTCTGATGAGAAAACAGTTTGCATGTGCCAATGTTACGCATCTAAATCTCAAGGCAATGCAAAGAAGGCTTGCAGTACGTTGAGGGGAATACTTAGGATGAATTTTTGGAAGGTATGGTTGATTCACACAGATTAGACAGATGTAAATGGCTTATTATCTTCACTGATGGAAGAAAATAAGGACAAAAGATATGAGGCAATAGAGGGTAAATATAAAATTATGACAGAATCCTAGTAAGAACCAGGTCAAGAGAGCAAAACCCCAGAATGAGCTGAGCTTGTCAAAGAAAGCTAAAGAAAGTAAAAAGGTTTTGTTAGTTTAGCTTTGTTCTGTTTCTTTCACTATTCAGGGAAAGAAGAAGCCCAAACAATAGGAAAATTGCTCGAGGTAGAAGGGGTAGAGATAATTGATGACAGAGAAAAAAATCTGCTTAATGTTGATTTTATTTCATTTTTTATGCCAAGGAGGGTGATCACCAGACAGGAAAGTACACGACAGATATATTTATTAAGAAGTTGGAAAATAAAAGGATAGTAAGAGAACACCTAGGTCACCTAGAAGAGTTTATAGATGATCTGGATGAAGTATATCTTCAGGTGAAAGAACTCATAAATGTAATTGGGGGCTGAATCAACATCCAGGATTTTTTAAAAATCAGGGAAGAAAGAGGAAATTCTCCAGGACTGAAAAAGGACAAATGTCATCTCACTTTTCTTTTCTTTTCTTTTTTGCAATTTTGTTTTTATTTGTGTGAATTAGCTCTTTGCCACTGCTCCTCCCCAACTAAACATGCATAGCCTTGCAAAAAAGAAATCTCCACATTGGCCATGTCCAAATATGCACATCACATTCTGGATTTTAAGTCTGTAACCTCACTGGCAAGAGGTGGATGGCATGATTCATCTTCAGTCCTGTGCGCTCACAGTTTATCATTTTACTGATCAGAGTTCTAAAGTCTTTCAAAGTTGGTTTTCTCAATAATGTAGTTATCATTCTGCAAATTGTTCTCTCAGTTCCACTCACTTCACTTGTATCAGATAATAGAGATCTTCCCGATTTCCTCTGAAACTATTTTGTAATTTTTTATGGTATAATAGTACTCCATTACATTCATATACCATAATTTGACCAATACATGGGGCACCTTTTTCATTTCCAATTCAGGGCTACTATGAAAGTAGCTATTATCAAAAATTTTGTACACGTGGGGCTACCTTCTCTTTCTTTGATCTTATGGGAGAACAGATTTAACAGTGATATAGTTAGGTTAAAGGATATTCATCCCAAATTTTTTTTAAAAAAGAGGGGGAAATGGGTTTTACAAATTACAGGTCTCTAATCTTGATTCTAATTTCTGACAAAATTTTAGAACATTTAGAAAAATCCAAGCAGTTATCATAAAGAGCCAGTCTCAACAAGAACAAGTCATGTCAAACTCACCTTATTTTATTTGGCAGGGGGTGAGGGGTCAGGATTACTAAACTGGTAGATGAGGAGAATGCTGGATATAAAGTTTACTTCAATCAGAAGTGTCAGACACAGAGCCCACAGGCTGCATACAGCCCATAACACTCTTGAGCAGGTCCAAACCAGATTAAAACATAATTGGGAAATATTTAACAAAATAAATTAAAAAAAAACAATAAAATATACATAATTTAACATTTTTAAATGTCAATATGCAATTCACGGGGATCCTTCTGTATAGATCAGTGGCGCCTGTTTCTGTTTGAGTTTGATACCACCATTGAACTAAATAATAACACAATTAACTGGATTAGGAAATAGTCAAATGGTGCAACCTAAAGTGTAGCCTTTAGTAGTTATGTGTCATTTTGGAAGAATATCTCCAATAGAGTGCTCCGAGATATGTGCTTGGCTCTCTACTGCTTACCACTTTTATAATGACTTAGATAAAGGCATAATTGCCATGTTTCTTTCATTTTCAAATGATGAAAAATTGGGACGAAGAGCTAAACCACAGGATGGTAGTTAGGGTTTAAACAAGTCTTCAGAAGCCAGAATGTTAGGTAAGATTGAATGAGATGAAGTTTAATTTAGATAAATGTAAAGTCTTGTGCTTGGGTTAAAAACACTAAATTCATAAGTGCAAAATAATAGAGGTGTAATGATTACAGTTCTCCAGAAAAGAAAAGATAAATAGCTAGGACTTTAAGTAAACTATATGCTCAGTATCAGTCAGTACTATGATATAGCAGTCAAAGAAGCAAATACAGACTTTGAGTGAGTGTCATTTAGACTACTATAAATATCCAAACTAAATATAAAAGGACATATGAAGAAAAATACTATCTGCATCCAGAGAAGGAACTGATAAATAGAAGTCTGTATAGAATAATTTTACATATATAGAGAACATGCAGGAATAAGGTCATGATAGTCCCGATGTCCCAGGTCACATCTGGAGTACCTAATTCAGTTCCAGATGCCATACTCTGGGAAGGATATAAATGATAGTGTCCCCAGTAGGACAACCTCATGGTGAAAATTCTTGAATTCATGCCTTATGAAGACTAGTTGAAACCATTAGATAGACCTCAAATTGAATGGATTGCTTTGAGGATTTGTCAGTTCTCCCTAACTGTAGTCCTTCAAGCAAAGACTTAGGTGACCATTCTGGGGGTTGAAAGACTTCTTTTGGGGGGTATAAATGGCGCTAGATGCCCCCTAAGGTCTTCCCTAACTCTCAGATTCTGTGGTTCTGTGATTCTTTAATACTAAGGCAGGAAGACAGAATGATGGTCCTTGAGCATCCAATAGCCCTAAGACTTAAGGAACTCATTAACTGGTTTAGAATGAGGAAGACTCTTGCCCAATACTTTTAGACTTTGAGAACAGGAAGTCAGGCCTTCGGATGACATTCCCCATTTTCTTATTAGTGTAAGCTGTACCTACTGGCACCATGACTAAGGGAAAAGGCAGGTCTACATTTGCAATGACACTATTGACATGGCAAGGTAGGGGTAGTAAGTACCATGGGGTTTTTACAATTTATTTTTTATTATTATCATTTAATATTTTTAGTTTTCAACATTGATTTCCACAAGATTTTGAGTTATACATTTTCTCCCCATTTCTACCCTCCCCCACCCCAAGATGGCATATATTCTAATTGCCCCTTTTCCCAGTCTACCCTCCCTTCTGTCACCCCATGCCCTTATCCCTTTCCCCTCTACTTTCTTGTAGAGCAAGATAGATTTCTATACCCCATTGCCTGTAGATCTTATTTCCCAGTTGCATGCAAAAACAACTTTTTTTTGAGCATCTGCTTTTAATACTTTGAGTTCCAAATTTTCTCCCCTCTTCCCTTCCCACCCACCTTCCCTAAGAAGGCAAGCAATTCAACATAGGCCACACATGTATCACTATGTAAATAATCATGTTGTGAAAGACTAACTATATTTCCCTCCATCCTGTCCTGTTCCCCTTCATTCAATTTTCTCCCTTGACCCTTTCCTTTTTCAAATGTGTTTGCTTTTGACTACCTCCTCCCCCAATCTGCCCTCCCTTCTATCAACCTCCCCGTCTTATCCCCTTCCCCCCTACTTTCCTGTAGGGTAAGATACCCAATTGAGCATGTTATTCCCTCCTTAAGTCAAATCAGATGAGAGCAAGATTCACTCATTCCCTTTTACCTGCCCCCTCTTCCTTTCTACTATAACTGCTTTTTCTTACCACTTTTATGTGAGATAATTTACTCAATTCTATCTCTCCCTTTCTCCTTCTCCCAATATATTCCTCTCACCCTTTAATTTAATTTTATTTCCCTTCGTATTCAACTCACCCTGTGCCTTCTGTCTATATACGTGCATGTTCCCTTCAACTACCCCAATACTTCCCAAGAAAGGTCTCATGAGTTACAAATATCATCTTCCCATGTAGGAATGTAAACAAAACAGTTGAACTTTAGTAAGTCCCTTATGAATTCTCTTTCTTGTTTTCCTTTTCATGCTTCTCTTGATTCTTGTATTTGAAAGTCCAACTTTCTATTGAGCTCTGGTCTTTTCATTGAGAAAGCTTGAAAGTCCTCCATTTTATTGAAAGTCCATATTTTGCCCTGGAGTGTTTTACTCAGTTTTGCTGGTGGGTGATTCTTGGTTTTAATCCTAGCTCCTTTGACCTGCAGAACATCATATTCCAAGCCCTTTGATCCCTTAATGTAGAAGCTGCTAGATCTTGTTTTATCCTGATTGTGCTTCCACAATACTCAAATGGTTTCTTTCTGGCTGCTTGTAGTATTTTCTCCTTGACCTGGGAACTCTGGAATTTGGCTGTAATATTCCTAGTAGCTTTCTTTTTGGGATCTTTTTCAAGAGGTGATCAGTGTATTCTTTCAATTTCTATTTTACCCTCTGGTTCTAGAATATCAGAAAAGTTTTCCTTGATAATTTCTTGAAAGATGATGTCTAGACTCTTTTTGATCATGGCTTTTGGGTAGTCCAATAATTTTTAAATTCT
Source organism: Trichosurus vulpecula (assembly GCF_011100635.1). Taxonomy (NCBI): domain Eukaryota; kingdom Metazoa; phylum Chordata; class Mammalia; order Diprotodontia; family Phalangeridae; genus Trichosurus; species Trichosurus vulpecula. Next base: position 282,794,191 of record NC_050575.1, read on the forward strand.
CTCTCCTGGATCTATTTTCCAGGTCAGTGGCTTTTCCAATGAGAAATTTCACATTGCCTTCCATTTTTTCGTTCTTTTGGCTCTGTTTTATAATTTCTTGATTTCTCGTAAAGTCACTAGCTTACACTTGCTCCAATCTAGTTTTTAAGGTGGTATTTTCTTCAGTGGTCTTTTGGATCTTGTTTTCCATTTAATTAATTCTGCCTTTTAAGGCATTCTTCTCCTCCTTGGCTTTTTCAAGCTCTTTTGCCATTTGAGTTAGTCTATTTTTTAAGGTGTTATTTTCTTCAGTATTTTTTGGGTCTCCCGTAGCAAGTCATTGACTTGTTTTTCATGGTTTTCTCTCATCCTTCTCATTTCTCTTCCCAATTCTTCCTCTATTTCTCTTACTTGCTTTTCCAAATCCTTTTTGAGCTCTTCCATGGCCTGAGACCAATTAGTATTTTTCTTGGAGGCTTTTGATGTAAGGCTCTTTGAGTTTGTTGACTTCTTCTGGCTGTATGCTTTGATTTTTGTCACCTACAAAAGATTCTGTAGTCTGCATCCTTTTACCCTGCTTGCTCATTTTCCCAATTACTTGACTTTTGACCTTTTGGTCAGGGTATGACTGCTTTCAGAGTGGAGAGTGCTTTGTTACAAGCTTCAAGAGTTTTCTGCTGCTGTTTTCAGAGCTACTTCAATTCTGAGGTGGTATGATGCTCCTCTCCTGGCTTGTATTCTGGTCTGTAAGTGCAAGCACTCCTTTCTGCCATGTAACTACCAGAAAGACTCCCTTTCCACAGTTCCTGCAAGCTCTGCCACACAAGCTCTCCTCCACATACAAGAACTGCCAACCAGGACCACTACCCAGATCCAAGAGAACCTTGCCTCTGCACCAGCAAAGTGCTCCCTGCACTCCCACTCTGATCAGCCACTTGATTCCCCACACTGTGTGGGCCAGGGTTCTGGAAGTAGCTGCCCCGGGAGCTCCGGAAGAAGAGGCTGGAGCTTCCTGCTGCTGCTGCTGTGCACCTCCACTGCCCCCGGGGGCTGTGGCCAGACCATGCACTTCTTTCACCCAGATACAGCAGTTGTCCCACTGACCTGCTTTGTTGTCTTTGGCATTTGTTGGTTGAGAAGTCTGGTAACTGCTGCAGCTCAGTGATTCAGGGCCCTGAGGCCTGCTCTGCACGGTCTACTCCAACCTGGTCTGTCCTGGCACAGCCCACACTAGGCTGCACTCTGCTCCCAGCACAGTGTGACAGACCCTTCCCAGAGACCATCCAGGCTGTCTTGGGCTGAAGACTTATTTCCCTCTATTATGTCACGCGTTCTATAGCTCTAGAATTTGTTTAGAGTGATTCTTTATAGGTGTTTGGAGGGTTTTTGGGGAGAGCTTAACAAGTCCCTGTTTTCAAGCAGCCATCTTGGCTCTGCCCCAGAAGCCTTGGGATTTAAGTAGAAATATGAATAGTGACTCCAACCAGAGATAAATTAGACTTGTTGGCTTTAGTCAGATTTGCTTGTTCACACAATGAGTATCATCCTCAAGCAAACCTCTGTGCTTCTTGAGAAATTTCTGTGATGTGTACCCACCTGTGCATCTTTTCCTTCTTTTGCTGAATCAATAAGAAAATAGCCAGGAGAAAATAGTCAAGTTGTATCTACATTCTCTCCCTTGAGTATTGCATGTCCTATGGCTGTCTTCGGTCCCTCCCCTGTTGAAAGGTGGGTCATTTTCTAGACAAGTGATTCTGTGATGATAAGGCCACTCAAAGAGGAGAGCCCCACTGAATTTCTAGTACGGTGCTGTTCTAAACCTCTTCTGTATTACTATATAAACGTTAAGAGCCCAGGCACAACAATAACCTCTGATTAGACCCATCATCCTTTCTTTCCCCTTCGGTATTGACCATAATATTCCTGTCAGCATTATTCATGGGAAATCATCATTCATAATTTCCTGTCACCTTTAAGAATGTATATTTCAAAAGATTCTATCTTTCAATGCCAAGAAGTTTTTAAATAACTGTAAGTACTTTGTGGTACACTCAATCACCCATCACCATCCCGGAGTCCTTACTCTGGTCTACTGTTGCTCCAGACCATTTCTTTTGCAACAGGGACCTTAGCTCATCTTGTGTTATCTAAATTTAAAGCTAGCTATGTAAAAGGAAACAGTCAGAGAAAGCCAACTCACTTCCAACTTTGACTGCTTTGCCAAGATCTGCAGAGTACAGTGCCTTCTTCTTTCAGACCACAGACCAGAGACATACTCACGCAAGAAGAAGCCACAAGCAGACAAATTGTGCCATTACATGGAAAGTCCTACAACAGTGAGGGGTTGCCTTTCTTTTGAAAAATACAACAAATGCCAGCCCTTTTTGGAGCTGTTGTTCCTCAGGAAATGCATCAGGAGTGAAGCCATGACATAAATCTGTGGTGGAAAAACTCATCAGTATTTAAGTGTATTAATAACTGTAATGATTATAGACACTCAAAAAAACCCTTATAAGCCCAGGTCATTGACTGACTCATCAAATAGGAGTTTTCTTTGGCAAAAGGAGCAAAATCCAGCCCAGAAAGAGCGAAATTTATCATCAAGGAATCCTTTAGAATAATAAAGGCCTACACCCATATGTATGATGATTTGGTCTCAAAAAGATCTAGGTTCAAATCCCAATGCCAGTGCTTACTGAGTGACATCAACCTCTTTTAAACCTCAGTTTCCTCATTCAAAGTGTAATAACAATTATATTATCTACCTCAGTTTCAAATGATAAGTATGTGAAAGTCTTTTCAAACTTTAAAACTCTATGTAAAATGTTAGCTATTATTACCATTAACAGGTTCCACAAAAACACCACTTTAGGTGGAAGAACATTTCCAAGGCAGTTAGTTCTACATGAACAATGTTGTACATGAGATATGCATTCCTGTGAAGTCAAAATCTAGAAAGAAATTTTAAAGTCAATCTTTACAAAGGCCTGGATCTATGATAGGAAACCACAGGAAATAGAACCCCTCATCTTCAGAGAAACCCTTGAGCTTAGGAGTTCAGAGAGGTGAAAGTGGAGAGCTGAAGATTTCCCCTGGATGGCCCAGCACCTTGTATATAAAACCTTGTTTGCCCTTTCTCCCAGAGCACTGTGTCCGGTTTTAGGAAGACATGGGTTTAAATCTAGCCTTAAACATGACCTGTGTGACCCTGGACAAATCACTTAACCTGCCTCAGTTTCCTCATCTGTATAATGGGAATCATACTAGCATCTACCTCACGCATTTGGTGTGAGTACTAAATGAGATGATGTTTACAAAAAAAAATTGCTTGGCACAGTGCCTGGAATATAGGTTCTATATAAATGCTTATTCCACTCCCCTTCTCATTCCAATCCATCTTCCACTTAGGTGCAAAAAAAAAGATTTTTTAACATATAGGTCTAACCATGACTGTCTCTCCTCTCCCTGTCTCTCTGTCTGTCTCTCTTTCTCTGTGTCTCTGTCACTCTCTCTCTTTCTCTCCCCCCACTCTATCTCCCATTACTCTGTCTTTGCACTAGCTATAAGCATCAATGTTCTTCCTCTTCACCTACATCTCTTAGGTTCCCTGACAGTTCAGAGATAGCTCAAATTTCATCTTCTACGGGAGCTCTTTCCTGATCCTGGTAGCTGCTAGTATCTTCCCCTCTGAAATCACCTTCCATCTAATTTGTATCATTCAAGTGCCTGCTTATTTACATGTGGTCTCCCCCATTATAATGTAAGCTTACTGAGGACAGGGACTGTTTTTGCCTTTCTTTTTATCCTAGCAACTTGGCACAGTACTTGAAATGCAATAAAGTACTGAACAAAAGTTTGTTGACTGACTGGATGACATGAATACAATGAAATGTTATTATTACTATATTGTTAGAAATGATCAATATGAAGGGGAAAAGAGTGGTGAGATTTATACGAGTAGATTTATCATCACAGAATCACCTGCATATATATGTATATGTATATGTAAATATTTATCTATTTATATTTAAAGGTAAGCAGAATTGGGAAAATAACATACAACAATGACTACGATAATGTTAATGGAACAAAAGGGGGGGGAAATCTGAGAGTTATGTATTTGTAATGATAAAGTTCAGCCCTAAAGAAGAGATGGGAAAATAATACCTCCCTTACCTCTTTACAGAGGTAGGGAATTGTGGCTATGTTGTTGTTGTTCAGTCATTTCAGCCATGTCTAACTCTTTGTGGTTCCATTTGGTGGATTTCTTGGCAAAGATACTAGAATAGCTTGCATATTTTCTTCTCCAGCTCATTTTACAGATGAGGAAACTGAGATAAATAAGGTTAAATGACTTGGCCAGGGTCATATAACTAGTGTCTGAGGTCAGATTTGAATTCAGGGCAATGAGTCTTTCTGAATCCATGCTTGCACGCTATCCACTGCACCACCTAGCTGCCCAAACACTGTAAGTATGGACCATTGCATACACTGTCAGAGGTGGTCAATGCTTTGGTTAGATTTCCTCAACTGCTTCTTTCCCCTTTGATTTTTATCCATTACTATGAGGATGATTCTCTTAGGAAGAAGGGGAGGGGACTATATTTAGAAATTAATTTGAGGTAAAAAACCAAAATTATCAGTTGAGAATTATTTTAATGTTGGTATAAAACCCTCACCAAAAACACAGCTTCTCAAAGTCAGTCCACAAAATCGTTTGCATTGATCCGAACCCACATTTTCCAATGCCATTCTGAGATCTTTCTATAGCTGCCTGCATCCATCACTAGACAATTTGGTTACTAGAATATACATTCAGAACTCCCTCACCATCTTGGGTTCCCACAGCAACCAAACAGATGGGAAACACAAGAGGGAGAGTATGTTAAATCCCTCCTTGTGGCCTCTGGCTACTTGCCATAGCCCCCCTAACCTCTCATCATGTCTGGGCATGTGGGTCAGGGCTTATTTGCAGAACTATTCTAGAAGCACCTCACTTTATACTTGCAAGTGGCATATAGAAAGGGTTCAGAGCTGGGTCATGGGCCATTCTTAGAAGTAGGACAGTAAATGGAGTGGGACAAATCTATTCACGCATCACAGCACTGAAATTTGGAGGGCACTGGTTGCAGATACCCCACTCCAATCCCTATAAGGAAGAAACAAATAATCATAGTACCTAGGGGTTTGGGGGTATTTTTGTCATGCACCCATTCTGTCATATCATCAATGTGGGCATTCCTTCATCTGCTGTGAATGGTCAACTGCTTTGCACCTCCAGTCTTAGAGACCTACCTGGGGCACCCAGAGGTTAAGTGACTTAAGGCCAGGGCCTTAAAAGCCACTATATATCAAAGAAAGAACTTGCATCCAAGTTTGAATCTACTATAGGGTACCTAATTAGCAAGCATAATTAACAAAAATATGAAGCTACCAGGCAGTACACTTCTTCTACTCATCCTCTTCCTCTGACCTGACACATTCATGCACAGAAGCCACCCCAGCCATAGCCTCACAATGTCCCAGGTTCTTTGCCCATGCAAACCAGTATCCTGAGTTTGCCATCTTCTCCTATTAGGGCACTGCCCTAAGATCTTCCACCTTAAAATCAATTGTCTTTCAAAGATGCTTTTAAGGGTCTGTTTTGAACTGCCTTCCCAGGATCATTTTGAAGTTTTGCCTGAGCTCTGTAGCTCTCCTCCAAAGTAAAGTTATGGCCCTGCTCAAATGTCAGTAGAAGCCCCAATGGGAAGTTTTACTCATCAGGTAAGAGGGTTTTCAGAAACAGGGATCTGGACTTAAACCAAATCATAAACACCAAACCAACAAATGCCAAACTGAACCCATCTTTAAAAACACAAGCAAATGAGTTAATATTACATATACAAATGTACACATATATATATGTGCACATAAATGTATGTATACATATATTTAATCGATATATTAGTGAGATAGCTCAAACTAGAACCTTGTTCTAAAAGTATTGGTCCATTGATCAGCAGGGGGTGGAAGTGAGGCACATTGTGAAGGGTGAATGTTGAAGATTTGGCAGCTGTTTGAATTTAGAGCATAAGGGAAGTTGGACTCAAAGATGACTCTGAGGTTGTGAACCTGGGGAGTTGTGAAATATGTCATTTGCTCAATACTGTCTGGATGGTGAAAACAAATCATCTGGATTTGGTTGAAACCAAGATGATGAATCAGCAGCCAGTGGGAATATCTTGATGTCCATCAGATGTAAGAGTTCCTTTCAATCCTAAGGCAACAGTAGAGGGCTGTGGTAGCCATAGTCTCAGCCATGGTGGAGGTGTACTAACTGTCCCCCAGGGGAAGTAGAGGAGGGAAAATGGTGCTCCCACGTATATCTGAAGGGCTGTTATGTAGAAAGGGGTCTACGTTTGCTCTGTTTGGTCCCAGAGGACAAAATAATGATGACTGGAGGCTTTCCATGGTAAATGGAAAGAACATTTTCTTTATAGTCAAAGGACCTGGATTACAAGTCCTGCCTCAGTTCTTTACTGCCTGTGTGACCTCAAGCAAACCGTTTGATTCTCTTGGCCTCAATTTCCTCATCTATAAAATGAGGGGGTTAAATTAGATGGCCTCTAAGGTCCTTTTCACATCCAATCCTATTCTAAGTTTCAAAGAAATGTGTTGTATCAGTAAGGCAAGATTTATGATATCAATGGTGACCATGAACATGCCTGTATAGTTCAGAATTCTAAAGTATAAGAGACTCTCTGTATAGAAGACAGAAGAAGTAAAACATTTATTCAGACACCAGAGGATGAAATCCCAAAACCAGTAACCCCAATTCAGCATAGCAGTAATTGTATCCCAAAACCAGTAAGTCCACTTCAATGTAACAGCAAGGAAATTAAAACACAGTATCACGGCAAAGAGCCAAGCCATTTTGTAACCTTCCCTTCTGCTAGGGCCTTCCCATAAACACTCACTCATGAATCCTAACTGTCTGCTTGCCTGCATCCTCTCCTCCCACAATTCTGTAAGTGCTTGCAGTTCTCAGAGCCCTTCTAGTTCTCTCTCTGTCTCTCCATCTCTCCAAGCTCTCTGTCCTCTCTCACATTTCTCTCTTCTTTGTCTTCTCCTCCTCACAGCAATCTGGTCTCTGCAGCTCTATAGACTTCACTCTCCACAGCTCTCTAGTCTGAGTTTAATGGCTACCCACAGGGTATATATACCCTGTCTAGGCCTGGGGCTTAGCACCTAATAGCAAAAGGTTATAGGCCTGCCTACAAACAAGCCTCTCCTAATCAAGCTTCCTTTAACTGGCCCCACCTGAGGCCTATTGAATGGGCGGGAAGATTTTTCATCACATTAGTACTACATATGTTTAAACTCTATGTAAGGAAAAGCTTCTCAACAGAGCTGTCCAGAAGATGAATTTACTTAAGGAATTAATGGTTTCTCCTTCATTAAGAGTCTTCAAGCAAAGACTGCATATGAGAACCCACACATGTATTCAAAATACTAAGCATGAAAAAGCTAGATAAATAAAGGCACATTCAAGGGGTTAGTAGCATTCCTTTGGTCTCAGGTGTTGTATTCATGGATTCATCAGTCAATTTAACTTTTTCTCTCAACCCATACCTTTCCAAAACTAATCCCTTTGTATCATATATAGAAAATGCTATAGTTGAAAGTGCATGAGAGATGTTACAAGGGACAGTTTCTATCACAAGGAGAGCAAATTAATAATAGTAGCTAATGTTCCCATAGCATTTTAAAGTCTGTAAAGCACTTTACATATAATTATCTCACTTGATCCTCACAACAACTCTGTAAGGTGAGCTATTATTATCCCATTTTAGAAGTGAGGAAACTGAGGTTGAGTGACTTTTTCAGGATCATCTACTGTCTAAAAGAGTGCTTCTCAGACCGTAGGTTGCAAAAAATTTGGCAATAATAAAAGGTTTCTGAACTCACAAGAACCAAAAATTAATTTAAAATCAAATGCTCAATGAATCAGAGGTATTTCTGGCAGTGCTTGCCCCTATTGCGTGTGCAACTTCACTGCAGCCTTGGTTATGAAAACAAAGCATGCGCACTTGGCACTGCATATTCCTTCAGGCCATGCAGTGCCAACCTAAATGCTAAAAGGAGTGGCAAGTAGTAAAAGTTGAAGAAGACTTGGTCAAAAGCAAGATTTGAACTGAGGTTGTTAAATTCATTAAAAAAAAAAAAGCAAAGTGCATAGGTCTGGGAATCACTAAATCTGGATTAAACCTTGGCTCCACCATGATGAAATAGCTTTGTGAATCTGGACAAATCACTTAACCTGGTGCTCAATTTTCTCATTTGAGAAATGGGTTTCGCTCTTGCAGTCTGTGAATCTATGACCACTAGGGGGCAGGACAGGGGCAAACAGAAATTCTTGAGAGGGCTGAATATGAAAAAATGTAATTCTCACAATGGGTGCCTCTATAAACACTAGTAGCAAGAAAAAAAAACATCTACTTATAACAGACCACTAAAAATTGAGATATAAAAATCAGAACCAGCTTCTTCAGCTATTTGGAGTTCAGCAATTCAGTTCGAAGAACAATTCTTGATCATATACTAAGGTGAAAGTCCCTGTGCTAAGCACTTGGGATACAGCTATTGAAAAAAATACCAAGTTCTTTACCTCAAGAACTTAGAAGCCAATTATAGGGAGAATGTGACATGGACACAAATAAATGCCGCAAAGTAGAATGGAATAAGAGCAAAAAGAAGGTTAAGGCTCAGTATTCTAAGAACATCTGACATTTCTTGTTGGGGATGGGGAAGGGGAAGAGAGATAAGGGAAATTTCATAGAGACTGGGATGATGGGTCTTGAAGGAAAAGGAAAATTTTAACAGGTAGAGAAATATCTCAGTTTCATTGTCTCTGAAAAGGAAATAACAACAGTGCCTATCTCCCCATTGTTGTGAAGATCAAATGAGATGTCCAGGTAAAGTCCTTCGGAAACCTTAAAATGTGAGATGTTAGCTATGCCACTGAGGTCCCTTCCAGCTCCAAGGTTCAATGACTGTTTATCGGGTCAGCTTGAAGAAGGAACCCCAACAGTAAGGGTTCAGACAAATCCCTAGAATGATTTAATAAAATCTCTCCATGACTACATTAAAGATGGTGACTGCAATGAAACATAAGCTCTGTCAGACTATGGGACGCAGAAGTCAATTGTAGGAATTGGGTTCTTTGAATAGCCATCATGTACAAGTTGAGTAATGAGCAGGGGAGGGGGGGGGGCACGAGCTAGTGTTGCTGTTTCCAACAATGCTCTCTCTTTCCCCCCTGGCTCTCACCTTCATTGTAATGTAGTTTGTCTCTGCCCTGCCCAACCCTGCCCTGCCCTGCCCAGCCCTGCCCTGCCCTTCCCTATGAAGCTGGGAAGAATGAAACAGAGGGCATATTTGGACAGCAGTGCATGCATGGAAACCCCACCCAAATCCAAAACTATATAAATCCGCCAAAGCAAATAGGCTAGGATACTCTGAGTGGCTAGGAAAAGGGAATTCCCATGATCAAACTTGGAAACGTCAGTTTTATGCACATCTGCCAAAGGAACTTTCCTCCTTCCTGTCACACTCCTTTCTCATTAGCCTTCTAACTTCCTCCTTGCACTCATCTCCTAGACCATACTCAATATCAGAACCACACAATTTCAAGAGTGGGAAAGCGGACTTCTAATGGTACAGCCAAACCAACCTTCTGACTGTTCCTCACACACAATATTCCTTCTCCTCTCTCCACACCTCCACACCTTTATACTCTCTCCCATGCCTGAAAATACACTCCCTCACCTCCACCTCTAGAATCTCACATTAGTCATCAGGTGAAAGGGTTGCCTTCTATGTGACACCTTTCCTGATTCCCACAGCTTCTAGTACCTTCCCCCACCCCAATTTATATGGAGGGAATCTCAAAAGGCACTAAAAGTGCCTTAATAATTTAAGACTGCACTACAACTTTTGGGACACTCTGAATTTTATATGTTCCGATTTATGTAAATATTGTTTCACCTCATAGAATGTTAAGTTAAGATCAGGGACCAGTTCATTTTTTTTCTTCATATCCCCAACATCTTATAAAGCTTCTAGCACATCATTGGTACTTTAATAAATGTTTATTGATTGATTTGCTGATTGAAACAATGCTGGCCTTGGAATCAAGGGAAATCCAGGTTCATACCCTAGCTCCAACACTTACTACTTGTATGACAGTGGGCAAATCATTTTATCTCTCTGAGCCTCAGCCTTGTTACCTGCAAAATGGGGATAATAATAACTATGGTACCTACCTCCTAAGCTTGTTGTAAGAAATGAGGTCACAGATTCTTAAAGACAGAAGACATCTCAGCAGCCACTGAGTCCAACACACATGGAAAAAGGAATCTTTACTATATTATGCCCTGCAAAAATGATCATGCAACAATTTTCCTTTCACTGAGAAAGATTCCCAACAAAGTGGGAATCCACTATGTCCCAGTGCAGTCCACTCTACTTACAGATAACTAATTGTTAGGCATTTTTCCTGACATCAAATTTCAGTATCTTCTTTTGCATTTTCTACCCAATTCTGCCTTCTGTGGCCATGGGGAATGAAATCAAATGAGATAATGGATACAAGGCTTTGAAAACTTTAGATCTCTATGTAAGTATAACCACAAAATTTTAGTAAATATAAAAATTATGGATGTAAATATAAAGATAATATGGAAGCTCCCTGGAGCAAAAACTGTTTCTTCTTTTTTTTTGTCTTTATATCACCAGAGTCTAGCATAGTACCTAGCACATGGTAGATACTTCTAAAACATTGAAATGAGTCTAAACAATTTATAGGCATTTGAATCCAACCCTCACCTGATAAAGGTGAGAAAACTGATGACTATGGGAGTTGAGACTCTATCAATGTCACTTGGTAGTTAACCAGTTAGGTACCAATTACAATTTTCTTTGAAAGTAGAAGAAAAGAGCCCTGGCTTTCTTTTTTAATGATAAACTCAGGAAAGGTATAAGAAAGTAATTAACTCACTGATTCACTGAGTAAGCACAAATTTGCCTAAAAGACTCCATCTAGCTGGCCCCAAACCAGGCTTCACATTCACCCTCTCCAGACATCTACCTTCTTGGGACATCTTGTCATCCATCCCTAGAAACCCCCCTCCACTCCCCAGCTTCCCACCTCTTGCTCTCGAAATAGTATATGAATCAAAACAACCAATGCTTTTAGAAAGGACATAACAGTGAATTTCTAAATGTTTCTACACCACTCCTGTGATGCCCAAACAAAAATTCCCTGGTCTGGGCACAAATCCCCTACACGTGTCATCTCCCTCAATAAAATATCAATTCCTTGAGGGCACAGACTTATTTTGTATCCCCAGTAGTTGGTACAGCACCTGGTGCATGGTAGGCACTTGAACTTTTTTTTCTTTCTTTCACTTACAAACAATTTTTTAATGTCTGCGGTGTGGGGAACATTGTTTTGGTGATTAGATTGGAGTGGGGAGGCTTCAAAAGAAATTAAAGATACATTATCTGCCCTTGAGGAATTTATAACCTAGGTGGGGAAGTAACACATATGTTAGGTGGCTGGTAAAGAGTAAGAGGAGATGATGGAGGAATTCACAGCAGATGTTTGAATTCTGCTGAAAGCAGAAGTATTTCTGTGCTGGAATTGTTGGAACTACTTTGAGGGAAAGATTGTTTCTCCCCTGGCTAAAGTTTCAGACACACATGAATCCTGTGTAAAATTTTGTAATTACAAAATTCAAAACCCTGGCCTCTTTGTGACTGCTTTAAGGCCAGGGATGAATAGGAGAAAGCTGCTTTCATTCTTTTCCACGAAGGCTGGTATAAGGAGAGAAAGAAAATTGCCTGGAGCCTACGATACTCTATTTGGTGGTCTGGCTGGTCTTTCTTATTCTCCCCCATATCAAATAATATGTTACATTTGGTTCCAGGGTCATTTAGATTACATTTTCCAAAAGAAGACAAGCCAAAACTACAGATGCAATGACTCCTATGCGCCAGAACACAAGGAGCCCCACGGAATTCGCATCCACCTGTGCAAACTGCTTCCAAGCCAACTGCCCCCAGAGCATACTCATGAGGAATGGAAGTGTTTGCTTAATTTCAAACAGGAAATGTTCCTCTATTATCTAAGAGATAGAACTTCCTAGCAGCCCTGCCCAGCCAACTAAGCTCCAGCTGATGGATGAGCTGTAGGTGTGTATCTTGAACTCAAAACATTTTGGTCCAAAGACAAGTGTGTCGCTGGCTGCCAGTGCTAATCTGGTTTCAAACAGTCAAGAACTTTCAGTAACCTCCCTCCACCCCAGATAAATTCCTGGTGTTACAAGTTTCCCTAAAAAGTCTGAAGTGTGTGGTGTGTGGTGTGTGTGTGTGTGTGTGTGTGTGTGTGTTTTGGGAGGGAGGAGTGAAGAATAAAGAATAATTTCTAAGAATCAATAGATCACTGGTTGAAAATCAACCCTCTGGTGCTGGGGCCACTAAGATCTCTCATAAGCCTTTGTCAATTTTCCCAATAATCTCAATTCTATTAGTGAGAGAAGTTCAAAGACTTGTCCATGGTCATAGTTTTGAACCCAGGTCTTTCCAAATTCAAATTTACTACCCTATCTACTGTATCATTCTACTTGTGTGACATCGAGTAAACCACTTAACCTCTTTGGGTATCAGTTGTAGAAAGAAGGGGAAGGACACAATGATCTCTGCTAGCCTTTCCAGCTCTGTATCTTTGCACTATTATGGTAGTGCTCTGTGCACATTCAATCATTCATTCCACAGTCACTTACTAAATGGCTACTCTCTGTAGTGTACTGTCCTCAACAATGTGGGAATTAACAAGATATGTATGCTCTTGACTGACAATGGTATTCACTATGCTGTGTACATAAAGTACCTTGCAAACCTTAAAAGCACTATATAAATGTCGTTGTTCCTCTTTCTTTCTTGAAGAGGACCAATGACATCAGGAAGGTGATGTCTTGACTTGCAAGTGAGTTAGATTTAAATGAGGCAGAGCTGTGCAAAATCATTACCCTCATTCTCTCCTCCAGAGTCATGGGAGTTCAGTGGCAAGACATAGGTCAGGACGCCTGGAGATATTAAATGCCAGTTATTTTTATTAACATTATTGCTATTAGTCTAGGCTTCCAACCTGGTGATAACTTCATTCTCTAAGCCTTGCACTGCACTCCTGACTAGCTGTTTAAAGAACATCTAAAGAATGTTTAAAGAACAATGTGGTGGGGGGGGAGTCAGTGCTAGTAAATATTTAACAACTAGTTTCTGCAGGAAAATATAAATGTATTATACATCTCATATATACATTTTATACATATATACATATATAAGTATATACACACACGTTTAAATTTAATATGCATTGCAAATACTTTCAGTCTATACAATCAATGAAACAATAAATCAAGCCATGACTTGCCCAGCAATTTAGCAATTGCCGATATCTAAATGCTCATACAACTTGGGTTAGAATTGACTCTAATGCACCCCTGTATCTACATGACACCCCAATATCTAATTAATTTAATCCACTTCATTAAGAAAATATATCTGTTCGCTTGTTATTTGACAGATCAGTTTCTGTTGGGGTGACCAGACTAGCCATGTGCATCAATATGGCCTCAGTCTAATATCATAGAATCGGAAGAACATGCCCAGATGTGGCAGAGAAAGGGCTGATGGTCAAAGTGTGTAGGCCCATATAACACAGGGTAGTATGCAATTTTGTGAGGGGGGAAAACTTTTCTCTCTATGAATGATATCACAATCTCCCAAATATCTCCTAGGCAAAGGGAATGCTTTGGGGTAAACATCCAAGATGAAATTATCAAGAGAAATGGTGGATGCCCATAGAGCCCCCAAAGCACTATTCAGTCACGACAGGGTTAAAATTCATCAAGAGTGCTGCTCTCACCTTTTGTGACTAATGTTTTCTTTCATGTAAAAATAAGTTTCACAATTGTCTGCTATTGTCAGGAGAAAGCCAACAGATTTGGGCTAGAGGAAGTAGCTGGGTTATGTTTCCAGGCCAGCTCAGGGGTGGTACAGTGTTTCTCACTTGATCCAGGAAACAACATGTTTTCTCTAGATTTGCTGTGAGCAGCAAATGATATTTATTTGCCTTAACACATGTGAAGTCATTGTTCGAAGAACAAAAATGAGATGAGCGGGAGGGGCCCGTTTGTCCAGTAATAGAGCTGATTCTAAGTTATATAAGCACCCCATGACATTCTATCAGTGACAGGAAGAAAATCCATGTACAAGATTCATCCATCAAGAGTCATGAATAAAGATGACACTGATTAGAAGGTACACAAGCTCAGGAGGGAAACACAAAGGAATGACTGTTTGTTCAAGACAATGTCTTATTTATGTCTTCCTCCTTGCCAAGGCATCCTAATTAAAGTCACCACATGATAAGATGCTGTGTGCTTCCAGCTCCAGGACTGGGATATCCAGGAGTCTGACAAAGGAGATTTTGCACCCAGGCTTTCTGCTGAACTCAGGTAGACCTACGTTTCCATTCTTGACCAAGACACTCATTTCCATGTCTTTTCACAGACTGTCTCCCTCATTTGTAATGTCTCCCTCCTCAGCTCCATCTCTTTGAAACCTAGGCTCCCTTCAAGGCTCAGTTCAAGTGCCATCACCTTGGGGCAGCTAGGTGGCGCAGTGAGTAGAGCGTGGGCCCTGGAGTCAGGAGAACCTGAATTCAAATACAGCCTCAGACACCTGACACACTTAGCTGTGTGACCTTGGGTGAGTCACTTAACCCCAATTGCCCTGCCTTCCCCGCTCCAAAAAAAATTTTTTAAAAAAGTGCCATCACCTTCAAGATGCCTTTTCTGATTCTCTGAATTGTTTCCACTTTCTGCCTCTTGAAATTACTTTGTATTTACTTATATGTATACTTGTTAGATCTCCCCAATAGAAACTAAGCACTTTGAGGGCAGAGACTATTTTATTTTGTGCCTTTGCATTCCCCTGCTGAAGCCCAATACAGGCCTTTCCATAAAGAATGTTTCAATGCTTATTGAATCGAATTGAATCTGTAACCAATATTAAAATGACATTATTTCTTAAAGTCAGTCAATAAACATTTAATGAGTACCAACCGTGTGCCAGGCACCAGGCTAAGCACTGGGGATACAAAGAAAGGCAAAAAACAATCCCCGTTCTCAAGGAGCTCACAGTCTAATGGGAAAAATGGCATACAAACTACGTACAAATAAGATACAAACAGGATAAATTGGAGAAAGTCAACAGAAGGAGTGTACTATCATTAAGGGAGATGAGGAAAGACTTCTTGCAGAAAGTGGAGTTTTTATCTAGGACTTAAAGGAAGCCAGGGAAGCCAGGGGGTAGAGATGACAAGGGAAAGAATTTCAGGCATGAGGGATAGCAAGTGACAGAGACAGGAACATGAACGTAAGCCAGTATTTACGGTTTTTACCCCCACAATTGGCAAAAAAAAAAAAAAAAAGGTGGGGAGGGGAAGAATTACTTCTCCCTAAAAGATTTCAGGAGACATTCAGCTGAAATGAACAAGCCCCACCCACTAATTCCGCATAAACATCTGCATATGGAATAATCACAGGAGTCAATTATGATGTGGTGGTCAAAATGGCAATAATCTAATGCCTGGTATTGTTCTATTAAAGGTTTCTGCTTTTACTGTTGCTTCCTAGGCTCAGTAGACTTCAGCCCAACACTGCCAGACCCTTTTTTGAAGCTGATTTGAGTCAAAGCCAATGTTCCATTACAATTAATATCCTTCTAACAACAGAAGGTTTCATCATCAAAATCAAAGGATGTTTATTTCATGGAAAGGGGCTGTGTGGTGAAAACAGGAGTAATTGTCTAAGCATACCAATCCTTAATTTTTCTTATTTATACCTTAGGCCTTGACCACATTACTAACCTGCCAGGTCAAACTCTCTTGAAATCAGTAGCATCTCTGTGGCTGCCAGCATGTTTCACTGAAGCTGCAAATCAAGAAAACTTAAAATGTTGTGGGAGCAGGGAAAGGTCATTGTGGGCTAATCTCTACTTCTGTTCAACATGCTTGCCAGTTAGTTTGGCATATCTTACCTTATTTTGGTGAAACAGAGGATGATAGGAAAAATAGTATTGAAACTGCAATATCCAAAGGTGGGATGTCTTGGGAAATAGGAAGTTCTCCATCACTGAAGATATTCAAATAGCAGTTGAATTTTGGAGACGATTCTTACACAGGTACAAATTGGATTAGATGACCATCTATTCTAATTTTGAGTTTCTTTGATTCCTTGAGGGTTTTTTCCTCTTAATTGAATCCTATTATCCCAGCATGAATGCAAGTATGACATAATAGATCAGATCTTTTCAAGACAGGAAGTTGTTATTCTTGTTCAGTCATTTCAGTCCTGTCCGGCTCTTTGTGACCCCATTTGGGATTTTCTTGGCAAAGATACTGAAGTGATTAGCATTCCCTTCTCCAGCTCATTTTGCAGATGAGGAACTGAGACAAACAGGGTAAAGTGACTTGCTCAGGGTCACCTACCAAGTAAATGTCTGAGGCTGGATTTGAACTCAAGTCATCCTGATTCCAGGCCCAGCACTCTATCCACTGCACCATCTAGCTGTCCAAGTCGGAGTCAAAATTCCACTCTGACACTTACTTGTTTTGTGATTCTAGGCAAGTCATTTATGCCACAAGCGATCTTCTAAGGCCAGAAGTTGCTGAGAAGGTGTTAGTCAGCATTAGCAAAGGAACGTACCTATCGGAAGCAATAATGAAATCACAGAAATGCTTTTTTTTTTCCAATTAATTTACATCCTAAAGCTTCAACTTAAATTTCCTAAAGGAAAACTTGACTATGTCGGCCTGTTAGCTAGAATATTGTGCTGGACTTGGAGTCAAGAACACCGGAGTTCAAATTCTGCCACACTTATTAGCTATGTGTACTCAGACAAGTCACTTAACTATTCTCAGTCCAAGTTTTCTCATCTGTAAAATGAGGATAGTAGCACCTGGCTCTGAGTAACTGTGAGGATTAAATCATATGATGTATATAAAGTGCTTTAAAATCCAATCCAATCAACATTTTTAAGTACCTATTGTGTGTCAGGCACTAAATACTAGGTATACAATTAATAAATAAAAAGCAAGAAGCTTATAATCTACTGGGAGGAGACAACCCACAAAATTACCTTAGAGTGTTATGTAACTGTTAGTTATTTTTAGATTCAGGTCACTTAAGCACTTTTATCCTCAGTTTCTTAAGATGTAAAAAAGGAGGATAACAACTATTGCCCTGTTTACTTGAGAAGACTGACATGAGGAAACACCTTGTCAACCTTAAAGCACCGTAGATTGAAATGTAGTTTAGTATTCAGTCCATAAAAGTTTATATAGGACCTTGGAGATCATCTATATTAATCCATTACTTAAACCAGTAGGGAAATTGAGGCTCAGAGGGACAAGTGAGTTTCTCACAGTTAAGCCCAAGTTAGCATCGTAATGAGGATTCATATCCAGTACCTCCCTCGAACTTCCAAGCCAAGGTGCTTTACTCTACTTCCCTGCAATGCCTGAGCCTCAATTAACAGAAAATCTTTACATGTGGACATTGTAGCTTTTGGAGCTCTGTGTTTCTTACTGCCTGGGAATTGAGAGCTTTGATTGGATTCAATAAAACAAATCAGAATTTGATAGTTGTTAAAACAGCTCCTACCTGCTGGCAGATGAAGAAGATGCCAAGGTAATCAAGGCATTCTCTGCCTTCAAGTGCTATTAGGGGAGACAGGTAGTAAATCAGTCAACAAGCTTTTACTTAATGTCTACTGTGTGCTAGGCACTGTGCTAAGCCATAGGGTTACAGCAAAAGCCTTCCCCACTCCCCTCACTAAAAATTTATGAAAAAGTTTCTGCTCTCTAGGAACTCAGAGTCTGATAGGGAAGACAACATACAAGGAATTATGTACAATTAAGATATATGTAGAATAAACTGGAGATAATCAACAAAAGGAAAGCACCCTAATGCAAAGTAGACCATAGATGTCTATGATAGCTACTAATAAAAATGAATGATAGTTCAAAGAGGCAGAGATCATTATCTAATAAGAAAGTTTAGGAAAGATATTAATGGTGGAATTTGAGCTAGGCACCTTAAACAGGACCTTGAGAGACACTGGGACATATTGGAAAGAACACTAGGCATGGGGTCAGAAGGCATGGTTCAAGGTCTACCTCTGACACTTACTGGTTACATGGATATAGTGGAGTCATTTCATGTCTTTGATGATGTTTCTTTTTTTCCTCATTTTTAAATATTTATTTAGTTTGTTTTTGTTTTCAACATTCACTTCCATAAGATTTTGACTTTAAATTTTCTCCCCCTTCCTGCCCTTCTCCTCCCCAAGATGGCATGCGATCTGATACAGGCTATACATGTACATTCATATTAAACATAGTTTCACATTAGTCATGTTGTAAAGAAGAATTAGAAGGATGGGAGAAACTACAAGAAAGAAGAAAACAGCAACCACAACAAAGAGAGAGCAAATAGTATGTTGAAATCTGCATTCACACTCAATGGTTCTTTTTCTGGATGTGGATGGCATTTTCCATCATGAGTCTTCTGGAGTTATCTTAGATCTTTGTATTGCTGAGAAGAGCAAAGTCTAGATGGTGATGTTTCTACCTTACAGGGTGGCTGTGAGCTCAATATCTGCAAACTTAAAAAGAGTAGAGAGGGGGAGGGGACTTAAGAAGCATGAAAAACGTTTATAAGGGTTGCTGTGGGACATATGAAAAGGAGGTAACAGGAAGTGAATAAAAGGAACTGGAGAGCAGTAAGGGCTCAGCTAAGGTGAAATGGCATAAATTTACATTGGACCCAACCAACTTGGCCTCATGTCTCTGTATCCTGGCCCATCAGTCTGAAGTGGGAGTGGAGTCTTAACAGTGACTACTTAAAATTAAGGATTAACAAAGGAGAAACCTGTGAATGGGGTAAAAGGGTTTATTTTGAGGTATGAGCACTGTTCAGGGAGGATGAACCTGGGTGTGGTGCCATTGTGAGAAGCCCTGGTCTGACATGGATGTAATAACCATAGCCTTCTGAGAACCAAAGGAGAGGGAAGAAAAGGAGAGAGGCTGGTACAGAAAAAGAGGAAAACAGAAGACTGAGATAAACTTTGCTTGTTTAAATACTTTATCGAGGGCCCTGCCTAGAAAACAGGGAATAAATTATTTCGACTTAAGTGAGAAAAAGTATGTTCAATCCTTTGCTGTCCAGGCATACATACACTCAGTACATAACTTCTCGACTAACTGAATACGAGTTTCAGAAAAATCTTCTTGATTTGCTGAGTGCCCAAAGGAAGTGACTTGGCAGACTTTTCTTGTCTCTAAGATTTCCTTGAAAAGAAAGAAAAAAATAGCTAATTATGAAATTCTGGTGACTATGGGATTTACTAACCCATTAAACTGGTCAGAAAGCTGTGTTGTACTCTAGGCATGGGCAGAGCAATTTCTTGGGCACTGTTATTTAAAAATCACGGCTATATTTTAGAATGTCCCGAAGAAGGTTTTCCATTGTCTCCTGTATATACTGCAGGTTCCAACTGCCAAACTCTAGCACATGCCTCCAAAAAGCAAAATAAACCCCCTGAACTCACTTGCCTATGCTTAATCTCATTTCCTCCTTGATCTTTCTATTCAACTCCTTCCACATTTGGCTTCAGGAGGATCTCATCATTCTTTTAACACCCAGCCATTTCTTTCTCCCATATCCATCTGAAGCAAGGTGCGAAAGATTTATATATGGTTAGAGTCACTTGACTATGGCAGAACAACACCATTAAATAAAGATGGTGACACTGTTGCATTGATCTTATGTGGGTATGAAGAAGATCAAGAAAGTGTGGAGGCACTGTGGCACATTAGAAAGAAGGAAGGATTTCAAGTCAGAGAAATTGGATTCTAATTCCATCCCTATCACTTAATACCTTGAGTAAATCATCTAACCAAGAAGAATATTTGTTCTGTGAAGTCTGGATTCAGATGAAGGGCCACATTTGAGGACCTAGAGGGCCACATGTGGCCCCGCCCCTGATCAGGGGATCAGTTTCCTCATTGGTACAAAGAGAGGGTTGACTATGTGGTCTCCAAGGTTCCCTTCAGCTCTAAATTTATGACCAAATGAAATAATGTAAGGGAGGGAAGAGTACATTATATAATATATGTATATATGTATGTATGCATGCATGCATGCATATGTGTATATGTGTGTATATAACATATTCCTGTTCTTTAAAGCAAAGACCTTGAGTAGGGGCACTGTTTCTATTATTCTTCTGGAACCATGCTGGGCATTCCTATGATCTTAGTCTTTTTCCTGCTGTTCATGAGAAGATGCATTCCCAGGTATAGCACCTTTGGGGATATATACTTCATTCAACTTGTAAGCCAGTTAATGGAAGAACTAAAGTGGCTCTGACATGAAAACAAAATGTATATATACATATACATGTATATATATATATATATATACATATACATGTATATATATATATATATATATATGTATATTAGTTACATTTTAACTAAAGGATCCTTCCTCTTTGCTGCCTGTTACCAAGACAGGCCACTTGACAAAGAAAGGAGCATAAATCTCTTGATGTAGACATTATAGCTTTTATACTTGCTCGTAATTGTCACTCCAGCCCAGGTTGCCCATGCAGTGGTAGTTCTAATTTCTTCTCAAGGTCTATATTACACATGCAGAGCTTTCTTCTATGTAGGTAGAAAAATCAACTTATATTATAAATCAAAAAGGCTGATGATTAAGCGCATTACCAAAGAAGAATATGGGGAGCAAAATGAAATTGAAACAGCCAAGGTGTAGGAGAGGTCTCGTGAGTTTTGCCACAGCGTGGACTTCCCATCATGGTTAACTGTAACTAGACTCTAGTTCCCTGAAAAGTCTGTGGAGTTTGTTTTGGGAGAAAGTCACCTGTCACCTGAAGAAATCAGAGCCCAAGAAGAACAGTATGGCATTGGAGACTTGCTCCTGGAAGAGCAGCTCTTCAGCTCTGGAGGATGCTGAGTACAATCAACAAGATGATTGCTTTCAGGAAGAGGAAATAGTTGAAATGCAGAGGGTATATCAAAAGGAGGAGGAATCACTGTAGGGAAACGGAGGCCATAGTTATTTCCCTGGAGCACAGATGGGTCCCAAGAGAAAAGAAAAAGTAAACAGCAAATATCTTTTGTGCCTGGAAATCATCCTTGCTGGAAAATTCTGCTGTTCATTGTACTGTAGGTGGCAACCAAGATTCTTTGAAGGATTCCTTCAGAGTTTCCTAGAAAAGAACAATGGGAGGCTTTCTTTCTATTGCTCAGGAGCTTAGCCAGCATGAAGAGGTGCCTTATCTATGCTGTATTAGGTCTTCCTCTTGATCTTCACAGTGAGAGAATCTCTCTTCTGCTTCCAGGATATTTCAGCTCTCAACTTGAGAGACCATTGATACTGCGACAAATAAGCCAATATGCCATTCCTTACGTGATTTTTTTGGTTTGTTTTATGTGCATTGAATAAAGATTGATAATTTTGAAAAAAAACCATTTCCCTATTTTTTAAGGTTTTGATAATATTTTCATGGAATGTAATATCATGACATCAGGGTTGCTTTTCATATTTTACTCGAATGGTAACGTTCAAATAATGTCTGAGCATGTTTACCTCCTAATACAGGGGCAGCTAGGAGGCACACTGGATAGAGCACAGAGTCTGGTGTCAGGAAGACTCATCTTCCTGAGTTCAAATCTAGCCTCAGACACTTACTACCTGTATGACCCTGGTTAAGTCACTTAACCCTGTTTGCCTTGGTTTCCTCATCTGTAAAATGAGCTAGAGAAGGAAATGGCAAACCATTCTAGTATCTTTGCCAAGAAAACTCCAAATGGTGCCATGAAGAGTCCGTCACTGAAAAATGATTCAACTGGGAAGAATATAAATATTTATATAGTGCCAACTATGTGCCAGGTACTATGCTAAGTGGTTTTTACAAGGATTATCTCAAGGAGGCCAGGGTCAGTGGATCATAGATCACATACATAGATCACAACAACCCTGCAAAGTAGATACTATAAATATCCCCATTTCACAAATGGGGAAACTGAGGCAAAGAGAAGTTAAGTGATTTGTTCAAAGTTACACAGCTAGTGAGGACTTGAGGATGGATTCGAATTCTAGTCTTTCTCACTCTAGGCCTAACACTTTATGCACTGCACCACCCAGTTGCTTTGTGAAACTCAAAGTTCTGCATAAATGTCAACTATTATAATAGTAGCATAAACTAGTAGCATGCAATTTAAGAAGGAAACAAATTATTCCTTCAATTTTGTGCCCAAAGTAGGATTAACCAAAAGTATTTATTACCATTCTCATTGTACCTCTTTTAAGTGCAGGTGGGTATAACTGGCACTGACGTTCTATCACAGCAGACAACAATAACCAGAATTTACATAGAAGGTTAAGATTTGCAAAACACTTTACAAATATCATTTCATTTTATCCTTACAACAACCCTGGCAGATATGTAGCTATCATTATTCCCATTTTATGGATGAAGAAACTGAGGCAAACAGAGGCTGTGACTTTCCCAGAATACAAACAGAATATATGGAATGTTGATGCCTCACCAATTATTGTCTTTGCGAGTCTCTGCAGGCTTCGATAAAGTCTCTGGTTCCTTTTCTACTCTGCCTAATATTTCATGTTGTCTAAACCCTACCTGCCCTTTATTTCCACCTCTCATTCCCCAGTCTGATCCTTCATTCCCCAGTCCCGTCTTTCATTGTCTAATCAATCCCTTGTGTTTCCCTCCAAGCACCTAGTCCAGCTTTCTTCTTCCTCTGACGTAAGCAGGTATGGAATTCTAGCTCTCTTGTACCATTTTGGCTCTTTAGTCTAATGATCTGTCTGCCTTCTTTAGCCTGCCTTTCAGTTTATAGCTTTCTTCATCTTTGTATTACACATTGATTGCATCGGAATTGACAGATAAGTAAAGTCTTTCTTTTTGTCTCTCTAATGCTTGAATTCTATCAGAAGAAAATACTGCTGAATTTCTAATCAAAAAATTATTTGTTGATCACCCACTAAGTGTCAATGAGTATTTACTGTATTAAGGCAACAAGTCAATGAGCATTTATTAAGCATTTTCTATGTTCCAGACACTTTGTGTGTTTAGCACTGAAGATACAAGATCTAATGAGGGAGACAATTTGCAAACAACTACGTACAACTAGGTGGCATAGTGGATAAAGTGCTGGGCCTGGAGTCAGGAAGACTCGTCCTCCTGAGTTCAAATCTGGCCTCAGACACTTACTGGCTATGTGACCCTGGGCAAATCATCGAACCCTCTTTGCCTCAGTTTCCTCATCTGTAAAATGAGCTGGAGAAGGAAATGGCAAACCACTCTGTTTCTTCACCAAGAAAACCCCAAAGGGAATCACAAAGAGTTGACTGAACAACAACAGCATATATGATAAGATACTATGTTTATCAAAGATTGAGAATGGCTTCTTGTAGAAGATGGAACTTTAGTTGAGGCTTGAAGGAATCAAAGGAAGCCAGGAGGCAGAGATGAAAAGGGAGAGACTTCCAGGCATGGAGGACATCCTGTGAAAACACAGAGTTTTGAGATGGAGTACTGTGTTAGAGGGATAGCAAGGAGACCCTGGGGTCAGTGGATCATAGAATATGTTAATCCTGTTTGTCTCAGTTTCCTCATCTGTAAAATGAGCTAGAGAAGGAAATGGCAAACTGATCCAGTATTTTTGCCAAGTAAACTCCAAATGGGGTCACAAAAAGTCAGACACAACTGAAACAATTGAACAATAACAAAGAGCTCTCCAGGTAATTCAGACTAGACTGTGTCTAAGACAGAGGGGTGGGGAACAGTGAATAGGTAGGTGACAGGGGTGGAGGGCTTGACTGTGGAGATTCAGGGTCTAGCGCCTGGGTCCTTGGGGCAAGTGTAACTGGGGCCAGGAGGGATGAGAGTAAACACCTGTTGAAGCACTGTTTTCAATTAAATGAGAATCAAAGAGAGAGGAGAAAGAGAAGGAAGGGTAGAAAAGGCCCCTTATCAATCAATAAACATTAATTAAGTTCCTCCTAGGTGCCCAGCACTATGCCAAGAGCTGGGGATACAAAGAAAGGCAAAAGACAGATCCTACTCTCAGTAAGATCACAGTCCAATGGGGAGAAAACATGCAAAGTTTTCTACAGGATAAATTGGAGATAATCAATATAGAGAAGGCACTAATACAATTCTGTCCCTTAACATCATTGCTTTAGAACAGAGACCCTTACAGGTTAAGTGGCTTGCCCAGAGTCATACATTCTGTTAGTATGTGAAGAGTTAAATTTTGCATATGACAATAAGAATGATGAAATAAGGGAAAATAATTCATGTGGACCTACAAGGTTATATGACAGAAAAAGGAGGTCGTAGGGTTGATAATGAACTGCAATATTACATGACAGGAGACATCTGGATATTGTTAAAACAGGATGTCTTCAGGATAAAGAAAAAAAACTTGCATCAATATCAACTGGGGAACAATGTTTGGTAAAAACAAAAAAAAAACAGAGTTGTTTGTTCAAGAGTATAAAAATCAAAGGAATTACAGTCTTTTGCAGGGTACCTATATGCATGTATTCAGGCTACTGCATGTGACAATCAACACATTTCTCATTAATGTGAGATAGTTTCTGCTTCCTGATTTTTGCAACCCACCAATCACAGATATCAAGGAGGGCATTCCCCTGATGGACTGGAGACAGAGAGGAACCATCTTGTAGAAAAGCAGGTATAACTAAGCAACTTCTATCTAAAAAGCCTCCCCATGGTTGCTCCCCCAACATCCACCCCCCACCTTCCCTGGAAGGAGAATCTAAATGAACTAAATTCTGTATAAGGGCATTTGGGTTTATTATCATGTGGACAGTTAAAGGTACCTTTAGGGACTTCTTTAGAGAAGATGGTTAACAAATACAGCCAACCTGATTTGCTTCCAGCAAGTCTGTCTCTCTCTCTCTCTCTCTCTCTCTCTAATTGGGGAGGGAGACAAGAGATACAAAAGAGGCAAAAACAATTTTTTCCCCAGTCTGCAAAAATTCATGGCTTTGAAAACTAATTAGGGGGCAGCTAGGTGGTACAGTGGATAAAACCCTAGGGCCTGGAGTCAGGAAGACCTGAATTCAAATCTGCCTTCAGACACTTATTAGCTGTATGATAAGTCACTTAAACCCAGGCAAGTCACTTAACTCTGTTTCCCTGAGTTCCCTCATCTATTAAATGAGTTGGAGAAGACAATAGAAAACGAGTCCAGTCCCTTTGCCAAAGAAACTCCAAATAGAGTCCAACAAAAAGTCAGACAAGACTAAAACAACTAAACAAACTAATTTGAGACAAAATTTGTTACTGAAATGTAATTTCTCTACTGTGAATTTCCAGAGCATAGCTTGAATGATTTTATAAATACTGGATTATTTTGGTGAGTATTTAAGATATCACTCTGTAGAATTTTTTTAAAGGAAAAATAAGAATAAAATGTCATGAAAGTAACATGAAACCAACACTCTTAGATCTTTTTCATCATTTTTTCCCTGGAGACTGACAGATTTATTATTTTAGTGCAAGAGAGGAAGGTGATTTAATGTGAAAAAAAGAAAGAAAAAGGAACTGAAGATAATTTGAAAATATTATCATTGAAGTCCAAAAGTTTAAAAAAAAAGGTGGGGGGAGGGAGATGGTGTCTGCAGTTTAAATTTATCTGGTACTTAAGAACCTCCTCTTATTAATTCTTCTTTTGACCATGGAAAGAGAAATGCTTTTTTAAATCAGAGAGCAATTTGAAATTAAATAAAATTTAACTTGGGAAAAGGTTTTAATAATAAGTTTATTTTCAAGTTGCTCTCTGATTTAAATAATTGTTTAGGTAAACTAGAAGCAAGGTCACCTAAAAGAAATAGAAATAGACCATGCATTTGTAAGCTCTTAAGAACACAAAAAGTAAAAGTATTTTTAACTGGTATTGTACGATAAAAACATGTGCAAATTTACAAAGGAGAAATTCAGTGGAGTGAAAATCAGTTCTATAGATTGTCTGGGATATGATTTGGGAAATAAAGCTTAGAGTAACTAAGAAAGTAGTGAAAGTTGGTGAAGTGTTTGATCAAAGGAAGAAAAAAAGAGAGGGGAAATTTTGAGGAAATAAGAAATGGGAAAGAAAGTTTAAGCAACAGAGATAAGAGGAGAATGGGTAGAAAGTTAAAAAAAGGGAATCCATTTGGACTGACAAGTGTGGATATAAAACTCAATTAGTAGCATGTTACTTTACAAACATAAAGTAAGAGTTTGGATTTATGGAAAGAATATGAGAAACTTTCTATGCTTGAAAATTTGTGAACATTTTGAACACAGTTTAGAGAAATGTCTATTCGAATCAGTTCTGAGATTTCTCATGCTCCTTGAACTTTATTTCATTTATTTTTCTTTTTTATGCTATGGAAAAATAGGTAGAACCACGGATGCAATTTAAAAATTGACAGTATTCCATCCAGGTACAACATGCGCCAAATAGAAAATATAAAAATAAATACACAGCATGCAATTATTTGAAGATAGCATACCAAAATTCTATCCTTAAAAGACCATTAAATGTACATTTTAGTCCTATGGATTCATAATTTCATTACTATCACAGAGGTTATGTTTGAAATTTTCACATTTCAGATGATCCTTGTGGACCCTAAAAGAGGAAATCGAGAATACAAGACTGCCACATTAAATTTTTGGCACTAGACAGACTGAAAGCAGCAGCCCTTATGATTTGAAGTACTGACAGCAAATAACCAAAGAGAAAATTAATATTCTCTGTAATAACCACTAGCAAATATAGATCCAGATGTGATTGTGTTTACTCTTGTCACTATTTAAGTAAGATTTATTCTCCTGTTAAGGATATTTGTGATTTTTGACTACTTATAAGTAAATCAGGCCTTAATGGAAAATATACTTAATATTTATCATTAAGGCAATATGTTTAGAAACTACAAAAATAGGTTGTATTAAAAGTATAGTTGGACCAAAATTACTCTATACTGGTCTTGAGAAGATGAATGAAGTGATGGATTTCCTATGTAAGATATTCAGTCAACTGAACTGATGTCATTTGATAGGCAATAAGTTTTGTTTCATGTTTGTTTCTAAATTTTCTTGAATTGTGAATTTTGGGAAACCATTATATAAGAAGTGCTATTAAGAAGATGATGCAATTGTATCATTAGAAAATTAGCTCCTCTTTTGATATGGATGCTGTGATATTAATTAAGTTGTTAGAGGTTGTTGTCATAATGTAAAAACCTCTCAAGTATTTAATTGGGTATAGTTTGCTTTAAAAGGAAATAATAATTACTATGTGGGAAAAATACAGAAAAAATAGACTTCATACATCCAGATAATTCAATTATAATTGTCTGAATTATAATTAAGTTAGTAATTCACCATTTGAGGTAAATGTCACAAGCTGCTCAAAGGGAATAAAGTTATACCTATGTTAAGTTGCTCTGTATCCTTAGGCTTAGACTTGAAGAAATAGTCTTGAGGTTATTACAACCATATCCCACCTTCTTCCTTTCATAGTAAATCTCTCTAATCATAACAGCATAAAAAGAAAAACTTGATATTACCTCCAATTTCTACTGTATTGATTCTATTCTATAATTGACCCTATTCCCCAGTTTGTCAAGCTACATTTCTTAGTTCTAGCATTAAGTTCAAGAATGTAGTTGTTCCTCTGAACTAGTTTAAAGGTGTGGTTGAAAGGGAATGTGATCAATCCTGCAGTTAGGCCCTGAGAAATCTGCTTGTTAGAAGCACAAGCTGGTGCCTTTTTCCCAAAAGGCAAGGCTTTACCTGTCCTTGCCCAATTGGGGAATGTTCGATCTCCTCCAAGGGGATCAAACCTGGTGGTTCTGGTCTCCAAACCAAGATCACAAGGAGTAGATGAGGCTCATAAAACAATCAACATTCCTTAACTGTCAGAGAGAGGTGTGATTAGCTGCACATGAATGCCAACCCATTTTCCCCAGTGTAGCCAATTGTAATGTTCCCCCATTACCCAGATCTTCCCCTCCTTTTCTTTGTGTCAATGAAGAGGATCTGCGCTTCTCACTGGGGTGGCTGGCTTTACTGAGGTGGTCACTCTGACCCACTTTGTTAACAGTTACATGGGTCACTGTTGTAAACTGATTTTGCTCAAAGAATATGCATTAGTTTACACTTATTTCATTTATTTAGCACAGTTTTGGAGGTCCCACTAAGATCAGGGTGTGAGCTTGGATTCCCAAGCTCTCTTGGTAGAACCTCTGTCTTTTCTTCCAGTTACTCCTGGTAGAATTTTCCACCTGCAGAAAGCATTTCTTCCAGAGAGCCAGATTGAAACCAAGCCTCCTCACCCAACCAAAAGGAAATCTTCAAATTATGAGGCAGGCACCCCACTAAGGAAAAGCTACAATTTTGTCTGTATTTGTTTGGGAGTATTATTTTGTGTTCAGTGTGATAATTTGGAAATTATTGGCAATATATAACTGGGGTAAATCCCCTGAAGACAATCCCTGGAAAGAATTTTTTCCTCTCAAAGATGACCCCCAAATGTTGAGGGAGAAATAATCAAAAGCATGGGATGTTTTTCAGAGACTGAAGAATTGAGGAAGTCCTTTATTCCCTTCCAAAGAAGTGAGCAAAGTGTGTCCACCACTGATGTTTTTCAGAGCCTGGAGAACTGAAGGGACCTAGTGAAATTCCACTATCTGGTCTCCTCGTCAGATGAGGGGTTGGCTAAAATATAGAGCAAATTAATTTAAATCCCACTATTGTTCTGAAAAGTGAATTGGGGGGGGGAGCTCCATATCTTTATGTCTGTATCTCTCTGTGTTTGTGTTTTTCTGGACTTCCTTTCCTCCACTAAACAGTAACCCCTTTGTCAGCCTTTAATCTCTTTGTCTGTTTGAAAGTAATCTCCCTTTGTCTTTTAATGTTGGCCAAGTTAGAAAGGATAAGTGCTAAAATATCTAAATTAGTTTTGAAGTAACATTCTGTAGAAATTTATTTTTAAGAAAAACTAAAAAATCAGGAGTAGATAAAAAGTTATTAGAACAAGCACCAGATGTCTATCTCCAGGTGTTTCCTTTCCCCTCATAGATTTAAAAAGACAAAAAGAAAACTCCTGTGACTTTGTTCAGTCATGCTCAACTCTCATGACCCCATTTGGGATTTTCTTGGCAAAGATACTGGGATGGTTTATCATTTCCTTCTCCAGCTCATTTTACAGATGAGGAAACTGAGGCAAACAGGGTTAAGTGACTTGCCCAGGGTCACACAGCTAGTAAGTGTCTGAGGCCAGATTTGAATTCAGGAAGAGGAGTCTTCCTGACTTTAGCTTCAGTATTCTATCCATTGCACCACCTAGCTGCCCAAACAAATGCTAATTAAGCACAAAAAAAAATGCTAGGCAATAGGCAGGACCATTTGCTGCTTTACTTTTGTCAATCAATCCTCGCGAGAGATCAAGTAGTATTTGTATGTGTTGTGCCCTAGCTGGCATGGGGAACTAAAAGATATAGCCCAGCATGTCTCTCAGGGAGAAGACCAGGAGGTAGAAAAATCTAAGCCTAGGGCCCAGGCCAGATGTTTTTACTGTCTAAAAGAAGGACATGTTGTAAGGATTATAAAAAAAGAGGTGGATAATAAAGATAACCCTTAAGATAAAACTTAGCCCCGGGAAGTATGTTAGCATTTAATATCTGATATCAGGGAAATGTGTTTAAAAACTTCAAAAGTAAGTTTTTGTCTTTAAAGTATACTTTGATCAAGATTTCTCAGTAATAGCCTTGAATTAATCAATTTAGAGTGCCACCAATGACTATTTTCAAGATGTACACTACTATGGTAAAACTGATGTATAAGAAATGTTGTCAAAAATTGAAAAATGCAACTATCTTAATTTGGAAATTACAGAATAATATCTGGCTATTTTAAAGAAAAGAGGGGTTTATTAACTCTATCCAAATTCTGAAAAGTGACAAGCAGTATCAGAGAGATTCCAAGGTGAAAAGAGAAAGAAAAGTAAGTACAACTGAATTTGGAAAAAGTGCTTTGTGGTTACTTCTGTGAACGGTATAACAGAACTTAATTGTTATTTGAATAGATCAGGGCTTTGTGAGCTGTTAACCAGGGCTGGGAGAACTCAGAGCCCATCTCTTGTGACTCACCAGTGCCTTGTATTAAAGGTTTTTTTTTTTAATTGGTAGTAGGGAGATAGGGGAGAGATAGAAGGGCCTTGCATGCTATGGGTCATGAAGAGTCAGACACCACTAAACAACAACAAAGAATATCTTAATGAATTTTGTAGGTTTGTCCCACAAACTTCTCCATATATTGGGACTAGGATTATGCAGTACAGGCCTCTCGCCCCTTTCTGAGAGAGTGGGAGAGAGATGGGATGCTTTCATCTTCTGGTAAATACCAGAACTGCAATAATTCAATAGAATTTAGTTACTATAGGTAAATAAATGACAGTCACCTGAGTTGAAATGAACAATGTAGCTTAGAAAGTAAAAGCTTAAGAAGTCTTTGGTTTTCTCTAACATTTTGTGGTAAAGGAGAAATTCAAAGCAATGCAGTTTTATAGAGAGTCTGAGTTACTATTGAAATATAGAGACTTAAGGAATTAAACAAGTAAGAGAAAGTTTAGGAGAAGAATATGAAGGAAGTAAGAATGGTGTGGTTTTGAAAACCACTGAAGGGGTATTTTAAAGAAAAGAAGAAAGGCCTACAGTTTAAGAATGTTGGAAAGAAAGGTCTGAGAAAGGTTTTTACGCGAGAAACTTTATGTGTTTATTCCATATGATATGGGAACTATAGTAATATCTCTGTTTGCTAATCTGTAAAGTAGATAAAGATAGTGCCTAATATACCTGATAATTCATTGTATTAGAAAAATTGTTAGAAAAATAATTTCTCTTTTAACCTGGATTATCTTGGGTTATAGATTCAATTGTTAAAAGGATGATGTAACAAATAGAAATTAATGGCAAAAACAAAATTGGAGATTGAATGTTTCACTGACCTTTTTGCAAAAAAAAAAAAATTTCTGAAAAAATCTAGATAAAACAAATAACATGGAAAAATATAAATGGGAACTGACATCTAATCAGTGTTTAAAATTGTAAAGAAAAGCAAAACTTCAGTTTTTATTTGTAGAAAATCAGAGTCAAATTTAATATTAGAACTAAAAAGAGAAGTATTGCATACTACATATACATAGTGCTATTTACATAATACATTTAGCCCTTTATTCTTACCTTCATATTAGCCTATCCTCATACTCATGAGAACTTTCTTGTAGCTAGTGTCCTAGATATGCAAAATGACTGCCTAAGGTTAAAACAAAGTTGTTCGCAATGAAGCTGCTTTTATTTGGGCAAAGTTGACTGACCATTGTGGGGTTTGGACCTTCAGCCATGATCATGATCTCATTAACAATATTTTCTGAGTTAACTAGTTTAGACTAAAAAGAAATAGAAGTTTTAAAAAGCTTTTTTTTTATTTTTTAGGTGCTTGCATATATTCAAAGCAGGCCTGCAAAACCTGAATCTAGACTTATGGTACCCCTAGTAATTCATTTTATGTTTTGTTTAAAACACATCTGTGCTCCTGAATAAGACATTTTTAAAAAAATCAGTATTTCTATAAAATATTTGTTCAAGTTCCTGTATCTGTAGCTATGTTTTTGAATTGTTAGAATTTTCACTTGCAAAAGTGTAAAATGTCTTGAAACTGTCCTTCAGAATACTCCTTATATAATGACCTTGCACTTCTTCACTCTTTTAAGAAACATTTAGTAAATAAATGCCTTGTTTCATGTTTTCTTGTGTGCTATTAATTGTTTTAAAACCCATTATTGCTTTTAATAACTTAATGTTTTACAAAGGTTTGTATGTAACTAACTCTTGATTATCCATGTGTTGACTACCTCATTGATGGATTACTTAAGGAGCTTTTTCAGTCTCACCCGCCTAGTACTCTACCTTTGGTCTCATTTACTGCTCATTTTTATATCTTGTCTGGGCAAATTCAATCAAATTCAAGCGAGCAAGTTTCTTCTTGGTAGTGTACATAGAAAAGGATGATGTAAATACATTTGGAAACTACTTTTTAGAAGTATCAATGGATAATGGGAATAATTTTCTGTGAATGGGATACAGCAAAGACCCCTTAAGATGTCTTCATCTGTGAAAAGCAGAGTCCTGAGATATTACCAGCCCTAACAGCCTGAAGTGTTGAAATTTGAGAAAGAGTGTTGGAATTGTGCAACATACTGGTTACTGGGCAAAGCTTCTGTACTTTAGGATTCCAAGATCTAGCCCCACATCCAGGCTAGACTGCAGTCATTTAATTTTAATTGAGATCTAGAGATTACTAAGGGGGGGATTCAATTCATATCTCTACCCATTATACCACACTGCTCTAAGGAGTCTTAATTTCTTAGTCTGTTACAAATGGAGTTAGATAAGTGTCCAGCAGTAGAGTCTGCCTACCTCTCAGGGTTGTTTGTGAGAAACAGTTGTTTATAAAGTGCTTAGCACCATGCCTTACCCATGCCATATATCAATCACCATGTATATATACACATATACATATGTATATGTGTGCACATATATGTACATATAAATATACACACAAATACACAATGCATATATGTATGCTTATACACATACATGTGTAACGTGCACATACCTGTATGTGTCTATATACATGCATGCATGGATACATATATATGTTGGCTCTTGCGATTATAGTTATGCCTTCTATATAGCAACTTTCCCCATCGTGGTTTTGATATATCATAGGTTGGCATAAGAAATTAAATGGGGCGTTTTGCAGAAGCTGCAGAAGTCCAGCAAATAACACAGAAAAAGTTTAGAAACTTAGAAATGCATAAAATATATACATATTGTTGTACAATATCAACATGTTTTATCTTTTAATACCATACTAATTCGGATATCTTCTCTGGGATGAAGGCAGGGCTAAAAAATTTTGAAAGGATTTTGCAGATCACTGGGATACTGCATCCCTAACCACCTAGATGTGGAAGGGATAACTGTACTTCATTTTCAGCACTCCATTTTAGATAATGAATATTAAAGGTTTAGTTGTGGCTACTATTTAATGCCTTAAGTGTTTCTTTATGTCATGTAAATTGGAATCACTATATTAGGTCTCTTCATGTCCCCTGGGCTCTATGCCTCACATATTCATAATTGTTGTTCATTCATTTCAGTTGTGTCTGACTCTTTGTGACCCCATTTGGGGTTTTCTTGGCAAAGATACTGGAGTGATTTGCCATTCCCTTTCCAGCTTATTTTACAGATGAGGAAACTGAGGCAAACTAGGTTAAGTGACTTGCCCAGGGTCACACAGCTAGTAAGTGTCTGAGGCCATATTTGTACTCAGAAATTCCTGACTCCAGGCCAAATATTCTATCCCTGTCAAAATTTTCAAGGACTTCAGTTTGAGAAAGGGAGGTCATACCAAGTAAGACCAGATTCTTTAGAGCCTTTTGTCTGGGCTACAAATCCTAATACCCTACAAGATCTCCACCTAGAATATTAGAAATATTAGTAGTAATACTAGAAATTTTAGTAGAAATACTAGAAATTTTAACAATAATGGCTTATAATATTTAGTCCTGGACAATCTGAGCCGACCTAACAATGTCATCTGTGAATTTAAACCAATAGAGCCTTATGCATATTTCCTAGTATTAATTTGAGATTCACTTTTCTTAAGTGATTTCACATACAGTGAGATGTACCTTCCTATTAGGATATTGAGTAAGAACTTTACCACTCCCTGTCACCCAATGTATTGTGTTTTGTACTGTGCCTCTCCATCTTATAATCACTGCAAGTTTAAAGACCACTTGTCATAAAATGAATGACTTTCTATGTAAGTTAATTTGGAAATGAATTTGAATAAATTGTTGTCACTTAACTGGTAACAAAGTTGTTTCATGTTTTAAATTTGATAACAGACAGTAAGGAAATGCTTCTCTTGTAATCCAGATATTGTTTGGTTATGAATTCAGCAGTTAAGAGCTGTTTAAAAGCTGCTACTAAATATTTCACTACATATATTCTATTTCATTAGGATTATAATAATAGTTTCAAAGATCTCTTAGGTTGCTCTAAGTTGTTTGAGACTTGCTCTCTGGTCAAGGTTATGAGATCTTATTAGCTCCGCTGGTGATATGGGGTCAGATTCTATAATGCTTAAGCCTGAGAAATAATACTGAGGTTGGAATCTTGCTAATCTTCAGTTTGAAGAACTAACTTTACACCTAGCTAGAATGAGAAAATTTTCAGAACCTGACAGTCTTCTGGAGATTTGGAGTCAACTATCATGTGAACTTAAAGGAGCCTCGTGGCACCAACATTTGGATTTCCTGACTACAGTAAGAACGAATGGGAAGAGTTCCTTTGGGAGTTTCGACTCAGCCCTTTAGTCCCATGACTGACTACTAACTAATGACTACTCTGCCTGAATTTTTCCAGAATGTAATTATTTTAAGTCTGGTGGACTTTTATTGCTAATTATTCTGTAAGTATAACATGAGAGTAATGATAACTATATCTAGCCCTAAGCTATGACTAATGAAACTTTGCTGTTTAAAGTTAAACCTTGTGGGACTGTAGTTGATTTTCTGAGTTTGATTTCAAGTATGATTGTCAGAAATGTCATCGAGCCAATGATCCATAATGCCAGTAGCCCAATGGGAGGCACATCTATGAACTGCTACTGGGGGATATTTGTCCCTATGGAAAGGATGGGGGTGTGGGACCTTGAAAAGACTAAGATAGGACCCTCTTGACTCAGTTTCCCATACAAGTTAGTTTTCTCACCTGGTTAATTCTAAGCCTGGCTGTGATATCCTGCTAATACAATTGGCTGCCTATAGGACTCTTGCCTAGAAATAACACAGAGTGAGGGGAGCATCTTTTCCTTGTAATAACTAAATCCCTGCTTTTTTCCATTTATAGCAAATTTCTATAATCATAGCAAGTGGTTAGTAGAAGATATGAATATACTACTTATTCTATTATCTAATAGATTAATACTGGAACACATCTAAGTTACTATAAGATGCAAATATGTAATATCATACTGTTTTCAATTTGAAATTACAGTCATTTCCATGTCCTAAACAACTTAGTTAAGGAACACTTGAGCTTGCCATCTTCCTGCTAGTAGTTACATACACCTGTATAAGGTTAGGTCCTTGAAATAAAGCAGGCTCTGAAATATAAGCAATTTTCACAAGTTATCTTAAATATGCCCCCATTGTTTAGAAAGTATTTAAGAGCAGTGATCACTGTGTGTTTAATATCTATTTCATTTGATCATGATTAATAACTGAACATGTTTTGCCATAGATGACTCACTTGACAGAAACAGTTTTCTGTACATAATTTGGAAATAATTACTTAGCATATTCACATGTCCCATCCCATATTTTTTGTTCCAACTGGAGTAAAATAAGCATCTCTTAGGTAAATTCATTTGAGTAGCCATTGAACCTAAGCACAGAAGTCATCTACTTACAAAAAGTGTTGTTACCTATGTGTTTATCCTCCTAATGGGGAAAATAATTTTTACTGGAAATTTTTGAGAAAGCAACAAGATCAGATGATTATGTATGTCAAATGTCAACCCACATACACAATATGTATGTCTAATGGGATATACAGGCCTTGACTATGTTTGGATTTTATATATGCAATTGTGTTGTTCACCCTCTACATAAAATGGGTATTTTTAAATAGGTTCTGATTTCTTTGCTGTTATTTCAATTCCTTGAATATAACAATTTGCTAACTTATATCATAGGGCAGTTATAGGTAGTAAAACTGAAGTTTTTCCCTGCATGGGACATTAGTCCAAGGTAAAGAATGAAACAAATGTATGCCAGTCTCAAGAAGTTAAATGGTAGTGGAGTTAATGTCTGTTCAGAAAAGTACTCATCCCCTTAGCTTACATATCAACTTTGGTAAATATTAAATCTTTAACCAGAAAGGCTCACTTTACAAGTCAGGTCCTCATAGATTTTTTTTAAAGGTTCTACCTTCACCCTATTGTTGGCAGTGTCAACATCAGATACAGGGTTTAGATAAAGATGGGAATAAAAAGGGATATGAAAAGCATAAATTTTCTGAAATTTCATGTGAACTATGGATTCCTAATTTGATGTTCTTATACTTCTATTCTTAGTAGGATTAGAGCCATAAGGTTTGAGTCAGTCTTCACCATATGACCTAGCTATTGGAAAATCAAAATTTAAGAGGCCATACTAAACTGTATCGAGTTTATTAACTGGAAGATTTTAGTAGATGCGTCTAAGAATCTCTGCAAGTAGCCTGAACCAGAGAAGCAGATGTGCTAGGAGAAATTTTTCCTTCAGAGAACAGGCCCATTCCAGAATGCCTAAGAGGAGAAGTTTTCAGAAACCAAGTAACTGCATCTGGAGATGCTTTCAGAAACCAGATGACTCCCTGAGACTTCTGAGCCCTAAAATAGGACAGTTGATGAAACGGATATTGGGAATAGGTTACTAATAAAGAGACTGAAAGTTCATCCTTTCCTGTCATTCATTCCCCATGCACTGCTATCTCTGTAAGGCCAACTTTCCAAAGGGGACTTCTCCAGTGGTTCCTGTGAATACATCAGTTGATCCCTCTCTCTTTCCTTTCACAATATTCCTGTCTTGGTACAATATCTAGGCCCCATAACTAACAATCCTTATTGAAATGTTTAGTGCCTTCAGGTCTTTGTGTAGACTGGTGAGTCAATCCTGAGAGGCAGATAAATTGGATGGCATTTGATAATTGCCCTATCAGCTAGTGCATTGTTGAAAAAAGTGTTTCATCTGAAATCACTGAATCAGAGGGGAGAACGTGAAAAGATAAAAACTGATATTACCTCTAATTTCTACTGTATTGATTCAATTCTGTAATTGACCCTACCCCCCATTTTGTCAAGCCATATTCTCAGTTCTAAAGTTAAGCTCAAGAATGTGATTGTCCTTCTGAGCCAGCTTAAAGGTGTGGGTGAAAGGGAGTGTTGTTATCACTCATGCAGTCATCCCCTGGGACATCTGCTTGTTCTCTATGAGCCCCAACTATGAGCCCCCAAAAAACAAGGCTTCTGGTCCTTGAGCAATTAGGGAAGGTTGATCTCCTCCAAGGAGATCAAGCCAGGTAGTTCTTTTCTCCTAATCAAGATTCCAAGAGGTAAATGAGTCCCACAAAGCAATTTAACATTCCTTAATTGTAAGAGAGAAGCATGATTAGCCACAGCTGAATACCAACCCACTTTCCCTAGTATAGCCACTTGCAATGTTTTCCAATGACCCAGACCCCCTCCTTTACTGTATGTCAATAATCTCATTGGGGTCACTGGACTTACTCAGGTGGTCAGTCTGACCAGCTTTGTTAATAGTTGCATGCATCAGTGTTAATAAACTGATTTTGCTCAGAGAATGTACCTCAGTTTACCTCTGTTACGTTTCATTTACTTACCATCACAGGGAAAATTATAATATATAATGTATAGACATATATACATACATACACAAATATATGTGTGTATGCGCATACATATACATATACATATGTGTATGTGGGTATATGCAAATGTGTGTGTGTCTGTAAATAAACTTTCAAGGTTCCTTGGGACCTTCTACTTGGGCAAGGTCATAAAATCTTATCAGCCCTGTGAAAGAAGTTTCTAAAATAATGAATTAGTTTTTTGAGAAACCAGGATCCCATCTTCTATCATACTTATCTCCAAAGTGGGGAAGGAGATCTTAAAAGTTTCCTTATAGGTTAGGGTGATTCATATGATGATTTGTGATTATGAAAATTATTAAATTATACCTAAAATAGTATATATTTGTAGCAACAATGTGACTAGTAGATGCTGTAGACCCCTGTAAGACCCAACAAGACTAGCAACAAGAGCTGCCAGCACAGGTTCTTTGATCAGCTTTTCTAAGGGGTTAACAATCTCACTTTAATCAAACATACACACATCATTCACTTAGTTCAGGAGGGAAATCCAGAACCCAGAACTTCAGAGCAAATACAAATAGAAATTACAAACAGAAAATATCAACAGACCAAATAACACAATTCAACAGACAGGCTTTGTCTGATCAAGACATCACATACATAGTTACCAAAAAGAGAAGCACCAACATCTGGGTTTTCTTCAAAGCCAGGGGGACTCTAGTGGCTACCCAGAGTCTCCACATCAACACTCTTCCAATGAGCGAGAGCCCCAAACAAAATGCTAACCTCTGAGTTTATATACCCTTCTTAGGGCATGAAGGCTTCACACCTAATCAGCAAAAGGGTGTGGGCCTGGGACTTTGCACCTAGTAAGACTTAATCAAAGGCGCTTGATTACTTTAGCATTCTAACAGAGAAAACAGTAAAGAAGTTCCAGTCTGCTTAACATTACAATATTGAAGCTACATCTTAAGTCCCTATAGACTCCAGTCTTAAAAATTTATTTTAGCCTTGGGGGTTAATATATAATACTTTCAAAGATGGATAGCTATAAGTCTGGAGACTTACAGTAAGTAGACAGTGTTTTTCTGGGTTTTTTGTGAATTGTCATATATTCCTTATCTATGTGGAATTCTAGAAAGTGATACTTAATTTCTAATTATTAATTTTTATACTAGGATGAGTTTAAACTAGAGGAAAGGAAAAAAAAA
This sequence comes from Trichosurus vulpecula, assembly GCF_011100635.1. Taxonomy (NCBI): domain Eukaryota; kingdom Metazoa; phylum Chordata; class Mammalia; order Diprotodontia; family Phalangeridae; genus Trichosurus; species Trichosurus vulpecula. The sequence goes on from NC_050575.1 coordinate 282,833,132, forward strand.
GAAAAAGATGTTGAATGATTTTTTTTTCGGAAGATCTGGTAAACTTTTATTGTTAACTGTTATTACAACAACTTGAGAGAAATACCTAGTCCTAAGCTGTGGTCAGTGAAAAATGTTATTTGAGGTAAAATCTCATGGGACTATAATTTGATATTGTTCTGAGTTTTGAATTCAGTTATAATTATCTAGATAATCACTAAGTTAGTGATCCACTATTTGAGGGAAATGTCACAAGCTATTCAAAGGGAGTGTGATCCAAGAACTGCTACAGGTGGGTGTCTGTACCTGGGAAGATTGAGACAATGGCCTTACAAGTTAATGGCAGGATCCATTCCACTCACCCCTGCCACCTTTAAATCCTCACTTAGGAAGATGGGGTGCTTTTCCTCCATATCCTACAGTCCCACTGTTTTGGGACTTCCATTGTTGCCACTTTTAGTAATGGGCCATGTGTATACCTCTGTGTGGCTTCAGTGAGTGTGTTTGGGAGGAGAAGAAGAGAATCACCAGCATCAGTGCTAGCCTGGTTCTAGATATTGCTGTTCATAAGAGTTTGCTCCAAACTTGGGAGCTATGTTAGAGAATTAGAAGAGCTGTCATGAGAAAGGGGATTTTCACTTGTTTTGTTTGTCTAGTTCAAAATCTGAACTAGAAACAAGAGGTAGAAGCCAAAGAGGAAGATTTATGTTTGGTTTAAGGAGAAAACAACCAATTAGAATTTTGGACAAGTGGAATGTGGTCATGGGTAGCTTTCAGGCAAAGTCTTCCAGAAGAGGGTGACTGATCATTTGTTGGGTCTGCTGTGGAGAGATTTCTTGTGAAAGTATAGATTGGACTACAAGGCCCAAAGGTCCTTTCTAGGAGGACACAGTTCCTGTACACTCCCCCGCCACTCAGTAACTATCTGCCTTGGAAACAATATGGGTCACTGGTCTCCGTAAGGCTAAAGTTGGCTGTACAGTACAGGAGCACAGGGGTCCTTGAAAGGTGTTATCAGGGGCAGTGCCCAGCTCAATACGAGGATCTATGACCGAAGTGGTACCCAGGGTTATGGGGGCAGGGTCATTGCCTGTGGCAGGATTGGGAAGCAGCCAGGCACCGAGATGGATGCCAGCTACTGTGCTGTATGCCAGTGCCAGCCCACTGTGCTAGGCTGGGCCCATCCTACTTTAATGAAGATAAAGTAAGCCTGGGGTGAATGGGATACAATATTCATTAGGTAGTTGAGGCCTGGCTGGGGTGATATAGGATCTGGTGCCTGGGTCCTTGAGGGAGGTGTGACTGGGTCCTTGAAGGATGGGAATCAGTGCCTGTTGAGGCACTGTTCTCAATTCAATGAGAATTTATGAGGGAGGAAGAGAAAGGACTACTTGTTATAGTAGTAATTGAGATTTGAAGACCTTTCCCACCCATTAATAGGCCATGTGACCTGCTTACTTCACAGGAAGTAAGGGTGGGAGGAGCTTCCTGTGAGGAAAAGAAAGTGTGTCACAGGAAATGCAGAGAGAGAGAACAGTGATGGCTGCTAATGGCTGCTAATGGCCACCATCGTGATAGTTAGAGCTGAACAGGCTGACTTAGCTGTACTGTGATTTTGTTTTTGGGAAGACCCTAACAGGTGGTCAGAGAGGTTTTGGGATGGCCAGGCTCCAGGTTGTTATATTGTGTATGGAATGTTTTACTGCTATGATAGACTGGATAAATGGCTTGTGGGATATGGTCCTCTGGTGCCTGAATAAATGGTTTGCTTCTTCTACCTTCTACGTGGAGAGTCTCATATACTTTTGTGATACAAAACCACATAGGCATTTTGACAATTATCATCTACATTATTATTATTGACTTACTGATACATTGTCAGTCGATAGACATTTATGAAGTACCTACTATCCACCAGGAAGTACACTAAAAACTGGGACTCCAAAAAAAGGCAAAAGACAATACAGGTTCTCAAGGAGATCACAATCTAACAGGGACAGTACAGGCAAACATCTAAGTACAAACAAGCTGCTACAGGATGAATTGGTGATTATCAACCCAGGGAAGTCATAAGTCCAATTCTGCTGTTTAAGATCATTAATTCAGAACTGAGACTGCTAGCATTTAGGGGACTTGCCCAGAGTGTTGCATTCTGTTAGTATGCATCTGAAAGACACTTGATGTTATTTCTTACTGGTTAATACAATGACCTAACCTACGCCATGCCCCGTACAATCTTGTGTCACCTGGATCAAGTCAGTTAACCATTCTGGGTTTTCCTCTCCAATCAACAAAATGAGCTGACTACATCAGACAATCTATACCACCACCTCTTAGAATCGCTAGCTTCCTTCAAGCTTCAGCTCAAATACCACTTTCACCAGGAGGAATCTCCCAGTGACCCTGCTCCCAACCCAGCAGCCTTCCCCTCTAAAAAGTTACTTTCCATCTGCTCTCTCTGTATCTTATATATTTGAGTTTATGAACAGATTATCTCCCCCATTAGAATAGAAAATTCCTGAGAGCATTGACTATTTCTTCTTTTTCTTTGTATCCCTAGTGCTTAGCACAGTGTCTGGCACTAAAAAAAATGCCTATTGATTGATTGATTCTTATAATTATCTTTCCTAATAGAGACTCACTAGGAACACTAGTGCCTAGTCTCTCCTGGGAAAGGAACAGGTTGCTTTCAACCCTAGTTCTTTTCCATGCTAATGTATGCATGCTAGCTACCTAAGTACACTTTAACCTTGCCTTACATAATGCTTGGTTTCCTTCAGCCTTCTGTAGAAATAGATCCTCTATCCCTACATCTCAGGAGTTACCAGACCTCAGTTTGCTCCAATTAAGCCAGAAAGAACCTTATAAAAATGATTTTTAAGCCACCAACCATACGTTACATGCAACAAGAGTATGTTACTAACACCATTTGTCGTTTGTCCTTCATTCCCAAAGAGGATCATGACATCGGGAAGGCGATGTCATGACTTGCAAGTGAATTGGATTTAAGTGAGGGAGGGCTGTGCAAAGGCACCAGACTTACTCTTCCTTCTGGAGCCACCTGGGTCTAGTGGCAAGATACAGATCAGGATGACTAGAGATGGCTCCAGATTACTAAGGCATCTTTATTTAAAATATATACATATCTTCGTATGAGCCATAGCTACAATGGAAAGAAGTCCAAGCCTTGGTGGTCCTCCTGTGGCAAAACAGGATATTACAATGACCAAAACCACAGGGAATTTTGTTTGTGGTTATATAATAATGTAGAAGTTTACTCTTTGGTCCTGGGGACTGCATTAAAAAACAGAAAAGGCTAATATTTGGGTGAGTTGGGAAAAGATAATTTAGGTAACATGTAATTGTTTACTGCTGGAAAAGGAAGAATTTTAGACAACAGACTGCTTGAGATGACTGGACAAAATCAGGCTAAGCTACAACAAAAGGATCCTCAGTCAGCTTTGGCACGTAGTTCTAAGGCACACCTCAATGACCAACCAAAAAACACCAAGGTTTTCATTTACCTGAAATTTCTCCCATGCCTAGGAGACCTCTTTGGGGCACTCTACATGATCGTCTATGTTTTCTTATCTGGTCTATAAAAATCAAACTACAATTATTTTCTAGTGGTTTTCCAGTTAAAGGTCATCCCAAATAAAACTGTGGACAGTTCTGAATCATAGAATCTTAGAGTATCAGGGACCTACTCTCCAAGTGCCTGATTCTTTAGAGAACTCTATTTTACTTATTCAATGTTCTTATATAGGACATGTTTAATACTATCACTATGAGCTCAAGTTAGAAAAGATAGTACAACTGCTGACCAACATTTTATATAGAAGAAAATTAGCTAATGAAGGCTAGAGCCAGGAAGGGCTGGTAAATGTTTAACAAGCAGGTCTCAAAAAAATTGCAATAGACATATTAACATTTACTCAACTATCTCACTTCCCAAACTTATTTGGCCTACTGCCCCCTTTACAAAAAAAAATAGTCAGCAGCCCCCTGGAAATCTACTTTCTTTAACCCTTTAATAGTTTTTTTTTAATTTGTGTCATTTAAAAAATAAAATATTTATTTAAAAAATGACCCACCTTAAATTTAATAGTTTATTGTGAATTTGTGGGAGTTTTTCCTGCTGTGAAATTTTGATGTTGCAATATTCCATCATGTGACTGTATAGCATCATATTGTAAACAAGTCATTACACACACATATTCCTTCTGATGCATGCTGGACTTCCCAACAATGCTGGACACATTCACCTGCCAACACTTGTTTGTAATACCTATCTGTGTATTTGACCACCTATCGGTTATCACCTGCATTTTGTGTGTTTATTTGGAAAATAATGTAATTGCTACAAATTTAATTCTGTTACACAACAGGTGAAAACATGTAGGAACGGTTTCTCAAAATTTCCTTATTTTCTCTTCTTTCCTTCAGCTTCTATCGCCTCCTTATTTTTATTCAACACTCCCTAATTGCACTCGAGATTACTACCATTCCCCTGGATTGTTCCAGCGCCTGCCAGGGGACAGTATTTCCCACTTTGGGAATCTCTGGAAACAATCAACAAGTCATGCCCTGATGTGTAGCATTTGCTGATTTTCAAGGGGTAAATGCTCACACTGAAAATTGGACAGTTTCTCACAAAAGCCAGTACAAGCTGGCTCCAGCATGCAACTGGCAGAACACACATTATTAGTCATTCATAATGGTTAGGTTACATAGGTTACACATTACAAAGCATCTTAACATTCAGAAACTGCTAAAGGAGATATGTAATATGGTACAGTGGAAAAAACAGTGGTTTTGGAGTCAGAGGACCGGGATTCAAATTCTTCCTCTTATACTTTTTAACAACAACTTGAACAGATCCCTTGGTCTCAATTTCATTATCTATAAAGTTAGAGTGTTGGATTCAATGACTTCTGAGATACTTTCCAGCTCCAGATACATAATCACCCAAAAGAGTTTATCATAACAACTTATTAAGGAAAAACCAAATGGATGAAAACTACCTCTTATTCAAGCTACTGAATACAGTTGTATAGAGAGCATAGAGTGGCTCCATCATTCTAGATGAAACAGACGACTGGCCAATGAGAGCCTGTGTCTCTACACATGCCCAGAAACAGGCTCACAAAACACTGATAATGGTGAATGCATCAACCATAGTCTACACACTCTCAAGGACAGTGCTCCCCTTGTCCCCAGTAGGTATATATTTTTGGCAATGGAGAACAAATTGAAACAAGAATCACATGAAAATATTATGAGCTACATTGGAGAACAAAACAGCAAAGCACTCCAGTATCTTTGCCAAATGTGACCCCAAATGGGGTCACAAAGAGTTGGACACGACTGAAAAATGGCTGAACAATAACAAAATTGTCTTCAGGAAATTATACCCTACTTTTCAACACACTATGAGTAAAGTAATACATAGGAAAAGCCATGTAAAGAATGTAATTTTTTTTAAAGTATGATTGAAAAAAAAATCAGCTGGCCATGTATAGAAAGCAAAATATAAAACAACAGCTAACCTACATACTTCTGTAGCATTCTCACAAAATCAAAAGGATTCAGAGAAGGATCCCAGCATGTTGAGTGAACCAACACCTATGAGGAACTTCTAGAAGACCATGGACAATAGTCATACAAGATGTAACGTGGTTTACAATACAATCTATATCACTAGAGAGAATGTCCGCAGAATTGCTTTAGCATACCCAGTGACAAGAACCGGGCCTTACATATAGTTGGTGCTTCGTTGTTGAACTACAAGACCTTTCTTCTTCCAAGGCACTTTCTTAGGAATATGACACAAGTATAGGAAAGATATTTAAGATATCAGCCATTTAAGCTCACTTACAGTCACTGAAGGTAAGTTAGGGACACACATTTTTTTTTGAAGTTTAGTTTTTATTTCATAATCATAAACTTTACTCTGCTGTCTAGCCAGACCTGTGGAAGGAAAAAGGAAATGAAATCCAAAGAGAATTGCAGCAAATGAGAGCACAAGGATTACAGAGTATAGGAGCAGATGGGGTTTTGGGGTGCTCTCATCAGCTACAGAGGAATGGTTTGATGGTTAAGACGAAAAACAAAACAAAAAATCTTATGAGAGTTGTCCACAGTCAGCGATAGCGATCTTCTTGCCAGTCTTGCCACCCCGACAACCGAAACGCTCCATGGCTTCCACAATGTTCACGCCTTCTTTCACTTGGCCAGAGACCGCGTGCTTGCCATCCAACCAATCAGTCTTAGCAGCACAGGTGAAAAACTGGGAGCCTTTTGTGTTGGGTACAGCATTTGCCATGGACAAGATGCCAGGACCAGTATGCTTCAGAATGAAGTTCTCATCAGCAAATTTCTCCCCATAGATGGACTTGCCACCAGTGCCATTATGGCGTCACCACCCTGCCACATAAACCCAGGAATGATTCTGTGGAAGCAGGATCCCCTTGTAACCAAGTGCTCAGAGCATGGAAGTTTTCTGCCGTCTTTGGAAACTTGTCTGCAAAGAGCTCGAAAGTAATCTGGCCCAAGGGCTCGTTACCGACAGCGATGTCAAAGTACATGCTGGGGTTGGCCATGGCCACAGATGCGTGGGCTGGGCGCAACGGCAGAGGAATAGGCGGCGGGGATCTGTGTCCAGAGGAGGGAACCAAGACGAGGTCTCCCAGTGGTGGCGTCTGCCAGGGACACACATTTTTAATGTGCGAATTGTTTATATGTCCAGATTCTTACGTAACCAATCAAGCAACAAATATTTATTAAGTGCCTACTATGTGCCTTGCACTGTGCTAAGTAATTAAAACCAATCTTTCCAGGAGAGAAGAAAGAAAAGAAAGGAATCTTGTTATCATTACAATGATTCTGATACCTAGAAAGTCTATCCCTTTAGTTCTCATTTCAAATTCTTTCTCCCTCTCTGCTCTTATATTTTTCATTGAAATGAGTAAGCAGCATGAAAACAGAATAATCCATTTATAATGTAATCAACAGGAGGACCAGAAGGGCTTTTGATGAGATCACTATCAGATGATGTCTGGTTTTTCATCAGCCTTCTTAATCATTCACTCCAGAGGCAAAAGCACAGGCTTCTCTAGATTGTCGGTGTCACTAATAATGCCTGTGGCTCATCTAGGAGATGGCTCCTGTCATTTTTGGAGGGTCATTCTGCAGAAAGCATTTTTTTCCAGGCATTTATAGCCAAGGCCTACAATATATTTTATCTTTTAATGCATGACTTTTAGAATCAAACGGCACCTATGCAATAGTTTGAAGTGAGATGTGCCAGGCATTGACAGTTACTAAAGAGTCACATTTTTACACATGCTGGAAAATCATAGAAGAACAAGACACATTCCAGGGAACCAAGGCAATGCATTTCCCTGTGGAGAGAAAGATATTTCAAAACAAGAGTAAAGTTGTTTACCATGTGTTCCACATGCATACTTTCTCCAAGAATATGACCCCATTATACCTGGCAAACATGTAGGAACAAGGTATCTAATCATGATGTTATAAGGATAAAATGAGCTAATGAATAGGAAAAAGCATGTAGTCACCTAGCTGCCCCTCATAAGCATAGTAGGCACTTAGCAAATATTCACTTTGGATTGAATCAGATTAGATTGTGATAACAGCTGCAGGGCCTGAAGTGCTTTTGAGAAGAGAAAGCAGATGAGCAGTTTTCGTGAAATAACATTACAACTTCTGTTGAAAGTTCAAATAAAAAATTTAATGGTTTGCTCCAAACCATTCTTTATCCCTTCCAACTAGAAGGTTGGCATCCCACAGTCTAATCCCACACTGATTGTCCCCATTCTTAAAGAGGTTTCCAACTTGTTTTTCCATTGTCTCATCTAAAAAATAATAATCCTGTGGTTTCAACCAAATCACTGGTCCATCTGGAAAATTGGCATGTGTAGATCAATTTGGAAATTCAGAGCCTTTTAAACTGCTTCTCAGAGTTCCCTTTGGAAAATAAACCATTCATGACATTGAACATCTGGGTAAAGGTTAAATATCGTGTGATGGGTGGATTGAGCTTTTGATTTTTCATCTAAATATTTTGATATTATATGGACACAACCTTGCATTCAGGTACTTTGGGAGCAGTGAAAATGAACTTGGGGAAATGACTACGTGAAAAACAACTGAAAAACAACAAATTAGTGAAGGAGAAGGAAAATAAGCAGGGAGCATACATTGTTGGGTGATACTGACTTCTCTTTATTTGGATGGGAACAAAGTTTGAGAGAGAAATGGAGAGATGAAAAGTTCCAAACTTCCCAGACTTGGCTAATGAGATGTGTAGAAAGCACACATCTTGTTTTTGGGAATTAGGTTGATTGTTGTGGTTGTTTAGTCGTTTCAGTCATGTCCAACTCTTTGGGACCTCATTTGGGGTCTTACTGGCAAAGACCACTATAGGTTGCCATTTCCTTCTCCAGATCACTTTACAGATGAGGAAACTGACAAAAACAGGCACAAGTGACTCATCCAGGGTCACGTAGCTAGTAAGTGTTTGAGGTCAGATTTGAACTCAGGAAGATGAGTCTTCCTAACTCCAGGTCCAGCACTCTAGCCACTACACCACCTAACTTCCCTGTCGGATGAAGGTCAAAGTTAGGAATCAATAAAAAAAATAGAATAATAGAGCTGACAGGACCTCCAAGGTCTAGTTCAACCCAGACCAAAATAAAGAACTCTTCTATAAACTGCCCCCCCCCTCTGCTTTTACCTTCACCCAGAGAAGTCCAAGGCTGGGATAACCATTACCTGGTAGACAGCACATTCCATTTTAGGAAAGCTTTAATTCTAGGAAGTTGTTTTCTTTCTATAGATCTGAAATCTGCTTCTGTTTACTTTCCTCCCACTGCTTCCAGTTTTGTCTACTAGACCAAAGAAAACAAGCTCAATCCCTCTCCCACACAATAACCTTTTAATACTTGAAGACTTCTATCATGCTCCTGCCTCCTTAGTTAAAGACTATATGGGAATTCTTCTTGTGCAAAGATGGCTAAATTATGAATTATCAATCATTATCAATTACATAAAGAGATGAAGAAAAATGTTGCAAAAATTCTGACCTTTTCTTTTCTTACCTCCTTCTGATCCTACTTGTGACCAAAGCTGCTATAAAACTACCAGAAAAAACTATCATAGAAAGAACGAGTGTGTTACCTGCTTTGGTGCAATCTATTCCAAGAAACCATAAACACATTGTACCTTGACTCCAACATCTTGATGTCATTGGTCCTCTCTGACTATGAAGAACAAACAACAACATAACGATTTTTCTATTACTGTTGAAAATGGGCTTCAAATTTTATCATCAAAGTCTAACAATGACCAAATTGACTTCCATATGCAATGGTATCCATCAAAAGATGGAATCTCAGCAGTGTAATTCATGAGAGATGAACACTTCAAGCTGAAAAAAAAACAACCTGTGATCTCTCTTCTTTAGATAACATTGTGGGTCATTCCAAATTTGTTAAAAGAATTCATAGTTGCCTAAGGATCAGTCACTTTATTTCTCTAATACAAATCCTAAGACCTATGAAAAAGGAAGTGTTATCTGGGACAGGGTTGGAATAGATGGTCACTAAGGTCCCTTCCAAATCTCAAATTTCATGATTCTATGACTTCAGTAGAAGGAAATAGAAATATGAGAGAGAAAAAATACGACCTAAATGTTGGCATTTTGTTTAATGTGGTCAATAAGAATAGGTTAGTAAGAATCTGCCATCCCTCTGTTTGAAATGTGATATTTAATAGAATCTTCCCTCTTGGTATATTTGTTGGAAGAATTCAGCTCTAAAGCCTTAGCACTTGTGATGTCTCCCAAATACTTTAAGTTTTGTATGCCAAGGTAAAAATCCAACTCTATCCTAAATAGGAACAGAAATGATGAGGTATTTCCCTTTCACACACTCACACACACACATTCACTCATAATAATGAGATCATCTTTATATAATAGTTTATAAACATTCTAATTCCAACAACATTATGGCAGAAGCAGTATAATATCATGCAAAATGCACATGATTTGCAACAAGAGGACACATGTCTATCGTTTTTACCTGTATGACTAGGGCAAATCACTTCTCCTTTCTGGGCCTCATATAGAAAATGCACCAAGATAGACTTACTGATTTCTAAGGTACCTCAGTCCTTAAAGGATTTCAAATATAAATCCTAGGAAACCAGGAACATAGGGCAGAGTTTTGTTTTGTTTTCTTGGTCTGGACCTGTGAATTTATGAGTGTAGAGAAACCCCAGTGTGGGAACTCTATCAGACTATCAATATTGGTGACTGTCTATAAATTGCTACCTGGAACATTGAGAGATTAAGGCCTATGGTCATGCAACTAGTAAATCTTAACCTCAGGTCTTCCTGATTCAAAGGCTGGCTCTCTGTCCAAGTCAATTCTTAGGGAAGGTACTATTCACTCCACTTTTTTTAAAGACCAGGTCTTCTTATCTCAACCATGCTCAAAGTGCAGGTGCTGCCAACAGACATGATCCCACTATGAATGGCACAGGAACTTTTACCTGCTCTGTGTCTAACCTATGTCAATTTGCACCTCCTTAGATAACCTGGTAGCCCCTCCATTCCCAATGTCTCACCATATTGCTGCCAAGCAGTTCAGACACTCAATCATGTTACCTGTCCGGCTTTGAACAGCTCAGATCTCCAAAACTCAAGAAATCCATCAGTCTCAGCCTCCCCAGTAACGGGAAGTACAGGCTTGAGCTATCACATCCAGACATCCCAACTATAGAGATGAGGTAACTGAGTTGAGATGACTTTCTCAAGATCACCCCACCAGTAACCAAAGGTACTGGAACTCAATCCCAGGTTTTCTGATTTCTAATTTAATGCCTTTCTCCTTAAACCAGGCTGTCTCTACTTTTTAAGTTCATTATCCCTTGAGATAATGGAGTTTTAAAGAGTAGGCAGAAATAGTGATACCATTTAAATATTGTATGACCTCTGATGGTAGGAAATGGTGTTCCACTTTCCTCCATGTAAATCATGTAAAAGTCCTTGCGGCTGACTTTTGGAGGTCTGTAAGTGAGCTCACTGCCAATACTTGGAGAAAAAGGAAGCAATGTTTATGGATGAGGTTTGTCTATGGCCCTTGACTTTTGTACTCTCTGACTTGAAGGAATTTTTAAACACAAGGATGAAAGAAGATAAACACTGAAAAGTGCTTTGCTTCAAGAATTATAATTGATACAACAAACTGTAACCACATAAAATCATCTTCAAGGAGTTGCTATTGGCCATTTGGTATTCTAGAGGCTGTGTATAAAATGTGATGTATTCTCAGGAAAAATTTGGCAATTCTGGCCTGAGGAGAAATTAGTTTAAATGAAAAGCTTCCATATATACCACACTCTGCTTATCCTCAAAAACTATTTTATTTCCTTTATCAATAAGTAAAATACCTGAAAACAAAATAAATTACAGATAATATTTTCAAATGCCCACACCTCTTCTTTGACTTTATTAATGTATTAATTTATTAAGCAAATTATTTTATATATTATTTATATTTAGTTATTACCTAAACATATTTAAGCATTATTACATGAGAATAAAAGCTAGCATTTCAATAGTGCCTTTAAGTTTTCATAACACAGTATAAATTATTTCATTTGACTCTTTCTTGAGCTATCACCTAGGGCACTTGGAGGTTAAATGACTTTCCTATCATCACACTGCTAATTTATATCCAAGGCTCCCTGTCTATCTACTATGCCAAGTTGACTCCTGTGCATACTATCGGATAATGGATACTACTGTCCCCATTTTAAAGATGAGCAAACTGAGTTTGGGAGAGGTTAAATACTTTTTCCGTGGTCATACAGCAAGCAGGACCATGCATCCAGAAGTTCAGGAGATCATAGGATCATAGATTTAGAGCAGACCTCAAAGGCTATCTAGTTCAACCCCTTTGTTTTACAGATGAGGAAATCAAGACCGAGGGAAGTTAGAGGACCTGTCTAAGAAGACATAGGTAAGAAGGAGGATCTGAACACAGGCCCTCTGAATCCTGGACCAATTCTCTTTCCATTAGGCTATTTGAACCCAAATCTTGCTGGCACCAAATTCCAGCACTCTATCCACTGCCATGTTTTATCTTTGAATGGGTGGATAGATGGAGAGACACACAGAGAGAGAGAAAGAGTGAGAGAGAGAGAGACAGAGAGGCAGAGAGAGACAGAGAGGCAGAGATAGAGACAGAGAGAGGATGACGATGATGATGATAGGGTGACAAAGTATTAAGCATTTACTATGTGTCAGGCACTGTGCTAAGTGCTGGAAATACAAATAGAAGCAGAAAGACAGTCTCTGCCTCCAGGAAGTTATATTCTAAGGGAGGAGGGAAGACAATACATAAAAAGGGAGCTAAAAAGTGGAAGTGTGGGGTTTTGAGGAGACTAGTAGAGAAGTCTGGAGGGTCAGGAGTAGAGCCAACAAAGGAAAAATTGTGGCTGGCTTGGGCACTTCTTCAAATGTAAATTCTGGGAAGGAACTCACCAATCACAGGAGGTGGCTAAAAGGCAGAGATCCCTACCATGATGAGAAGGAGGTAGAGAAATACAGAGAGGAGCTAAACCAAAAAACTTTATGGTTTAGGATTTGTTCTTTTCTACAAAAGAAACTATATACCAGACATTTATAAGATATTTCCTGACACATAGTAGATGTTTAATAAATGTTTTTAATTGATTGATTAATGACTCTGAAAATCACAAGGTCTTACTTCAACCACAGAATCCAGAATAGATTATAAACTCAAACAAAGAATGTGCATGACACAAGATCACGTAAATAAGACATTAAGAATTTCTCATTTGACGTGTATCACTTCGTCTTGAAGAAAAGGAGAATAGATTGAAGGTCTGACTGTGTTAAATTTTGACACTTAGGTGTTGTTCATCCTTCATTTTGTAAGAGGACCAATGACATCATGGAGTGATGTCTTGACTTGCCTGTGAACTGGATTTAATGAGGCAGAGTTGCACAAAGTCATCAGTCTCACTCTTTCTTCCAGAGTCATCAAAGCCTAGTAGCAAGACAAAAGTCAAGATGACTGGCAATGGCCCAGGATGTGGTAGATGACCTTGGCATCTTCAGTATCTAAGCTCTAAGAGCTCTACAATGCCTGCTTCATGGCCATTTGAACAAATTGTTCTTGACCACCCAACAACAACAACAACAATAATCTTGACCACCCATTGCCCCAGGGGAAGTCTTCACATGCTTGGGGTAGACATCCTCCTAACTCACCAATAGGTTTGAGGCCTGTCTGTTACCATCAACCTGGTTTAGCCCATCTGCCCCAATGGTTTTACTGAGGTGTGGCCATTTCATACACTACAACATCTTGGAGCCACAGGTGATAGTTGGGTGGCAGGTGGACACCAAAAGTGGAGGAATAGCTCTGAAAAGGGCTTATCAGCCCTCACCCTAACTAGGTGGCTCAGTGGATAGAGCATTGGGCCTAGAGTCAGGAAGACCTGAGTTCCAATCCAGCCTCAGACACTTATTAGCTGTATGACCCTGGGCAAGTCACTTAACCCTGTTCACCTTACTTAACCCATTGGAGAAGTAAATGGCAATAGTTAGGTATATAGGGCTTATTAAAGCCCTAGACATCAGGTGATTTGGTGGAATTATTTACTAGTGCTTGAAAATGAGGTTTATAAGGTACAAAACTGACCAGGAGAAAACTTCTCTCCTTACACCTCCTGCAACACCCCTACCCTCCATCCCCCTAGGTACTGATGAGAGGTTACTAGTGGCAAACAGGACTATGGCTGCTTAAACAAAATGGTCACATTTTCCCTAAGTGAGGATACTTACAAGAGCAGGAATAGTATCTGAAACCAGTCAATAGTGAAGCAATCTTTAAATGATCCCTTCACTGTATTTTAGCCTCATGATGCAATTATTAAGACACTGGAGAGAGACACACAGTACTTATAACACCCATGTAAGAACATGCTGGTGAGGGGGCGGAGTGGAAGGGGAGTTGGAGGTTGTGTTAAAATTGTGTCTTATTCTGGTCCCCCAACTGCCTCCCTATTTCTAGTCAGTATAGTAAGTTTATAACTAGCCAGTATAAAGGGGTGGTAGCAGAAATGAGACTGCAAATGGATACCTTGAAGTCTTGCACAAATTGTCCCAAAGATCAAAGGAGCATAATTTACCAATTATATCCTGTACTAACCAAAAATCACATCCTGATAATAGGTGCTGAATCAAGGGAAGCAATCTAGGCTTTGTTGTCAGAGCCTTATGGTCCTATTATGTGTCAATCCCAGACAAACTCCAGACTTCCACAGTAAAGACCAGCGGATCACCAAATTGTGCTGATAATTTTGAGATGATGTGGAAATGTTAACTTTAAATTTTACTGATAATTTGGAAATGATTTGTATATGTTAATGAGCCAACCCCAAGGTGACATACATAAGAGTTAACATGCCACCTCCCCCGCCAAAAAAACAATAAAAATGAGACCTCAAGTTCCTGCCCCACACCCCCAACCCCCTGCTGTCTCCATGGAATCCATGAAGCCTGGTGTTTCCAACTCCAATCCATGGTTACCCGAGTCATACTCTCTGCCTCTCCCTTTCCCTGTCCTCTTCCTCATGCCGCCTGCTTTCCTTCACCATCCCATCCAGGGCCATCTGACTCTGTATCCCTGCCACCACTTGTCTCTGTGCTTTTTATGCTATTTGCCCTCACACCCCCTGTGGTTATGAAAGTGTGATTACATCTCCATTTCCTGCTGCCATCATGGTCTTTTCCAGCAAGTATCTAAATACCCAAAGAACCAGGGATGCCTACCCCCATTTCCTAATTTCAATTAGGAATTCAGAGGTATTGTTTTGTACATTGTCCTGCCTTAGATACCATCCACTCACCTAAGATAGGAGCTTTTTTATTATTATTTATTATTAATTATGCTTTTTCTGTGAAAATAAGATCTATTAAAATAATATAATAATCATCGAGTTGGAAGACTTGGCCTCAAGTCTTATTTCTAATTCTTCCTAGGCCTGTGACCCTGAACAAGTCACCTTAGCTCATCAAGCCTCAGTTTCCTCATCTGTAAAGTGAGTACAATAATCTTTACACTCCCTACCTCACAGAGTTGTTGCAAAGAATGGACTTCACTAAAACAAGAAGTGCTTTAAATCATGAGTGACTATAACATCCTTTGCATGCCTTTTTACTGATATATTTTGTTTTGACACGATCATTTAACGATAACTATCCCGTGTAAATCTTTATTTAAGCAAACAAAAATAATCACTATAGCAACTTTGCATTCCTTTTTCTCAAAGAAAGTTTGCAATCTGGTTCAAGATTCGCACAACCGAGTACAAACCTTTGTGGGGAGCCAGCTATGTCCTGTTTAGGCCTCTTAGACCTCTGCAAGGCAGGGTCAATGGAAAATGGGTCTATTCATGGCAAGGCCAGGTGCAGGATAAGAAGATGTGGCAAAGAAAACCCACCTTACTGTCAGTAACTCCATTAAAATTAGTCTATAGCTTGACTGTACCACTCGCCTAGCTCCATGTCTTTGTCTTTGATGGTACTTTATACAGGTTAATTGCTGAGTCATCCTGACTTCAAAGAAAAGTAAAATAAAGCATTGATTAAGTTTTTTATCTCCTTGTTCCCAGGACTGAGACACTATTTTTACTCAAGGCTAACTAGGTTGAAACATTTCTGTTCTTTCCTGTGTTGGTAATCAGCTGCGAAGGTGGGTTTTCTTTGCCACATCTTCTTATCCTGCACCTGGCCTTGCCATGAATAGACCCATTTTCAATTGACCCTGCCTTGCGGAGGTCTAAGAGGCCTAAACAGGACATAGCCGGCTCCCCACGAACCTTCTCATTCCAAACTTCAAGTGGTTTTAATGATTGATTAATTTGTCTCTGCTTGTCCTTGTTAGAGCTAGGCAAAAATACACCCTAAACATATCTCTTTCTTTTCATTAAACTTTAGGAGCTGGAATATTCTGTGCATGGATTTCGAGAGGATCTGGGTTTCTATCTTTCCATTACAACTGTCTTTCCACTTGGAGAGAAGTTTATTTGTATCTGTAGTCCTCTATATAGATGGCGCAGTAGACAGAGTACCAGACCTGGAGTGAGGAAGACTCATCTTCCTGAGTTCAAATCTGGCCTTTGACACTTACTAGCTCTGGCTTGACCCTGGCCAAGTCACTTAATCTTTGTCTGCTTTAGTTTCCTCAACCATAAAATAAGGATAATACCACCTACCTCCTAAGACTGCTGTGTGGATCAAATAAAATAATATTTACATAGTGCTTAGCACAGTGCCTGGCACATAGCAGGCTTTCAGAAAATCTTCCTCATTTTACAGATGAGGAAGCTTAGACCCAGGGGGCTGGCCTAAGGTCATACAGGTATGTCAGAGGAGGTATTTGAACCCAGGTCCCCTGACTCCAGAGCTAGTGCTCCTTCCTCTGTACAAAGAAGGCACTTAATAAAGGTTGGTTGGTTGATTGGTTGATTGTTCACACTACCTCTTGAGTACTGTGTTCAGTTCTGAACACACAATTTTAGGAAGAACATTACTCAACTGGAGAGTTCTTCCTATCTGGATTGTCTGGAAAGTGTCCAGAGAAGGGTCACCAAGATGACACCAGGCTTTAAGTTTCTGCCATACAAGGACTGGCTGAAGGTACCAGGAATGCTTAACGTGGCAAAGAGAAGGCAGGGGAGGGGGGCACATAATATCAGTCTTCATGTATCTGAAGGGTCTTGGAAGAAGGGTTAGAGTTGTTTATTTTAGCCTTGATTGAAGTTGTAAAGAAGAAAATTTGGGAATATGAGAAAAAATTTCCTAACAATAGAACTATTTAAAAATGAGATGGGCTGCCTCTGGAGGTAGTAGAATTCCCTTCAAAGGGGGAATTCAAGCAAAAGATGGACCATAGCTTGGCGGGTATGTTAATGAGGGGAATCCTCTCTCCTCTTCAGATATAACTTAAATTACAAAATCCTGAGATTATATGAAGGCAGAGTGGGGTGGAATTGTTGTTTGTCCTTTTCAAAGAGGACCAATGCCTTCACAGCCTGATGTCTTGACTCATGTGTGAATTAGATTTAAGTGAGGCAGAGTTGGCCAAAGTCATCAGCCTCACTTTCTTCCAGAGTCCTCAAAGTCTAGTGTCAAGACAACCCCTGGAGGTAGGTGTCATTATTATTCCCCTTTTACAGAATGAGGAAACTGAGACTGTGTGAGGTTATGTGACTTGCCCAGCATCACACACCTAGTAAATGTCTGAGGCAAGATTTGAACTCTAGCCTTCCTGAGAAGTAAAACAGTGTCTGCTCTCAAGGAACTCACATTCTGATGGGGGGACACAACACATATGGAAGATCTCAGTTGTAAGTCAGGTGGAAAACTTCATGGTCCTTATGGTACAGCAGCAAAGCAGATAGTGATACCTCTTCTTTAATGTCGCTTCCACTAATAAAATCATATGAGGTTCCTGATTGTGACACTTGACAGTGCCAAGGACTTCGGTGGCAAGAACTTTCTTTTGTGAGTCTTCAGTTGCTGTTGTTGTAGGTGCCAGGCTACATCTCCACAGAAGTATCATTGTTCCTGAGGCTCTTGGTCTCAGGCTTCAGGGCTATCTCCATCAGGCTGTGAGGGGAGATGGTAGCCAAGGTGGTGATCATGATTTGATATGATTGGCACATGCTGCCATGTCTTTCCCTCGAGGCACATTTCTGCTTTCGTTAGGCTGGCATGCCTGCTCCACGTATGGCAACAATTGGTGGGGATGGTTAGCTTCTTCTACCTAGGAATGACTTTCATGGCAATGACTATAATGGCTCAAAGGGAAGAATGCACTAATAATCAACAGGATCAAGAAAGACCTCCTGTAGGGTATGGCAGCTGAGATTCACTTTGAAGGAAACTTCAGAGTACCAAGTTGAAACAAAACTCGATGCTACAGTTCAATGGAATTGTAATTGATTTTCTAGTACTGGTTATAAATTCCAAGACAAAAGCTATTGTTTTCACTAAATCATCATCCTCCTATGACTAGCACAGAGCCTCGCATACGGTAGGTGCTCATAAGTTGAATGGATAGATGAATGGTGTATTAGGAGGGCAGAGTTTATAATCTCAAAGAGGATCATATATATGTCTGAAAGGTTCGGAACCGCCAGATATAAGAAACTCTCAAAGTAGGAGGCAGAAGAATCAAAGCATATATTTAGGCTCCACAGTAACCAACCCATGAACCAGCATCCCCATTTTGACATATTGATCAAAAGCTTCCAGGCCCAATAAGTACGCCTTACAAGAGTAACCAGGAGGCTACAGAGAAGCATGATGGTGTAAAACAAAATCATGCTTCCCCCTCTATGGTAAAAAGATTACCCACTGGCTTCAAGTCCTTGTTCAGCTTCCTCCCGTAAGTCAGCTCTGCTACTGGCAGCTCCTGCTTCAGCTTCAGCTGTGGCTGTAGCTATAGCAGCCTCTGGCTCCAACGGAAGCTGTTTTAACCATCCGGCTTCTGCGGGGGTGTAAGGTACGCCGGGGAAAGCACAGGTTCTTTCAATCTGCTTAAGCAAGGTGAAGGGGTTGACCAGGAAAGCACAGGTTCTTTCGATCAGCTTAAGCAAGGGAAGCAAGGTGAAGGGGCCGACAAGCTTACTCCAGTCCAACATACAAACAGCATCCTTTTCAGGGGAAAAAGCCAAACTAGTCAAGGGCACTTGTTGACTAAGTGCTAAGGAGCCCATTTTTGGTTGCCAACACAAATGGGTGCTATTTGGTTTGATACTAAGTTGGTACGCGATTATTTTTAAAGTAAACTCAATGAAACGATAAAATCTCCAAGGGTTTTTTTTTTTCCTTTTTAGTTCAGACACTCATTTATTCATGACATACCTAACATCAACTTACAGGAAATATATGTACAAAAAAATACCTTTACCAGCTAAAGGCCAAAGGAAAATTCACTATTTGAGTCTGTTGGCTGTGTTGGCACACTGTCCCACACCCATTGCCTCACTCCTTCCTCTCAACTTTTCTAATGGCAAATGAGCCAGTGAGTGAAGCGTCCGAGGCTAGTGACGGAGCTAGATAAGTTAGTAATCCAGTGTCAAAAGTATTATCTTATGGTTAGAAAGAGGAACAAAAGAAAATACAGCTGTGCCCACCAAATGGGAATGACTAAATCCTAGCCACAATTTTTTTTATCCTCTCTCACTGCTTCGTTCCTCCTGAGTCTGCTCATCATCTTCACTGTGACTCCTGGTTCCTCTCTATTTTTAAAATTCATTCTTATTTTGAGCTCTCTTTCCTACCTTCACAGTGTTGACCCTCTAGTTACGAAATGCATTAAGGTACTGTTACCTACTTTTGAGTCTCTTAGCCTGTCCTCCATTCCCATTGTTTATGTTCTCAGCCTTTGGTTGTCACCACTACTCCACCTTCTATGATGTTATTCTTGAGCTACTGGACACTGCTGGAGGAAATCACAAAACTTTAGACTGAATTCACTACAAATTCAGGTTATCTAACCATAGCGAAGCCATCACCACTTAAGATGATCCTTTTTATTCTTTTGACTGATATTCTATCAACTCACCAGAATGGCTATTTCAAACTTTCTCCTCTCTCCTTAAGTCTTTATGTACTGTCAGTTCTTGTTTCATCGGAAGACTTCATCTCCTATTTTACTGAGATTGAAACAATTCTTCATAAGAATACCTTATGTCGACTCCACACAGACCTAAATATCTACATCCTCTCCTGTATCACTCCTCTTTTTTTTTCCCCTGTCTCAGGAGCTGAGGTGGCTTTCTCCTTTCTAAGATAAACCTCTCTACTTGTGATCTTGCTACTATCCCTTTCATTTTCTTCCAGGATCCTGCCCCATTGACCATTACCTTTCTGTTTCATCTTCAATCTCTCTTCCTCTGATAGCTCCTTCTCTGATACCTACAAACATGCTCAGAAATTTAAAAAAAAGAAACACTTTCCTCAACCTTGACATCCCCTGAAAACTGTAATATTCTCTCTCTCTCTCTCTCTCTCTCTCTCTCTCTCTCTCTCTCTCTCTCTCTCTCTCTCTCTATTTCTCTCTCTCCTAGAAAAAAAAAATCTTCATTTTTTTTCCTTTGCCTTTTCACTATCCACTTACACTTCAACCCCTCATAATATAACATGTGACCCAGACACTACTGAAGCTGTTTCTTTCTCAAAGTCACCAATGAGTTCTTAATTGTTAAATTTGATAGTCCCTCTTTATTTTTTG
Organism: Trichosurus vulpecula; assembly: GCF_011100635.1. Lineage (NCBI taxonomy): Eukaryota > Metazoa > Chordata > Mammalia > Diprotodontia > Phalangeridae > Trichosurus > Trichosurus vulpecula. The sequence continues at coordinate 282,853,477 of NC_050575.1, forward strand.
TTTTCAGTCCTCTTCCTCCTTGGCCTTTCTGCAGTATTTGAGGCAGTTACCCACTACTAATCCTGGATACTCTCTTTCCTTGGCTCCCATGATGCTTCTTTCCTCTGGTTCTCTTGCTACTTGTTTGACTGCTCCTTATTCTTCTTTGCTAGGGCATTATCCTCTTTTCCCACATGCCAAAATATTTGCATCCTCTAAGATTCTGGCAGTCTTTTGTCCTCTTTCTCTTTCTGTCTCTGTCTCTATATTTGTCTGTCTCTCTCCCTATCTTTCTGTCTCTGTCTCTTTCTATCTCTGTCTCTCTGTTTCTCTCACTTAATTTGTTCCCATAAGTTGAATTATCGTTTCTATACAAATAAGTCCAAAATATATAATCTAGCCCTGATCTCTCCCCTGACCCCCAGGCCTATATCTCCAACTGCTTGATGGACGTCTCTACCTTGATGGCTCCTGACACCTTAAATTCAATGTGACCAAAACTAAACTCATCATCTGTTATCAGGCCAAGCCTTCATCTCTCATCCATACTTGCCCATTTCTGTCAATGTCACCACTGTCTGCCCAGGATGCACCTTCTACCTCTTCCACTGCCTCACCTGTCCCAAAGATACTCTTCATACTTACCACAACCCCCAGGCTCTCCCTTTCCTTCCTACTATTCACCTACATGCCAAGACTCAAAGTCTCAACTTTAATTTTGCCTCTTCCTTTTCCTTCACTGCTCACCTATATCCAATCAGTTGTCAAGTCTCCTCAGTTGTGGAGATCCACAACAGCTTTTGTAGTGGATAGACTCAAATATCTACAGCTGGAAGAGGTCTCAGAGGTTTTTGAGTCCAACCCCCTCATTTTGCCGATGAGGGAAACTGATGAGCAGAGTGGTTAAGTGACTTTCCCCAAGGCTTCACAAGCAATTAGAGGCACAAATGAGATTTAATCCCAGATCTTCTGTCTCCAAATCGCATGCCCTTTTCACTCTACTATAACTGTCCCCTTCTTTCCACTTATATCTCCAAAATGCCATTTCAGGCCATCTTGATCTCTCACCTGCTCTTTTTTTAATAGTCTCCTAATTGGTCACCCCTATCTCCAATCCATTCTTCATACAATTTTGCAAAATAGTATATATCTGACCTTATCACTCAACTCTTCAAATACCTTCAGTGGCTCCCTATTGCTCATAGCTTAAAATGAAAACTCCTATATTGAGCATTTTAGATCCTCTACAATCTAAAATAAGACTCCAATCTACCTTTCCAATCTTTTTTATGTGACTTCCTCTGCACACACTTAAGATTCCAGCCAAACTGAACTATTCCTTGAACTCTGCACACCATCTCCAATCTCCATCCACTCATTCATCATCCAGTTAGCCAGCCCTGGTGACTAGAATGCTCCCTCTTCATCTCTCTCTCTTTCAAGATCCTTCTTTTTATTGAAGGCTGAGCTTATATGCCACGTCTTCCATGACGGCTTCCCTGATCATCTTTCCCTAAAAGTATTCTTCTTCTTCATAGAGCTCCTTGTGTCAATCTCTCCTTTGTCTCCAATATTCCCTAATTAGTTCTTCTTATCAGTATACTTGTCACATTCCCTCCTAGTTGAAAGTAAGCTCCATTAGACAAAGACGTGTTATTTTTCATTTCCGAATTCCTAGCACCTAGCACCTAGTACCTAGCACCTAGCACCTAGCACCTAGCATGGTTCTTGAAAAGTGTTTATTGCATGGGCTTGAATTTCATGTTGATCACTTCATCATATTTTGGCTGCAAATAGACCCCCCCAATATTTTGTAATTGGGCGATGCAGCGGATTTGAATCCTTCAGCTTTTGTGGAAGTGCATTTTGGACATCACTACCACCACACATTTTGATTCTAATTGTTCTGATTCCTGCCACCCCCTTTCCCTTGTGACAGAACCTCCCTGATTTTATCTTACTTTGGCTAATGACTGGAACCAATTGACATTTTTATTGCAATTTGCTATGGAAATGCCACTGGACAGATGCTTGTCAATAAAGGGCTTTTAATTATTAAGATTAAAAATTCCTGAATGACTTGTATGGAATCTCAACTGAGAGTACAGAAATGGTGAAAGGACCATTATATAAACCACTTCTTTGTGTTACAGAGTACACAGAAACTTTTTTTGGCCACCATACTGTTTCAGGGGTGGGGAACCTGTGGCCTAGAGGCCACATGTGTTCCTCTAGGTCCTCAAGTATAGCCCTTGGACCGAATCCAAACTTCACTGAACAAATCCCATTTGTGAAGTTTAGATTTAGTCAAAGGGCCACACTTGAGGACCTAGAGGATGAAATGTGTCCTCAAGACCTCAGGTTCCCCATCCCTGAATCCCCATGAACACTAATTTCATCCCACTCCCCCTTGTTCTACATCTACATCTGTTCGCTCAACTTTAAACTCCATCTCCTGCCTTCATTCATTTTCACCAGCCATTTGCCAAGTTTTCAGTGCACTCCCTCATCATGTAAGCTCCCTTCAAGGCTCACTTCATATCACCTAATTAATGTAGGATGCCTTCCCTGTTGGTGTTTTCTCGTTTGGAATCAGAAGACCTATGTTTAAACTCTTTCTCTGCCACTTCCCTATGTGACCTTAGACAATCCATCTCACTTCCTGGGGCCTCTGTAAGATGAGGAGGTTAGACAAGATAGACCCTAAAGTTCCTTACGACCCTATATGAGCTCTATGATTCTACGATCATATCTCAAATTATCAGTTTACATGCTGTTTCCTACTAGGAAAATGAAAAGATTCATGAGAGATGGCAAGACGTTGGTTTTGGTTTGGTTTTGTCTCCAATGTTTTGTCAATCTACAATCTAGCACAGAGTCCAGCATACGACAAACATTTAATAAATATTTGTCAAATGGAATTGAATTGAATCTTCCATTTGCTTGATCCTTACCTTCCTTCAAGGCTCAGCTCCATCAGTGCCCCCCTCCTCAATGAAGCCTTCCCAATTCTCCTAGATCTTCTTTCATCTCTGTTCTTCTTGTATGACAATTACATATGCAATGCTTATTAAACTGAAGTTAATTAACAAAAAGCTATCTCTGTATAAGCCCACTAAAAATTTTTTTTCTATCTTTGAATTTTAAAATGACATATGATATGGTTTGGACTGTAAATTATTAATAGGAAGAATGCATTGAAATATATTAAGAACAAGACACATGGTACATAGAAAGAGGATTAAAACTACAATATAGGAGGTCTTACCTCTGATCCTAGTTCTCATGATTACTTAAGTGCATGATCCCAGGCCTTAATTTCCCTATATATAAAATGAATTGTTTAGATTGGTTCATCCCCAAGGTCCCTTCCAACTCTGATAGTCTTTAACTCAGTCATCAAGCTAGCTTTCAGACTCTTCCATTTGCCTCCATCATAACTTCAAATGTATACCTACAGTCTCCACATAACCTTTCTTTTACCCACTGATATAAAACTCATGTTAAAGCTCAAGTTTATTGGATATAGAAATAGATAACAATATTGCCAGGAAAATGAGAGTAGATGTTCAACATGAAATTGATATGACAGCAGACCCATTTCCTTTTCAATAAAGTCCATTTGTCTTATGCCTATAGAACAGTAAAAAGCATTTCCCCTTTAAGAGGAAGAAACTGTTCCCATTCCTGTTTTGCATTCTACAAGAAAAGGTGCCTCTCTCTGCTGTGAAGCTGATCATCCAGGAAATGAAGTCTGCCAATATCTAACTGCGAGAGATTCATGTTCCATGATCACTGACCAGATAGCTGTTATTGCTACACTTAGTCTTAAGCTTTTAGAGAAGATGAAACCAACTGATGTTATCCCTCAGAGTGAGTCACTTTATCATCTCAATCTAGCATACTTGTAAGTAACTATTCATTATCGCTATATTTTACCTAATGTATTAAGAATTCTGGTCACTTTTAAATTTTTTCTCTATTTCAAATAAAAGTCCTACAGCATATACTGAAGGAGAAGGAATCCAGCTATTAAACTTAAATTAAAATCTTTGGGCACATATCTAACTAAAGATTTTATATCTCCAGAATGCCAGGCAGAAGAATATTTGAAAATAGGCAGATGTTTTCAACATGGAAGCAACTTCTCACCTGGTTGTTTTCTGATCGTGATGTTACCACCACAGACATGGATTCTATTGCTTTTGGATCTGATTCTATCAATCTACAAAGACAAACAATTTCATATGTGCATGTTTGCATTTCAGCATCATAGCTGACATTTAAATAACTCTTTCTCCACCCCTGATACAGTATAGTGGCCAAAAAAGGTCTCTGTGTACTCTGTAACACACAGAAGTGGTTGATATAATAGTGCTTCCACCATTTTTATACTCTTAAATTGAGGATTCTATACAAATAGTTCTTTCCATACATTATCAACCACCATATAACGTAGCTACCACAAATGCTATTATCTAAAATTTACTGGTGAAGAAACCGAGGTTTAAAGGGTTAAAATCGTTTGTCCATTATTAATTAAAGAATATTCACCAAATATGGGATTTGAACCCAGGACTTCCTAATTCTACTTGTGGCACTCTAGCCACCTAGCCACTCTGCCTCTCTATGTGTTTTTCCAAGCTCTCCTAAGTTGAATCAAAATCAGGAAACAAAGTGCTGTTTTAGATTCAACCTAAGGAAGAAAATAGCATCATCGGTTAAATAGACAGTGGCCATGAGCTTTAAGCCTAGTGTGTACATCATGGGAAGGCAGCAGCATCTAATGGCAATATAACTCATAATACTAAATGCATCCTACACAGGAAATACCAGCTTTCCAATTCCCCATTTCCTACCCTTGTTGACTGAGCAAAAGAAAATTGAGGAAGGCAGATCCATAGCAGAATTCCAAAATGCCCCTTAGTCTTTCAAGGACCTGATAATACATTTAAATCCTACATCTAAGTGCCAACAAAGCTTACTTGTTATTTTAGCCCACATTAAGTGTAAACCACTTTAGGTATGTGGACAATTTGATACAGCCCAGCAGTTTTGCAAATTCATAACTGGTACAGGAAAAGCGAGTGGAGATGTTTCTTGATAGAGGCAAACTACTTTCTAGCAGTGGGAGTTAAGGGTTTTCATGGCATCATTTATAGCAGACATTTGAAATGAGAGTTTATGTTATATTGTGGCTAACCTTTAATTTGGCTAAAAATTCATCCACTATGGAACCCTCCCCCATTTTCTTATAGTTCATATGCTTAAATCTCTGCAGCTATAGCTTTAGTATGTACTAAGAGATTTTAAAAAAAAAGAATTTTTTTCTAGTAGGAAAGAAGTGCTTTTCTAAAAGGAGGCCTTTTTAAAAAAAAATGCCTTCAGTGAATTTAGGCCCTAAAACATTAATTTTGGGACCTTTCATGACTCCATTTAACTCAACAAGCATTTATTGAGTGCCTGCTACATGTGTGGGATTGTGCTTAAATTCTGGAGAAGAAAAAAAGAAAAACAAGACACAGATTCCTTTGTTCAGGGAATTTATAGTCTAATGTGGAGATTGGAAGGTTGACATAATCAAAAAAAAAAAGCACTTTGGTTTTTTTTCCTAAATCATTATTTATTTAATATTTTTAGTTTTCAGCATTAATTTTCACAAGACTGTGAATTACAAATTTTCTCCCCACTTCTACCCTCCTCCGACTCCAAGATGGCATATATTCTGATTGCCCCATTCCCCAGTCAACCCTCCCTTCTGTCACCCCACTCCCCCCATCCCCTTTTCCCTTACTTTCTTGTAGGGCAAGATAGATTTTTATGCTCCACTGCCTGTATATCTTATTTCCGAGTTGCATGCAAAAACTTTTTTTTTGAACATCTGCTTTTAAAACTTTGAGTTCCAAATTCTCTCCCCTCTTCCCTCCCCATCCACCCTCCTTAAGAAGGCAAGCAATTCAACATAGGCCACATGTGTTATGTAAAACCTTTCCGCAATACTCGTGTTGTGAAAGACTAACTATATTTTGCTCCTTCCTATCCTATCCCACTGTATCCAATTTTCTCCCTTGACTCTCTCCCTTTTCAAAAGTATTTGTTTTTGATTACCTCCTCCCCCATCTGCCCTCCCTTCTACCATCTCCCCTTTTTATCTCCTTCCTCCTTCTTTCCTGTGGGGTAAGATACCCAACTGAGTGTGTATGTTATTCCCTCCTCAGATCAAATCTGATAAGAGCAAGATTCACTCATTACCCCTCACCGACACCCTCTTCCTTCCCAACAGAACTGCTTTTTCTTGCCACTTTTATGTGAGATAATTTACCCCATTCTCTCTCTCCCTTTCCTCCTCTCTCCATATATTCCTCTCATCCCTTAATTTTATTTTTTTTTAGATATTATCCCTTCATATTCAACTCACCCTGTGCCATCTATATATATATATACATACATATGTGTATATGTGTGTGTGTGTGTGTGTGTGTGTGTATTCCCTTCAGCTACCCTAATACTGAGGTCTCATGAATTATACACATCATCTTTCCATGTAGGAATGTAAACAAAACAGTTCAACTTTAGTAAATCCCTTATGATTTCTCTTTCTTGATTACCTTTCATGCTTCTCTTGATTCTTGTGTTTGAAAGTCAAATTTTCTATTCCACTCTGGTCTTTTTACTGAGAAAGCTTGAAAGTCCTCTGTTTTATTGAAAATCCATATTTTGCCTTGGAGCATGATACTCAGTGTTGCTGGGTAGGTGATTCTTGGTTTTAATACTAGCTCCATTGACCTCTGGAATATCGTATTCCAAGCCCTTCAATCCCTTAATGTAGAAGCTGCTAGATCTTGGGTTATTTTGATTATGTTTCCACAATACTCAAATTGTTTCTTTCTGGCTGCTTGCAATATTTTCTCCTTGATCTGGGAGCTCTGGAATTTGGTGACAATATTCCTAGGAGTTTTCTTTTTGGGATCTTTTTCAGGAGGTGATCTGTGGATTCTTTCAATTTCTATTTTACCCTCTGGCTCTAGAAGATCAGGGCAGTTCTCCTTGATAATTACTTGAAAGATGATATCTAGGCTCTTTTATTGATCATGGCTTTCAGGTAGTCCAATAATTTTTAAATTACCTCTCCTGGATCTGCTTTCCAGGTCAGTGGTTGTTCCAATGAGATAATTCACATTGTCTTCCGTTTTTTCATTCCTTTTTGTTCTGTTTTATAATATTGTGATTTCTCATAAAGTCACTAGCTTCTACTTGCTCCATTCTAATTTTTTAAGGTAGCATTTTCTTCAGTGGTCTTTTGGACCTCCTTTTCCATTTGGCTAATTCTGCCTTTCAAGGCATTCTTCTCCTCATTGGCTTTTTGGAGCTCTTTTGCCATTTGAGTTAGTCTATTTTTTTAAGGTGTTATTTTCTTCAGTATTTTTTTGGGTCTCCTTTAGCAACTCATTGACTTGTTTTTCATGGTTTTCTCACATCACTCTCATTTCTCTTCCCAATTTTTCCTCTACTTCTCTAACTTGCTTTTCCAAATCCTTTTTGACCTCTTCCGTGGCCTGAGACCAGTTCATGTTTTTGTTGGAGGCTTTTGATGTAGGCTCTTTCACTTTGTTAACTTCTTCTGGTCTTCTTTGTCACCAAAGAAAGATTCCAAAGTCTGAGTCTGAGTCTGAGTCCATTTTTGCTGCCTGGCTATGTTCCCAGCCAACTACTTGACCCTTGAGTTTTTCATCAGGGTATAACTGCTTGTAGAGTTGAGAGTACTTTGTTCCAAGCTTGAGGGGTTGTGCTGTGGTTTTCAGAACTATTTCTGCACAGCAAGCTCTGCCACACCAGCACTCCTTCTCCTCCAAGAACCACCAACCCGGACTGCAATTCGGATCTTAAGCAGGCTCTGCACTCCCGCTCTGATCTGCCACTTAATTCCTCCCACGAGGTGGGCCTGGGGCCAGAAGCAACTGCAGCTGTAGTTCGGTCCTCAGAGCTGAACCACCTCCTCTGCCCCTGGCTGGTGACCAAACCACATACTCCTTTCACTCAGTCTCAGCAGCTTTTCCCACTAACCTTCTCTGTTGTCTTTGGTGTTTGTGGGTTGAGAAGTCTGGTAACTGCCACAGTTCACTGATTCAGGGCACTAGGGCCTGTTCCTCCCAACTCCCTGTCTGGTGGGTCCAGGCGCAGGCCACACTGGGCTCTGCTCCACTCTGCTCCCAGCTCCATGCAAAACACCTTACCGAGTGACCATCAAGGTTGTCCTGGGCTGGAGCCCTGCTTCTCTCTGCTATTCCGTGGGTTCTGCAGCTCTAGAATTTGTTCAGAGCCATTTGTATAGGTTTTTGGAGGGACCTGGGGGGAGCTCACATGAGTCCCTGCTTTCCAGCTGCCATCTTGGCTCCACCCCCCCCCAACTTTATTTGAAGTCATTAGACTTAGAATTGGGTCATAGTTCAGATACTTGTTAGTTCTACAAGTCTAGGCAACTAGTAAGCTCTTGGAGTCTCAGTTTCCTCATCTACACAACAGGGATGATAATACTGATATACTCAATGTAATAGGGATATAAACATTAAAAAGCTATAAGGATGAATAATGTAAAAGTTATTTGCAAACATGATAATGATTATAATAATAAAATACAGTGAGAAAATGAAGTCTATTTTATAAGAAATACATATGTGAGAAAAATGATTACTTTTCTCATATTAATAATCAATTATTGAATTAGAACCAGGATTTTTTCAGAAATTTGTAGGTTGTTCAGTCTCTGAGGTATATTGTTGATGGATGAGATTGCCCAAATCTCCAGAGTACAGCACTTTTCAATCCTGGGTAGGAGAACCCACCCAACTAGAAAACCTTACAAACAATTTAATCCAATGTGAATTCCATCCAATTGTGTTCCATTCAGGCATGTCTTAGCAAAGGTGGACCCTTTTCTCTAGATTGCCCTATTCCAGGGTAGTACAGATAAGAATTAAGTCTCTTTGTCCAAGAACAAGTAATCAGAAACAGCTCCTCATTAGAATAAGCTCACCTCTCATTATAATAGTTATTCCCATTAATTGTTAACCAATCAGAGTTGATCACCACCTCAGGGACACCCACTCTTCCAAGGACATATGAGCATTGAGTGGGTCCATTTAAACATTGAATGAGACCCCTCCATGACAGGTCTTTGGCATTCAAAAATACTTCTGACCCCTTTTATTAATTATCCACTAGCAATGATTAATAAAATGATTAATTACCCAGAAAATCTGTCTTGTACTTTTTATGCATCACATATGAAAATAAATACACACACATATATATATGTATGTATATTCATGCATATATATGTACATATGTATATATCTATACATGAATATAGATATATATATACATATGTATACTATGTATGGAGATATGTGAGATGTGCACATTTAGACATGAGGTGGAAAGGAGTGCTCAAGGCAAATGGAGCAAGCAGGATTCAGGATGTGAGACATAAGATAAAATGCAGGATGTGATCATCCAGAAAAGCGATCAAAGAAGACTATGTATTGAAGCCCTCCACTGTGGACTTTCAATCTGGCTAATTGCCTTTGCCCCCTACAAGAAGCAGGGGCTGCTCTGTTCCCTTAGGGGAGCAGGGCCTGTGGCCCGTGCTTTACCTCCCACGTGGAGTAGAGCCCACTGGGGCTCTGCCCCATGGGGGGCAGGCCCACTTGGGTACATCACCCCAATAAATGCCTTTCTTTAACCTGGAGACTGTCTGAGTGAATTCTTTCAGTACACTAGGACCCACACATCTATTACTCATTTCAGTTAGCACCCAACATTCTTGAGGTCCACCCTGAACTCATCACCAATGGCTAAGAGAATGTCATCTAAGTGAATTCTTTCACACTCAAACCACTCTCCCAAATCTGACCCACACACTCCCAAATGGTCATACAGACTATTTGTGCCCAATCTGTTGTAGAGCCTTCTGAGCTTGTATTGGTATGATCAGCTATAGCTGGATACATTGTATAGCAACCCCAACATTGTCATGTCATTTTGGTGCTCTTCAAGCATGAAGGATGAGTAACAACAATAATATATATATATATATATACGTATGTATGTATGTATGTATGTATAGATAATATATATATACACACATACATGTGCGCACTTGCACACATGAAATACTATGGGTTCTAGAGGTAGGAAAATCCACCTCCAGCTGGGAGAGGTGGCAGACGAATTTTGAAAAATTTGTAAGGATGAGGTGGTCATTAAGATAGGCCTTGAAAAACTTGTAGGATTCAACAGGTAAAGATGATATAGATGAGAAGTGAAGCATGTTGAAGAAAAGGCAAAGAACAGAGGTCAGAGAGAATAACATGCGTTCAGGGAATATTACTCAACTTTGGTTGTAGTATAAAGTATATGAAGGGGACTGGTGTGATGTGATACTGAAAAGGTAGGTTGGGATGTTGCAGAGGACCTTGGATTCTAGGCTCAGGAATTTCAATTTTACTTATATGGGAATGGGCAGCCCCTGTACTTTTTCATCAGGGCAAGAATATAATGAGAGAGGTTTTTGAGGAAGTTAAATCTGACAGAGATGTTCAGGATGAACAGAAAGACTAGAGGCTATTGCTATCACTAAAGTAATAAGGACCTAGGCTAATAGTAGGAATAGGAATGAAGGGATTACCTGGGATGATTCTCTCTTTTACTTCCAATTTCCATCATTGTGAGAGAGCATAAATTCCAAGGGCAGAAGAATCATAGATTAAAGCTGGAGGGCACCTAAGAAGAGATCAAGTCCAGCTCCCCTTCTTTATACAGGAGAAAACTGACACCCCAAAAGTTAGGTGACTTGCCCCAGGTCACAGACATAAGTGGCAAAGCTGGAATTTGAATGCAGGTACTATTGTTATTCTACCATTTTTCAGTCGTGTCTGACTCTTCATGACCCCATTTGGAGTTTTCTTGGCAAAGATACTAGAGTGGTTTACCATTTCCTTCTCCAGCTCATTTTATACATGAGGAAACTGAAGCAAATAGGGTTAAGTGACTTGCCCAGGGTCACACAGCTAGGATGTATCTGAGGCCAGATTTTTGAACTCAGGAAGATGAATGAGTCTTCCTAACTCCAGGCTCAGCACTCTACCTATCCATGTAGCTGCTCCCTGAATCCAGGTACACTGACTCTAAATCCAATGTAGCTTTTGTTTCTAAAAGGTGGAAGAAGCCCAATAAAAATCTTAGCTCTCCCAGTAAAACTGAGTTTGCATTCTGATCACATCTTCTCTTCAAATAGCAGCTTTAATGTTTTTGTCTGGAATTAGCTGAGCTCTTTTACATCCCGCCAAGCTGATGGTGAAGCTTTCTTAGGACAATTGTGATGAATGTTTCTTGTCCTTTTGAGATAGCTCCCACCATCTGCTACCACTCACGCATTTGGCTCTCACTCCAGGGATCATTTGAGACATAATTGAATGTCTCCTAACTTGATGTGAAGAGGATTTATTTTTAGTTCTTGATTCTTGAAACTCATTGACTGACTCATGAGGTGACATGAGTAATGCTAACATCCTCATTAGTCCTTGGGGTCATGAGTTCTTTGTGACTGGAGTTTGATGATCTGTAAAGTGGTCATTATCACCAATAGTTCCCTCACAGCAGGTCACATACAGAGTTACCAAGGAAGAAGATTGTGATTGCTTTCTGCAGGAAAAGAGCAATGTTGAATTTCAGGATTGTATAATGTAACATTCTTTTTAAAAAAAAAATATTAGACCAAAGAATCTTAGTGTTATAGAAGATTAGAACTAGAAATGGACATTAGAGATCATCAGATCCAAATTCCTAAGTGGTACAATGGCTGATGTACCAGGCCTGGAATCAGGAAGATCTGGGTTCAAATCTAGCCTCAGACACTTACTAGCCATATGACCCTGGGCAAATCACTTAACCCTTTTTTCCCTCAGTTTCCTCATCTGTAAAATGAGCTGGAGAAGGAAATAGCAAACCACTCCAGTATCTTTGTCGAGAAAACCCCAAGTGAGGTGGCAATGAGTCAGACAGGACTGAATATCAACAATGATCCAAATTCTTAATTTTACAATAAGGAAATTTATGCCCCATGAAGGCTACGTGAAAAGGTCACATAGCTAAGCAAGCAATTCAGCTGGGGCTTGAACCAAGGTCTCCTGATGCTAAGCCCTGTGCTTTTTTCTATTACTACCAGCAAGAATAGCTAGCACTTATATAGTGCTTTAAAGTTTGCAAAGTGTTTTACAATTATCTCATTTTATTCTAACAACAGCCTTTTGGGGGTGGAGGGGAATAACTTATTATTATTCCCGTTTTATAGATAAGAAAACTGAGGCAGAGGTTAAGCCATGTCTCTAAGAGAGAAAACCAAAAAAACATAATCTGAAAGAGAAAACATCTCTCTGAAACCTTAAGGATCTCCATAGGTATTCATAAACTTGAACTCTGATCCCCTCAGGGATTAAGGCACTGTTTCAGGAAAACTTCATTTAACCAGATGGAAGTAGGCTATTGTGATTGTCTAAGAGAAAAGGTATGAGAGCTTGGCAGATCATTGTTTGTCCTTCATTCTCAAAGAAGTCCATGATATAGGGAAGGTGGTACCATGACTTGCAAGTGAATTGGATTTAAGTGAGAGAGGGCTGTACACAGTACCTCATTTTCCCCTCTGAAGCCATCTGGGTCCAGCAGCAAAAACTTTGGTAAAGGCCACACCATGTGAGTGGAGAGGAAGGAACGTATGTAAAAGACGTTGTAGAGGTGGAAATGATAATTGGATATGTAAGTTAAGTGAGAGTGCAGGGTCAGGGATGACACCAAGGTTGTGAAACTGGGTGCCTGGAAGGATGGTGATGCTCTGTACAGGAATAGGGAAGTTCAGAAGAGGGGAGAGTTTGAAAAAATTTAAGTTCTGTTTTAGACATGTTGAATTTGAAGTGCCTACAGGGCATTTAGTTGGAAGTGTCCAATAGACAGTTCATCTTGTGGGACTAGAGCTCAAGAGAGAGACTAGTACTAGTGTGTGTGTGTGTGTGTGTGTGTGTGTGTGCGTGTGGTCAACAAGCATTTATATTTACACACATATGCATATATACATACATATATATGTATAGATATAGATATATAGATATAGATATATAGAAAGAGAGACAGAGACAGAGAGAGAGATGAGCGGGAAAAGAGAGAGATCTGGGAGTCATTTGTATAGAAATAGTAATTGAACCCATGGTTGCTGATTAGATTATCAAGAGAAAGTATAGAGAGAAAAAAGAAGTAGACCCAGGAGAGAACTTTGGGGTGTATTCACAGTTAGCAGGCATGGCATGAATAATGAATAACAAAGGAACCTGAAAGGGAGGTAGTCAGAGAGTGGGGAGGATAACCAGAAGTGGGCAGTTTCATGAAAAGCCAGAGAGGAGCAAGCATCCAGGAGGAGATGAGAATGGCCAACAGTGTCAAATACTGCAGAGGCTCATAGGGGATGAGAAAGGGTTTCTTTTTAAAGAATCTGCTCAGGGTATACCAAATATTAACTAATTAACAGAAATATCTGACCAACATCAGTTGAAGAGTGTGATATTTAGCCTAGAAAAGAGAAGGCTTAGAAAGGATATAATCACCATCTTCAAACACATTAAAGGGCTGTCATATGACATTCCGATTAGCATCCAAGGGCGTGACAAGGTACATGTAGATGAGAGGTAGATTTCAAGTCTAGTCAACAAGCATTTGTTAAGCATCTAGTATATGAAAAATAATTTTCCAAGAGTTAAGCTTCTTGAGAGAAGAGACTGTATTGTTTGGTCTTTGTATTCCCAATGCCTCCCTTAGAATAAGTATTTAATAAATATTTGTTAACATTGTTGAAATTGAATTAGGACTTCACCAAAAAAGGAATGGGCCAACTTGGGAGGAAGTGAGCTCCCCAACACAGATGATATTCAAAAAGACACCAGATAACCTCTTCTTAAAGGTTTTATAGATAGAATTCATGCTTAAGGTAGAAGATGAATTAAATGTCTCCTCGCATGCCTTCCAGCTCTGAGATTCTATAATTTCTACTGTCTTTCCAAGATCTAATTACAATAAAATCACAACACTATGTCAAAATGTCCCAATTAAGCCAGAGGTTGGAGTAAAATTTATCTTTGTTCCATCACTGGAAAAGTTATTAACTTTCAAACATAATAAACCAGGTTGCAAGAGGGAATTTGGGGCTACTAAAAAAGCAATTTGTTTTTCAGCATATTACAAGTAGTTGACACATAGGTTAAAGCAGGTCGCTGAAGGTCCTCTTCTTGAGAACACTTGGTTAACTTAGTTGGAGTTTCTACCCACATTTCATTCATCCGTTTAAATTAATTAATTTGAATTTCTTTGAAGGTATTTTATAATTCAGACTCTTCAATTATTCCCGCTAGCCTTTCCCAATTTAGAGTAAAATAGTGAACTTTTCCATTTAAAATACAGACACTTCTCACTTTCCATAAGTTCACAAATCTGACTTCAGGAGGGCAGCTGGACTTCCCCTCCCTTCCTCCTTCCTCTTCTTTTCTTCCCTCTCTTCTCCCCTCCACCCTGGTAGGCAGATGCAGAGACAGGGACAGCAACTACAGTACTGAAGCCCCTCCCACTGTGGGGACTACAAGCACTGAAGCTGCTTGGCCACTGGGGCTGTGAGGCGTTGAGCTGCAGCGGGAGAGGTTTGCTGAACAATCCAGGTAAATGAGAATTTGTCTGTACTAGTTCAAAACAAGTTGAGGAAGCCCTGAAATGACATGTTTCCTACCTACTACAAGTCAGTATCTTCCTTTGAATTTTAACAATGTTAGGGAAACATCACCTTGTATTGAGCATGAATTTCCTGTTTTGAAAGAAAATACGCAGCATTTATGGAGCTTCCATCTAAGCAAAGATTAAACCAGTATGGGATTCAGGTTAATTGCTGTCACAAACACTTGGGCTTGTTGACATGGTTTCTATTTTGGTAAGTTACACTTGAGACAGGTATTCCTGCCAAAAGAGAATCTGTAATGAAGACGATTAGAATAAACACTGACAGAAGGGGAGTAATGACTTCCTGATTCAGATGGGGCCTTAGATATCATCTGAGATTATTTTTTCACAGAATCATAAAGTGTTAAATATTATCTAGTCTATCCCCATTATTTCTTAGAAACCCTGAGGGGTTAAAGAAGGCCCTCTGATACAAGGAAAAAGAATATTGAACTGAGAATGAAGAGATAAGAATTTAAGTCCAGACCTGGCAACTTACCAGGACATGACCTTCAGCAAGTCATTTCACTTTTTTTGAGTCTGTTGATTCATCTGCATGTAGTGGAAAGAGTACTAGATTGAGTTGGGCAAAACCTGGGTTCAAATCCTGCCTGCAATATATTTCCTAGCTGTGTGACCATGGGCAGGTCACTTAACTTCAGTGATCCTTAGTTTCTGCATATTTAAAATGTAGACAATGACATCCGTAGTACCAACCTCTGGAGTTTGTGGAGTAAAGGAAATAGATAACATACAAAAGCTCATCGAGACATACAAAGGATTAAGTGAACAGCGCACACCATTCTTGACTTGCCGAGGCCCAGAGCTAGTGACAGATCTGCCACAAAAACCACCTTCTCCCTTTCTTAGATGTGCCAAAGTTCTTATATTTGAGTGGGTCATCGTTTCTACCTAGGAACCCCAACTAACCTCTGACCTACTTTTAGTGAGCTTGAGATGATCCCAAGATCAGCAACAGCTGGTTGGCTTTCTACCCAAACAAAAAACTACTCGTTGACAGCAAAGGTGTCTTTGAGTTCAGTCAGGCCTGAGGTAGGCAAAGAGCCAACCAGCATGGATAGAACAGCAGCTTCTTCTCTAGCCTCCATTTCACCCTCATTCCCACTCTTTTAGCAGGCAACAAATCCAGCTGATGGAATACATCTATCTTGGAAACTATTTTGACTGCTGTTGGCTGTAGAAATGATAGCCAAAACCATGACTGTTTGATAATTAGAGATACTTTAAAATGACACGCTCATTTTCAAAGCCAAGCACCCTTGTCAGGATGTTTTATGGTCCTATTAACATTAAACTAGGGTGGGTTTTTTTTTTCCTTTTCAGAAAAAAAGGATCTAATCGGATTCATCTGTACTATTTCTGACTAGAAGAACTCAGAGCAGCAAGCTCATTGCAACCTTGTATGAAGGCACATCTGGTTCTATTCATATATATTAAGCATAAAACAGCACGTGATGTCACTGGTGATCAATGATCCAATGTAAATCACTTCCTTCTAATTGAAAAGTATCGTGTCCATCTTCTGTACATCTCAATGAATGTCCCCCTTCGTTATGGATAGTGTAGATTTCAAAGCACCCCTTTTCTGCTAAAACAACGGACATTTTGCAGAGGATATAAGATGCCCAGCACAGTTCTTGGCACACAAGTGGCATTTAGAATCTTTATCAACTGCTAAAATGCTGAACTCAACTTTGTTTTCCCTAAGGATTTAGGGAAATGACATACTATAATTTCACAACTCCAATTGCATTTTACCAGATTAAATTCTTAAGAGTCAATATGATGTAATAGAATACATGAAGTTAAGTGACCTACCCATAGTCACACAGCTAGTAAATAAATTGGAGGCAGGATTTGAACACAGGTTTTGCCCAACTCAATCTAGTACTCTTTCCACTACACCATGCAGATGAATCAATAGACTCAAAAAAAAGTAAAATGACTTACTGAGGGTCATGTTCTGGTAAGTTGTGAGGTGTGGACTTAAACTCATATCTCTTCATTCTCAGTTCAATATTCTTTCTCATTTTCTTGAAGTCAGAACTGTGTTTAAATCTTCTGCTTTTTACTAGCTATGTGATCTTTAGAAATTACTCAACCTCTCAAGATATGTAAAAATTTAGAAGGGCGGACTCGATGAACTCTAAGGTCTCCTCTAGTTCTACACCCCATGATGATACTTAGTTCTCTTTATTAAATAAAGGATATGTATTTTGTAATAATTTCAAGTTAAATATGCACATGTTGGGACTGCTATTAAGTATCATGGGCAACTAGATGGGGCAGTGAATGGAGCACTGGGCTGGGAATCAGGAAGACTCATGTTCCTGAATTCAAATCTGGCCTCACACGCTTACTAGCCACTTGACCCTGGCCAAGTCACTTAACCCTGCTTGCTTCAGTTTCCTCATCTACAAAATGAACTGGAAAAGGAAAAGGCAAACCACTTTGATATCTTTGCCAAAAAAAAACACCCAAATAGGGTTATGAGGAGTTGGAAATGAATAAACAACAAAAATTAAGTGCTATATTGAATGTCCCAAGTTTTTTATAATAATGAATACTTTTAAAAAACAATTCCATGTATATGCATCATGTCAGAGTTTATACATTGCTAGATATGCATAGGAAATCAGCTATATGGTGAGATCAGAAGTGTCTCAAAAAAATGTCTTTCCAAAAATCTCTCTGACCTTTTGGGCACAGTACCTGAAATTCCTGCCATTACACTTATTCTACTCTGAGAAAGCTTATCTCTAAAAGGCCCCTGTTAAAAGTACAGGCTGTTACCTAGAAACAGAGGAGTTCATGGGCCAGATTAGTTACTTATCCTCTGGCTATTCCTGATGGAATGGGACACAGGACAAATAAAGTTTATGATGTGCTGTTTTATATGTAGTCATGTATCCATTTGGAACTTATCTTGGCATACAGTATGAGGCTCTGGTAGAAACCTAATTTCTTTAGGTCTGCTTTCCAGTTTTCCCAGCATTTTTTACTAGTAAGTCCTTACCCCAGTAGCTCTTGGGTTTTGCCAAATACTAATGTTCGACCAAGAGATAGAGTCCAAAGCATGGGTGATAACAGCAAGCTCAGTTTGGAAAGCACAGGAAAGCCTGACCAGCTAGAAGACACATGAGGACCCTGACTAGAAGTAGGTTGCCCAGAAGGGAGGGTGCAAGGGGAGACAGCAAGGGTGCAATCCAAAGACTACTAGATTTGGATTCAGAGGACCTTGGCTGACATCCTCTACAATTGTTGCTGTGGGCTCCTGGTAGTGCTTAGATTAAAACTGCCCTGAAGGTCCAGCTCTTTTCTCAGAAAAGGGAGAAGTTGGGAAGGAGGGTACCAAGCAGGGAGTGTTGGGGAATGAGTATAGGTGTAGTTCTGCTGAAGACAAGCCTTACAACTGGCTGTCACAAGTATGACCCTTCATCTTCCCTTCCCATTTGGGTTCCCTACTCTAAAAAACCATGAACAAAATGTGAGGGAACCGCTGGTTAAATGTTTATGAAGTATGCTACTACCTACCGCCTGACAGAAAGGGGATAGACTCAAGATGAAGGAAATATATTATGGACATGGTTAATGTGGGAATTAAACTTGTTTAACTATGCATATTTGTTAAAAGGCTTTTTTTCTTTTTTTTCCAATGGAGGAGAAGGTGAAGAAGAGAAAATAAAAATAAATGCATATTAATTGAAAATGAAACATTTTAATTATATTTTTAAAGACTTGGAGGAGAAAGGATCAAGTCTCTATCACCAAAAAAACAAACAAAAGAAAAACAAAGCCTTAGAAACAAACAAGAAACTTCATAGAGGCTTAGTCAGGAAAGAAAACTTTCCAATGCAAATGTTTTCTCTGAGGAGGAAGGTGCACGGTAGGGGATCTGAGGAAAGCACTAGACTTGGAGTCAGAAGACATGAGGCTGAGCCCTGGTGCTGCCACTTTCAATCTACATGATGTAAGGTAAAACCCTCTGAGCCTCAGTTTTTTTTTCAGCTGGGAAATATAAAATTTAGATTATAGTTCATTCCAGCATTGCACAATGCTATGATTCTGTAAGTTCAATTACCAACCATCTTGCATCTAGAATCTGTGGGCAAGGAAGAAAGCTCACATATTTAAGAAAATCAGTTGAATTTGAAAGGGAAGACAGAATGACTAAATTTGCCACTGGCAAGTGAGGGATTATGTAGCAGCAAATATATCAACGATGGGGCAAACAGGAAATGATGAAGCCTTTAAACGTGTACACTTTGCTTTATCCTGAGAGTTTTGCTAAAGGTATCTTATGCCTTCCCCACCCCACCTCCCCTTTCTGTCTTTGTAAATAAATGGAATTTGAAGACAGAATTGAGAAAACATTAAGCTGGTTCAGGATGTGGTCTTGGTGCTGAGTTTGGGGCTGGAGCAAGGATGGGCAAGAAAGAACCAGAATGTTTATCCTCTATAGCTTTTGCTTACATTTCTGGCCTAGAAACCTTGTTTCAACACATTCAAAGGATTTAGAAAAACAAAATGAAACAGCCTGAAACTATGCACCAGTACTACCAAGATTCCTACAGTTTCAAAGACTAATAGCCTTTGGCTTTGGGGACTTTTCCCCAGCAGAGATCATCCTTTTTCTCTCACTGTGAGAGAAACCCTTGACTTGTACGATCCAACCTTCTTGTCAATCAAGAAATGTGTGGAGACATGACAGGCTGATCTAACCGTAAACACATCCGGAATGTCTCTTACGTTTTTGCTTTCTGCTGCTACTTATATTTTCCAATTTCTAAGACTCAATAATATTAATAATAACTATAAAAATCATGATATAACAACATAAAGATTCAGTTGACATCTAAATGTTCCACAATCTGGGCTAGGGGTGGGGGGCGCAGTAATTCTAGGCTCCCATATACTTTTATCACAATTATAGTATCCAAGTACTAAATGCCATTGATACATTTCAAAACAACAGCAATTCATATCTGTTGATATTACACATACAACACAATTGTTATTGTTACATAGTAACAACTTACATTTGTATTACACATGATGGTCACAACACACACAGAGTAAATCTTTTGGTTTCCACAGCTTTATGAGATGGGTGCCACAGGTACTCAGAGAGTCAAGGGATTTGCTCAGAGTAACACAGCTAGTAAAGTGTCAAAACTGTGATTTGAAAACTAGGTCTTTTAATTCCAAATTAATTCTTTTCCCTACTTCATTGTGGGAGGGGAAAAGAGAGGAGAGGATAGAGGGAAGGAAGAAAGGAAGGAAGGAAGGGAGGAAGGAAGGAAGGGAGGGAAGGAAGGGAAAGAAGGAAGGAGGGAGGGAAGGAGGAAGGAAGGAAGAGAGGGAAGAAGGGAAAGAAGGAAGGAGAGAGGGAGGGAGGAAACATTTATTAAGTACTTATCATATTCTAGGCACTGTATTCATCTCTGGTGATACAACTATAAGCAAAAAAAAAAAAAGATCCCTTGCTTTCCAAGGAGCTTCTTGAATCGAGGTAGACAACACACAAAAAAGAGACAAAGGAATAAAGGCACGCAGGATGGGGGCCTGATTTTGAAGTCTAATGGTCAAAAATAAGTCCAAGAGAGGAATGAAAGCAGACCTGCCTGTGCCTCAAAAGAAATGAAGGCTCCCAAAGGAATTCATAAATGAAAGAAGGCAGTGAGTCTTGCGGAGGGATATTCCATGGCAAACTCGCTACAGGGGTGGTAGAATATTCAAGAAAAAGGAAGTCCCAAGAGCTGAAGGAAGGTCCAACATGAGACAACAGTAGGAGCATAATGTTGAAGTCCAGAAGGTCGGAAAAGGAGAGGAGGGGAAGAGAGAAGTAGAAAGGGAAATAGGAAGAAGGAGAGGGAGAGAGGGAGGTATAGAAAAGAGAGTGTAAATGTTTGTTTCAAGTTAAGCCCTAGGGGTCTGGGAAGTAGAGGTCAGGAAATTTTCAAGATCTATTTTTCAGTTTTATAGTTTCAGGATAGGGAGTAGGGTGCTTAGAAATTGATTCATGCTAACCAAACTCAGAAGAGATTAATTTATAAATCAGAATGCCAGCATATTGATTTATAATACTAAACTAGAATTGGTCATTGATGCATAGCATACCATCTTTAGATTTAGGGTCACCCAGGAGCCCAGATGAAGGATCAGAAGTTTCCCTGATGGACCTTTATTTAAAGCAAAGGAAGTATGAGGCTTTTAGGGAATATTTCCATGGGGCTTTGTAGTCTGATAAATTACCATTCTCCACTCCAAGGCTTTTTCTATCTACATAAACAATGTGAGTCATTAAAATGAAAGGGACTTCTCTCCTGGGCTGTGCTGGATAAACATGGACAAATTCTTCCTCTCCAACTTTCCTTAATTAATATTTTCTGATATTCTTTATCAGTCACCAAAACTTCTATCCTCACAATATTTTCTACTGACACGTGCAATAATTTCTAGGTTTGCCCAACCCCTTGCCCCATACACACACATAGAGATGGGACCCCTGAAAACTACTACAAGTTCAAGGCACATCTGGGGTCAGCATCTACCTAAAACCACACTCATAAATCCTCACTAATATTTTTCTTTTGCCAGACAACCAAACGATACATTAATCAAAAGAAAAGACATTTAATTAAACAGCATGACAAAATAAGTGACACAAGGAGCGTACTCTGCCATTACAATGCTCTTATATGAAGAAGCTTGCTGCTGAAGTGAGCTTTCTTTCTTTTTTTGTAAGTTTTTAAGTTTATTTTAAACTTTAATACAAAATAAGAAGAAAAAAACAGCATTTCCATGTACACAGCAGAACATGAGAGAAGTTGATATAAAATAATAAATTTCCATTTCAAGAAAGCCTACGTAATAAATACTTCACATTGTTTTCAAAGCTGTCCAGCTTTTCTTTGCTTCCTTGTAGGTTTTCTTTTGTTCTCTGCTGTGTACTTTTTACTTTATTTTTCCCTCCCCTCCCCCAAGAAGGCTACAATTAAGCACAGGGAGATAGATAGATAGATAGATAGATAGATAGATAGATAGATAGATAGATAGATGTGTGTGTGAACACACACACATACATATACATAGATATCTATAAACATACATATACACTCATATACATATATGTCAAACTGTGCTTATTTCCATTTGTCATCTCTTTATCTGAAGGTGGATAGCATCTTCTTTTATCCAGTCTTTCTATGTTTTTCTAAATCAAACAGCTGATTATTTCCTACATCACAGAAATATTCCAACAATCACATTCTATCTGAGAGATTGTCCATGTAAGTTTTTTTCCCCACATTTTCTGCATTCCTTTCTATTCCTGATTTGGTAGGTTTTGCTTTAACAAGAAAATTTTAATTTAAAATAATCAAAATTATCCTTTCTACATTTGACAATACTCTCCCCTTGTAATATAGTTTAAGATCTGATACTGCTGAATCTGCTTCCTTTACATCTTTCTCCCCCTGGTTTCTTTGAAGTTCCTGACCTGTTGTCTTTCAAATTGAAATTTGTTATTATTTTCCTAATTCAGTAAGATAATTTTTATTAATTTAATTAGGATGGCATTACATAAATAGATTAATTAGATAAAACCGACATTTTTTATTATATTGGCTTTACCTACCCATGAATAATAAATATTACTTCAGTTATTTAGATCTAACTTTATTTTTATAAAAGTGTTTTATGGTTATGTTCATATAGTTCCTTTATCTGTTCTGGTAGGAATACTCTCAGATATTTTATACTATGTAGTTGTTTCAAGTGGTCTAAAACAATATTGAATAATATTGCTGACACATAGTGTAGTTTCCCTATTATTCTCTCTTTTATTAAATCTATTTAGCTTTAACTTTGTCTGAGATCATGATTGCTACCTCTGCTTTTTTTATGTAATAAATTCTACTCCTGACCTGTACTTTATCTTTTGTGTGTTTCTCTAATTTTTACAACATTCCCTGAAACCAACACATTGTTGAATTCAAAATTTTAAGCAATGAGTTTCTATTTTATGGGTAAATTCATCCCATTCACATTCTAAGTTATAATTACTTGTTGTATATTTCCCCTCCTTCCTATTTTTCCTCACTGTCCTTCTCACCATATTTACCCTGTCCCTTCTCACTCCTCTGCTTTAATTCTAACTGCTACCTTGCCTTCCTATTCCTTAACCTACTCACCCCTCCAAGAATCCCTCCCTTATCCTCTTGCCCACACTATCCACTTTCTGAATTTACAAGAATTTCACACACACACACACACACACACACACACACACACACCCCCTCACTCACGCGTGCGTGCACAACACATTATATATATATGTATATATACATGTATGTATATACACATGTATATACATACATGTATGTATATATTTACATATGTTGCTCCCTCTTTAACCCATTCCTGATGAAAGTCAGCACTACCCGTCCTTCCCCCGACTAGCTTCTTCTGTATCAATTTTTTTCCTTGTATCCCTCATTTGTATGAGATAATTGCTCCTTTTTATCCCTACAGTTTTATTTTTTTTAGAATCACCCCATCATACTCAGCTCAACTCAAGCCTTTCTTTCAAACTGCCCAAATAAAAATGACAATCATAAAAGAATTATAATATTTCCACATATAAAAAGTAAACAATTTGACCTTATTGAGTCCTTTATATTTGGTCCTTAATATTTACCTTATATTTCTCCTGGATGTAATGTGTCAAATTTTCCCTTAATTTCTGCTATTTTTGTTGCAAATACCTGAAAGTCTTTCAGTTTCTTAAATAACCATTTTTGCATTCCACATTATACTTCACTTTGCTAGCTACCATTGGTCAGAATATGAAATATAATATTCAAAAATCTAGAAGTCTTTCAACGTAGTAGCTGCTAGGCCTTGTATAATCCTTATGGTAGCCCCACAATATTTAAATTGTATTTTTTCCTTGTTGCTTCCAACATTTTCCCCATAACCTGGGACCTTTGAAACTTGGTTATGATATTCTTATAAGTTTTCCTCCTGGGATCTCTTTCAGCTGATGATTGATGGATATTTTTTTCTATTTCTGCTTTGCTTCCTTGTTCTATGACTTCAGGGCAATTTTCCTTGATAATTAGTTGCAATATTGTATCAAGATTCTTTTTCGTCATAATTTTCAGGTAGTCTGACTATTCTTGTATTATTTCTCCTTGATCTATTTTCCAGATCAGTCATTCTTCTGACGAGATGTTTCACATTCTCTTCTATTTTTTCATCCTTTTGATTCTATTTTATGATTTCCTGGTTTCTTAGACCGTCATTAGCTTCCCCTCGCCTAATTCTAGTTTTCAAGGAATTATTTTCTTCCTTAAGTTGGTTATTTGTAGTTGGTTGACTTTCTTTTCATAATTTCTCAATTTTCTTAGATTGCTCTTATTTTTTATTCTAATTTTTCCTTGATCTCTTTTATTTGATTTTTAAAGTCCTTTTAAAATTCTTCCAAGAACTCTTTTTGTGCTTGGGCCCATTTGGCATTTCACGTTGAAAAAAGAGTGGGTTTTTTAGCTCCATTATCTTCCTCTGAATATGAATCCAGATCTTCTCTATCCCCATAGTAGCTATCTATGCTGAGGTTTTTTTCTCCTTTGCCTACTCATTTTTATTTATTTTTTGTTGTGTGTTTTATTTTGGTTTTAACAGCTACTAATGTAAAACTGTTCTAGTCCTGAGGTATGGGGAATGATGTCCCAAGCCTCGAGTTCTTCATACTGTTATTTTCTGAGGTCTGTCCCAGTGCTGAACCTTGGGCTCTCCTCTCCACTCCTAAGCCACAGATAGAGCCCTCGGTCCTGCTGGCCTACAAATGTTATTGCTCCCTTTGGTCCCTCCAGCTGCGAACTACAGCTGTCCTCTCTGCCCTGAAGCTGAAACCAGGGACTCTGCTCTTCTACACGTGCCCACAGCCAGCAGGGTCCCCGCGCCTCTGCTACTGCACTCACCAGGTGTATCCTAGCTCCTTCTCCCCATGTAGTGGCAGTCCAGCCTAGGACATGTGTCAGCAACGCAGCTGTGCTTGGCATCCCTCAACAGTAGAAGTTCCTTCAGTCTTTTCCTGCTCAGCCCTCAGACGGTCCCCGTCCCCCCCCTCCCCACGCCCATCCATGACATGAAAGCTTCTATTACTGAAGCTGCCTCCAAACTTCAGCTGCCCTTGGGGTTTACTGTTTATTGATTCTGCAGACTTCACCTGGAGGTATTTACACTTCACTCCGATCAGGCTGAACCTCTGACCTTGGAGGTCAGGTCTTTCCTCCGGTCTTCTTAGGTTGTCTTAAAAGAACAACAGTTTTATCCTGACTTTTGCTTGTTTCTGCTGCTCTACATTCCATCTGAGGCAATGTTGTATCTTTTTCTGTGGAGGAAATTTTGGAGAGTTGAAAGTTTTCTGATCTACTCCAACATCTTCCCTGAATCCTCTCTCTCTGCTGAGTTTTAAGAGAAACAGTTACTGAAACATTTATTCCAACCCAGAGTTCTGAGACAGTGTTGCTTCTTTTAGTATGACAAGCTGTGATATATTGGAGTGATATGAACACCAGAACTTTTCTATGATTATGGTGAAAATATAATTTGTGTGATTAGAGACAGAAGATGAATATTTAATTCATAATATAGTAATCTTAGCATAAGCGAAGGTGGTGTTATAGTAAAATGGCTTCAGAATCAGTTGCTGTATTGTACCCAAAAAAAATGATTGATGTCAATAGCTGGAGAAGGAAGTCCATGACTGGGTCCCAGAAGTCTCTTTGGCCTGATTCTGTTCAGCGTTTTTATCAAGTGCTAATAATGATGACTTGAATAAAGGATAGATGGCGGATTTACAGACTGGATGAACTGAGAAGGATAGCTAACATATTCAACAATAGAATGAGGACAATGAAAGATCTTGATATGTTATAACAATTGACTGAATCTAACAAGATAAAATTTAATTAGGATAAATATAAAGTCCTCCCCAGTGGAAAGACCAATATTTTCCAAGATAAATGCTCTCCTGGAAATCTTCTATGATTATAAATTTTGAAACACCATAATTTCAAAGGAATGAAAATTGCAGGTGACCCAAGGGACAAAGGAGAGATGAATGATGAATGCAAGTAAGTTGCGACATATTTTCACTAATAACCTAAGCTCAAGAAGTTGTGCAAGGCATATTATTAAAGAAATATGTGCAGGAAGAAGGAGCTAGGTCATATGGGGAGTGAGAAATAACAGAAGTACAGTTTTAGTGCTCTGTTGGCACTCTAAAAAAAATTTTAAAAACCTGAGAATAGAAGTTCCTAACCTTTTTTGTGTCATGGACTTCTTTGGTGATCTGGTGAA
Source organism: Trichosurus vulpecula (assembly GCF_011100635.1). NCBI lineage: Eukaryota > Metazoa > Chordata > Mammalia > Diprotodontia > Phalangeridae > Trichosurus > Trichosurus vulpecula. Next base: position 282,879,655 of record NC_050575.1, read on the forward strand.
GGCTATGGATCCCTTCTCAGAATAATGTTCCTAAATAGATAAAATAAAATAAATAAGATTACAAAAGAAACTAATTATATTAAAATGTAGTTATCAAAATATTTTTAAATAAGTTCATGAATCCCAGGTTAAGTACCCCAGATCTAGATGAAGGCTTCTAACACCTTGGGGTATTCTGTGGAAGATCTATGGAAACACATACACAAGAATCACATAACATGATTAGGCATAGATGCATTGTTCTCTGTACCAGGGGATATAATGTCCACATCAGTGAGATTACAGATTTATTGAAGTATTAAAGCAAATAATTAAAGCAAACACTTTTGTTTTCAAAAAATTCATTTATACACATAAGGGATAAAGGAGATAAAGTTAGACAGCAGCTTGTATGAAAGAACCTGGAAATCTTACTGGATATAAAAATAAGATAGTCATTCCTGTGAAAAGGACCTGGGAATTTTCATGAAAAGAAAGCTCAATATAAGTCAACATTGAGACTGGGCAGCCAGAGAGGGCTGCATTAAAAGAGATATAGGGTCCAGAACTGGGGGCATTTGTATTGGCAGTCAAAATGGGCTCTTAGCACTTAGTTCAATCAAGAGCCCTTGAAGAGTTTAGCCTTTATTTCCTTGATTAAATTAGGAGTCCTTGATGACCTCCTTGCCTCAAGGGAAAGCTAATTTTCCCGGGTTTGAGTGGCATGTTTGTGATATCAGAGGCTTTTAGACCATGTGGGTTTAAGTCGCATCTTTGTGATGATTTTAGGTCACGTGGGTGAGTCGCATGTGTGACTCACCCTTGACCCTGAAAAAAGATATAAAACCAGGGAAAGGCTTTCTGTTTTTCAGAGCTCTGACCCACAGCAGTGGTGGCATGACTGACTCTGGGCCGGCCCTTGTTATGAGCTCCCAGGCTGAACTTAGATGTTGGTAACTATGAATTATATTTGGCCTGTCTGACAATGTTTGTAATTTGTTTGTATTTCCTCTGACGTTCAGAGTGCTAGCTTTTTCCCCTGAACTAAGTGAATGATATTTGTATGCTGGATTAAAGTAAACTTGTCAACCCCCTAACGTTGCTTTCCTTAGTAAAGCAGATCAAAAGAAGCTGGGCTTTTGCAGCATTCTGTGAGCTGGTTGTTGTTGATTTTACACCCCCCACAGCAGCTGCTAGCCGGATTGTTGAAACAGCATTGTAACCTGTGCTCGTAAGACCATATTACAGCACCACATTCAGCTGCAGACTCCACATTTTAGTGAGGAGATTGATAAGCTGGAGAGTGTCTATATGACACTCTCTGGGAACCTGGTCTGGGAACCAAGCCTATGAGGAATAATTGAAGGAGCTGAGGATACTTAGCCTGAAGTAGAGAAGACAAAGGGAAAGGTATAATAGATGATAGTCGACTCCAAATATTGGAAGAACTATAATGTGGAATTTATCTCATTTTGTTTAGTCTGAAGGGATGGACTTTGGAATTTCAGAAAGGCACATTCTGGTGTGATAGCAGGAAAAACTTCCTAGTAATTGGAACTATCCAAAAGTGGACTTGGCTGCCTGGGGAGAAGGTGAATTACCTGTCATTGAGCCTTCAAGGGAAGGCTTAATGATTATTGTTAGGGATATTATAGAGAGGATTCCATTTCAGTATTGTTTACATTCAATGGCCTTTGATATCACTTCCAGAACCAATACTAAGTGATTCTAAGAAACTTCCTCAAATGGCACCTTCCCAAAATGGCAGAAGTAGTTGCTAATTCCTACTTAGGAAGGCTTTTGAAAAAGGGCAGTTGGCATATCTGAAATAATAATAATAAATGGGTGAGATGAAGTGAAATGTTTATGGAACACTTTTCCATGGAGTACAGCAAGGGTCAGGATGACACAAAATACATTTTGACTAGAACAGCAGGATGTTTATTGAAGCATTTCACTGCCAATCTTTAACCCTGGTGTAAAAATAAGAGAGCCCCAACCCTAAAGCCAAGGAGCTCCATCTGATGAGGTCACCTATGAGCAAACTGCTCTGATTAGTAAGGATTTTTAAATTTTATTTTGTGTTTTTGTTACCTTTTCTTATGCATCTTACTGTCCTAGCAACATTAACCTAGTGCCTAGAATTTAATAATATTTATTGCATATTTCCATAGATTCTCCACAACTTTTTATACATTTTTGGTACTAAGAAAATAGTTCATTGGATGATAAATTCATAGCATTTTAGAGCTGGAAAGAATCTTACACAGTATTTAGTTTAGTTCACTCTTTTACAGAGAAAGAAACTAAAGTATGGAGAGTTAAATTATTTACCCAAGGTCTAATAACCAGTTGTTGGCAAATATGGGAAGAGAACCCAGATCTCCATTTCTTCAATCTAGTACAATTTACTCTTTGTCTAATTGCCTCCCATTTTATTGATTGATAAGTCCACTGATATAAAGAGATGATGTCCTATCTAGTACATGCATTTGTTTTGTTTATCTAGTGACCAGAATGGGACCTTATTTAATAATCCTTGGTCCTGTACTATTTAATATCTTGTCTATGACCTGGATAAAGGTAGAGAAGGCATTCTCATCAAAGCAGGGAGGTAAAGATACTATAAGAGTAAAAAATATTGACAGGGAGAAGAAGTATGATCTTGAGTCTAACAAGATGAAATTTAATAGCTATGAATGTGAAGTCTTGCACTAGAGTCCAAAACAATCATTTTCACAAGTATAAAATGGAGGGAGGCATGGATAGATAGCAGTTGTTCTGAAAAATATCTGAGGGTTTTATTGGACTACAACCTCAGTATGAGTCAACAGTGTGACATAGCAACTAAAAAAGTGATCTTGGACTATAGTAAGAACTTCCAGAAATAGGGAAAGACTATTCTTCTTTTGAAATGTTGTATGTGGTTCTTGGCACCACAGTTTAAGAAGGGAATTGATAAGCTTGAGAATATCTAGGGCAGGGGTGGGGAACCTGAAGCCTCAAGACCACATGTGGTCCTCTAGGTCCTCAAGCATGTCCCTTCAACTGAATTCAAACTTCACAGATGTGAGAGACACACTTGACATTGAGGGCTACATGTGGCCTCAAGGTTGCGGGTTTCCCACCCCTGGAAGGGATGACAACCAGGATAATAAAGGTTCTTTCATCTATGTCTATAAGGATAGATTGAAGGAAGTAGGCATATTTAGGCTGGAGGAGAGAAGACTTAGGGAGGACACAATAGCTTTGTTCAAGTACTTATTAGGCTGTCATATAAAATAGGCAATAATGCATTCCAGTTGGCTACAGAGGTCAGAACCAGGAACTATGAATAGAATTTGCAAAGAGGTAAATTTAAGCTGAATGTCAGGAAGAACTCCTTAACAATTATAGCTATCCAAAAGTGGAATTGGTTGCTTATAGCTAGGAAGCAGTTTCCCCCTCCTTAAAGGTCTTTAAGCAAAGATGGGATGACTACTATATTTTAATAATGATTCCATGTGTACATGGGTATACACAGTTACTGAGGTACCTTGCTAGATGGGTTGCTGAGGTACCTTCCATATAAAATTCTGTGATTCTTCCCTTGGTTTATTATACTTTTTAGTCAGTGATTATACAGTTGTGATCTGCTCCACCAGACTCACAAAAATAGGTATCTGGAGAATAAATGTCAATATTCAATGCCATTGATGCTACAGGGATAGGAATGATCAATACAAATGATAAATCAGGAACTTTCTTCACCACTAATATTCATCCTTCTTTCCTTCCAGTGCATTGGATTGTTCTTTATGTACTAAATATGTGAGCGACCTCCTCTCTCAAGCTTGACAGCATTCCAAATAGGTGATCATAGGCTTGGGTAGCAATTTGGCCCAGTCAGTAATGCTGGAATACTTAGCCAGAGTGTGCAGAATGATGGAAATGAACTCAAGAAGACCCAAGTTTGAATCCCACTTCTGGTACTTACTAGTTGTGTAACTATGGTTGTCCTTCCTTCCTTAACCACTCTCAGCCTCAGTTTACTCATTTGTAAAACTGAAGACAGGTGATAGCCTTGGAGATAAAAATAAGTGGAGATAAAATAAGATCATATATGCAATAGCACTTTGTAAATCTTAATGTAAATACCTGCTATTATAACTATTGTTAATTTTAAAAAATAATACAATAACAGGAAGAAGCATAAACTGTGGATGAAATTCAGTTCACAAGCCCTCAACTTAACCTTAGTGTATAACAGAGTGCATCAAGGGAGCATACATAATAGGGAAAGGAGACAAAATCAACCACTTTGGGAATTTAGTCATAGTAATGTCTCTGTTCAAGACTAGTGAAATATATCTTATATACAATATTAGATATTTAGACCAGAAAGGGGCCTTAGAGATCATTTAACCTAGCTCCTTCAAAAGCAACTAAGGCTCACAGAAGAACATGACCTACCCTAGAGCCAATCGTATAGTTATTATTTGCATCTGAGTACTTTAACATAAAAGGTGGAACTTCTTTCTGCCTTTTGGAAACTTGTTCACTCTTGATCCATGTATTGTGAATTCAGATCCTTAAGAAAAAATTCTTTAATACTCTAATTTCTTCATCCATTTGAGTGGTATAAAGATGGGCAGCTTAAAGTCATGAATAGAGCATGGGCCTTAGTTTCCTTATTTGTAAAATTTTAGGATTGGACTCAATGACCTTAAGGTCTCTTCTATCTCTATATCTATGAATTTATGAACTTCATATTGAGAATTCTTTCTATTCCATTCCACTCTCCACCCTCCATTCACTGCAACAAAGCAATGAAAATATCAAAGACCCTCTTTAGGAACTTCTGAGATACTAAAATCCTAAAATTCTTAGGCCAAGCATGACCACGACATGTAATAGCAGAAAGACAATCTAGTTCTGGTGGAAAGGATAAAAATCCTTAGGATCAAAGGGTTTTCACTGCAAAATCAGTTTCTAATTGTGGAACACGAGTGCAGATACTGATCCAAAAATGACATTAACTCAGATACAAAAATATATTTTAAAATGCCTTATCTTTCAGAATTTTATTCATTTGAGCTGAACTTTTGAAAAGCTAACAAGTATTTTATTTTCCCACCTACGGAGATTTGTGACTCCACATCATTCTTTTTGTTAATTTTCAACTTCCCTTTAAGTAACATCTCATTAACCAGAGCTTAACCAAATCTCATAAGCAAATAGCAAAACTCTGGTTTAAAAAAATATGTGAGAACAAAACTCACAACTCTGGGTACTTCATAATCAAGATGAGAATCAATTTCCCTGACTTGGATTGTGCGTCAATAGACAAAAATTAAATTGAAGTAAGTATCTTTTTTGTTCAGTTGTGTCCAACTCTTCATGACCCCATTTGGAATTTTCTTGGCAAAGACATTGGAGTGGTTTGCCAGTTCCTTCTCCAGATCATTTGATTGATGAGGAAACAGGCAAATAGGGTCAAGTGACTTGCCTGGGGTCATACAGCTAGTAAGTACTGAAGCTGGATTTGAACTCATTGAAGATAGTCTTCCCAATTTCAAGTCCAGTGCTTTATCTACTGCACTCCCTAGCTGCCTCAAACAATATCTAAGTATTGAAAATTCAAAGATATTTTGCCAGGGACTCTTTTGACCATTACTTTAATTTGCATTAATTAATAGATATACAAACTAAAAATCAATCATTTAAAAACCAGGTGGCCATCCTAATAGCCCAAATTGTAACTAAAATCCAGGACTCCTAAATGCTAAGTAAGAGAGATGATGATGTTTTTCTTCTGTGTGGCTAAGTTAATGGGAACAAATTAAAGTTCTTATTTTCATTTCAGAATGGAAAGAGATTGCAGTTTTTCCTATTTCTGTTTCTTAAATGATGAAAACCTTCTCCGTAATTAGTAATAAGGGCTCTGTTATTTGTCCCATCCTCAGACGTCAATACTATTATAGAAACAGACAGGAATATTTGTTACTCATCCTCTGCCCTTTTAAAAAACCATCAGAGATTAGGGTCAATGTTTAGTTACTCTGCTTCTTTGTCTGATAGGCTCATTTTGAAGGTCAGTGGTAATTGTTCTTATTAAACCAATCAAGTATGAAATAGCCCTGTGCACTATATCCATGAATGACTCAGTTTTTCCTATTTCATGAGAGTGTTATAGATTTAAAAGGGGCTTTTCAAGATCATCTAATGTGTCTTCCTAGTTCCAAGTTGAATTGACTCCAAACTAACAATTAATCTAAGACAATTTGTTATCAATCACTGGGATGACAAACTAAAAGCAGTATCCGTGCAAGAGTTCCTCATACACATACCACCACCACCGACTTTGTTTGGAGTGGGCAGCTATGGAATAGCTGCTGGCATTCACTGATGTATATGCCTGTGCAATGTTTTCAGGTTCCCACAAAAGGACTTGGGCAATGATATAGCTCAGCTGGCATAGATGAGAGTCATAGCCACTGAAAGGTCTATCTTACCTTGAAGGGTAACGCATTAATGACAATAGGCACTCTGGTTAGGTGAATTGATGATATTCCTGTCTAGGGCCTAGACAATATAGTGGAAAGAGCGCCCTGACTTTGGAGTCAAAGGATCTGGGTTAAATCCTAGCACTTTTCTCTATGATCTATGTGACCTTGGAAAAATCATTTCACCTCTTTGGGTCTGTTTCCTCATCTGTAAAATGAGGGGATTGGTCTGAGCAGTCTGCGAGGTCCCTTTAGCTCTAAATCTGATCCTAAACTATTGCCACACTGATATGTGGTCAATGAGAGAATGGAACTGGACAAGAAGAGGAAGGTCTGGGAGCCCAGTTAACCACAAGTGGTCTGGCAGATACCATAGGTTCAGACAAGGTAACCATCAAGGCCAAGATGGTCAGTCAATTGAGGGAGGGTAAGATAGATGCTATGGGGATAAAGGAAGGTCCAGAGTCCAGTAGGTCAGAAGGTCAGAGAGAGGTGTTATTAAACATAGTTCATGAATTCTTATTTTAGAATTTGGAATTTCTTATTTTAGAATGTCTCCCCTTTTGTAGAGTTTATGATAGCTATTTGCTAGGAATGGGTATTGTCGATCAGGGCCAGAAGGATCTCAAAGGTCTGTAGAGATATCCTATCCTGCTCATGATTGAGGAAGGAACAGAGGTAGTATTATTAGATATTGAAGATTTTCTGGAGAATAACAGGATGAAGTACAAATACAGTTGTCTATTTGGAGCAATTAAAAGGAACGGCAGAGCAATAGCAACGGCTGGAATTAGAAAAGCTGTAGGAAGCACTCTGAAGTTAATGGTGCTATATGCAGAAGTGTGCTGGCAAATATTTAATATTCCCTTCCCCTTCCCCTTCCCCTTCCCCTTTCCCTTCCTTTCCCTTTCCTTCCCCTTTCCCTTTCCTTTCCCTTTACTTTTCCTTTCCTTTTTTAAATGGATCTCCTACTTCTTGACCTGGTTGGAAGTGCAGAAGTCAGATTTCACTACTGACATCCCTAGAGGGAGATTTGGACCTGGTCTATTTCCAACCTAAACTCGTTCACCCCTCCTTAAGCAACCTATGAGCTTTACTCTCCACACACACCCCAACACACCCCACTCCCAAGGGTTCGTCACATTGATGCCAGACGGTGTGGACACTAGATCAGCTTGACTCATTGCAGCTCGAAAATCCCCATCTCAAGAGATCCACCAGTCTCAGCCTCCCTGGATTATAGGGATTATAAGCATGGACCACCACATTAGGCTTTGTCTATAGTGGACATTGGCCTTTGACATTGTATAAGAATTTCCTTGATTCTTATTATGTGTGTTCTTAATTTTAGACCCTCCAGAAAGAATCTCATTTTAATGTTCCTAAATTCTTAATCTTGTTTTTGCTGATGTTGTCATATTTGATATTGTAGAACCCAATCACCCATACACACTGTATATCTGTAATGTTCTTCAATCATTCCCTCTGACCCTAAATTAATAATCCAATCCAAGCCAACAAACATTTATTGAGAAGCTACCATGTGTAAGGGGCAAAGATGGATGAATAAATGAATCAAGCAATCAATGAATGACTGAAAAAGCATTAAAAAATGGTTTACTCTATGCCAGGCACTGTGCTAGTAGCTAGGAATCCAAATACAGAAGTGAGATAATCCTTGCCCTCAAGTTTATATTCTACTGGGCCAATAACAGTAATAACAGCTAACATTTATGTAACACTTTAAAATTGCCAAGTGTTTTATATACGTTCTTGCCCTTGATCCTCACAATTATCCTGTGAGGTAGGTGGAAATGGCAAACCACTCCAGCAAGGTTGGCAGGAGTGCAGAGTGAGGCAGAAGAGAATCTACAAGCTCATGGAATTTGGAATTAGAAGAGATCTTAGCGGTCAATCTAGTCCAACATCTTAATTTTACTGATGAAGAAGCTGAATCCCAAAGAACATAAGTAATTTGCCCAAGGTCACTCAGGTAATGAGTGACAGACAGAGTAAGGGTCTGAACTTAGGGTTTCTCACTCAAAAGCCTGAAAACTCTTTTTTAGGAAACTGTGTATTCTAGTGATTCAGGCTTAGAAGTGAAAATGCAATGAGACATTCATACACCATGAAATGCAATTTTAAAAACTTTATTAATAAGAAGTAAAAGAACATAACTTCTAAAGTTAAAATGAGTATAAAACACTTAGCTCCCGAATCACCATGGCAACCTGCTATACTAGGTCAGAATGCATTCCCATAGTCAGTAGAAGCACCAATAAAACTTCTGTCAGCAATTTCCCCCTGAGCTATGTCTTATAGTTCAGGTGGTAAGACAAAAGTTTCCTCCCTCTCCCACTTAAGGCCCAGCTTCAAGACTAAAGACTAGAGACTAGAGACACGACCTAGGATAGAATAGGTAACTGCATGTGCTATGAAAAAAGAAAGGAATAGTTGAATATAGGGATGGGGGGAAAAGGTTATGGAGGGACAGACACTTTGGCAAGAGGAGCTACAGCCTGGGTGTGGAAGGAATCCCATTCTAAGCAGGGCAGAGGCAGATGTAGCACTCTAGTTGTTCTTCCACAGTGATGGTCCCCGGTGCTCCCCGCAACAAAAAACAAAACAAAATAAAAAAACTTCACTCCCAACTCTCTGCCCTTCTCCTTCTCCCAGAGGATATATTATTTGCCTTCCTTCTCTCAAGAAACTTCCATCATGAGGTCATACTTTCCAGCCACTTTCCCAGTTAGTGACCACCTCTCTCAGATCACTGTTTCAAGAAACAACCATCCATGCTTCTCTTCATTCCCAATTCCTGGTCTTCTCTTCTTTGCTAGCTGTTTTGTTCCTTCTTGGGTACCTTTTGTTCACCACCAGTTCTCGAACCACGATACAGGATTAAATCAACTCTGCCATTGTTCGTGGATAGGATATGTCAACTTCTCCCCCTAAGGCTCTACTCATCATCCTTTTAATTTTGTGGACCAAAGTGGCCATTTTTGGCTACTCCTATTCTTTTCGTCTTTTCCATTAGAATGTAAGTTGCTTGAGGACAGGGACTGTCTGATTTTATTTGTATTTATACGCCCAGTACTTGGCATATATTATATCCTCTTGTGTTTTATTCCTTAATTCATAACCCCTACCATAGAATACTGAACATAAGACAGTAAGCCAAGAGCAAGACAAATAAAAATGCCAGAGTTGTTTAAGTCCAAGAACCTATGACAATAAGATAAAGAAAATTGATAGGCACAGTGCATGCTTCTCCTGGGCTTTCATTTATTCATGTTGTAGAGTCAGTCATATTCCATCTCTGAGGTAACATGCAAGGAGTGCTAGATGTAGGATCCAGGAAAGCATGGGTTCAGATTCTGCCTCTGACCCCTTTAAGTGACCATGGACAAATCATTTCACCTCCCTCAGTACCAATTTCCTCATCTGTAAAAAGAGGATGACAACAACTCTAACTTCTCTGGGCTATTGTGAAGATTCAAGGAGATGACGTAATAATTTTGTTGTTTAGTCATTTCAGTCCTTTTTGAATCTTTATCACCCCATTTGGGGTTTTCTTGGCAAAGATAATGGAATGGTTTCCCATTTCTTTCTCTAGCTTTTTTTATAGGTGAGGAAACGAAGGCAAACAGGGTGAAGTGAATTGCCCAGGGTGACACAGCTAAGTGTCTAAGGCCAGATTTGAACTCAGGAAGATGAGTGTTCATGACTTCAGGCAACACTCTACTCATAGGGCACCTAGCTGCTCTATGACATAATAACAGCAAGTACTTGTACAGTGCTGTAAGTTTTACAAAGGGATCTCATTTGATTCTCTCAACAACTCTGCAAGGTGGTAGCTATTATTGTCATCATTTTACAATTGAGGAAACCAAGGTAGACTTAAGTGACTTGCCCAAGGTCGCACAGCTAATAGGTATCTGAGACAGGTTTCAAACTTGAGTCTTCCTGACTCAAAGCCCTATGCTCCATCTGTATACAGTATTTTGCCAACCTCAAAGCAATATATCAATGTCATGGATCATTATTATTATTTTTCCTAAAAAGTATCAGCCTGTTCAGAGTTGAACCTATAAATGAGGAAGCATATTTTCTTTGTCAAGAAGCTTGTCCAGATTCCTGATTTTGTTTAACCTCAGTGTGAAGCTTTTGGGCTAAAGACACTGAAGGTTTTAAAATAGCAAAACAACAAATATTTATTAAGTACCTACTGTGTTCAGAGTACTGGTTTGAGTCACTGTCACCCAGAGGTCAGCTCTGATCCTGGGTCAGAAGTCCCAGAATCTAAGAAATTCATTTCACAATTTATTCACAAAACAATAGCTTTTATTATTGGGCATCAGTAGTTCTTGCTTTTCTCCACATCTAACCCTGACATTTCCTATGGCATCCTAGCTCCTGTCATTTTTTTACCTTATTAGACATCTCATCTGAGATGTATTTATGTGTTTTGGAATAGATTGTAAAGCTTCTCCGTTACTGATGTCTCCCATTCTCTTTATTATTCTTCTAGTTTCCATGAGCATTCCCTCTCTTATGTCTTGTGATGGACCAATATCCAATTTTGACTGGATCAATATCAGACTGGCTTGTTAGTTTCCTTTTAGCCCCTCTATTATTTTGTGATTCCCTGCTTCATGGTAAACACTTGGATGATTCCAATTTAAATTAGGCCGTCATTTGAAAAAGGTAACCTTAACAGGCTTTTCTCTTTCACTGGCTTGATAATGTCACATCTTTCATGATGTCACTGGTCCTCTTCGAAAATGAAGGATGAACAATACCACCATCAAATCTTTTGTACTTATTACTTCTTTGTAAATATCATAATGCTACATAAATATGAGTTGTGGTATTTCTCTGGGTGTTAGGGAAGAGTCCAGAACTGTGATTCCACACTTTTGGGATTTTACTGGTGTGGAAACATTTTCCAAATAGTAAAGATGCATGCTTCTCATCTTATGGCAGAGATGTGCTAACCAGAAATGTGTGGAATGAGACATATATTTTCAGACATAGTCACTATGTTCATTTATTTTGCTTTACAAAAGGACTTCTATTGGAGAGAGGAATGAAAAAGATGCAAAAAAGGAATAAGAAAAAATACACAAAAGAAGACAAAGCAATTTGTGACTACTCTATTAAATTTATTTATTTTTCATCTTTCCATTTTTTACTAAGTTGTTTACACAAAATGACATCCATTTCTCAATGAACAATTCTTGTCATGAACAAAAGGAACAAAAATGCAGCAACAGTGAGCTGTGTTTTGTGGAGTAATAATCGTTTTGGAAGAAAAAATAGTCTGAGTTTCTGTACAATGCAAGTACAAAGATTAGCAAACAGATATGAATGACTTGTAAATACTCTGAAGACAACCAAATACGTGTACAAAGAAACAAGCATCCATTATGTAGCGGGTGCTATTGTTTTCCTTTGTTTGCACACACATGTGTAATTTTCTAAATCATCAATTTAAGTAGCAGGAATGAACACGTTAAGAAATATGAAACTTGGTTCTCATTTCTCATTTTCATAACATCAGTGCCAATAATTATAACTTCAAAAAAAACAGAGGCAGGTAGGTGGCATAGTGGATACAGTGCTGGGCCCTGGGCAAGTCACTTAACCCTGCTTGTCTCAGTTTCTTCATCTGTAAAATGAGCTGGAGAAGGAAATGACAAATCATTCCAGTGTCTTTGCCAAGAAAACCATGAAGGGGATCACAAAGGGTCAAACGTGACTGAAAGGCACAGAGCAACAACAAAAAGTGTTCACAGTTTTATGTATGATCTTCTTTTACTTTGTTGTATATTGAAACGTTTATGTTTAATAATATGTACATTCATAATAAAAAAAGAAAAAATAAACGAACCCCTTCTATCAATGGAGACTTATCTCTTCTGTATTGTGTAGACTTAGAGAATTTCTATGAACAATTGATTTGCACATAGTCAGTCAATTACACAACTGGTAAGTGTCAGAGGCAGACAGGATTTGAACCCAGGTTTTCCTGACTCCAGAGCCCTCTACCCACTACAATACACTGGCTCTCTATTGCTATTACTATTTATTATTGAATCTTTCTCATTCATACTTCAGGATTTGTATATGTTTGTTTTCTGGGTCTAAGTTTTGGACTTGGAGAAAGGATTTTAGTAGTTCTAGAAGGAAGGAACTTTCTGTGAGAGGCCCTTCTGGGTCCTGTAACATCAACCCCATACACCGTAGTTTTTCTATACTTTTATATAGGCTGCCACCTTTGGATGCCTCCAGCTTCCACATCCACTTTCCTTCCCAGCCTTAACTTCCTCAATGAATTTTGAGTTTATTTGCAAGGGAAACATAAATTTCACAGTATGCAAAAAAAAGTCATAAGGCATTTTAGGAGTAAAAATATCTCTAAACAATAAGATCATGAAAATCTTGATTCTAAACTAATTTTCCTTTCTTTCTCCATCCCCATTCCACCTTAATCCTAACCTAGATTCTAGGTCTAGTTCTCTGACTTTATGGCATCCACTATAGAACTCACTAATGTCAAACTCACTTCAGATGGTCTTCATTTCTTAATGGTGTTATCTTCCTCAGAAACTAGAAACAAAAATCATCAAGAATTTATTAAAAACTTACTGTCTGCAGAGGGGAGGCACACACTGAGATAAGGTAGTCAGGTGATGCAGTGGCTAGAGTGCTAGACCTGGACACAAGAAGATTTGCATTCAATTCCAGGTTCAAACTCTTTCTAGCTAAGTGACCCTGGGCAAGTCACTTAACTTCTGCTTCAGTTTCTTCATCTGTAAAATAGGGATTAATAATAGCACATACCTCCTATGGTAGTTGTAAGGGTAAAATGAAATGATATTTGTGAAGCATTTTGTAAACCTTAAGATGCTGCATAAATGCTAACTATTATATGGTCTCTGCCCTCATGGAATTTATAGTCCCATATGGAGTATGGTAAATGAACTAAAATACTCCAGTGTTTCTGTGATCTCATCAGTGCCCCTGTTCCCTCCCAAATATGTGCAAATCATGCCACTTCCACTCCAACCACCATTCCTACCTCTTCCCCATCTGGAAGTTGAGCTCTACCCCTGGGACCACCCTGGGCTCAGATGGGTGATTTTCATCTTATCTCGCGCAGATTCATTCCTCTGCCCCAGTTCTTGTGACTATTTCCAAATCGCGCCTGCCTACCCAAATTCCTTCTGGTCTCCCTTTATTTGTTATCATTCCACATTAAAATATAAGCATCCCCCCCCCCACGCCCCCGTAGGCAGGAGGTAACTTCCTTGCTTGTATTTATATCCCGTGCTTAGCATTTTCCTTGGCATATACTAAGTACTTAATAAATGTTTTTCTCTCCCTATCTGTCTATTCACTGAAGCAGATCATTAACTCATCATAAAATCTCCGGTTCCTCATCATAGGATCGAGGTGACTTCAGTTTCTCAAAGACTATGTCAATAAGTTATAGCCTCTGGCCGATTCTGTCAAACTATAAAGATTCAAATATGATTCAAATTCCAAGACCGTGCCTATTGTTGAAAAGACCAGTCTCCTTAATAATGGGAGCAGCTAGGTGGCACAATGGATAGAGTGCCAGGCCTGACATCAGGAAGACTCATCTTCCTGAGTTCAAATCTGGCTTCAGATGCTTATTAGCTATGTGACCCTGAGCAAGTCACTTAACTCTCTTTGCCTCAGTTTCCTAATCTGTAAAATGAGCTGGAGAAGGAAATGGCAAATTGCTCCAAAATCTTTGCCAAGAAAACCCCAAATGAGGTCATGAATCATTGACAGGACTGAAACAACTGAACAATAATAACACAACTGAAGTACGAAGAGGCTTATCACCCACAGGCTGATTACTAGGTAATGAATTCTTTGACTATCATGATCCATGACAAAAGCACTAAATCCTATACTATAGTGCATGGGGTAAGGGTGAGCGGGATGGGGAAGAAGAGGCTACTCTGGGCCAGGCATCTTGATAAGCACTTTACAAATGTGTCATTTGATGTTCACAACAGCCCTGTGAGGTAGATGCTATTATCTTTCCCCATTTTACAGCTGAAGAAACTAAGGTAGCCATAAGTTAAGTGACTTCTCCAGATTCACAAAGCTAGTACATATCTGAAGCTAGAATTGAACTCAGGCCTAGTGCTCTCTCCACTGTACCACCTCGGTGCATAAGAAAGGCTTAGGCGAAGCATTAAATGAGGTCTACAGTGAAAAATATCACTGCTGACTTAAAGGATCAGAGAGAAGATGGCATTGAAGAGGCTTTAAATGATGACAAGGAATTAAACAAATGAAGAAAGGTTAGGCATTCTAGACTTAGGGGAACACCTGAGCAAAAGAAAAGATGGGAATGTGTCTGGCACATGTAGGAAATGGTGAATGGTACGGTTTAGGTGGAAAAGATATTAGAGAGTGTAATGGGAGATAAAGCTAAAAAAGTCGGGGCGGGGGGAGGTAATTTCAGTTTGTAGAGCAACTTGAATTCCAGGCTAAGCAATTTAAAGTTTTCTTGGTAGGTAATTAGGAACCAAGAAGGGGCTTTCAGCAGAAGAGTCACATAATCACCTCTATGCATGAGGGAGATTATTCCAGCAGTGGTATGAGGGATAGATTGAAAGGGGGAAAGAATGGAAGAAGGAAGACCTGTTAGGAAGCTGCTGAAATAGTACAGGCAAGTAGCAGTGAGAACCTATGATATAGTGATGACAGAGAAAATATAAATGTGGAAACATGTATGAGATCTGTTAGAATTGACATTACATGGTAACTGAGTGTCTGAGAAATGGGGGTAAAGAAACATCATCAAGAAAAGCTAGCATTTACATAGCGCCTACTATATTACAAATATTTTCTCATTTGATCCTAACAACAACCCTGAAAAATAGGTGCTATTATATTTCCCATTTTACAGAAAGTGTCAAAGATAACATTTCATGCATTGGAGGCTGGTATAGTGAAATCAGAAGGGAAACCAGGTTTTATCATAAAATTAACAATGTGAGTTTGAGAACCAGGGGTGTCAAAAGGTAAGAAGTGAGGAGAGAAGCATTCCATGCATGAGGATGCCTTGGTAACTAAGGGGGGGCCAATGAAGGGAGATCTGATTACATCTTCCCTCCCAAGTAGGCCGCAAACCCCTAGCTACTAGGTGCTAAGCCAATGTAGGCATGAAGCCCCCAGGGTCCTAAGGGAAGTTGCTAAGACCAGAGCCAATAGTAAGAACTTAAATTCTGGTCGGCTCAGATGACATTTGACGATGGCTAAAGAGTGCATAAAAAGGGAAGACAGAGCTATTTGCTTAGGGCTCTCTCGCTCTTGAAGGTGTGCTAATGTGGAGACTCTGGGCAGCTGTAGTTAAGAGCCCTCCAGCTTGTTAACCCAGATGTTTGGACTTTATTAAACTCTGGTAACTATGCATTGAGATTTGAATCAGACAAGGTCTGTCAATGTTTGTAATTAGTTTGTGTTTGCTCTGAAGTTCAGGGTGCTGGCTTTTTCCCCTGAATTGAGTAGATGATATTTGTATGCTGGATTAAAGTAAGATTGCTAACCCCTTAATGTTGCTTTCCTTAGTAAAGCAGATCAAACGAATCTGGGCTTGCAGCATTCTTGCTGTTGGTCTCGTGTTGGTTTTTCACCCCCACAGCAGCTGCTAGTGGAATTGTTGCAAGGGAGGAGCAGCCCATGAAAAGGCATAGAGAGGCTACCTCCTACCCCTGTTGTCCACCTCCCTTGCTGTTCCATTCCCTCTACTTTGGAGAAGATTCTCTTTCATATCCTACCTTCTTACCCTGAAGGAACTCTAGGGATCTTCCACTGAGTCTGAATTGGAGGCATTTAGGATGGGGTTGGAGGCAGAGGGTGGGTCAGGGTTATGTTGTGTTAGGGTTAGAGTTAAAATTGGAGGCAGAGGTGGGTTAGGATTAGAGTTGGAGGGTTGGGTTAGGGTTAGAGTAGAGCATTTAGGGTTAGAGTCTGAGGCAGAGACAGATGAGTAGGAGGCCCATTTTGGGTTAGGGTTAGATTCAGAGGTGTGAATTTAGGGTTAGAGTGGAAAGGTTAGGGTTAGAGTTGGTGGCTTGGATTCAGAGTCAGAGGCCTTTAGGGTTAGGGGTTGAGTGGAAACTGGAGTTGGAGAATTAGGGTTAGGTTTATATTTGAGAGGAGAGAGCGAGACTGGGGTCCTTGCACAGCCCTGCCTCACTGAAATCCAATTCACTTGCAAGTCCAGATATCACCTTCCTGATGTCACTGGTCCTGCTGGATAATGAAAGACAAAAAACTATCTGTGAGTAGTAGTAGCAGCCCCACTGGGGAACTAACTTGCCAGTTCTAGTTGGTCAATGCTCCTTCCTTCCTTCCTTTCTCCCTCCTTTTCTCTCCTCTACCTTCCTGCCTTCCTTCCTTCCTTCCTTCTTTCCTTCCTTCCTTCCTTTTCTTCCTCCTTCCCTCCCCCTCTTCCTCCTTCTCTCCCTCTATCTACAATAGGGAATCATATCCTTAGCTACAGGTGCTCTGCCCAGAGGAATATAAATTTTGATCGCTGAAACCTCAGAAGATATATTGGGGCTTATAGGCTATATTTCTTTTTGAAGGACCATGCCTGAAACCCAAATCACTCTGGCTCTCATTGATTGACCAACAATAGGTACCGACCCGAGCCTCACTTGGTTATTGTTTGGGTTCTGAATGTTCAGTGAATGTAAATATTGTTTCTGTTTTGGCCAGAAACCCTGAGGGTCTTTCCCTCCCAGATTGATTTTTTTTTTAAACAAAGTAAAAGAGGCCATTTTTTGCCTCTTTTCTTACCTAGCCTTAATCACTGACCAGGCATTGCATCAAACAAACTGAGACCTGGGAAAGACCTTAGCTTAAAAAAGTCAGTCTGCCACTGCTTCCAGGGCTATCTCCAGTCATCCCGATCTATATATTGCCCCTGAACTCAGATGGCTCCAGAGGAGAGAGTGAGCCTGGTGTCCTTGCACAGCCCTTCCTCACTTAAATCCAACTACCTTGCAAGTCAGGACATCACCTTCCTGATGTCATCGGTCCTCTTCAAGAACAAAGGACAAACAACAATAAGCTATGTAAAATCACTAAGCAGATATTTACATGGAGGCAGGGAGAGACTTCTCAATTTCCTATAGAATTATATGGATTGTATGTGAAATGGATAACAAGTAGGAAATAAATATTCACTTTTATCAGCTACTTCATGAAGGTTTTAAGTGATTGTTTTAACATTGGCATAACACTTGAACAATTAAGATTCACAAAGGAGGCATTTTTAACAAGTTAACAAAAGAAGGGCATGGAGACAGAATGTGGAAGGAAAAGCAAGCAGAACATTTTGGCTGGGATATAAAGTGTGTGGGAAAGTTAAGCCTGTTAGGAAGGCTCAAGCCAGACTCTGCAGGGTTTTAAACGCAATCATAAGAGTTTGTATTTTATCCTAGATTCAATAGGAAGGCAGTAAAGCAGGTAGAAGAGAGATTCTCAAACTTATTTGGCCTACTGCCCCCTTTTCAAAAAAAAAAATTACTCAATGTCCCCCGGAAAATCTATTACTTTAACACTTTAACATTTTTTTTTAAATTTGCATCATTTCAAAAAATATAAAAAATTTTTAAATGATGCATCTTAAATGTAATAATTTATTGCATCATATTGTGAACAAGTCATTACATGCACATATTCCTGCTGATGCATGCTGGACTTTCCCACAATTCAATATATGCTCACCTGTCAACCCTTGCTTGTTAAGACCTGTCAGCCGACTCAACCGCTTATGAGTTATAACGTGCATTTTGTGTGTTTATTTGGAAAATAATGTATCACTATGACTTTAACTCTGTTACACAACAAATAAAACAGAAAAATGTTGTTTTCAAAATTCTCTTATCTTCTCTTCTTTCCTTTTGCTTCCCCCCTTATTTTATTCAACATCCCCAATTGTACCTGAGGCCACTACCACCCCCCGGATGCTTCCAGAGTCCCCCAGAGGGTGGTATCACTCCCTTTGGGAACCTATGAGAATGCCCTTGTCAGACTCACATTTTACAATGTGGATTGCAAAGCAAAAAGACCAATTAGGAGAATGTTGCAGGAGGAAGGTAATGAGGGGCCTGAACTATACCAGCATCCATTCAAATGCAGAGAATATGAAAGACAGATTCAAGAGATGCTGTAGAGTATGTGGAGTATCAACAAAATATGGAAAGTGATTAGATATGTAAGTTGAGAAAGACTGGGGGAATGATGGCACTCTTGACAAAAAAACAGAAATTAAGAAAAGGGCTAAAGAGATGAGTTTTACTCTAGACTTGCTGACTTTGAGAAGCCTATAGGTTACCTAGCTAGAGATGTCTGGCAGGCAATTTGTGATGCAGAATTGGAGTTCAGAAGAGTTCAGAAGAGAAAAGAAGGTTAAATATGTAGATTTCAATCATCTCCACAGAAATAAAAATTGAACCTTTGTGAGCTAATGAGACCACTAAGAGAGAACTAGGGAGAGAGAGAAGTGGAAAAGGTCCAGGACAAAACCTTAGAGTATACTTATACTTACGTGATAGGACATAGAAGATGACCCCATAAAGAAAAGTATGGGTCCAGACAGATAGGAGGAAGACCATAAAAGAACAGTACCATGAAAACCAGAAGAGAGTATCCAGGAAGGGAGTGGTGATCCTCAGTGTCAGATACTGCAGAGAGGTGTTGAAAGATGAGGACAGAGGAAAGGCCACTGGGTTTAGAAATTTAAATGTTGTTGATAACCTTGGTCAGAGTAGTTTCGGTGGTATGGTGGGCTAAGTGACTTCTGAGATAGCAATTCTAACCAAATTCCTTTCTGGATTCTCCATAATGGAGAACATATTTGGTTGATATGGTTTAATCCCACCTATCCATGCTTCCAAGGTCTCCTTCCTTTTGAGGTCCGTTCCACATCTGCCTCTTACCATGCATAGCCCATTATTTCAAAGGATTTATAAATCCTTTATCATATAAATTTATTATATAAATCTTATTAATGCCTATTCAGTTGTTACTCCAAAGAATGCTTGTTTGTGTGCTTATGCTAACTAAACAAAGCTATTCACATAGTTGAGATAGTGTTGGACAGGAGGTAGGAGATCTGGGTTTGAATCTTGCCTCAACCACTTAATTAGTTGCACGATTATGAGCAAGTCACTTAAGCTTTCACAGTCTCAGTTTCTTCCTCTGTAAAAGGAGAAACACAGTATTCACTCCACTTTAGGGTCATACTTAACTGTGTGATCCTGGGCAAGTCATTTTAACCTGTCAGTGCTCTAGGCAACTCTTTAAGAATATATATGGCAGAAGATATGTCAACCTATACTCGTAAGGGAGTTTCTGCATGTATGAATTCCCTGTATTGATGAAATCACAGATATAGTTTCTATACTTAATAATATTCATGCAATCTACCAAACACAATTATTGTGAAGAAAGTGCCTTTCAAGGCTTAAATCACTGCAGAAATGTGAGGTATTATTGTAAATAATAAAATTCAGTTTTATTTTGTGAATTTCATGTTGTTGGATTTTTTTATCAGCAGTATGGTCTGCTAGTAGTCTTTGTTACAAGTTATATGTGCTGAGAACCAGTTGTGCCACAGTGATCTTGTCCATTACAATCATTTGGGGTGGGGGAGGGGAGAGGTAGCACAGGGAAGCTGAGGCTTGGTTTGAAATGGAAATATCTGGATACCCATCCACAGAATCACATCACTTTACTTAAGGTATTCAGTTATCCCTGGTGTTTGTAGAATGTTCAAGGGCTTCAAAAGAACTTGTCAGGAGGTCAACTTGCCTGACAGCTAGTGTTTCCTCTCTATGGAGGAGCTATTAAACACCTCCCCATGGATGGCAATTGAATCTAATAGCATCTAAAACTGTAGGTGGGAGGAGGTAAACCCTCATTAGATAAAAAATAAAATAAAACAGGTGACAAGAAGCAGAAAGATCAAAGGGCCTACTCTATGACTAGTTATTCCTCATTAGGGAAAAGTCAGGAAACTAATTGATGCTGGCCAGATGCTAGTTTCTTCATGTTTTGAATACATTGGAAAAGAATACATGGAGTTTAAAAGTAGAAAGAAAGGATTTGCTCTCACAGCTTGGGGGTGGATAGTCACTGTTTTAGCCAGTTAGGGTTAAGTATCATCATTTAAAAAGAGAAGCGTCCACTGCATTCCCAGAGAAAAGCCAAAGGCCAGTGATTAAAGCAATGCTGGGGAATGCCAGAACTGCACATTTGGGTGTTATTTCAAAGAAAAGTTAAGTGTAAGCCAGAAGACCGTGAGCATTTACTATAGACTAAAATTTGGGAAACTAGAGGTAATGTAAATTAGAATTATTAGAAGCACATAGATTTTTGTTACTGGGTTTTGAGCTGAGTTTTTTGTTTTTGGTATCCTTGCTCCAAAAGGGGAATTTCTTTCAAAGTTTAATTGTGATTGTAACATATATATAGTTAATTATTGATAATGACAACTACAGGAATAATGACTAGACCTATGATTTCATTGGTATAGGACAGCAGTGTCAAACTCAAATAATAAAGACCATGTAGACTTAGAAAGCTACAAGTTAACATTATCTATGTTGTATTGTAATAGTTTACATTACATAAACATACAGAATCATACAGTTAGAATGGGACCCCAGAAGTCAGCTAGTCCAAACCTTGCTTGAATCATGAATCCCAACTACAGAATTCCTAAGAAGTAGTCACTGATCTTTTGCTTAAAGATTTTCAGTAATAGAAAGCTGGCCCTTCACTGATACCCTGAGTCAACTGGACTACGTAAGCCTGTTAAAAGAGAATCAACTCTTAGTTACCTTGATTCATTTCTCCTTTCAGAGGTGGGAGTAGACAACCAAAGTGAATCACTAAAATTCTGGTTCCAAGGAAGGTGAAGTTCAGGAGGTGAAAAGCTCCTTGATGTTGAAGCAACCCTAAATTCTTTTTTTCTACCAGAGAACTCTTGACAAATGTAGCACTAAAATAAGTCTGGAGGCAAATGTACAAGATGAGGCTCATTAGATGGAATGGGGCAAACTCTATAGCAATCCCAAATCATTTTTTCCTGATCTAGGAACCTCAACCTAAGGGGAATATAGCGGGTCACTAAGAAAAATAGAGGCATGCTGAAGCAGGAAGGAGTGATGGCTTAACTATTTATATTCTAGAGTTCAATCCATTTTCTTTTTGTATTTTCTATTGATTAAAACTGTCCTGTGTTTAATGAATTAGCCTTAGGGCTTGCATAGAGACACTTATTCTGGGTTCTGGATACTTAGACACAAGCTAAATTCTGATGTTCCCTAGGTAACAAAGACAAGACAAATTTTCAAACAAGACAAATTCTATTGTTCCCAGGGGAATACTAGGTATGTACATGGAATAAAAAGGGAGATATAAGTGAAGAAGATATAAATGACACTAAAGGAGAGTAAAGATAACAAAAACAGCCAGATTAGACCAAGTGTAGACAGAGAAGTCCCATGCAGAAGATAATATAACCATAAGAGCAGTGAGATATTAATACAGAAAGTATCTGAAAAAGGGAAAGATACCAATGGCATAGGGCAGTACGGGGAAGTCCCAGACCTTATTAACACCAAAAAATGACTTAGTATCAACAAATACTAAATTATATGCCTATTTTTCTTATCTATAGGAAATTTTTATGAGAATTATCTATATACACATCAAGAAGACCCTCAGTGAAGATATTAGTAGGACTTTTAAGTTAGGATTTCCAAGTGATATTCCACAGTAGATCACACCTTTGCAATCACATTTAGATGAGATATTGTAAATACAGGACTCCATTTTGTTGAGTCTTTTTAACTATTTGAGTCAGTAAAGCAAAGCACCATTTTAAAATCTTTTTTCCTGTGAAGTAAGCAAAATCAATACACACACACACACACACAGACACACACACACACACACACACACACAACGACTAAAACAATGGAAATGGAAAGACAATCACATTAAAAAATCAAAAGGGCATGTAAAAAAACTATATAAAGATCAAGCATGACTCAAATGAAGAGATACGAGATGACACTCTGACCTCACCCTTCATGGAAGTGGGAAGTATATTGGTGCTACACATTGCATAAGTTTTTGGACCTTTTCAATGTGTTGATTAGTTATGCTGAATTTTTTCCTCTTCTATTTCTTTTTTTTCCTTTAAAAAAGTCAGTTAGTGAGAGGAAGTTGGGATTAAAGGAAGACCAAGGTAGTTATCATCATCCCATCTACCCAATCCCATCCCATCCCATTCAACGGTCCTATCCTGTCTTTGATTATCCTTTTCCCTGAGATGGCTTTATAAAAGGTCACTTAGTGGTCCTTATCAGCTTCATCTCATTCTGAGACTGGTGACATACTATTCATACAGGACTTTGCAACTTTTTCCCACGTCTCCTCAATTGCTTTCCCTAGCTTCCATTTTTTTTCACTTATAATTTTAAAATCTATGCTGATTGATGATTTCCCTATGGATTCACAATAGTCTCTTTAGATGTCTCTCCCTTTTCCTTCCTCATTGGAATTGTTTTTCTTTGTGTCTTCAGAATTTCACTCTTGAGTGCTTCTTGTCTCTCCTTGGAAGAATTTACTCAGAGACTTTTGAAAGTAGTTCTATTGACATATTTTGTTTTTGTCTATTTTATATGACTATAGTTTCCCCTAGTATCCCTCCCCACTACTCCCCAAGAGATTATCCCAGGGAGGGAAAGAAATAAGCATTTATATCATGCCTGCTATGTGCCAGGCACTGTACTGAATGCTTTATAAATATTATCTTATTTAAGCCTTACAACAACCCTGGGAGGTAGTTGCTAGATTTATTCCCATTTTACAGAAAACTGAGGCAAACAAAAGTTAAGTGACTTCCCCAAGGTCAGATAGCTAGGAAGTATCTGAGGCCAAATTTAAACTCAGGTCTTCCTGTCTCCAGGACCATTGCTCTCTCCACTGAGTCACCTAGCTGCCTCAGCTATATAGCATTTTTAAAGACCAAAAGAAAAAGAAGAGGAAAAAAAACAGCAAAATCATTCAAAACAACATGGAAAAAAACATCTAAAAACATGTACAAGGTAGACTTGTGGACTTCTCAGCTCTATGAAAACGTAGCAACATCTCCTATTTCTTCTTTTGAATCATGCTTGTCCTTTATAATTTTGTAACATTAACTTGATTTTCTGTGTGGGTCTGCGTTCTTTCCATTTACATTGCTGTAGCCATTGTGCATTCTTGTGGTTTTTTTTTTTGGTTCTGCTTACTTTACTCGGTATCAGTTCATGGAGATCTTCCCATTCTTCTCTATATTCATTACGTTCATCATTTCTTACAGCACAGCAATATTCCAAGAGTTTATGTAACACAATTTGTTTATCCATTCCCCAATTGATGGGCATCTACTTTGCCTCCAATTGTTTTGCCATCCCAAAAAAATGCTGCTATAAATATTTTGGTATATTTGGGGGCTTAATAATGGCCTCCTTGGTTAAAGTCTAGTAATGGAATCTTTGGATCAAAGGCTATGGACGTTTTAGACACTTTGTTTTCCATAATTCCAAACTGCTTTCCAAAATGGTTCACAGCTCATTCAAAGCTCCACCAGCAATGTACCAGTATGCCTGTCTTCCCATAACCCCTTTCATATTCACTATTACCATCTTTGCCAATTTTTCAGAATATGGGTTAAAACTTCAGGGTTGTTTTGATTTTCATTTTACCTTTTGTTAGTGATTTGGAGCAATCTCTCCTATAGCTAATAATTTATAGTTCTTTGAGAACTGTTTGTTCATATCTTTTGACCACTTATCTATTAGGGAATGGCTTTTGGCCTAAATTTAATGGTTTGAGATATAAATGCATATGTATCTCAGATGGCAAGTCTTGATCACAGAAATATGATCCAAAGTTTCCCCCTATATAATTGCCTTCCTTCTCATGCTAGATGCATTAATTTTGTATATGAAGAAACTTTTCATTTTCATGTAATCTCCCCTGTAGAATTTTAATCCACAAAACCCTATTTTTTCTAAACCTTTAAAAATCTACTTTTCCAAAAACTACCTATTTTTCTTGATCAGAATCAATTCTGTCACCAAAATTCCATTTTTGAAAGCATTTTCCCCTTTAATTCAACTTTTATTCTTATAGTCTTGAGTCATGCTATATCCTATCTGTCCTTTATCAAAATCATTTGAAATCTACTTTCATAAAAACTAAGGATCAAATCCAATTATGACTAATATTTCCCATCTTGGCTACTGCAAACTCTAAAATTAAATGGTCTCTACCTCCCAAGGTCACAATCATTTCTACTTTGACAATTAGTTCTTCCTTACTAGTCAGAATCCATTTCAGAATATCAATATTCTTTTTTTATTTTACCTTCTGAAAGATAAAATTATCAGGAAGTTAAGCCAATAGGTTATTCATTATTCTGTTTTTAGGACAAAGAGTTCTATAGAAGATATCTAGATAATTTGAAAAAATAAATATTTATTTAGCACTCACTATGTACAGGGGAGAGTGAGGTAATGTGGCAAAATGGATTGAGACCTGGTCTTGGACTCAGAAAGACTTAGGTTCAGTTCCCTCCTCCTTCACATACTGGCTATGTAGAATTGGACAAATCACTTTTCTTCTCTGTTTTTGGGGAAACTCTTAAGGATAATTTGCAGAGTAAGTGTTGGTCTTCATTGGTAGAGGGAGTATGACACACAGATGAAATCACAGTTCCAGTACCTAAATGAAAAAAAAATGCTTAAGGTACTATGGGTGATACTTTAGAGATAAGATTCAGTGCCTGTGGATATTACATTGTCATCTGTTTAGATAAGGAGAGCAAGAGAAAGGGAGGGGATGAAAAATGATTATTATTAATCATGTTTAATTGGAAAAATGATGGTCCATTAACTATTAAAAGGAAGAGCAAACTGGGTTTGGAGCATGGGGGAGATGTTGGATGTTTGGCACATGCTCAGCTTGAGATACCAGCAAGATTTCCTAGTGAAGACATTAACCAGAGAATTGGAAATGTGATTCTAAAGCTCAGGAAAGAGGTTAGGACAGGAGATATAAATTTGGTAGTCATATAGAGATAGAGCCATGGGAGTAAAAGTAATCAACAAGAAAGACAGAAAAAGATAAAAAGATAGAGAACAGAACCTTGAAAGATAAAAATATTTATCAAATAGGAGGAAGAGGAGCCATCAAAGGAGCAGTTAGAGAAGATCCTACAAAGTGCATAACCATAAAAGCCAAGGAGGAGAAAGTGTAAAAGATCAAATTAAAGATGAGAACTGTAGAAAAAAAAAGCTATGTATTTGGTAATTAGATGGTCAAGTGAGTGTGGAAATGTTGAAGTGAGTGGATTGACTATAAAGACAGAAACCAGATTATAAGGTCCAAAATTCTGAGTGGACAGTAAGAAAGATCAATGCATAGAATCCTTCTGGAATCTGGCAATAAAGAGAAGTGTGATGAGAACACAATCAGAGAAAGTTTTGTGTTACTGTGTTAAGGTGTTCTAGAGTATGCCCCATCCAAAAGATTTCAGTAATATTCTAGTACCCAAAGGACTTCAAACATAAGATACTTTTATGTACAAGTCAATTCCATAGATGTGGTGTCATTTTATTGGAGTGTACTCTCCAAATCAGACCAAGGACAAGACTTAGTACCACAATTAGTTATAGAAAAAGAAGAAAAGGAAGAGAGAAGAAGACTACTGTTTTTGTTTCCCTCTTTTAGGATAAAAAAAGAATAGAAATAAAAGTTAGTTTAAAAAAGGGTGGTATAATAGCAGAAATGGCCCTGTGCAAGCAGAAGGTCACACACTTCCAGAAAGTCCTTGGCAAAAATAGTTCAGCTTGCTGTCTTCTAAAGCAAACTATTGTTTGGCTACGGAAACAATCTGTAACCACCGTGAGCCAGGAGTGCTAAAATGAAAGTAGGAAGCAGCAGCGCATCTAAACAATCTGGGTTTCTCTAGAAACACACTACCAGTCTCGGCCCAGAAACTTGACCTCCTGTCTTCAGAATTATGGAAGGAAAATGTTTGTCATAATTACTTTCTCATATCATTAGCCTGCTTCCTGCCACCCAAGTTTTGTCTCAAGTCCCTAATGAAATTGTCTGAGCTCTGAAAGAAAGTAGACTAAGATGTGGTTCTTCGGTACATAGCAACAACATGTTCTAAATTTAAGATAGGGGAGTGAATAGCAAGGTTTTACCTTCCATTGAAATCAGCCAGATTTCTCATCTGCAGGATGATACAATGGAAAGTGCTGGCACTGGTTTCAGAGCACTTAGGTATGAATCCTGCTTCTGTCCCTTATTGCCTATAGGATAGTGGACAAGTCATTTAAACCATCTGGGCCACAGTTTCCGCAACAGTAATATGTCTAGGACTGGATGAGCTCTAAAGGTCCCTTTCAACTCTGAATCACTTTGGCAGGCAGAGCAAATATGAATTAAAACCTTCATCCTTAAAAAAATACACATTAATTAATTATTAATTAATAGATAGAAAATCAATCAATAAATGGCCAGTCAAATTCATATGATAAATATTTATTAAACATTTACTGTGGTGCTAGGAGAGATACAAATTTTAGATAAGACATATCAGTCTTATTAGGCAGTGGCCCGAATGTTCTAGGGGCTAAGGGTGGGGTAGAATAAGACACTGAGGCAGAAAAAACTAGTATTTATATAGATCTTAAAGGTTTACAAAGCTCTTTACATATATTATCTCATCTTACCCTCACAAACACATAGTAGGTGCTACTATTATTCCCATTTTTAAATGAAGAAAATTGGGCTTAGAAAGGCTAACTGATGGTTCCAGGATCATATAGCTAGTAAGTTATTAGGTCAGTATTTTAGCTCAAGCCTTCCTGACTCCAAGTGCAGAATTTTATCCACTATGCCACAAGCTACCAGATATCAGATAATATTGTATATTGCAGTTAAATCAATTACAGTTAAATCAAACAAACTGTCTTTGGAGAGATATCTCCTTTCTGAGTCCATACGGTGAGTAATTGCTGCCAAATATATATTTACCACAATGCAGAAATTATGGAGGCAAAAAAGTAAGTTTTATTATTATGGTCAAGCATAGTTTCAGGCCTTGGAAAAAACCAGAACAATTATGAAGATTCTGACAAGACTTCTTATAGGAAAAATTGTGTCAGAGTGACAGAAAGAATTCATTTACATATTGCAATCTTGTCATTCCTCTTAGGCCATAAAAGTTGAAGAGAAGACAGATCCATAATCCCATCCTTCCTTCAATGTCATAAGAGCCAAATAAATTTAGTTACACAGAATTATAATCTCAAATATCCCCTAAGGAAACAAACCTCTTCAAACAAACTCTAGGTAAACTAAGTCAGGTTAGAGATTTAGAGGATTCAGAAATAGGCAGATTGAGGAAGAGGATTTACATGCCACCAAGGAGCGATGGACAGTTAGAATTCTTCTTCTGGCCTCTTATCTCAGGAATGCTTAAAGCTCTTAAGTAAATTTTGATATCCTATGGAACAGCTTTTGGTCAGGTGAGGTTAAAATTAAGGCAGATTTGAGTTAACCAAAAATTGTAGGAAGAATGTCCTTGAGTACTGAATACTAAAAATTCCCATAACAAAAATAATATACTACATGAGATCCAAATGAGATGTGGAATAGTTCCATGAAAGAGGTGAAATTTGATCATTGTATTATAGAGACAATTCCTTTTGTGTATTGGTTATGTTAAGTGGCCACTGAGGTCCCAAATTTTGTGATTCCAAGGTAACATTTCAGTGGCATCTTAAAGGACAGATAGGAGTTCCACAAATGGAGAGACATGGGGAAAGCTCTGAGCAGTGACCTGAGGCATGAGAGCATTGAGTGTATTTACCTAACAGAGAGTGTTTCAGCTTGATTGGAGTATATTGCAATGGGGGTGGGGCTGGGGTGGGGAGTGATTATAGTAATAAGGCTTCAAAGATAAGGTAGGAAGGGCCAGGTAAGAAAGAGCCAAGATGCCAGATTTGAGACAACCCAGCTGAACACTTTCAACATTCCCATCCAAACACCTTCAAAATAATGCCTCAAGTCAAATTTTGGAGAGGCAGACGCAACAAAAGATCAGTATGAGACACTTTTCTGGCCTAAGAAAACTTAGGAGGTGAGCTGGAGAAGTTTGTGACACTGGGGCGGAAGCCTGCCAGGAACCCACACCCACAGTGACAGCAGAGGTGGCCACAGCTGCAACACCAGCTTTGGGAGCTCTCAGCCCAGAGACAGAAAGAGAGTCAGACAACTGGTCAGAAAGAAATCACAGGAAACCCTTCCTTGACACTGGGTACAGCTGGCACTGATTGGCAACTCTATTGCCCATACACAGTTCTGGGTTGCAATTCCAGGGCAGAGAGGAGCACTAGGGGCCAATCACAATGAAGCAGGGGCCCTGGTCATAGTTCCAAGGCAAAGAGAGTATTAGCACTTGTAGCCACAGGGGAGCAGGGGTTTTTCTTGGGTAAAGACCATAGTGCAGAACAAAAGAGCAGTGACCTCACCTCTCTCCAGATCATACCACCTTAGAAGCACTAAAAACTTGCAGACCCCTAGAACTATTTCTGAAAACAGCTGCATGAAAAAGCCTGAAGCTTAGGACAGTGCCTCCCCAACCCAAGATGAGTGGAGCTCAACTTTAACATAAAATTCACAGTTAAGAAACAAGCTGGAAAAGTGAGCAAACAACAACAATATCAAAAAGAATTTGAGCATCAAAAGGTACTATGATGGCAGGAAAGACTAAGATATAAACTCAAAGGAGACAACAAAAGCCTTTTTAAAAATGCTAATTGGACACAGGCCCAACAAGAATTCCTGGAAGAAATGAAAGTCATACAAGAAAATTATGAAAAGAGATCAATAGCTTGGTAAAAAGAGGCACAAAAATGATGAAGAAAATAACACCTTAAACAAACAGAATTAGCCTAAGGGTAAAAGAGACGCAAATATTCACTCAAGAAAAGAACTCCTTAAAAAGCAGAATAGGTCAAATGGGAAAAAGGTACAAAAATTCACTGAAGAAAAAGACTCTTTAAAAAACACATCTGGCCAAATGGAAAAAAAGTACAAAATCTCACTGAAGAAAATAATTCCTGGAGGGGACAGAACCCAGATGGTGGAGTAAAAGCAGGGAGTAGCTTCAGCTCTCCCCCAAATCTCTGCTAATACCTGTAAAAAATGACTCTAAACAAATTCTAGAGCAACAGAACCCACAGAAAGACAGAGTGAAACAAATTTCCAGCCCAAGACAACCTGAATGGTTGATGGGAAAGGTCTGCTGCATCAGGATGGAGGAGGAGCATAGTCCAGCACGGACTGTGCCAGAAGACCAGTCTCCAGCAAACCCAGAGCGGGCCTCAAGGGACTGAATCACTGGCAACTGAGGTGGTTTCTAGACTTCTTAACTCACAAACGCCAAAGACAACTTAGAAAGTCAGTGGGAAATGTTTGTTGGACCTGGATGGAGAAAGGAGTGCAGACCAGCCCTGGACCCAGTGTAACCCTGCAGTTGTAGTGGCAGCAGCTGCAGCAGTGGCAGCTGCTTCCAGAGATTTCAGCCCACAGACAATGAGGGGATTGAACAACTGATCAGAAGGACATTACAGGGATCTCTTTCCTGACAGCTTTGCCCATACTTGGATCTGTGTGACAGGCTTGGGTGGTGGTCCTGGGGTGAAGAGGAGCACTGGCATAGCACAACTTGTGGCGGCAGTGGAGAGGGAACCCTCCTCACAGTTCCAGGGCAGAGAAGAGTTCTGGTGGTCACTCACAGACAAGAGCACAAGTTAGGAGAGGAGTAAACACCTCTCCTTAGATCATACCACCCTGGAAGAAGTGAAAACTTACAGGTCTGTAGAAGTATCACTGAAATAGCTGCATGAGATATTATGAAACAATAAAACAAAATCAAAAGAATAAAAGAATAGGAGAAAATGTGAAATATCTCATTAGAAAAACAACTGACCTCAAAAATAAATTGAGAGATAATTTCAGAATTATTGGATTTGAAAGCAATGATCAAAGATAAAGCCTAGATATCATATTTCAAAAAGTTATCAAGGAAAACTGCCCCAATGTTTCAGATCCAGAGGGCAAAATAGAAATTGAAAGAATCCACCCATCTTTCCCTGAAATACATCACAAAATGAAAACTCCCAGGAATATTATAGCCAAATTCCAGGGCTTCCAGATCTACTTCAAGTAGCCAGAAATAAACAATTCAAATATTGTGGAGCCACATTCAGGATCATACAAGATTCAGTGGGACAAAGGAACAAAAAGGTTTAGAATATAATATTCTGGAAGGAAAAGGAGCTAGGATTACAACCAAAAATAACCTACCTAACAAAACTGATCATAATCTTTGGGGGAGGAGGGGAAATGTATATTTAATGAAATAGAGAATTTTCAATAATTCCTGATGAAAAGATAAAAGCTAAATAAAAAATTTGACATTCAAACACAAGACTCAAGAGAAGCATAAAACAGTTAACATCAAAGAGTAAATATTAAGTATCTCAATAAAGTTAAACTATCTACATTTTTATATGGAAAAATGAAATGTGGAACTCCTAAGAATTTTATCATTAATAAGGCAGTTAAAAGATAGAGGCCATGGATGTTGGCCTCAATCAGTTATGTTGGAATGATCTCAAAAAAAAGTGAAGAAGTGAGAATGAATGATGCACTGGGAGAAGGGGGAAGGGAGAGTTAGAAGGAGGGAAAAATTTTCTCACATAAAAGAGACACCCAAATAAGAGCTTTTGCAATGAAGGGGACAATTGGAATGTGGCAGGCAATGCTTAAACTTCATTCTCATCAGAATTGGTTCAAAGAGGGAAGACTATATATACATATTCAGTTTGGTTCAGAAATGCAATTTACCCAATAGAGAAATAGGAGAGAAAGGAGATAAGTAAAAGGGAAGGATCCTAAAAAGGAAAGTGGATTAAGGGAGGCAGTGGTTAGAAACAAAATAAGACTTTTGAAGAGGGAAAGGATAAAAAGAGAGAGAAGAAGAAAATGGAATGGAAGGAAATACACAGTAATCACAACTTTGAATGTGAATGGGATGAGTTCATCCATAAAATGGAAGTGGATAGCAGAATGGATTAGAAACCAGAATCCAACAATATATTGTTTACAAGAGACACATTTGAAATAGAAAAACACACACAATTAAAATAAAGGGCTGGAGCAGAATATAATATGCTTTCGCTAAAATCAAAAAAGGTAGGGGTATCAATCATGATATTAAACAAAACAAAAACAAAAATAGACAATCATGATATCAAACAAAAAAGCAAAAAGTCAGTGAATCTACATTTATCAGGGAAATTGCATTTTGGTAGAAGATAACATAGACAATGAAGTAATATTAAAAATTTTTACAACAGATTTCTCTAATAAAGGCCTGATTTCTCAAATATACACTGAGTATAAAACTGTGTCAAATTTATAAAAATAAGAGCCATTCTCCAATTGATAAATGGTCAAAAGATATAAACTGGCAGTTTTCAGAAGAAGAAATCAAAGTTATCTATAGTCATATAAAAAATGTTCTAAATCGTTGTTAATCAGAGAAAAGCAAATTAGAACAACTCTGAGGTGCTATCTCATATCTATCAGAAATAACAAATGCTGGAGGAGATAAAGGAAAAATAAGTACACTAATTAATTGTTGGTGGAGTAGTGAGCTGATCCAACCATTCTGGAGAACAATTTGGTATTAGCCCCAAAGGGCTGCAATACTGGACATACCCTTTGATCCAGCAATACAACTAGGACTGCATCTCAAAGAGATCAAAGAAAAAGGAAAAGAAGCTATACATAGAAAAAATTTTTACAGTAGCTCTATTTGTGGTGGCAAAGAATTGAAAATCAAAGGAATGCTTATCAATTGGGGAATAGCTGAACAAGTAGTGGCATATGATTGTGATGGAATACTGTTGATTGTTTTATAAGAAATGACAAGGAGGTGGTTTCTGGAAGGAAAAAAAAATTGACAAGATCTATATGAACTGTTGCAAAATGAAGTGAGAAGAGCCAGGAGATCATTTGTGCATAATAACAGCAATGTTGTGATGAGGATGAAAAACTTGCCTACTCTGACCAATACAATGACCCAAGACAATTCCA
Source organism: Trichosurus vulpecula (assembly GCF_011100635.1). NCBI lineage: Eukaryota > Metazoa > Chordata > Mammalia > Diprotodontia > Phalangeridae > Trichosurus > Trichosurus vulpecula. The sequence continues at coordinate 282,912,426 of NC_050575.1, forward strand.
AAGGACTCATGGCTTAAAAAAAATGCTATCCACCTCTGGAGAGAGAAATGATGAACTCTGAGTGCAAATTGAAGTATAATTTTCCCCCTTTCTATATTTTTCTTGCTTTTTAAAAAATATGGCTAATATGGAAATGTTTTAGATAATTTCATATGTATTATTATTATCATAGCGTTTTCTTTCTCAGTGGATGGGGAAAGGAGTGGGAGGGAGAAAGAGAATTTGGAACTCAAACTTTAGGAAAGCAAAGAACGTCTAAAAACATAATATTTTAATTTAAAAAAGAGATAAGGTGCTAGTTATAAAGAGCCTTGAACCCCAGGCAGAAGAGTTCACCTTGTATTGCTTTTATATATTTTTGTGTGGATTTATATCAATCAATAAGCCTTTATTAGGCACCTGCTGTGCACCAACCACTGTGCATTTGGGTACATATTATCTCTCTACTGGAATATAAGCTCCTTGAAGGTAGCAACCATATAATTTTTACCTCCGTGTGTCCAATGTCTAGAATAGTGCTTGGCACATAGCAGGTATTTAATAAATGCTCATTGATTGATATGGACCTGAATATAAGGTGACCTCATGTCAGTGTTGTACTGGCAAATGTTTAACAACCAACTCTCCACCCCCTCCAAAAAAATGTAGGCAGGACACATATTTAAGTCTAATCTGCATAATTAACATCTCCATCATTTTCTTAAATCTAAACATTTAACAAAATGAGTAAGTAAGCCCTGATTGTTGGTATGCTGATTTCCAAGCTGAAAATGCTCAAGTTGAAAATTTAACAATCTCCTCCAGTGAGCAGGTTCTCCAGTATGCCTTTGCTTCAAGAGCAAAGTGTTCTTCCTTTTCAAAGAAAATTTCCAAGTTATGTTTAAAATCTGTTCTGATAAGAAATATTCCACTGTTGCTCCCTATGAGTAAGTGAAACCATTCCCTCCTTCCAGTGCTTTCCTCCCTCTGGGGCTGTACTTCAAATGTAAATGTTCCTTAGCAACTCCCTCTTAGGCTATCTCCATAATTTGCCTTCAGTTATGTGGCTTCTCTGAATTTACTCTCTAATGGGCCCAGAACAAAGTAATTTAACATGGAACAGTTTATAAGGTTTCTAAGGAAAGATTAAACATGGATGAAACTTCTTTTAAAAGCAGAGTCTGTGCTCATTGCCTCTCCATGAGCTGGGAGAAGAACTCTGATTTATTTGGTACTTTGTCCAAGAACAGAAGCCAAGTTATAGCTTTCTAAAGAAGAAGAAAAAGCTTTGGCTTCATTTCAGACCAATACATAGTAAGTTGATGTTTTGCTATGTTGAATTGTTCTCTCATGGCAGTTTCTAGCATCCATGGACTTATTCTTTAAAAAAAAAAGTGTCAATTGCATACCATAAAACTGCCAGCTGTCATCTGTTAAAAGGAAAATTCTTTGTTCGGACTTTTGCCCTGATTAATGAGGCAAAACTCAGGAAAAAGAGAATTAAAAGGAGTTTATTTTTTAAAATATGTCAAGGTAACAATATATCTATAGGTCAAGGGATTCAAGATGGAGTCAGCTTTTATTGATAACTTTTACAATGAGATAAAGACAATTTGGACAGGTCCACATGAGCAAAAAGGGATGAGCATCTCAGCTGGCTAATAGGTAGGGGATGACCTGCTACGTGCTGAATAGCATATAATTTACAAAAGCTGCAGACTGGGTGATGCTTCCCCCAACAGAGACTCCCTCAACACTGATTGACAAGCAGGACTGGGAATAATGGAGTAACTGAGTCAGCATAACTTTCAATAATTCCCCCATTTGGTGCTAACCATGTACATCACCTTTATCCTCAACTGAACCATCCTAACCTCTGCTTCTCAGGCCAAATAAATTTGAGCAAGCATTAGTGGCTATAAACTAGGGGACTTCTTGTTGTTGTTTGTCCTTTGTTCTCAAAGAAGACCATGACATCAGGGTGGTGATGTCAAGATTTGAAAGTGAATTAGATGTAAGTGAGGGAGGGTTGTACAAAGTCACCAGCCTCATTTTCTCTGCTGGAGCCAACTGGGTCCAGTGGCAAGATATAGATCAGGATGACTAGAGATGCTTGCAACAGGAAACTGTTACACCAATCATGGCAGCATATCTGAGGACTCCTGCTGTGAATAATTTCAAGGGTCTAATTGCAGAGTATAATAAACTCTCTATTCAGAAATAAACTAAACATTGTTCAATAAAGCAAAGCATGATATTCATAGCAACATCCTTAAGCAAAACATATCATCTAATATACATACATCATACATAGATATATATATGTGTGTACATATATATATATATACATATATATTTATATATATAATAACACTCAGTGTGTCATATGGTGCGTAGCATATATCATTCCATTTAGTAGCATTTCCCAAAATAGTTGTTTATACAGTCAGGGGGTCCCAGGCTAGGGTCTTCACTGGCACAACACATCCTTAAGGGGTAGCAGAAAATACCACACCATCTACCCCAGGTCGCAGTAAGAACATCATACTACACAGAATATCTCATTGCATCCCTTAAATCAGGGAGTCCCAGGCTAGGGTCTTCCCCAACATAGCACATCCTTAAAGGGTAGCAAAAAACACCATAACATCTACCCCTAGGTCACAATAAGAACAATCTTCTCAATCAATGCCAAGTATCCAAGTAAAGTCCTTTTTCATCTTGACTCAAGGTTGACTTCCAAGTCTCATGGCTCTTCATCTGTGGGCTGACCGCTCCCAACTCTCCCCTGGATTCACACCTAGGCAGTTCTCTGCTCTTGCTGGGTGTCTCAGCTCATGGGGACTGCTCAACTCCAAGCTCTTTCTGTTCCTGCCTAATAGTAAGTTCCAGGGGTTCCTGCCCACATCCTCTGCCTCTGGGAAAACAAAGCTTAACAGGACAACAGACACTACCAGCACCACCATCTCAATTTGCCTTCAAAGTCCAGTGGCTTTGTGATAACAGCTCAGTTCACTTTAACAGCTCTTAAAAGGGGCTTAAGCTAAGCCTCCTTCCCATAGGCAGGTTTCTGCCCTATAACTCTATTCTCTTTTACAGCTTAGAAGCTCCTTCAGCAAGACATTGCAGTTAAAGGTCTTCTCTTTGCAATTAGAGGATTCCTCTTCGCTCTCAGAGATCTCCTCTTTACTCTCAGAGGTCTCCTCTTCACTCTCAGAGTCTCCTCTCTGCTCTCAAAGGTCTCTTCTTCCCAGCTCTTATAGGTTTCCTCTCAATTCAACACTCAAAACTCATTCTTTTTCTTCTTTCTTTGTCTCTTCATTCTCTTCTTCTCAATGCTGGCTCATCCTCTCGATGCTGGCTGTTTCAACATCTGCTTTCTCTCAACACCAGTTCTGTTTATATACAGTTCTAGTCGGCATCTGATTGGCTAGAACTCAATGCACATGTCTGATTGGCTAGAATTCAATTCAGAGAAACAGCAAAAAATCCTACTTTGCTTGCCATTACAGAAACACATGTACTGTGGTCATGAGTATTACAAATCACAATCCCGTATTTGCATCAATGTCATAAAGTTGAATAAATTTAGATACATAGTATCACAATCTCATGTATCCCCCTAGAAGACAAACCTTCTTAAATAGTCTCTATATGTAAACTGACACATTATGGATCAAGCCATTTAGAGGGTTCACCATGTACTAATTTTAGAGGGGAGATTTACATATAAGCAAGGCCACCAAGAAAAACTCAGTAAACATAAATACCATTAAACAAAACACCAAAATAATACAATATGATGATCAATTTTAAATAACATCAATTCCCTTGCAACTTGGTATCTCACTCCCAATGTTTACTTAATCAGCACATTTCATCTGTGTCTCACTTGTCTCATGTAGTTGTGTGGTCCCTAGAAACATCTTCCCCTGGACATTCCAGAACAGGCCTCATTATCAGGGCAGCTCTGAAGTGATCTCTTTCCATTGGATATGCTTCTCTGATTCTAAGTCACTAACAGAGATTCCTAAGCAATTCTACTAAAATCTGTCAGTAACAAGACTCAATACAATTTAGTACAACCTCTTAAATTTACTTTTTCCAATAACTGGTTCATGTGATGAAAACCTCCTCAAGTCTCATGATTTTGGTCTTATTAACAATAGAGATATAAGAAGAACATCAAATTAGGAACCCATAATTCACCTGAAACTTCAGGAAATTTCTGTTATTACATATCACTTGCTGTTTCTTTCTCCTTTATAATTATCAACGCAATTTTACATGTAAAGTCCTGAACCTGGTTTTTAGAACTTATTATTATAACATGCTTGAGGCATTTAGATATAATTGCCTGATCAAGTTGTTTTCTCAAATTTTCCCATTCCTGCTAATTTCCCCCTTAGGAGGAAGAAGAGATTCATATACATGAATACCTAGCTACCAGCAGTCATTGTAAATAGCTGGCTTTCATCCCTGGGTTCAATGGTTACACGAATGAATTTGCTTAAAAGATGCTTATTCAATTCCAAATGTAACAAACAACAAAACACTTGGAATGGAATGTGTAAATATACTAAGTAATTAATCCCAAATTGTATATAAAGAAAAGTTTATATGGAACAACTTGTCTATAGTAAAATATGTTCAGTTGTTAAATATGTTTAAATGGAATACATATTAGCATGTATTTCAGGACATGCTCTACACACAGGTTTTAATCTCAGCTTAAATAACAAACCTAAGTAAAATCGAACTTCCTGGTAACACCAGGAATACAATATGATGGTAACACATGATATTTCATTAAGTTATTCTCCATTAACATAACTGATTGCACTGAAATTCTATTCCTTAAAACAAAACAGAAAAAGTTTCTGACTTTAACCTCACAAATTAATGGATTTATATCTTTGTTTCACAAGCTTCTTTATCTTTGTCTAATTATTCCCAAATCATTCTGTAAGAATGAGATACTTTAGGAACTTCATCGTGTGTGTGTGTGTGTGTGTGTGTGTGTGTGTTTGTATTTTGTGTGTATACATATATGTATATATACATATATTATAAGGTAGATGACAAGCTTAAGCACCAATTTACTTAGGATATGGAATGACTATAAATTAAGACTGAAAACACTAAAAGCTTTCCCATTTGTAGCTTATTATAGCAAATTAGATGTTTTAGTATTAACAAAATAATTAATAGATTTAATATTATAATGACAAACTTCTACTGTTCACCTGCCTTGATGATAGAAATTTGCTACAAGAGGATGAAGGAGGGATATGGTTATGAGACTGTTCTTCAAGGGCATGGTCTAACCTGACAAGCTATAACAGGGGGAAAATTCCCTTAGCTCTGTTTGATTTCAGGCAACAGTCATAGTTAACAGCCAGTCATACAAAGAAGTATACACTATTCACAGAATATCAAAAAATCAGGCTCAGAATTAACCAGGTGGGAAAATTTCCTGTTCAGAAGGAGAAACTGAGTCAAGAGGATCCTACTTCAGCCTATGCCAAGGTCATCCCCTCAACTCTTCCATGGTAAGGACATCTACCTGTAGAAGTTCCCAGACTATGTTCTCTTTGAGTAACACGGCTGGTATCCCCCTTGAGTGGTGGACCATCAATCTCATAACAATGCAAGTATATCTGAACTCAAAACTTAGAATAATATCAGATTATAGTCCCATAAGATTTTACCTCAAAGAGCAAGTTTCACTAATCACAGTTTAAGGTCAGATATAGTTATTATTTCTCTCATGATGCTGTAATAATAAAAAGTTTACCAAGCCTTTAAAAATTTACTCAACATCCTTTCTTTCTTTTTCTTTTTCTCCTCAAGGCTAAAAGGATGAGGCTAAGTTGGCTCAAGATGTAACTTCATTATATACTATTCAAGGAACAATTTCATAATTTTCACAAGTAATGGGCAAATAATCTCAGGTGAAACTCACTATTATAAGAAGGCTTAAAAATTTTTACCCTCTTTTTGTAAGGAGTGGAAGAGGGGCTCCCATTTTCTCAGTAAATCAACTTATTGTTTAGGAATTTCACAATACTAGCCAGTTCTTTTACCAGGCTAATAAGATCTTATAACCATGTCCAAGCAGATGATCTCAAGAAACCTTCTAAGTTTACAAATAGGAAGATTTTATAAGTTCTTTTCTTTGTATGTTTTCCCACATAGTAAATAATTATCAATTTTTCCTTTTAAATATACCCAATTAAATATGTGGTAAATTTTAACATTATGACAATAGCCTCTAATAACTTAATTAAGAATGTCACAGTAACCAAATCAAAAGAGTTAAACTTTTTGGCACTTTGTTTTCCAACAATGCAAGGAAATTTAGAAACACAATCACAATATAAATCATATTGTCAATTTTTAAAACAGAATGTGTAGATGCATTTAACTGAATGTCAAATAACGTCCAATTTATTTGAATGAATCTCTGAATCCTTTTCCTTAGAAATCACTTCATTTTATTGCTTTTAGCATTTCATACTGATCACATTTAAAACCTGGTATATGGTTATCAATTATGGAGCAATTACACCTAATTAAAGGAATAATAAGAAACAAAAGTTAACACAACACACACACACACACACACACACACACATACACACACACAGTGCTTACCAAATACCAAGTATTGTGCTAAGCACTTTACAATTATGTAATCCTTACAAACCTGAGAGGTGTGTACTATTATTATTTTCCTCTTTACAGATCAGGAAACTGAGATAAACAGAGGTGAAGTCACATAGCTAATAAATTTCTGAGACTAGAGCTTTTGATTTAGGTTTTCCTGAGCCATGCATTTCCTAGTATTTTTTTTGTCTTACTGCCAAACAGCAAATGTATTTTTGCCTGAAGTTCTGATTTACCACAGTTATCCTAAAAGGAGAACGCATTTCATTGTAAATGAGACCACATTCTAATTTAGTTTCAGGACCAAATCAAATCTGACTTTATAATCAATAATGGTAACATTTAAATCTCAATTTACCCAAAGGCCATTTACTGCTAACACATCGAATTACAGGGCCAACTATTTTCAGTTCGTCTACTTCCAATGATTTAAAGTAAAATCTTGTATTTTTGCTCCTCTTATAGGTTCCATTAAACTTTTCTCAAACATAGAAGTTGCAGACATAACCACTGTTGTATAAAACCAAAATTATAAATGCCCCTCCTCAGTTTTTTTCTAAATCTCCCTTCCCATTCCTTAATTCCTTCCCCTCTGTCTTTTACCCTCAAGGGTATTCTGGTCTTTGTAATGAGATAATAAGGACAATTTCTGTTTCAAAGCCTCTCTCAACAGCAGTGATAATCCCATGTTTACCTATGTTATGGATCTTCAAATCTGATTGAGTATAATGCCTAAGATTCCATCCTTTATCTGGCTGAAATACTTCACCCTCCTCCCCCCCATAATTTTCCCAGTCTCTACAAAGCCTCATCACTCAGTTGTGAACCCAGTCCCTACCAGGCCTTACTGCTCTTTCATGGGCATAATGGCAGGATTTTCCCAAGGTATTAGAGTTTGTCTACCTGGAAGCTCCCAGAATGCTTGTTCCTCCTACTCATTTTATGAACACTGGTATTCCCAGGTAAATCAATGTAAGGCCTCTTTTGCTTTTTGCCTTTCCTTCTTGCACAAATGAAAAAAAAATCAAAATTTAGATTTGGGGGCCTATTTCTCCTTTATCTGTTCTGAGTTTTGGGGACCTAAATTCTCTGCCTAAATTCTTGGCTTACATAACCCCTGGAGGCTGGGGATCCACTCCAGTGGGCTATTAGGGCCACTCACAGTGAAAGCCAGGGGTAAAAACTCTCAAAAACTCCTGACTAGCTTGCCATTTGTTAAAAGGAAAATGATTTGTCCAGGATTTCACACTTATTAATGAAGTAAAACTCAGGAAAAAGAGAATCAAAAGGAGTTTATTAAAAAACACATCAAGGGAGCAACACATTAAGAGGCTTTCACTAGAGATCAGCAAGAGATTCAAGATGTAGCCAGCATTCATTGATAACTTTTGTAATGAAATAAAGACAATTTGGATAGGTCCACATCACCAAAAAGGAGTGAGATGAGCTATTGCATCCCAAATATTCCCTAACTGACAGTAAGTGCGGGCTAACAGGTAGAGGATGACCTACTATTTGCAGTAATATAAAAGCTTCAGACTCGATGATGCCTCCCCCAACAGAGCCTTTTTCAACACTGATTGACAAGTAGGACTGGGAACAATGGGGTCACTGAGTAAGCATATATTTCAGTATATCTAACCATGGCTCACTTCCTGCCATGGGCATTCAAAGTGCAAACTCATCTGAAAGAGGATGTTAAAAATGGAAATGTGAATCTGAGGCCTTAAAAAAATGTCTTTTAATCAATCTGGCCTAGCCATGGATTTGGTACACATTGATGATATTCACTGTTGCCCCATAAAGGGACCATCTTTTTAGGAACCATATATAAGACTCCCATTTCACCATTTGGTAAAGTAGGTCAGGGCTACAGACATCCACCTGAATGGCAACCAAATTCTCCCACCTAACTCTAGGCTGCTCCAAGTTATCTATGCATGTGCATGTCCAACAATGTGAGAGGGCCAACAAGATAGTTTAGGATTTTCATCTATGTCTTTCCAAATTCCAATTACAGAAGCTCCTTTAGTAAATCCCATCTGAATTCTTTGGTTATTGACAGGTAAACTAGGAGTGAGGGAAGGAGATAGGGCTCCAAACACCAAGGACAGTCACAGGTCCAAACAAGGAATAACAGTACCAAAAAAGACATGATGAGGAACAGACATTAAGGATGCTTAAAGAATGGACAATCTGGAATGGTTACTGGGTTTAATCAAAGCTTCACTGAAGATTTAGTGTGACTCCATAGATGTGATAAAGAACTATTTACCAGCCTAGTTCAGATACCAACATATTTTGCAGAGCAAAATATTGATGCAACCTGAAGCTATTAACTTCCTGGTTTTTGCTTTCTGGTTTTCTAATCCATTGTGTACATTCAGCCACTTATGCATAGTCAGTCTGAGTGACCCCCATTCTTAAAATCTTGCTGAAACTTTGGGTACTTGCAAAACTAACCCAAAGTTTAAGCATGAGATAATCAGCATAATTGCACATGTACACTTAGACATGGTGGAACAAGGTAAAGTGTCACAAAATCCCTCCCCTCATGAGATAATCAGCATAATTTTGTCTTTATACGGAAGTAGTGTTGGGTTTGAAATCTCAGCAACCACATCTGACAGCTTGCTGTGTTGGTGTGCCAATAAAATGCCTGACCAACTATGAGGATTTTGACAAGGCTTTTTATGTCACAATGACAGAGAAATAACTCATTTACATATTGCAACCTTGTATATTTTTCTTAGGCCATAAAAGACAAATCAGATGCAATGTCATAAATCGATGTCATAGCTCAATGTCATAAAAGTAAACAAATTTAGTTAGAGTCATAATCTCATAGATTCTCTAAATAAATTAAGAACTTCATTAAACAACAGGTAAACTAAATCAAGTTACAGATTAAACTACATTTAGAGAATTCACAATTAGTTGATCAAGGAGGAAGATTTACATGTCCCACCAAGGAGCCAGCGACAGTCATCAATTCCTCCTCTGGCTTCTTCTTGAAGGAATACATAAGGCTATTAAATAATTTTTATATCCCATGGGACAGGTTTTGGTCAGGTGAGGTTAATATTAACTAAAAGATGCAGGAGGATTAAAAGGAAATAAAAAATTCCCACAATTCAATTTCAATATAATTAATTTTCTTTGTAATCTATGTATTTTGTTTTATTTACAGGAAGAGAGGAGAAGAAGAGAGAGGAGAGGAGAGGAGAGGAGAGGAGAGGAGAGGAGAGGAGAGGAGAGGAGAGGAGAGGAGAGGAGAGGAGAGTGTTGTGGTCTAGAGGTACTAGATAACCTGAAATACAAGAGTACAGGGCAGGGGTCTGCCTCGAAAGAATTCAACCACTCAAGCCTTCTTTCAGTCCAAGTAGCAAGTTTATTGTAACACCAATAGAAGCAGGCCAGACTCCTAGGTAGTCTGCCCATTTGATAAGGATAAGACTGATACTTTTATAGGGAAAAGACTTTGGGAAGATCTGGATGTGATTTAGGAGTGGCAAGTAGCCTGGGATGGTCTGGAGGTAACAGAGAGGGGGTCTGGATGGGATTAAGAAGTGGCAAGTAGCTTGGGGTGGTCCAGAGGTAACAGAGAATGAAGGGCTGGGGGAGGGGGGGCACAATAGGACAGTTGAAAGGATTATATGCCTCGAGCCAATGCCTGGGATGTGGATTCCTGAAATTTTGGGGAAAGTTCAAGGACTGAGGATCTTTTCTTTGGGCTAGGGCGTGGGGGGTCAGGAGCAGGGGCACAGGGTCCATCAGCCCCATCAGGGAGGAGAGAAGAGGAGAGTAGATTCCTTTGCCATTGCCTCATGCATCTTCCTCATTTTACGAATGAGGAAACCAAGTGTGGTTAAACTAAGTAGTGGTTAAATGACTTACCCAGGATCAAATATCCATTCAAGGCAATTTATTTCTGTAACAGATCTTCCTTCCCTGCTGGATTGGTAACCAAGGTGGGGCTTTCTTATGGTTTTAGAATGAAAAATTAATTAAGTCTCTTTGATTGAGTCTTACTAGTGCTAAACCCCAGGCCCACACCCTTTTACTACTAGGTGCAAAGCCCCAGGCCCAAAACCTAATTACTAGGTGCAAAGCCTATGTGGACATGAAGCCCTCCGGATCCTAAGGGAAGCTGCTAAGACCAGAGCCAACAGTAGGCACCTAAGTCCTGGTCACTCAGATGATGTCTGATGATATCCAAAGACTGTATAAAATGAGAGAACAGAGTTATTTGCTTGAGGCTCTCACTCCTGAAGGGGTGTTGGCGTGGGACTCTGGGCAGCTGCTCTAAGAGCCTCATGACTCGTCAACCCAGATGTTGGTTTCTTGGTAACTATGAATTGTATTTGGTCTATTTATAATGTATGTTTGTAATTTGTTTGTATTTGCTCTGAAGTTCAGGGTGCTGGCTTTTTCCCATGAACTAAGTGAATGATATATTTATATGTTGGATTGAAATAATATTGTTAACCCCTTAACACTACTTTCCTTAGTAAAGCAGATCAAAAAAACTTGTGCTGGCAGCATCCTTGTTGTTGGGCTTGTGTTGGTCTTTCACCCCCACAGCAGCTGCTAGCCAAATTGTTGCAACACCTGCCCCCATCTATTATATGTTAAGTCACAGTTATCTGTTTGTATAGGAGGCTGTTTGATGCTGCTTTCCTTGCAGCCTCTACTACCTAGCCAAAATACAGTTGATTTTTTTGTAGAGAATGTCTACATTTACAAAAAAGTAAAACTTTTCAACGAAGGGAGGGGAAGTTAAGTGACATAAAGAGAGCTAGGATTTTCAGGGAAAAGTTTCCTTGGCTACTACAGTATTTAGCAGATAATAATGAAAACATTCAGAACTGACATCTTAATAAACACTTTGGAATTTGTTTATTTTTCAGGCCTACAAACCCTTTCTAGAATTAGGAACACTTTTTTTAGTCAATATTGACTTGTTTACATAAAGTCCTGTCTTGCAGAACTGAGGTGCCTTCCTATCCCTACAAAAGACAAAGTGCCCCAATATTATTTTAGTTCAAAAAAACCTAGGCTTACTCATGACAAGCTCTCTGTGCTCTACCCTAACCTTGCCTCCCCCAATACTTTGCCCTTATCCCTGTTATTTAAAGCAGCCTCAATATTTGGCCCCTCCCTACCTGTGACATCAGAGGTGGGAAACCAAACAGAAGCACCTGCCAGAGACCCTGTAAACCCTAGTTCTTTTCTACATTCCCAAATGACCCTGTGGTATGGGGTGGCCCAGCTGTTCTTACACCACTAGGAAGGGCAAGAGCCTGGTATAGCACAGGGGTTCAGTAATTCTCATAGAATTATTCTATTTCCTTCCTCCTCCTGCTGTGGCCTAAAGATCACCTCGCCCAAGGCCCAAACTCCCCTCCTGTAACTGAACCATAGATTTATCCAGACCACTCCCCTCTTTTCCCAACAGAGAGTTAATCTATTCTTGTCTCTCCAGTGATTTGAATGTGGCTCTGATGCAGTTTGGGGTTGCTGGGAACCCCGAAATGTAGTGTCCGGCCTGGAATAAATTCACACACTCAAACCATCTTCCAGTCAAGGAGCAGTTTATTGCAATGCCAAAAGTAGTTGGCAGGGTTCCTAGTGAACTTACCACTTAATGGGGATGAGACGAATCCTTATATACAAAAAAGGACAGTGGAAGGCTCTAGATGGGATTAAGGAGGGGTTGGTTGGTCAGCTGGTGGTCGTCCTTCATTCTTGAAGAGAAACAAACTGACATCACTATGCTAGAGGCAAGTTTCAATGTGTTTGACTGTGGGTGATGAGACCACTATGAGTTCAGAATGCTCTACCACAGGTCAGGCGCAAATAGTCTACGTGAACATTTGGGGCAGATACTCAAAACTTGCACATTCTGCATTTCCTTTGAGCTGTTTCAATTCAGTTTTGCTCATAGAGCACAGCACCTTCTCTCATGTGGGAATGCCATGCTGAGTGGTCCTATGCCAGGGCCTTCCATGTCATACAATCAATTCCAAAGTTCTTAAGAGAGACCTTGAGAGTGTCCCCATATCGCTTCTTCTGACCACTGTGTGAACACTCGCCCTTTGTGAGTTCTCCATAAAACAGTCTTTTTGGGATGCGTATGTTTTGCATTCAAACAACATGGCCAGCGCATCCAAGTTACCCTCTCTGAAGCAGAGTTTGAATGCTTGGCAGTTTAGCTCAAGAAATGACCTCAGAGTCTGATACCTTATCCTGCCAGGTGATCTTCAGAATCTTCCTAAGACAATTCAACTGGAAGCAATTCATTTTCCTGCCATGGCACTAGTACAGTGTACAGGTTTCACAAGCATACAACAATGAGGTTAGCACAATGGCTCTGTAGACTTTCGGTTTGGTAGTCAGTCTGATACCTCTTCTCTCTCATACTTTCTTTTGGAACCTCCCAGACACTGAGCTAGCTCCGGCAATGCATGTGTCAACCTCATTATCAATGTGTACATCCCTGGAAAGTACACTACCAAGGTAAGTGAACTTATCCACAGCATTCAGAACTTATCCATTTGCTGTAACCAATGGTTCCACATATGAATGGTGTGGTGGTGGCTGATGGAGCACCTGAGTTTTCTTGGTATTAATTGTTAGAACAAAATTAGCACAAGCAGCAGAGAACTGACCCACACTTTGTTGCATCTCAGCTTCAAAGGCTGCATTGATTGCACAATCATCAACAAACAGAAAATCATGCGCCAACACTCCCTCCACTTTGGTCTTGGCTTGTAACCTTTTCAAGTTGAAGTGCAGTAACTGACAATGCCATGTTCATCTTCATTGAAAGCATTTGACAACATGGCTGAAAACATCATGCTAAAAAGCATGGGAGCAAGCACACAGTCTTGTTTCACTCCATTGGTGACTGGGAAGGCACAAGAACATTGTCCATTATCTAGAACCCAGGCAAGCAGGCTGTTAAGAAATTGATATACAATGCTGATGATAAGGAGTGATAGGTAGTCTGGGGTGGACCAGGTACAATAGTGAAAGGAATAAAGTAGTCTGGGGTGGGCCAAGAGGGACAGTGAAAGGAGGTCAAGTAAGCTAATTAAGGGCCAGATGCCTTGAGCAGAGGCACTGGTCATCTGGCTACTGAAATATATGGGAAAATTCAGGGACTGGGTTCCTTTCAAAGACATGGTCTTTTCCTTTTAGGGGTCCAGGTCCCATCACCCCATCAGTTTTATTTTTACGCTTTCTTTCCCTTCCCTTCCACTACATCAGTACTCATGTTGATCAGTCATCATCATTGCTAGCATTTCCATGGAGCTTTAAGATTTTGTATGTGTGTGCTCATTCTTGATCCGCACAACAGACCTGGAAAGTAGGTGCTCTTATCATCTCCACTTTATAGATGAAGGAACTAAGGTTGAGAGAAGTGGCTCATTCAGGGTTATACAGTCAGTAAGTATCTAAGATTGGATTTGAACTCAGGTCTTTCTGAGCTCTCAGCTTCCTCAGTTCTCTGCTATGTCACCTGGTTATGTAGACTGTCTCAAGTTAAACCACAAGATCTCTCTTTGTAGGAGTTAAAATGTGCCAAATAAAAGCCTTCTGTTTATCATATCACTGGCCACTTTGTCTCTTCTATGGAAACCCTAAGCCCCCTGAAAGCAGCTGCAAAAGGCTAGAACAAACTCTTTACTGATAACATTTAATTTGTTTTATTACTCTTTTTTCTTTAAATTAAATCAGTGATCACAAAAGCCAACATAGGTAGCTAACCCCTTCTATATGCAATTATCCAATAAAATGGTATTAAGCAGTGAACTCTAACCCTAATTAGCCACTCTGCTAAATCCTATTTTATCTGTCAGGCTATTTTCTTCTGTCTAGAACTGTCCCTGAGATATGGACAATAGGAATGATTGTACCAATAGCCCATGTTTTGAGGGGGACTGGTGACAGCAGGTGGCTCAGTAATATAACTAAAGAGGGACAAAGAAGGAGATGGTTCCATAAGCTGGTGGTAAAAATGTCTCTAAAGCTCTTGTATATGCAGATAATTAACCTATAATCTCTCTACCCATCTACCCACCCCCAGTACCACCACCACGAGGGCGACTCAAGTGGAACTCTTTACTCCTTCACACCCAACCCATGGGGTTCGTATTGCCTTTTTGTGACATTTTTCCCTGTTGGAGGTTGCTTTTGTTCATAATCACTTTAACTTGATTTTCTTTCCATCAAAAATGTAAAAGACAGGTTATTGTGACATGACCCAGGTCCTACCTTGCCCTAGCTATAACCATAGACCTCATTCCCTGCTAGGGATTTCTCTGTTTCTGTCTTTATAGATACACTCTACTCACTTCTCCATGGAGCCTTCACTCCCTTGGTAAGTTTCAGACATTTAAGTAATCTCCAAGTGTTAGCCCACCTGTCTTTGTTTTAATGTGCACTTCCATAGATAATTGTTACCATGGACACTGATGTGTTAAGTTTCCCTGATTTGTTTATTACCGTTCTCTCATGAGCAAGAACCAGGCCTCCTCTAATTCACTAACACCTACCTCAGTGCCTTGCACCAAAGAAACAGTGAATAAATTTATACTGATGTTGATACTACTTATAGCTAAATTTTGTCCTTCTCCAGATTGTGGGGTGGGGGAGAGGAATCTATATGATTTTATTTGTTAATGTCAATGACCAAAAAAAATTGATCCCACTCAGATACAGACTAGTTGGCTAGGGCAGTAGTCTCCACAATGGGTTGTGAGAAATTTACAGGGTACGCAAGACAATCCATTGCTGTGTGGGGAGAAAATATTAGAACTGCTGTTGATATTCGTTTTTATTTAACTGTACCTCAGAGGGAAGTATAGGATTTTCATGGTTTCTTAGGGCAAACAGTAGCGTCTTTACTCATTTGTTTACTTTCAGCATATTGTGACATACTATGATTTACATGTGCTCAATTAAGTGGATTTATGGATTATATTACCTAGTTTTAGCTAAACTAACTAAATATACAAGAGACTTAAAAAAATTCTGTAAAAAAATAGATCGAAGATAATACTAATAATTTAAGCACAAATGAACAAGGAAATGGCCAAACAGATATTCCTTAAACTCATCATGCAAGCTCTTCATCAATTATATTACATATTAATGATGATCTAATCAGATCTGAAATGAAGTTGGCCAAAAGAATTCAAAACTCAAAATGTGAACTTATTCTCACTATCATTAATGATGAACCTCACTGTAAGTATATTTTTGTGCTTTGATATACAGGATGTCCATAAAGTCCATGTGTAATTTAAAATAGTTGCAACTTTATAACTATATGTGATAGAAAGAATCTGTAAAAAGAAAAAAAAAAGAAACATTTAATTTTTTTTTTGTTCTTGTTAATTTTCAACATGTCCACCATCATTACTAATACAAAGGTTAACATGATTCTGTAGTTCATGGAAAACATTTTCAAGCTGATTTTCAGTAATGCCAGCAATCACATCATTTATCCTAGCTTGCAAGTCTTCTCTAGATGGAGGTTTGGTTGAATAAACATTAGTTTTCACATGTCCCCATGTTGCGACAATTCGACTAGCAGCTGCTGTGGGGCGTGAAAGACCAACACAAACCTAACAACAGGAGTGCTGCCAGCACAAGTTTTTTTGATCTGCTTTACTAAGAAAAGCAATGTCACAGGGTTAAGAATCTTATTTCAATCCAACATACAAATATCATTCACTTAGTTCATGGGAAAAAGCCAGCACCCTGAACTTCAGAGCAAATACAAACAAATTACAAACATACATTATAAACAGACCAAATATAATTCATTGTTGCCAAGAAAGCAACATCTGAGTTCAGGAGCCAGGGAGCTCACAACAACGGCTGGCCCAGAGTCACGTGCCACTCCTCCTGTGGCTCAGAGTCCCAAGCAAATAGCTCTGTTCTCTCTTTTTATACACTCTTTAGCTGTCATCAGACATCATCTGAGAACCAGAATTTAGGCTCCTGTTGGCTCTGGCGTTAGCAACTCCCCTTAGGACCCTGAGGACTTCACACCCACATAGGCTTAGCACCTAGTAATTAGGGGTTTGTGCCTAGGGCTTTGCACCTAGTAAGGCTCAATCAAAGAGCCTTAATTAATTTATCATAAAACAGCAAGAAAGTCCCACCTTAGTTACCAATGCACGCCATAAAAAGAAATCCCATGTAGTCAAATCTGGCAAATGTGGAGGCCAAGAAAATGGTAGACTTTGGACAGCTGTGGTAGATTTTAGTTCAGCCAACCAAAGAACACAGTTTACTTTCTCTTCTACTGAAGCCGTGGGTCAACAGCAATCCTGAAAAATAAGTAATTTTTAAGTTAAATTTCTAAAAATAAAAATAAAATAAACATAAAATTTCTAAAAACAAAAATAAACTAGATACATCAAGCTTTCTAATCCTTGTTACAGATTCTTTGCATCACATATAGTTACAAAGTTACAACTATTTTAAGCTGCACATGGACTTTATGGATGCCCTGTATTAGTTAATGGTCATGACATGAAGTCATAACATTTGGTAAGACATTTAAAAAACAAAACTAAGCTTTGGCTTCCAAATAAACAAAAGAAGTATGCCATCTATTAAAAAATTCTCATATCTATGCTCAAACACTCCTCAAAAGAAGAATTGCAAATTATTAACAACCGGGTGTAAAAATGCTCCAAATTACTAATTATCAGAGAAATGCAAATCAAAACACTGAGATTTCACCTAACACCCAGAAAATTGGCAAAAATCATAAAAATAGAAACAGTCAATGTGAGAGGGGTCGTGCAAAGACAGGCCCACTAGTGCATTGCTGGTGGAACTGAGATTGAATATAACCATTTTGGAAAACCATTTAGAATTATGCTAATAAAGTAACTAAAATGATCATATTTTTGACCCAAAGATTCCACTACTAGGCAAATATTAGTAGGACATCTTTTATAACAAGAAAGTCTCCATATACGCCAAAATACTTATTAGCAGCACTTTTGTGATATCAAACAACTAGGAACGAAGTATGTCTATACATTGGGGAATGACTGAACAACATGAATACGACTGAATATTTCTATGCCTCAAAAAATGAATATAGAACATGAAAAAATGTATGTGATCTGATGCAGAATGAAAATATACAGAATGATTACAGTTATATTTTGTACTGTTACATAAAAAATTTTTAAACCATTATTTTAGAATATGGGTTTTCCTCTATCTTGCCCTTTTAATTTCTGTTTTTGTGTATGTTATATAACAAACATTGTTTATTAGTATAGTAGTATCTGTATATTATTTCTCAATAAATATACATATATTAAGAGTTTATGCTCAAAATGAGGGTCTATGGTAAAAAAATGTTTGGAAACACTGGGTTAAACATTCCAAGAGATTTAAAAATTCACATATAACCGGAGAGAATTAGAATTAGAGAATTATTAGAATCCCAAACATTGAAGGAAGGGAATTTCTTACTTCACATAGTCCTGCATACAGATCCTATCCATAAAATCAAAGTTATACCCAGTAATCACTTATTTTTGTAGCCTGAAACTAATGACCAGAAACTGGTCTCCAGAGGAATATCTGATGAGGGCTTTTTAAAGCTCTTTTTAATTGGCTCCAGTGGGGAAAGTAACTGGTGCTTCAGATATGATATAGCCAATTATGCTCTGTGCTTCTGCCCTGTAGCACTAACTTTCCACATTTTGACAATTAACTCCTGTTGCTTGTGACTGAATGATTCACATTCACAGACTGTGGCTGATCTTGTTTACTCCCTGTGGCATCTACACCCTTACCATACAGATGTCAAGTTGTTGGTATACTTAGTTATCTAGATCTTTCAGTTACATAAAATTATATATTTTAGGATAGATGTTAAAAAATAACAACTTTGTAATAAAGTAAGATCTACTTTTATTAATTTGATCTACTATAATATCATAATTTACTGATTCTTTTCAAAACAATCAGAAAAGTTGTTTCACATTTATACTAGTTCATGACAAAGTTAAAATGCTTAAGTATTCTTCTAGCAGAGAAATTTCAAAACAAGAGTTTTCTTCCCAATGGGATCCATTAAAAATTCTTGAGGAAACTTCAACTTCTATTTGGGGGATTATTCTTTCCACTTAAGATTTGCACTTACATAAAGAATATGTGTATTTTTGCCATATTGATTCAATCTCCTATGAAAGCAAAACAAAAATAAAAGCCAATTTTTCTTATTGTTGAGAAAGTGTGACACAGTTGGTCAAATACATCACTATTCCTCTTATTTTAAATCAAGTACACCCCGCTTATGTATGGTATCAAGAAATAAAAACTTTTTTTTTTCTCCTTGAGCTCAAAAAACATTATTGGTATCCATCAAGACTGGGTCTTCTCTTCTCAATATGTATTTTCTCACATGGTGAACTAATCTGCTGCCTTGAGTCTAATTATCTCTATGTAGATGACTCCCAGATTTATACATCTAGCCCTAGTCTCCTGATCTTTAGTCCTGAGACAGTAAGCTCCTATTAGGCATTTCAAACTAGATGCCCAATAGATATCTCAAATTCAACATATCCAAAACAGAAGTCATTATCTCCCCCATCCCAAACTCACTGCTCTATAAAACTTTCCCCATCCTATCAAAGGCACAGTCTGCCAGGTCTGAATCTTGCATCTCTGTACTGTCCTGGATTCATCACTGTCCCTCAGCCCATATATACAAATCAGTTGCTAAATTTTTCTATTTCAATATCCACAAGAAGTCTCACATCTGTCTCCTTTCTACTTATATAGCCACCACCTTAGATCAAGCCCTCTTCATCTCTCACTTGGACTATTGCAGTGGCTTTCTAATTGGTGCCCCTTGCCTCAAGTCTCTCTCCACTCCAATCTAAACTCCACATAGCTGCTAAAGTGATTTTCCTTCAGTGCATGCTTAACCATATTACTTTTCAATAAACTTTAGTGGCTCTTTATTGCCTCTAAGAGAAATGACAAGCTCTTCTGTTGGATGTTTACCCACAAGCATCTGGGCTAATTGAAAGAATGAATGGATTGTTGAAAGATCAGCTGAGAAAATTAAGCTCTAATAATTCATGTCGACATTGGAAGGATAATTTGTTTATTGCCTTACGTAACTTGAATAATAAGCCCTTAAGACGGCGTACACCTCTATCCAGAATGATGACCCCAAATCTGCAGATTAGACAACAGCAAACATGTTAGATCCAAAATATTAAATTTTGGACTGTGAGGGAAGATGTCCCACCACTATGCCCAGGAATGCCTGGCTCAGCAAGGTATGATTTACATTGTACAGAGAATTTTAGGTTGAATAGGAAAGAGATAAGAAAAGCCTCTTCTGGGGTATGTACGAGAATCCCCAAGAATCATTTTGGATGGATATTACCTAAACCAGAATTAGCAGCTCAAGGAGTACATGTATTGGCTGGAGTGATAGATTCTAATTATCAAAGAGAAATTGTTGTGACACTCCAGAATTTGGGTGAAAAACCTGAACAATTTTGTAGAAATGATAGGATAGTTCAAGTGATTATTATCCCCTGTGAAAAAATACCCTTTGTGAAAACTGACCCTTCTCCCAAAATAACTACTAGATGAACAAAAGGGTCTGGCTCTATTGATAGAATAAAATTGGGAGCTAAGGTATGGGTAAAACAGAAGCCAGATGATATTCCAAAGGCGGCAGAAGTTATAGCCCATGGGAAGGACAACACTGTAACAGTTGTCTATTCAGGGGAAGATAATTACCAAATCATACCCCTGAACCATATATTTTACCGTGAATAGGGCTATAATATTAGATTCATGGACTCCAGAAGTACAGCTGATGCTGATAAATGCCACAAGCCACTCAGAGGGAAGGTGATCTTGTGTGATTAACAGATGAAAAGTTTTTATCTGGAGAAAAGGCCTAGAGGGCAATCCTAGTCTCCATCTACCTTAGTTTCCTTATTGTGTTCCCTTTGAAAAGAAACATTTCCTACCTGAGTTAGTCTATGGGATCGAATTTTTGTATAATTGGAGTCTCAACCAGAATGGGGATGATTTTATTTGAAGTATAATAGCCCATACTTGCTTGCTCTTTTGTTCTTTGTTTTGGCTAACCTTGTTGCTAGTTCTGTCTCCTTTAGGCTTAAGTACCCTACACTTTCAGATGACTGCCTAAGCACCTAGCATTCCTGGAATTCCTGCCAGCTTGCTAGAGAACTGACCTCTCCAATGGGACTCTTGGGGCAGGGACAGCTCTACATCCAATTTCAGCAAGAAGAAGCTATGGAAAATGAGACCTTCGCCCCTTACCCCAAGATTTTGAGCCCCAATCGTCCAAGGCAGGGAATGCTGATACTGTTCTGTGCATTTATTTTGTATTATCCTTGCTGTATTGTTTTATTGTTATGGTATTATTGACACCCATTTCCTATGTAATGGATACAAAGATCTAGGGGCAACAAGTGAGCCATGTGGCCTCTCTGATGGTGAGATATTAAGTATTTTGCAAAAGTGATGTGTTCATTTCAGGGGGGTGGGGATTCTATTGTACAAAAAAAGGTGGGGGTGGGGAGAAAAAGAGTTTGTACTTATTTAGACTCAAGTTGCCTATGTAATGGGCGTGAAAGATCTTGGGGCCGAATATTAAGGCAATCAGTGAGAAGCTCTTTCCCCACCCATTTGAATAGGCTTAAGGTGGGGTCCCAGGTGGGGCAGAATAAGGGAGTAGGGCCAACTAAGAAGGTCTGATTAGATCTTTGCTCCTAAGCTTGCCCCAAGCCCCTAATTACTAGGCGCTAAGCTGATGTGGGCATGAAGCTCCCAGGGTCCTAAGGGGAGACACTAAGACCAGAACCAATCATAGGAGCTTAAGTTCTGGTTGCTCAGATGAAGCTTGATGATGTCTGAAACTGTGTAAAAGGAGAGAACATAGCTTGGAGAATGAGATGCGTCAGAGCCAGTGGCAGCCACAGCAACAGCAACAGCTGAAGCTGAAGCCAAAGCCAAAGTAGCTGAAGCAGCAGGTGCTGCTGGTAGCAGGGCTGACCCAAGTGTGGACTGGAGAGTGCTGAGCAAGGGCTTGAGGCCAGTGGGTAATCTTCTTACTGGAGGGGGGAAGCACGAATATGATTTGGTTTAATGTCA
Organism: Trichosurus vulpecula; assembly: GCF_011100635.1. Taxonomy (NCBI): domain Eukaryota; kingdom Metazoa; phylum Chordata; class Mammalia; order Diprotodontia; family Phalangeridae; genus Trichosurus; species Trichosurus vulpecula. The sequence goes on from NC_050575.1 coordinate 282,934,269, forward strand.
TCACGTTTTTCTTGTAACCTCCTGGTTACTCTTGTGAGGCGGACTTATTGGGCCTGGAAGCTTTTGGCCAGGATATCAAATTGGGAACACTGGTTCACGGGTCTGCTACTTTGGAGCTTGAATAAATGCTTTAATTCTTCTGTCTTCTACTTAGAGAATTCCTTATATCCTGCAGTTCTGAACCATTCAGGTATATATATGATTTTCTTTGAAATCATGAATTCTGCCTTCATAATATAGACTTCTCCTGTTTTTTCTTTTGGAATGCTTCTCAGCACTAAGGCAATCAAGTGGCTTTTATTGAGCCTTGCCTTTGATTGAATCAAGAGTCTTTGATGACCTGCTTAAGTCACAAGAAAGCCTAAGTCACATGAATTTGAGTCACATGGTTGTGAGGCCCTCTGTGGGCTGATCCTAAAGAAGTGTATATGTACTTTGAGGTTAGCATTTTGCTTGGGGGGCTCACTCACTGGAAAAGTGTTTGTGTGATTTGGCCGGATGAGACTCTGGGTAGCTGTTAAGGAGCTTTGAAAACCCAGATGTTCATGCTTCTCTCTCTTTGGTAACTATGTATGTATTACTATGGACAGACAGAAGCCCCTTCTGCTGGTTTGTGTTATTTGCTCTGTTTATATAGTTTCTGCTTATAATTTCTGTTTGTATTTTCTCTGAAGTTCAGGGTGCTGACTTTTTCCCCTGAACCAAGTGAATGATATATGTATGCTTAATTAAAGCAAAATTGCAAACCCCTTAAAGTTGCTTTCCTTAGAAAAGCAGAACAAAGAACCTGTGCTAGCAGCCCTCCTGTGTGCTGGTGTTATTGGCCTTACACCTCCACAGCAGCTGCAAGCAGCATTGTTGTCACAGATGTTTAAAGCCCTAACAACCAGGCTAGCTCCAACCAATCTTTCGAACCGTATTATACATTTCTTCCCATCCTACAATTTATGATAGGGACAAATTGACCTTCTCTCTATTTCTCAAGCATGTATTTCATCTCCTGTTTCTGTGTTTTTGCAGAGACCAGCCCTCATATCCGAAATACACTCCCTCCTTAACTCACAAAATCCCTCACTTATTTCAAGACTTAGCTGAAGTATTGTCTTCTCCATTGAGACTTTCTAGATTCCCCTCAACAGCTAGTGAACTCCCTCCTTAACTAACTCATATTTAACCACCTTGCCATAGTTGTACTTCTTCATGTAGGGAAAATGATATGTACATGTTATTTCACTTGATAAAATGTAAGTTCTTTGAGAGCATCCACTGTTTCATTTTTTTAATCTCTGTATTCCTACCATGTAACACTGTGACCAGTATATACAGTAGTAGGTGCTTAATAAATTCTTTTTGATTCATTGAATGGTTGACAAAAATATATGAACACTTAAAAATCAATAAAATACACATAAAATAAGAAAAGGTAAATTATGGTCTATAAGTCCTTATCTCTTAGCAAATATTATAAAATTTATTTTTAAGGAAATATTTCCCAAAACTGCAATTTCTTACTGACTACAGGGGGCTGGGATACTTTTAACAAGCATTTAGTTAATAAGATGACATAAAATATTTTTAAAAGTCTAACACAAAATACAGTTGACTCAATAATTCAATTGAAAAGTTAAGGAATTCCAAAGACCTTAGTATTATTATCTGCATATACAAGTAACTTAAAGTAGAGTGGATTGATGAAAGCCTGTCATCAACTTGATGGGTTCAGCTTTGCTCCTTAGCATCGGGTTCCTATAACTCTGACCATAAGGTCTTGGAAGATACATCTTAGAGGTACATCCAAGGATAGTCTGGTTTTCTTAGTTCTTGGCTACTTAGTACTTTGGCCTTTCTTCTTACCTCCAAGAAGCCATTTTAGAGTGACTAAAAAGGCCAAGAAAAATTACAGATAGTACTTCCCAATGGAAGATTGTATTTGGTATCCTTCACATCCATTAAAAAGTCAGGTAGGCATCACCTTGCCTGGCCATCTGTGAAATATGTTGCAATTTAAAAAATTTTTAAAATTTAAAAAAATTTCCCCATGTTCTGGCAGATTTGTGGTCTCCTCAGTATGGGAATGTTCTATGGTGGTGCTGACCTTATCTCTTCATTTCTTTCTCATCTTGTGTGACTTTTGTTGATGTCTTCCTTCAACTCTTGCACAGTGGGTTCATCCAATATGCTTATGACCTTCCATGAAATCTTTTAGCATATTGTACACACTAATGGAAAATACAGGCATGTCTCCATTGTCACTTTCATAACTTTAACTTGTGTAGAATTTCATGACTAATAAGCAAATAGTCCCATTAGAAGAGTATTGATGTTAAAATAATGGACCTTTATTTCAGGGAAAAGCTAAGAGTCATTAAACATTCTACACCATTTCCTGAAGAAACCAAACTCACTCTCCTTCTCCTATTCAATTTTGGACCAAACTCATTATCCATCTTCAGCATCTCACAAAGACATATGGATGGAGTATTAGCTGTAACTGTACAATGTTCTCCTGGTCCTGTTCACCTCACTCAGCATAAGTTCATATAAGTCTTTCCAGATTATTCTGAAGTCTTCCTGCTTATCATTTCTTTTTTTTTGTTGTTGTTTTTTGGCAGGCCAATTGGGGTTAAGTGACTTGCCCAAGGTCACACAACTAGTACATGTGTCAAGTGTCTGAGGCCGGATTTGAAATCAGGTCCTCTTGGCTCCAGGGCCGGTGCTCTACTTACTGTGCCACCTAGCTGCCCTGCTCATCATTTCTTATGGTACAATAGTATTCCATTACATTTATATAACACAACTTCTTCAGCCATTCCCCAATTGATGGGCATCGACTCAATTTCCAATTCTTGGCCACCACAAAAAGAGGTTCTATAAATATTTTTATACCTGTGGGTCCTTTCCCATTTATATATCTCTTTGGGATGCAGACCTAGAAGTGGTTTTGCTGCATATTTTTGTAGCCCTTTGGGTATAGTTCCAAATTGGTCTCCAGAATGGTTGGATCAGTTCACAACTCCACTAACAATGCTTCAGAATTCTAATTTTTGCACCTCTTCTCCAGCATTTATCATTTTCCTGTTTTGTCATGTTAACCAATCTGATAGGTGTGATGTGGCACTTCAGAGTTGTTTTGATTTGCGTTTCTCTACCCAAAAATGATTTAGAGAATTTTAATATGACTGTAGATAGTTTTAATTTCTTCCTCTGAAAACTGCCTGTTCATATCCTTTGACCATTTATCAACTGGGGAATGACATATTCTTATAAATTTGACTCAGTTCTCTATATATTTTAGAAATGAGGTCTTTATCAGAAATGCTGGTTGTCAAAATTCTTTCCCAGTTTTCTGATTCCCTCCTAATCTTGGTTGCATTTGGCTTTGTTTGCACAAAAGCTTTTCAATTTAATGTGATCAGAATTATCCATTTTGCTTTTCATAATGTTCTCTATCTCTTGTTTGGTCAGAAATTTTTCCATTCTCCATAAATCTGACAGGTAAACTATTCCTTGCTCCCCGAGTTTGCTTATAGTATCAGCCTTTATATCTAAATTGTGTACCCATGTGGACTTTATTTTGGTATACAGTGTAAGATGTTGGTCTATGCCTAGTTTCTGCCATACTATTTTCCAGTTTTCCCAGCATTTTTTTTTCAAATATGAGTTCTTATCCCAGAAGCTGGAATCTTTGGATTCATCAAACAGTAGCTTACTATAGCCATTGACTACTATGTCTGGTGTACCTAACCTATTCCATTGATCCACCACTCTATTTCTTAGCCAGTACCAAGTGGTTTTGGTGATTTCTGCTTTATAATACAATTTAAGATCTGGTATGACAAGGCCACCATCCCTTACATATCTTTTCATGAATTCCCTTGATATTCTGGACATTTTGTTCTTCCAGATGAGTTTTGTTGTTATTTTTTCTAGATTTATAAAATAATTTTTGGTAGTTTGATTGGTGTGACACTGAATAAGCAAATTAATTTAGGCAGAATTATCATTTTTATTATATTATCTTGCCATACCCATAACCAACTGATATTTTTCCAATTATTTAGATCTGACTTTATTTGTGTGAGAAGTGTTTTGTAATTGTGTTCATATAGTTCCTGGGTTTGTTTTGGCAGGTAGACTCCCAAATATTTTATAATGTGTACAGTAACTTTAAATGGAACTTCTCTTTTTATCTCTTGCTGTTGGGCTTTGTTAGTAATATACAAAAATGTCAATGATTTGTGTGGGTTTATTTTATATCCTGCAACTTTGCTAAAGTTGTCATTTAAAGTAGTTTTGTACTTGATTCTCTAGGATTCTCTAAGCATATCATCATATCATCTGCAAAGAGTGATAGCTTAGTTTCTTCTTTGCATATTCTAATTCCTTCAATTTCTTTTTCTTCTCTTATTGCTAAAGCTAACATTTCTAGTACCATATTGCATAACACAGGTGATAATGAACATCCTTGTTTCACCCTCAATCTTACTGTAAATGGTTCTAGCTTATCCCCATTATATATAATGCTTGCTGGTGGTTTTAGGTATATGCTACTTACCATTTTAAGGAGGACTCCATTTATTCCTATGCTCCCTGGTGTTTTTAATAGGAATGGGTGTTGTATTTTGTGAAAAGCTTTTTCTGCATCTATTGAGATAATCATATGATTTTTGTGGATATGGTCAATTATGCTGATAGTTTTCCTAATATTGAACCAGCCCTGTATTCCTGGTATAAATCCTACCTGGTCACAGTGTATTATTCTCATTATAAATTACTGTAATCTCTTTGCTAATATTTTATTTAAAATATTTGCATCTATATTCATTACGGAAATTGATCTATAATTTTCTTTCTCTGTTTTGACTCTTCCCAGTTTAGGTATCAGTACCATATTTGTATCATAAAAAGAATTTGGTAGGACTCCTTCTTCACCTATTTTTCCAAATAGTCTTTATAGTATTGTGATTAATTGTTCTTTAAATGTTTGATAGAATTCACTTGTAAATTCATCTGGCCCTGGAGATTTTTTTCCTAGGGAGCTCATTGATGGCTTGTTCAATTTCTTTTTCTGAAATGGGGTTATTTAAGTATTTTATTTCCTCTTCTGTTAATATGAGCAATTTATATTTTTGTAAATATTCATCAATTTCACTAAGATTGCCAAATTTATTGGCATACAGTTGGGCAAAATAGCTCCCAAATAGTTTGAATTTCCTCTTCATTGGTGTTGAATTCATCCTTTTCATTTTTTGATACTAGTAATATGGTTTTCTTCTTTCTTTTCTTTAATCAAATTAACCATGGTTTATTAATTGTATTGTTTTTTTTTTTCATAAAGCCAGCTCATTGGTTCAATAGTTTCCTTAATTTCAATTTTATTAATCTTTCCTATGGTTTTCATTATTTCTAATTTGGTATTTAATTGGGGATTTTTACTTTATTCTTTTTCTAGCTTTATTAGTTACATACCTAATTCATTTATCTCCTCTTCCTCTATTTTATTCAGGTAAGCATTTAGAGACATAAAATTTCTCTTAGGAACCACTTTCACTGCATCCCATAAGTTTTGGTATGTTGTCTCATTATCGTGTCATTCTCTTAGATGAAGTTATTGATTTGTTTCTATGATTTGTTGTTTGACTCACTCATTTTTTAGGATTAGATTATTTAGTTTCCAGTTAATTTTTAGTCTATCTTTCCATGGCCTTTTATTACATGTAACTTTCTTTGAATCATGATTGAAAAAGGATGCATTTAATATTTCTCCCTTTCTGCATGTGAGTGTGAGGTTTTTATGCCCTAGTACATGGTCAATTTTGTGTAAGTGCCATGTACTGCTGAGCAAAAAGGCATATTCCTTTCTATCCCCATTCCGTTTTCTCCAGAAGCCTACCATATTCAGCTTTTCTAACATTCCATTCACCTCCTTAACATCTTTCTTGTTTATTTTTTGGTTAGATTTATGTAGTTCAGAGGGGAGTGGGTTTGAGGTTCCCCACTAGTATAGTTTTGCTATCTATTTCTTTCTGTAACTCCCTTAACTTCTCTACTAAGAATATGAATGCTATACCACTTGATGCATATATGTTTATTAATAAAATTACTTCATTGTCTATGGTGCCTTTTAGCAGGATGTAGTTTCCTTCCTTATCTCTTTTAATTACACCTATTTTTGCTTTTGCTTTGCTTTACGTTGCTTTTTTAATTTCAGCTGAAGCATAATATATTCTTCTCTAGCCGTTTACCTTTATTTTCTATGTATCTCTCTCTGTTTCAAATGTGTTCCTTGTAAACAACATATTGTAGGATTATAGTTTTTAATCCATTCTGCTATCTGTTTCCATTTTATGGGAGAGTTAATCCCATTCACATTCATAATTATGATTACTATCTGTGTCTTTCTCTCCATTGTATCTCTCCCCGCTCCCATTTATGCTTTTCTTTCTCCTTTCTCCATTTCCCTCCCCACTAGCATTTTGCTTTTGACCACCACCTCCCTCAATCTTCCCTCTCTTCTATCAGCCCCCTCCCTTTTCCTTCCCTTTTCCCTTCCTACTTCTTTCTTCCCTTCTATACCCACCTCCATTTTCTTTCCCTTTTCTCCTCCTACTGCCTATAGGGCAAGTTAGATTTCTATACCCGGGTATGTTATTCCCTCCTTCTTAGACAAATCTGATGAGAGTAAGGTTCAAACAATGGTCATCTCCCTCCCTTCTTTCCCTCTACTGTAATACGTCTTTGTGCTTCTTCATATGATGTAATTTACCCTTTTCTTCCCCTCCTTTCCTCTTCTCCCATTACAATCCCTTTTCATCACTTAATTACATTTTTTATCATCACATCAAAGTCAACTTATATCCACTCCATCTGTCTATGTATATGCTTTCTAAATGTTGTAATAAAGATACAATTCACAAGAGTTATAAAGTATAAAGAGTATAAAGTAGTATCTTCACATGTAGGGATGTAAACAGTTTGCCCTTATTGAATAACATGTTGTTGTTTTGTCTTTCCTGTTTACCTTTTTATGCTTTTCTTGAGCCTGGTGTTTGAAGATCAAATTTTCCATTGAGCTCCAGTCTTTTCATCAGGAAAGTCTGAAACTCCCTTATTTCATTGAATGTCCATTTCCTTCCCCTGAAAGACTATGCTCATTTTCCCTAGGTAGTTGATCCTTGGTTGTAATCCAAGCTCCTTTATCTTATGGAACATCATATTCTAAGCCCTCCAATCTTTTAATGTAGAAGCTGCAAAGTCCTGTGTAATCCTGGCTGTGGTTCCATGATATTTGAATTGTTTCTTTCCGGCTGCTTGCAGTATTTCTTCCTTGACCTCATAATTCTGGAATTTGGCAGGAATATTCCTTGACACTTTCAATTTAGGATCTCTTTCAGGAGGTCATTGGTGGATTCTTTCAATGACTATTTTACCCTCTGGTTCTAGGACCTCAGGGAAGTTTTCCTTGATGATTTCTTGGTAGATGCTGTCCAGTCTCTTTTTTTTTTTGATCATGGCTTTCAGGTAGATGAATAACTCCTGGATCTATTTTCCAGGTCAGTTGTTTTTCCAATGAGGTATTTTACGTTTTTCTATTTTTTTTTCATTCTTTTGATTTTGTTTGACTGATTCTTGATGTCTCATAGAGTCATTAGCTTCCACTTGCCCAATTCTAATTTTTAACAAATTGTTTTCTCTAGTTAGTTTTTGTACCCCCTTTTCCATTGGCCAACTCTACTTTTTAAGGAGTTGTTTTCTTCAGTGTATTTTTTTTTCATTTTATCAATTATACTTTTAAAAGAATTGTTCAATTTTTCTTTTACCTCTCTTATTTGCCTTTTAAAATCCCTTTTAAGAGCTTCCAAGAGGGCTTGATACCAGTTCATATTCCCTTTTGATGTTACAGATATGGGTATTGACCATGCTATCTTCTCCTGAATTTGTGTTTTGATCTTCCCTGTCACCATAATACTTCTCCATGGTCATTGTTTTACTTTGTTGCTTTTTGTTCATGGTGTTTACCTTTTTTCTGGCTTTTAAAATTGATCTCTGCTTCTGGGGACAGGGGGCACAGTCCAAGGCTTTTTGTGCTGGAGGCTAGGGGCCCAATTACTGGTTTTCTGTTCTAAGCCCTCAGTTGCTGGCAGCTTGAGGCTGTTGGGGTCTGGTAACTTACCTGATGCTGAGCTGGAGGTGGTGGTGGTGGCTGGTGTGTGCCTGGTGTTGGCACTTGCCTGCTCTACCCCTCTGGGGCTCAGGATCACACTGGTTTGCTGAGGTGGGGCTTGATGCTGGTTTGCTGGAATACCTCCAGTCCTGTACTGGTCCCCTTCAGCTGCAGAAAGAGGGACCTTTCCTGTTAATCCCCCTAGCCTCCTGAGCTAAAAGACTACTGCAACTCATCTTTCTGCTGGCTCCACCATTCCAGGATTTTTCCTGGGACAATATTCTCTGGGTTTTTCAAGGTCAATAAGGGAGGGTGAGAGCAAATTACTGCTTACTCCACCATCTTGGCTACCAGAAGTTGAAAAAGCTATTCCACTTTCATTTCCAAACATATCTTTTATTTCCCCTCTACCTTAAAAGCCATTTCTTATAACAAAAAGAATTTAAAAAAGAAAGAAAAAGAGGTCTAGCGAAACTAACCATTTCAATCAAACCTGATAGTATGTACAATGTTAGACACTCATACTCTCTACAGCTGCAAAGACATGGAGGCACATTTGCTCACATCTTCTTCAGGGCGAAGCTTTATCTGCTTACTTACACAGTGCTTAGTATTGCAGGTTTCTGTAGAGCATTTATATTCATTGTCTCTTAAGGCTCACTAATTTTCCATCACATTCATGCATCATGGTTTGTTTATCCACCCCCTAATGGATAGGCATCTCATTAAAGTGCTCTTATGAATATTTTGGTGTATATTAGGCCTTGCTATCTTTCACATCCTTGAGATGGGATCTCAGTTCATAAAGTATAGACACTCTCATAGCAATAATTCCAAATTGCTTTCCAGAATGGATGAACTAAGTTCATAGTTCACCCAACAATGGTTAGTAGTGTGCCATTCTTTCCATGGTCTCACCTTCTATTGTTATGTTGGCCAATTTTCTAGATGTGCAGTAAAAGCCCGTAGCCGTTTTGCTTGCATTTCTCTTATTAGTGATGTGGAGATCAAACTTTCATATGGTTGTTATGTCTTCTTTTGAGAAATGCTCATATCTTTTGAACACTTTAATGCACTGGGAAATGGTTCTTGGTCTTACATATTTGTGTCAGTTTCCTATGTGCCTTAGATATAAGACCCTTATTAGAAATATTAAATTCAGTATTTTTTTCACTTGATAGTTTTCCCCTTTAGAACCTTAGTTGCATTGATTTTTTAAGTGCAAAAGCCTTTCAATTTCTTGTAACTGAAGTTATCTCTTTTTATCTTTTGTGATCATCTCTAATCTTTGTTTGGTTAAGAACTCTTCCCCTAGCCATAGCCATGAAAGTTACTTGATTTAGTTTTCTCGTAATTTTTTTTTTTTGTCATTTGGGAAAAGAAAATCTACTCTTTGATCCAGTGAAACTGACCTCCTGGCTATTCCATGAACAAAACACTTTGTTCCTCATCCCCCATGCTTGGGACACTCTCCTTCCTACCCTCTACTGATGGCCCTGGTTTCATTTAAGTCCCAACTAAAATCCCACTTTCTACCAGAAGCTTTCCCCAACCCCTCTTAATTCTAGTGCATTCCCTCTGTTAATTATTTCCTATTTGTCCTGTATACAGCTTACTTTGTATATATTTGTTTGTAGGTTATCTCCCTCATTCAATCACAAGTTCTGTGAGGGCAAGAATTGTCTTTTGCATCTTTTTGTATTCCCAGTGCTTAGTTAGCATAACAATTGGCATATACATAGTAGGCACTTAATAAATGTTTATTGGTTGATTAAAGCAATTTTTGTTCTACTCAATTCCATTGCCTTTATTTTCAGTAAATACAGTGGGAGCTTTTCTACTCCAGACCTTTCAGTCAATTATGTGACTGGAAAGATATGATCTGTTGCAGAGTAATGTTTGCAAAAGTTTCCCTATTCTCTTCTCAAACTTTCATCAAGGATGCCCTTGATGAATGTGTATGGGTCAGCAGCTATTGACAGTTTTTCAACTGTAATTTTTTTTGGTAAAGCCCATTCTCCTATGTACTGTTATACATGATGGTTAGATGCAACTGACGTCTTTTTGAAGGTGCTGCAATTGTGTCATGCGGTAGGAAAAGCACAAAAGATATGGGTTCATCTTGACTGCTACTTACTAGCTTTGTGGCCTTGAAAAAATGATATAAACTTTCAAGGCCTCAGTTTCCTCATATGTAAAATGAGGGGACTAGATTTTTAAGGCCCCTTCTAGCTTTTGAGCACAGAGCATCAAGGACGCAGCTGTGGCTGATCTTGTAACGCAGGCTCACCATATAAATTATTTTGCATTCATTTATTTGTGTACACACTGTTTTGCTGTTGTGTCACTTCAGTCATGCCCTACTCTTCATGACACCATTTGAGCTTTTCTTGGCAAAGATACTGGAGTGGTTTGCATTTCCTTCCCCAGGTCATTTTACAGTTGAGGAAACTGAGGCAAACAGGGTTTGAGGGTAGATTTGAACTCAGGTCTTCCCAACTGCGGTGTATACATTGTAGCCCTCCAGTATGTAAGCACTTTGAGACCAGTGACTATTTCATTTTTGTGCTGTGTTTTTGTGTCCTCAGCCCCCAGTACTACTTTGCAGAGGAGAGAATACTAGGTAAAGGACCATATATAAGAAGCCAGGACCTGACTCAAAAAACATTTGATTTCTAGAAAATCACTGAACTCCTCTGGGCTTCTCTTTCTTCACTTGCATATGTTTAGTTGTATTGCTATCGTGGCTGTTTAGGGGGTAGGAGGAGACCTAGACCTGTAATTCCATTTGTTTAGGGAGCCCACAGTGAGGAAACTATAGCAACAAGGTATACATTAGCACCCACTCTGCAACTTAGTCTTAGAGAGTTGACTGACTGCTCCAGAGTGACTTGGCCAGGTTCAATTAACGCCTCCTATTGAAGTCTCCTATCTATCCACAATGCCATGCTGCCTGGATAGCTATTCAAGGGGATAATGATAGCTTAAAAGAGTTTTTGGTGAAGAATATAAAAGGAAAGTTTTGTAAACTCCCTAGGAAAAGCCTTAAGCTTTCACCAATCGATGCCCTTCATCAAGGTAATCCTAACATTTCCTTATCTTTACCATTTTCCTGCCTTGGAGCATACACTCTGGTCTCCAAGGGAAAGTAAGTCTTACCCCCTTTTGCCTTCCCTTCTTTGAGATGCATAAGTCTTAGGTAGGAAGGATTCTCAAGGTGAGTCAAGCCTTAGTCAAAGGAAAAAAAAAACACCCCTCCAAAAAAAAGCCCATAAAATGATGAGATTGAAACTGAGGAATCTGTTTTTAGTTATGCATCTCTACAGAGACAGCTATGTCCACTGGCCTCCCACCGCCTCAGAGTCATGGGATGTCATCAATTTATTTTTTAACTTCTGTTTGACTTTGGCTGAGAGCTAATGAATTGTTTATATATCCCCTTCACTAATCCAGCTACAGAGACCCTGGAGGAAAAGTTTTTTTTAAGAGAATTAAAAACCCACCCGTGGAGAGAATTCCAGGAGGAATGGACACGTGCAGCTGAAAGCATGGAGCTCAAATCCTTATTTTTGGTACTTAATGAATGCCATTCCCACATCCCCCACCCCTCAAACAAATATTGATGGTTTAACAAAATTTAATTTGGTAGCTAATTGGCTGGCATATAATGTGCCTGTATAGGATGTCATGCATACTTTGGGCTAAGCAGGGATTAAGTTGATCTTGCACATTTCCTATTAACGGTTACAAATATACTTTGTACTCTAATGGTTCCTGAGAGCTGGGCAGCACAGCTGGATTGACATGAATGCCAAGTGCACATGAATTTAAAATCACCCCTGAGAGAAGCTGGGAAAGGTCATGGAAACTCACAGTGGATGGATGCAGAAGAGTCCATGCGCTGTAGTGGTATCACATTCACAGGAGGGAATGAGAGGAGGGCTGCAGGCAGCCAGAAAATTCTTGGAAGAGGACATTAAAGGCCTGTCTGAGTATTTCCAATAGGAACAAAGCCATACTATAGCTAGAACCCAACCAGAAGCAGTTGAGTAGAACAGGGAATGCTGTGGTAGCAATGTTGTACCTTTGTTAAACAAAGGCCAGACAGTCCCTTGCTCTTTTACTGATGGCCAATACAAGCAACAGAAGCAACTCTGGAGTTCATTGGCACGGCAGATCCTATAGGTGGACATTTTCCAATATAGAGGATATAAGGTTGTGTTGCTAAGCAAAATGGGCTCTTAGCACTTAGTTCAACCAAGTGCCCTTGAAGAGTTTGGCTTTTGTTTCCTTTGAGTAATTCAGTGTATTTCACTGAGTCTTATTAGGTGCTAAGTCCCAGGCCCTAACCCCTATTAGGTGCTAAACCTATGTGGGTGTGAAGCTCCCAGGGTCTTAAGGGGAAGTGCTAACTCAAGAGCCAATCATAGGAGCCTAAGTTATGGTCATTCAGATGACGTTTGATGATGTCTGAAACCATATAAGAAGAGAATACAGAGCTATTTGCACAGGGCTCTCACTCGTGGTGGTGCTGATGCAGAGACTCCGGGCAGCTGTAGCTAAGAGCCCTCCAGCTTGTAACCCAGATGCTGAGACTTTGTTAAACTCTGTTAACTATGTATTGGGATTTGAATCAGACAAGTTCTGTCTGTTGATGTTTGTACTTTGTTTGTATTTTGCTCTGAAGTTCAGGGTGCTGGTTTTTTCCCCTGAACTAAGTGAATGATATTTGTATGCTGAATTAAAGTAAGCTTGTCAACCCCTTAACGTTGCTTTCCTTACTAAAGCAGATCAAAAGAACCTGTGCTTTTGCAGTGTGCTGGTAGCGTTCTTGTTGCTGGGCTTGTGTTGGTCTTTCACCCCCACAACAGCTGCTAGCCAGATTGTTGAAACAAAGGGGGAGTGGAATTACAGAATATTATCATTGGAATGAACCTCTAAGACTATTTATTCCAAACTGTATGTAAACAAGACTCTATAACATACCCAGCAAGTAGCCATCTAATTTCTCCTTTAAGACCTGTCATGAGGAAGTACCTACTTCTGGAGAGATCCCATTCCACTTTTTGAAAGCTTCTGTTGTTAATAAGTGGCATCTAAGTGGTACAGTGAATAGAGTGCCAGCCCTGGAGTCAAGAGGACCTGAGTCCAAATCTGACCTCACACATATGACCCTGGGCAAGTCACTTAACCCTAATTGCCAAGAAAGAAAGAAAGAAAGAAAAAAAGAAAGAAAGAAGGAAGGAAGGAAGGAAGGAAGGAAGGAAGGAAGGAAGGAAGGAAGGAAGGAAAGAAGGAGAAGAAAGCTAGCATAGACTTTTGAATTAACTGCTGATTCCTTCCCTAAAAACATTACTTTGGTAATCTGGTGAAGTCTATGTAGAGGCAACCAGGTGATACAGTTGGCAAAGAACTGACACTAGACTAAGGAAGGTCTGAGTTCAATGCCAGCCTCAGACACTGATTATCTGTGTGACCCTGGACAAATCACTTAACCTCAGTTGCCTCTTCTATAAAATGAGGATAATTATAGTGTCTACCTCCCAGCATTGTTATAAGGATCAAATGAGATAATATTGTAAAACGCTAACACAGTCCCTCTCACATATTAAGTGTTATAACAATGTTAGCTATTATTATTATTAATTTTATTAAATAAGGATATATATATGTGTATATATATATATATACATATATATATATATGTGTGTGTATATATATATATATATACATATATATATATATATATATATATATATATATATGTATATTCTCATCTTAGTTTTATAGAACTCCCTGAAATCTCTCCATATTCTCCAGGATAAGAATTGCTGCTGGAGACTATTGGATCAACACCAGCCCCTACTAGTGCCACCAATGATACGAGAGTCAAAGAAGCAGAATAAAGAAGAGAGATCTCTGGCTTAGTTCACAGAAAAATGATGGACAACAAGATCAAATGTCCCTCTTGGACATCCTATTTTTTTTAAACAGCATCCCAAATGTCTCTACCTACTGTCACACTTCCTTATGATGTGTCTAATGAGTCCATGAGGTAGTACAATACCTCCCACGTAAGTAGTTCTTAAAAATGCTTCCTGAATGAATGGCCATGAGCACAAGGAATTCACAGTGCACTAACTGGGATGAAGACAGTGTGTTTAATTTGTACCCATAGGTCTCATTCGCCCCTACCACATCCTTGTTTGTTTCCACTGGCTTGTATTTCTTGTCCTTGGATATTTTACTTTTCATTTTCAGTCCTATTGGATTTTCTTGACATTCACTATACTTTATGAGATATGAGGCTAAGTTAATGAACCTGAGTTCTACGAGTCACACTTATACAATCAACCATCTCACTACACTGTTCCAGCACATTAAACCAAGGCATTTGATAATTTAGCTTACTGCTACATGGCTATATGAACATGGATGTCTGATTTAGCCTTCCATTGATATCTTACCTAAATGGGCCAATTGCCATCATCAATAACCCAAGGCAAATACAAATCCCTTAATGCAGCTAGCTGGCGAGGAAACGTAATTGTTTCATTGTCGATTAGGTGGAATAATGAATAGAATGCTAGACCTGGAGTCAGGATGACCTTAATTCAAATCCAGACTCAGATGCTTACTAGCTGTGTGATCCTGGGCAAGTTTTAAAACCTATTTCTACCTCATTCTCCTCAGCTGTAAAATGAAGATAACGATAGCACATACCCCTGTTGTTATGAACGTAAAATGAAATAATATAAGGGGCAGCTAGGTGGCACAGTGAGTAGAGCACCGGTCCTGGAGTCAGGAGGACCTGAGTTCAAATCCGGCCTCGGACACTTGACACATGTTCTAGCTGTGTGACCTTGGGCAAGTCACTTAACCCCAATTGCCCTGCCAAAAAGCAAAAACATAAAAAATAAAAAATGAAATAATATTAGGGAGGCACTTTGCAAAACTTAAAGTGCTATAGAAATGCTAACTATTATCTATTACTTGTTTCTCTTTCAAAAATAAAATAAAACAAAACATCTTTCCCTTGGGGGGGTGGGGTTAATCACTCATTTTTACTTCTGTCAGGCTTTCTGCCTATCAATATGTGTTGAAAACAGTACTGAGCTTGGAACACCTGAGCTTAATACTTTACTGTCACCCATTACTGCAGCTGTGTGACCACTGGCAATTCACCCGTTGTTCCAAGCCTCAGTGTATTCATGAGTGAATTGGGGATAATAACAACCTTCATAGGGTTTTGTAACAATAATGTGGGCTAGCAGCTGCTGCTGAGGTGTAAGACCCAACAAGACCAGCAATCAGAGCTGCCAGCACAGGTTCTTTTGATCGGCTTTACTAAGGAAAGTAACTTTAAGGGGTTAATAATCTCACTTTAATCCATCATACAAATATTATTCACTTAGCTCAGGAGGAAAAGCCAGTGCCCTGAACTTCAGAGAAAATACAAACAAATTACAAACAGAGACAATATAAACAGACCAAAACACAATTCATAGTTACCAAAGAACCAATGGGTCTGGGTTAGCAAAGCGGGCAGGGGTGGGGGGGAAGAGGGGGGGGCGGTTACAACTATTTGCCCAGAGTCCCACACCACTCTTCCAGTGACTGAGAGCCCCCAAAGGAAAAACACCAACCTCTGAGTTTATACACCCTGTTCACGGTCAAAGGGAGTCACAACATGCAACTCAAACCCACTTGGCCTGAAAGCTTCTGGTGTCACAAACACGTGACTCAAACCCATGTAAACTAGGCCTTCCCTTGAGGCAAGCAGGTCATCAAAGACTCCTGATCCAATCAAAGAAACAAAGGCAGGACTCATCAAGGGCACTTGATTAAATAAGTGCTCCAAAAGAGAAAACAGTAAAAAATAAAAAAAAAAATAGAAAAGGTCCCACCTTAATTACTGATACAAGGTTGTTGCAAGGCTCAAACAAGATTGCATATCTGAAGGGCCTGGCAAACTCCAAACTATTATGTTAATTGTCAACAAACATTTGTTTTTGTGGTTCAGTTGTTTTTCAGTCATTCCTGGCTCCAAGACACCATTTGGGTTTTCTTGGCAAAGATACTGGAATGCAAACCACTTCCTTCTCTAGCTTATTTTACAGATGAGGAAACTGAGGTAGACAGGGTTAAGCTAATGAGTGTCTGAGGCCAGATTTGAACTCAGGAAGATACATCTTCCTGACTCCAGATCTGGAACTCTATCCACTGCCACCTAATTGTCCCTAAACACTTATTAAGCACCTATTATTTGCCAGGGCCTGTGCTAAGGATTGTGTCAGGTATATTAATGTCTAGTATCATTAGATTTATCACGTTAATTTATAAGTTATGACTCTCAATTACAGAGACTGATTCCACTCTCAAAATTTAAAAAATTAGGGGACAGTAAAAAAGGGTGGCTCCCGCTAAAGGGAAGCAAGAGCTACAGAAAGACACTTAGTTCCAGTATGTGGATCTATAAAGCCGGTGGCAAGTGCTAAGGAAACTATACTCCAAGGGCAGGGCTGGGCTCCCTTGCTAAAATCAGCCACCCTAGCCAGGCCTATTTCCAGCTGGTGAAAGGATTTCCATTCAGCCCTGTACAGGCAGGTTGTTGGCTAAGAGCATTCCTGGCTGAGGGGTAAGGGAAGGGTGGACACTTGAACCTTGCAGAGAGGATCCAGATGTTGAGGAGGGGAATGTGACCAAGGGTGGAGGGAGGATATGCAGAGGCAAATCCTGCTGGTGCCAAGATGAAACTGTGGTGACAAGCAGTGATGGATTTCAGCAACACAACTGTCTCCATGCCCAAGTGTCTTTGTACATACATCCTGAAATAAAATCTCCTACTCTGCAATGGAATGTTTTGTTGAATCATTTCGGACTCTTCGTGACTGTATTTGAGGTTTTCTTGTCAAAGATACTGGAGTGCTTTGCCATTTCTTTCTCAAGCTCACTTTACAGATGAAGAAAACAGAGTTAAGTTACTTGCCTAGGATCACCCAGCTACTAAGTGTCTGAGGCTGGATTTGAACTCTTGAAGATGAGTCTTCCTGACTTCAGGCCTGGCACACCATCCACTGCACCATCTAGCTGCCCCTCTGCAATAGAATAGGATCTTAGGTTAGAGTAGAAGGGACCTTAGAGTCCATCAAGCCCAACCTCCACATTTTACAGATAAGGAAACAGAGGCACACAGAGCTTAAATGACTTGGTGATGCAAATAGTTAAGTGTCAAGTATGATGACTATAAGACCAATGTTCTATCCACTATATCATACTACTTCTAGCCCATTTTAGAATTCTAGGAGGTGAAATATGTCTTCGAGTGCCACAAATTCACTTGACAAATGTTCAGGTTGTCTTAGGGCAGGCAGACAGCTTCATTAAAACATTTCTGAAGAAACAGCTTAAATTCAGAGCTCCATGTGAATCATGTAGGCCCGGGTGCCATATCATCCTGGAAATAACAGAGTGCTGGAAATTAGATGTTTCATGAGCAGGTACCATTCTAAATAGTAATTTTCTAGAATGATTCTCTCCTCTCTTTTGTGTGGCATGACTATAACTTGCTGTCAAACTCTACCTGTCTCTGAAGTGGCAATCAACTGCCAGGATCAAATTAACTGAAAGTTTGGAGAATGGAAGAGAGAGAAAAATATCTAACCTCTCTCTCTCTCTCTCTCGTAGAAATTCACTTTTCAGTGAATCAAAAATATCTCTGAGTGATGATGACTCCAAATATCATCTTGCAATGCATTACTATGGACACTTGTCCACATCAAGGAGCCTTGGGGATGACGGCTAGGGGTGAAGGGTAGACTGAAGTATCAACCACCTGTCATCTAATCTCACCCACTAAAGTTGCACTGAAACTAGTTAGTCCTAAAAGCCAGCCTTGAGTAGGCAGAGATTATAGTTGTTTATGTGTCAAGATTTAGAGAAAAGTAGAAAAATGCCCTACTTCCCAAAATATCTTTCCCACTGACCTATAATAGGTGCCAGAAATTCTACTATTAGAAATGCATTTGGGGGTCTTAAAAGCTTAGAAAAGGCATTATTTCATAGTTAGGTGAGATGAAAGAGCTTTAGAAACAGAATACAGAATAAGTTTCCATGGAGTCTTAAAATACACAACCCCCTGGAGAGATAACACTTCATTCTTTAATGCTAATGAGCTCCTAGTCTCTTGTTACCAGGTTCTAACAGGAGAACTAAAAATATTGAGGGCCAGAAGAGAGGAAGAAAGGAAGGAAGGAAAAGGTAGGTTTCAGGGAAATAAAAAAAAAGGTATAGAAATAAGAGGCTGAAATTACTGAATAATAACTTTGCCACCACATCATTTCACTATCTGGTGCTACTCTAAGCACAGCCTAGATCCCTCTGCCTAGACCTGACTCAATCTGATCTAAAAGGCCCAAGGTTAGACCAGAACCAAAGTGATAGGATTTATCAGAAAAGAATGGAGGATGTAGGTAGATGAAATGAAATACTTGATTCATTATCTTTTCCTCCCCACCTCCCTTTCCCCTTGCTTTGCTTCTTCTCCTCCATTCCTGGTCTTTATTTATTAAATACTTTAGTCCGCAGCTAGGTGGTACAGTGGATAAAATGCTAGTCCTGGAGTCAGACAGACTCATCTTACTGAGTTCAAATCTGGCCTCAGAAAATTACTAGCTGTGTGACCCTGGGCAAGTCACTGCTTCAGTTTCCTCATCTCTAAAGTGGGCTGGAGAAGGAAATGGCAAACCACTCCAGTATCTTTGCCAAGAAACCCCCAAATGGGGTCGCGAAAAGTTAGACACAACTGAAAAATGGCACAGCCCTTTGCCTTTAAGAAGCTTACAATGCAGGAGGGAGTGCTAAGTCATGTATACAAATAAGTACAAAGTAAGTTAGAATGTGGTAAGTACATGAGAGAGGGCCAAAAAGAAGAGCAGAGTAAAGGGACAGTCAGGGAGGACTTTGTGGAGGAGATAGAACAGAGTTGGGCTTTGAAAGAAAGGAAAGTTTTCACCAGGCAGAGATGTAACAGGATTCTGGTCCAAACATGGAAAACTCTAAAGAGTGTGTCCAAATGCAGGGGAAAAGAGAGGGCAACACCAGATCAGGAAATGACCAATGATTCAGGTCAGCTGGAACATATAAAGCAACAGACTAATGCAAGCTATTACTTACTAATACAGGAAAGTGGACGACCATATTAGAAAGAATTAACAATAATGTTATTTTCCCCCTTAAAACCAAGCTAGTTCACCTGAAAACTCATTAATTGAAAAGCACTTTATTCTGTGATTAATATCATTTTTGAGTATGATAAAATATTGAAATGTCTCAACATGCTGGAGAACTCTAATTTCTCTTCCCCATATTGGAATATGAGAGTGAAATAACAGATGTTACTTGCAGATGATGAAAATAAATGGTAGAGTGATTGAGAGGGACTTGTCTAAGGTCACATGGTAAGCTAAAGGCAGAAACAGTCCTGAGGCTCCTGAACTCCCAGAGGACTGTTCTCTCGCTTTGAGCACAATGCTTCAGGCTCACAGTCAAAGGGACACAACAACATATTTTTAGCTTTGCTGAGAAAATCTGGTTTTCAGACCTCTTGAGTTCCAGGGCATTATAAGGGAAGATGTTAAGTTTTGTTTCCGTTTTCTCCTTGCTGGAGAATTGTGTCAAAAAGTTATCTTTATTCAAAATCAGCTTCGTTAGTGGGAAGCTAGTTATAAATAGCAGACTTCACCTCCTTTCCCACTAAAACTATCTTTGTGAAAAATATTTCAGCAGTATATCTTTTCCTAGATGTTTTTATTCTCCTTATTATCACATGCATCTATAGATTGATGTAAGAGCTAAGAATAGTTAGACCTTTGGCTGTGAATATACAATTGTCAAAAATGCAAAGAAAAAAAGGAAAGTGTTGCAAAATCAAAAAAAAAAAACCTCAGGACAACCTTCTGTATATTTTGCCTATGTGATGCCAAACACCTAATTATTTGGATATAATTTTCCATTTTGCATCTGTTTCAACAACCTGGCTAGCAGCTTCTGTGGGGGTATAAGATTCACCCACAGCCAGCACCCAGAAAGCTGCCAACAGCACAGGTTCTTTCGATCTGCTTAAGCAAGGGAAGCAAAGTGAAGGGGTTGACAAGCTTACTTTTAATTCAGCATTCAAATATTATTCAGTTAGTTCAGGGGAAAAAGCCAGCACCCTGAACTTCAAAACAAAATGCAAACAAATTTCAAACATCAACAGACTTTGTCTGATTCAATCCCAACACATAGTTACCAGAGTTCAACAAAGTTTCAACATCCGGGTTTACAAGCTGGAGGGCTCCTTAGCTACAGCTGCCCAGAGTCTGCTCATCAACACCATCTCCAGAGCCCCACACCAATGGCTCTCTCCTCCCTTCTTATAGGGCTTCAGACATTAAACATCATCTGAATCACCAGAGCTCAGGCTCTGGTGATTGGTTCTTGAGTTGGCCCCTCCCCTTAGGACCTTGGGAGATTCACATCCACATGGATTACATTAACACCTAATGGGGTTTGAGTCTGGGGCTTAGCACTTAGTAAAGCTCACTGAGATAAATTGAGTCACTCAAAGAAAACAAAGGCCATTCTGGTTACAGCATCTGAAACAGTACTGGACTTAAAACAATAGGATCTGTGTTCAGATTCTGATTCTACTATTTAATATCGTAGGAAATTCAATTAGTTAGATCAGAAAGAATTTATTACTTGCTATATGCCAAACACAAAAAAGGGGAGGGAAAAAAAAAGAAAATAAATAGCACTACACTCAAGGAGCTAACATTCTTAAGTTCTCAGAGCCTCAGTTTTTTCATTTGTAAAATGAGGGTGTTGGATTAGGGTGGTCACTAAATATCTGCCAGCTCAAAGATTCTGTGATTTTATGATCTTAAACATGTAAACATTCATACTCATATTCTGATTCTATAGCTCTGGGTCTGACATCTGCCTCCACCCTAAGGTGGGGTTGGAGGAAAGTGAGAATTAATCCATTTCCCGTGTTATTGGGGGCTCAGAACTATGTATAGTATCTCTCTGGTCTTGTCATCCTTGTCCCAGATGTTAGAATTGCCCCATCAGATTTGGTACCAGGACCTAGTGTGCATTGGGTCAGAATGGGGTCATGACCCATAGTTTAAAGAAGCACTGATAGTGGTTGAGAGTGGAAGAAGTTTAAGAAGCTAGAGTAATTCAATTCAATGTTTGTTAAATGCTTATAGGCATGAGGATTCAAAGACAAAAATGAAATAGCCTTTGCTCTCAAGGAACTGATAGTCAACTAAGGGAAAATAAATTGGTCTCTGTACTTAGATAAGTCTTACTAACTTATATACGTGTTTTGCCATGTCTGACTCTTTATGACCCCATTTGGAGTTTTCTGGGCAAAGATACCAGAGCGGTTTGCCATTTCTTCTCCAGCTCATTTGACAGAAAAGTAAACTGAGGCAAATGGGGTTAAGCAGCTTGCCCAGGGTCACACAACTAGGAAGTGTCTGAGGCCTGATTTGAACTCAGGCCTTTTTGAATTCAGGTCCAGCACTCTATACTCTGCACCACTTAGCTGCTCTAATTTATACATGGACTAGCCCAACTGTGAAGGATCGCTTTCTGTACATGGCTCTCTTTCTCTCTCTCTCTCTCTCTCTCTCTCTCTCTCTCTCCCCCCGTCTCTGTCTCTTTCTCGACTCCTATTGCCATTCACTCTTTCCACAGTATAATTATTCCATTCACCTCCTTTTCCCTGAAACACTGCCTTCTCCACACCCTCAAGGTTCAGTCTAACTATGCGTATCCCAATGATAACTAATGCCAGATGTACATCCCGAAGCTCTTTTACCAGTGATGGGAGGTGGGAATGGGGAGAAATTAATTCATAACAGCAGGCAGCAATGAACCTTTCAAATAACTATACACAGTAACTTCCCCCTTCAAACTCTATTGTCAAACAGAAATAATCTGTATGCTTACTTAGTTAGATAACGCTTTTGTCTAGCTATGCAATTGTGTGGAGGGGTGTGGAGCTACTTAAACAGTAGCTAATTCAGTGTTCCCATGGTATGCAAAGGAATTCCCTGATCAATTTGATAAATATGGTGTGATGAACATTTGCTTGGGACTGAATTATATCTTCCAATAGAGTCTGGGCATATCCATTGACAATTTGTGAGAAGATGAAGGACATCTCTAAAGCCTCAGGGATGATTTTATTGCTGTATTTATTAAACAGCATTTTGTGCTCACCTAGAGTACAAAAGGGAATCATCATAAGGTAGTCCTTTTACCTTTTTACCATTTTCTACTACCTTTTGCTCTCTTCCCACCTTTTTTTTTAACTTTGCTGGGCAAAAAAAAAAAATGGTTGAAAGGGAGCATTTGTGAATTTGATCCCTAGGGATGATCTCATCCTCATCCCCAAATTTGGCAGTCACCAAGGAGGTAGTCTAGCACCAAGAATTCCCAAAAAAGGCCCTGAATCCCTGTACTGGGGCCAGAAAAACAGTAGCAGAGGCACCAGAGGAGGGGATTTTTCTGGGCAGTATAATCCTAGAAGCCAGTTATCTAATGTGAAAAGGGGAAATTTTTGAGTAACACCAACCTCTGAGAGAGACAGACAGACAGAGACAAAGCGATATGGAGAGAGAGACAGAGATAGAGAGAGACATAGAATCAGACAGAGAGAAAAAGAGAGAAGAATCACACTCCTGGCTCCTGAAGCAGGAAGAGAAACAAAGGAAACTTAACCATAGCAGGAGAAGAGCAAAGAACCTAGACTTTGCCTCCCACTTTGACAATGAGTGACTTGGACATTATGAGTCCTATGGGAAAGGGAATTGACCTTCTAGAAGCCCCAAGATTGCTACCTTTATGACGGAAAGCTAAGGTTCCCTCAAAGTACCATAAAGTTGGATGCCTATATGAGTTCCTGTGGGGTAAAAATTGGACTCATCAGAACATGTGTGTGGGTGGGGAGGGGAAATTGTCTCACTAGCAGTGACAAATTTACTTCTTTTCTAAGGGAAGTATAAATTATTCGATGGTGCTAGCACAGTGTAAGCACACAATAAATGCTTGCTGACTAGACCTGTCGATTTGAATCAAGAGGATGGAAGGACCCAGTGGGAAAGTGAACCTCATCAAAGACAAGGGAAAAGCTATACTGATATGATATGATTCTTTTTTTTTTTGGTTACATTTTTTATCAATTAATTAATTTATTTTTAGTTCCTCAAGTTTTTTGAGTCTCAAATTTTCTCCCCCTCTGTCTCCTCCCCCCTCTCCACCCAAGACAGCATGCAATCTGATATAGAGTCTACATACACCTTCATACTAAACATTTTCACAATAGTCAAGTTGTAAAGAAGAACTATAACCAATGGAATGAACTATGAGAAAGAAGAAACAAAACAGAAACAAAAACGAACAAAAAAAGAGAGCAAATAGTTTGCTTCAATCTGCATTCAGACCCCATAATTCTTTCTCTGGATGTGGATCGCTTTTTTCCATCATGAGTCTTTTGGAGTTGTCTTAGAACCTTACATTGCTGAGAAGAGCCAAGTCTATCAAAGTTAATCATCAGGAATACTGTGTGTCTGTAATCATGTATAATGTTCTCCTGGTACTACTCCCCTCACTCAGCATCAGATCATGTAAGTCTTTCCAGGTTATTATGAAGTCCATCTGATCCTCATTTCCTATAGCACAATAGTATTCCATTGCATTCATATACTGCAACTTGTTTAGCCATTTCTCAATTGATGGGCATCCTCTTGATTTCCAATTCTTTGCCACCACAAAAAGAGCTGCTATAAATATTTTTTAACATATGGGTCCTTTTCCCACTTGTACGATTTCTTTGGGATATACCCTAGAAGTGGTATTGCTGGGACAAAGGGTATGCACATTTTTATAGCCCTTTGGCAAAATTCCAAATTGGTCTCCAGAAAGGTTGAATCAGTTCACAACTCCACCAACAATGCAACATTTTTCCAATTTTCCCACATCCTCTCCAGTATTTATGATTTTCCTGTTTTGTCATGTTAGCCAATCTGACAGGTGAGATGTGGTACCTAAAAATTGCTTTGATTTGCATTTCTCTAATCAATAGTGATTTAGAGCATTTTTCAAATGACTATAGATATCTTTAATTTCTTCCTCTGAAAACTGCTTGTTCATATCCTTTGACCATTTATCAACTGGGGAATCATTTGTATTCTTATAAATTTGACTCAATTCTCTGTATATTTTAGAAATGAGGCCTTTATCGGAGACATTGGTTGTAAAAATTCTTTCATAATTTTCTGCTTCTCTCCTAATCTTGGTTGCGTTGGCTTTGTTTGTACAAAAACTTTTCAATTTGATATGATCAAAATTATCCACTCTGTATTTCATAATGCTCTCCATCTCTTGTTTGGTCATAAATTCTTCCCTTCTCCATAAATTTGACAGGTAAACTATTACTTGCTCTCCCAGATTGCTTATGGTATCAGCTTTTATATCTAAATTGTGAACCCATTTTGACCTTATTTTGGTCTACGCCCAGCTTCTGCCATACTATTTTCCAGTTTTCCCAGCAGTTTTTGTCAAATAGTGAGTTCTTACCCCAGAAGCTGGAGTCTTTGGGTTCATGATATGATTCTTTATGGGTTATTATGAGTCCTTTATATTGTTTTGCATGCATAGCATAGAATTTTGCATCTATAGCAGACCTGTACAAGTGGGCAGTAGATAGGGCCAAAATTAAAATAGGCTAACCTTCTTTGAGCCACAAACAGGTTTTTAGCTGGTCATTTTCCAAGGTATAATTAACGATTAAACTATTTTGCAAATGAACCATATAAAAAAGGGAAATTTCAATTAATATCAATGACTTACACTTATTACTTAAGATTTTTATTATCATGAAATCACATTATTGTTTAAAAAATTACTTTGCTAAGCAGGACATGATCCAGAAACTGCAATCAGCAAGCACTTCTCCATGAAGTCATCTTCAGTAAAAGACTTCCCAGCAGCAGCAAATTTTTTAGAAATCTGAAAACTAGCCTTATTTTCTGAGTTTACTTTCTTGGAAAACCATTGTTCCCCACTGAGATTTTTCAACAATTTGGAAGCTTTCATTTTTTTTCATTGGTGTCCAGTTTAAGTCAGGACATTTTGATTTGAAATGTCAACGAAGATTGCATTCCTTCTGAGTGACTATTACTTCTCCACAAACAAGGCACAATATTTTGTCTTTCATGTAAATTGAACAAGTATCTTTTTGTCCACTCCAGATTAAACACTGTATGTTATGATTCAATCTTCCATATCTTTTATTACCATTTTACAAAGTCACCCCAATAATTTTAATGCTAGAACCAAAAAAATCTCCACAGTAACTGCTCACATACAAAGAAATACTGAAGTGAGTGTCTGAGAGCACCAGACCCTCATGTGACTTGGAGGGTGGCTGCAGAGCAAGGGAGGGAAGAAGCCTTCGGCTGCTCATCACGTAGCAGGCAGGCACCAGCTGTATTGGCGAATGGCTCCACTCACTTTGTCTCTGTTCAACTGAGCCAGTAACAACCAAAAACACGGTGAAAAGATATGATTATCACTCCTCTCAGACTAGAGACAGACTGATGATGGTTGGTTGCCACCATGCACTCTCTCCTGTTTGTCACATGACCAGTGGCAGCTACCAAGTTACATGACAGACACAATAATGACTAGTGGAATAGTGACGAGTGGAAGGAAGATTAAGCAGGGCATGGACAAAGCACTAGTTATGTCTTTGCTTTCTTTTCCATCCTCTACATTTTTCATGGGCCTCAAAATCTTGTCCATGGGCTGTACGTTGTGCAGACCTCATCTATAGCATAGAATATAAGCTACCCTGTACCCTATATATGCATCATTACCTTGAGTACTTACATGGGAACCCTTTTATCCACATCTGTGGGCATAGACACAAGCTATATTCAAGTAATATCCTAAGATTTCCAAGGGGTTACTCTGGATGGGGTCAACATTAGACAAAAAGTGAAATATTTTGGTTTATGCCCCTAAATTGAACTCAATTTGTTTAAGGTCAGAATTCAGGAAACTGGGCTATAAATTATATTTTTATTCAAAAAAAAATTTTGTCTCAGTTTTTATCATAAAGATAAAATTTTTTAATGCTCCAAATGTTTTTGTAGGTCCATTAGCTTTTCTGTCTTTGTTGGATAATAGCCCTGGTTGGCAGAGACTTCTCAATTCTTTGGTTATATTCTATACCACATCCAGAACTATGTTGAATACACAAGAGGAACACAGTTTATAACTTTGCACTTGTGGTAGAATGTGTGAGTCATCATGATAGCTCTGACAGTTTGCAGGGTACTTTATTCAATCAATCTGACATCTGGATAGTGTATCAGCCTCATTTTCTAGGATGGGGAAACTGAAGCATGGAGAGGGATAAATTGACTTGCCTTAAGACTAACTCAAATCTAGCTCTTCTGGTGGTAATCTAGTGCTCTCTCCAACATAATGCACAGCTTCTAGACAATTACTCATGTTATAAATCTCCCAACATGATACAAGTGCATAAACAAATTTTTATTATGTCCACATTTTTCTCTCCTGACACATAGTTTGGTGTATCAAATATCAGAGGAGTCCACAGAATTTGTCACATCTCTCGTCTTCTCTCTGCTCACAAGTTTGCTGGTAATTCTATCTACAATCTATGCTGAAGTCATTTATAGGCAGAACATATAAATCCAAGACTTGCATAAATCAGCATATCTCCATAAAACATGGGTACACTAATGAATAAAAGCAAAAGTATCAAGGCTCTGCTCCAGGAGCATCTTACCCTTAACCCTCTTACTAAGAAGCAGCTGGGATCTGACCTTTCTAAGACATAAGCATCAGAAACTGAGTGACTACATTTCCAAATATTTTGCCAGGTGCTTATTTGTGAACACTGTTGTGTTCTTTTATTTATATTACAAAAATTCAGCTGACTACACATGTGGTCCAATTTGCAAAGGAGATAAAAATCCTATGCCTCAAAATTTTTATTTTTGTCTAGTGGGAGGGAGGTATAGTACTGATCTATTATTTTATCATTGTGGGGAATCCTTTCTACCCACTAAAGCAGATCGATAATGCTTTTGTGTACAATCTTAGAAAGTTGCCTGGGAAGTCAGACATGGTGGCACACTCTTATAATATTTGCTACCAGGGAGACTAAGGCTACTGGATTGCCAGAGCTTAGAAGTTCTGAGCTGCAGTAGGACCAAAACCAATTGGATATCAGCACCAAATCCACCACCAAGGACAAGCTGGCTTAGGTCAGAGCTGACCTGTGTCAAATATTCCATGCTGATCACCAGTGGTATTGGGCTACAGTGAGATCAGGATGTGAGTAGAATGGAAAATGGCTTTCTTCACCACCCCATAATCCTAGCCAACCATAATGTTCTCATTCCAAAGAGCTTTATTTAAGACAAGGAGGTTTCCCAGGTCAGAAACTCTAAATTATTACTCTTATACATCATCCAGGTCTTGGGATGGAGCTACTTTCTTTTTAATCTCCTTGGTGGAACCAGCCTTTTATTTTCTATTAGTAATCCAAGTGGTCAAGAGCTGTCAAAAGTCTCCTTTTGTCAAAAGAAGTAACTCCTTAGTGGCCAAAATCAGTTTTTTTTTCCAGATTCTATATCTTTCCTTCCATATGTGAGATATGTTTTTTTTTTTCTGATTATAGTATACATGTTGGAATGATAGCTACTCATTCTACCCCCTTTCCATGTCAGAATGGGGAAGAAACACATCAGGCAAGAACCCAAGATCACTGACCAAAGCCTGTTGTAATAGGAAAAGTAAGAAATCTAGCTAAGGCAAACCTCATTTATAAAAACCCACATTTACACAACTGATAAATCTGGAAGTAGGGGAAAGATAGCAGTGGGCAGTAGGAAGGGACTCATTACAGAAGATTTGCCTCACTTTACAAAAGGATTCCCCGTAGAGTTCTTTTCATGAGCAAGCTCTCCTAGTCCATTTTGTATATGACTTGATACCTTAACATTATATTTACTTACCTTCTTTTTTACTGTGAGTACACAAACTGCAGGAAGCAAAATATAGCCAAAGTCAATGATCTAATCCAAAGTACTCAGTTAATGTAAACATTTGCCAAGAGTCACTGCCCAAAAGGATTCATGTGGCATCCCTTTTCTCCTTCAATCTTCCAAAGATATGATGGAATTGTAGAATCTTAAGACTTACAAGGGACTTTATAAATAATTTAGTACATTCACCAATCCATTACAGGGGTCCCACTTTAATCAGCTGGTTATTCAGCCTGTTTTTAACCAATATTTGCTTCTTATTCTACTATACTGTACTATATTATGCTATGCTATGCTAGGCTAGGCTAGGCTATGCTATGCTAGGCTATACTTTAAGCTACATGAGGACAGGGACAGTATCTCATATAAACTTTATTTTATCTGCACCAGCACCTAAAAAGTGCTCCGTACAAAACTAGCACTTTATCAGTATTTGTTCAATAAATAAATGAATCTTTTACCTCCCATTTACACTTAGTATATCTAATATGTACATAGTTGCTTGCAAGTAGTCTTCACCATTAAAATGAGTTCCTGGAGGGTAAGGATGGTGTTTCTGCCCCACTTCTTTTCTGAATCCCCAGTTCTTGGCATAGAACCTGGCATGATATATGCTTAAAAAATGCCTTTCTTGACATAAAGCTTTCTATTTCATAAGGCAGCTCTAATTGTGAGAAAGTATTTTGTTATATTGAGCCAACATTTTCCTCCTCATACCTTCCATCCATTTATTTTAGCTCTGACCTGTGGTTCCATACAGAACAGATTTACCAGTCTTTGATATAAAATCCCTAGGATTTAAGGTCTTGTAAGAGCCTACCAAGTCAACAACCTGTTTTTTACTCAAACTATCCTTTTCCTCTAAGGATCTCTAAAGACTGAATCCCCTTTCTCTCCCCAGCAAGCCTGACCTATTATTTCTTTCTATTGATCACTCTCCAAGCTGTCTCATTCGCAAAGTTTTAGAATAGTAATGAGGCAGTAAAACCAAGAAAAAACAAACAGTCCCAAGGATTTGGGGAACAGTGGAGATCGTAAGCAAGTATAAACACCTTCATCTAAAGTCTTATTTCTTCCCTTCCTGCTGCCTTCAACCTTTTCAAATATGCAGACTATAGCCTTTGCCTTTCCTGCACTCACATATCATTTCTAATTTGCTTTACCCTTTCTCATTTTTAACCTCTCCCTCCAAGGTTGCCAGGCACCCCTCAGCAAAGTCTCAGTAGCTCTATTCCAACCTTGCCTTTCTCTTTCATTGGCCATCTTCTCTACTTTCAATTACCCTCTTTCTCCCCTCGAGCTCTATCTTGAGTTTTGTTCACTCTGTCCCTTCTTATTTATTCAATCCTGCCTTTAGCATGCTGGTCCACTTCACCTCAGTTCCATCAGTCACCCAGCAAGTGGTGGTCACCAATTTCTGAAAGACACAGTTTCCTAATTAGAAATGACATTTGAAATGAAATGCTCAAAGATCTCCTGCCTTCCCAAAAAGGAGTCATGCGGATGATTAAGAGGATAATGAAGTAGCTCTCTATGTAACAAATCACTAATTGGGATAATCTTCCCTGAAGAAATTCATATTTATATGGCTTTAATGATGGAGGAACTAACTCCCAAACACACTGTAAGATTTTCATTTTAATCCTTCATCTTAAAAGCCTTTGCAAAATGAGGGAACAATGCTCTACACATTCAAAAGATAATGCTTTCCATTATGTTTTACTATTTGGGAATATTCATAAATAGGCTGAAATTGCAGGGTCTCAATCTTCAAAAAACAAACGAAAAAAAGCAACTTCTCCCTGTAGGGTAATACAGGAAAGAGATAACCTACTAAGTTGCCTAAGAGGTACACTGTGTGCTGTGCTTGGAGACCTTCAGTAGGAAAGAAATAAATGAGGTCAAATAAATGTCACTGGTATTCTTCTAGGTCAAAGACTTTTTCTGAGGCCCACCGTCTTTCTGAGTTTTTTGTTACATCTTTGTTCAGAACTATGATTTTGTCAAAGTAGAGAATTTCTCATAGGTAACTTTGCTCCATGGGAGCAGATCTGTCACTTTTTAGTTACTTAGAGTTACAAACAAGAGGTTTAGGGATGCCAAGAGTGTTGAGAAATTAAGTCACTAGCCACATGTCATACATATTGTCAGAAGTAGGATTTGGACCTAGGTCATCCAGCCTTCTATATATTATGCAATGTTACCTTTCATTTTTTCGATGAATGGTAAATATATATGGGAAGAAATTACAAGCCTATTTCCTACACTGAAAAGCACAGGCTATAAATAAATGAGCCATTATTTTTGTTACTAGATTTTTGCTAATGAGGTTAGGAAGCAAGGAGAAATCATAATACATTGTCACTGACTTGTGGCCATTGCAGTGAGATTCTTCTAAACTTATAAGTCTTCTTTCAATTTCCCTGTCTGCCTTTTTATTTGGTTTTGGGGTTATGTAGTAGGTAGAAAAAGACAGAAAAATTGAAAGGAAGTTTCCAAAGGCCGAATCTTTGGGGAAAAAGTTTTTTATGCTTTTATCCTCAATAAAGAAAAGCAGGAAGGGAAATGAAGATGCGATAATTTGCTTTTAAATACTATGACCACTTTACAGGATTCATTATCCACATTAAGCTGTATAATGGCAAACACCAAAAGAAAATGAGAGGCTATCTTGTCTGTTTAAGTCAGTCTTGAGATCATAGGCCTTTAGAGGGATTGTGTGGTCTTTCTAAACAACTGGCAATTCCCAGCAAACCTCTCCATCCCTAAGACCTTCACCATCAATAACATAAGGAGAGGAGCTATGGCCCCTAAGGTTGTTCCTAACTCTCACATTCTTAGGTTCTACTAAATGGCTACAGGATGCTCCTGTAACTGCACCAGAGAATCTATTTGGGGAGCCATCTATCCAATCATTCATCCTTGGGCCAAAATATGGCTTGAATAAGGAGAAAGATATTTGCTTGACAAAAGCAAAAGGCTCTTGTTCTGTATCAATACCACCACCACCACCACCACACCCCTCCAATGGGGACCAGTTCCCTTGTTTTGCTCTTGATGATGATAAGTAGTTTACAAACACTCACATCAAAAAACTGGAAAAAACACAAATACACTCAGTTGCTTTCAAGCTTCTCATTGCCACCACGAACCACAAAAAAGCTACCCTCTTTCTAATGTTATGTTTTACAATCTCATTGATTTGAGATTGTTTGGTACCTCCACAATCCTTTCAATAATTCGACATCTCTTAGATCAGAGGCCCTTAACCTGGGTCCACATAATACCAAGGTATCCAAGGATAGATTTCATAGGATCCATGAACTCAGATGGGAAAAATACATCTATATGTTTATTAGCCACTAACTGAACCTTAGAATTTCCCTCAATTATTTAAAAGTGTTATCCTGAGAACAGGTTCCATGGGGGTCCATGCCATAAAAAAAGATTGGGAAGCCCTGTGTTACATGCACAGAAAAGCTCTAAATTTTGGTTAGTCAATGCTACTTTTCTGTTTTTAAAAAAGAAACCCAGAATTTGCCTTTTGTCAAACTAGTTGAGGCGTCATAGTTGAGGCCATTTTGTTGCCTGTCCACTTACCAGCCCCCAAGACATAAACATACTTTAATTATTCAAGGACACCTAGAAGATTAATCTCAGAGAACTGACTTGATATTGATTCATTCTCTTTGCAATTTACACTTCTCTGCTCATGAAGTCATGTTGACTCATCATGGTCCTTATCCTAAGCTAAAAATCAACTGTTCCAGACCTGAGGCCTCACCAGCATTTTCTTCCTAAACCCAAGTTTTCTGCCTTTTCCTCAAAGTTAAGAGATTTCAGCACTTTCAGGCTTAGTATTAGTTTATTTTCTATTCTTCAACTATCACTAACCATCTGTTTCAGCTAGTCCGGCCTGTTCACTCTCTCTTTAAGCTGCATTGCCCCCAAGGCTACCTCCCAGTCCCCCCATCACCTGGGATGTACTCCCCCTCCTCCCTGACTATCTAGAGTCTTTCTTGTTGTTGTTGTTGTTCCGTCCTTTCAGTCATGCCCAACTCTTCATGACCCCATTTGGGATTTTCTTGACAGGGATACTGAAGTGGTTTGCTATTTCCTTCACCAGATCACTTTACAGATGGGGAAACTGAGGCAAATAAGGGTTAAGTGACATGCCCAGGATCACACAGCTACTAAGCGTTCAGACACCAGATTTGAACTCAGGAAGATGAGTTTTCCTGACCTGAGATCCGGCACTCTATCTACTGCACCATCTAGAGCCTACCCAAGCTTCAAGGACCAGCCACCTATTTATTCCACAATGCCTTCCTGACCACTCCACCCCAGTGTGACCTTTCCTTCTTCTGCACACCCATAGCATTAGTATTTTGTCAATTGGCTGCTGCCTTGTATCATTAGATTGTTTTTAATATGCACATGGCTTGCCTCAGGAACCCCAAGTGGAACATAAGTTCCTTGAGGGCCAGAATTATTTTTTATTCCTGTCTTTATATCCCAAGCACTTACATACCTTGCACATAGTAGGTGCCTAATTAACTATTTACAAGATATGAACGGATTGGACCGTGTCTTATACTGTCTTATAAGCCCTGTGGCTCCTCACTCAGTATTTCATAAAATATGTGTTCAAACCACATTTGCTGATAGATGTTTATTCTTTCATTCTATATTGTGACCAGCCAGATGTTTTTTTGTTTCCCTCTCTTTGTGGTATCAATTTATAGAATGCTGAGAGAATAAAGACATCAGAAATTAATCCTGCTCTCTATTCCAACAAATAGGGAACAAGAGGAAGAGAACCCACCAAGAACAAGAAGGGTTCTTCTTTTAGCAGATCAAGTGGATTTTTGAAAAATGCTCAATAAAACTATGACTGCCTTCAGGATTAAGTTCAGACACTTTTGAAATCCAAGATGATGGATGGAAAACTTATTTTAATGTATCTTCCAAAGGATCTCATAATTAAAGTGGGGTGAGGATTGGGGGGAGGGAGGTAGATAATCAGCAAATTTCTAATGCTTTCTTCATCCAAAAAGCAAAAACATGACAAAGTTCATTTTAGGATCTAATAACTGTGCATGCAAGTATAACAGGAACTTTGTGGATTCAGGTATGATGATATAGAGCCCATCATGTGAAGATCTCCAAGTATTTGAAGGGGCAAATGCAGTAAGCAAAGCACAAACATGCCTGAAAGGGCAGAATAAATTTAATTTTACCCCAAATTGTAAACAAAGTACAGTCCTCTCCAAAGGCTCAATGTAATTTTAATACCTGGATAAAATTGTTCCCTCAATGCCCTTCAATGATTTTATTTTTTTAAAAAAATGTTCCTCTAGTAATAGCATCCTGCTCTGGCTTGGCTTCACTTTTCCCATTCTGAAACTCAGTTTCCAGGGAGCCAGTATCCAGAAGGATCAACCCCAAATTGTTGTGGAGGTCTTTTAAAATTTCAAAGAACAAATCTGCTAGAACACATACACTATTGACTTTGTTTTGGGCTGAGGTTCAGATTATGATGGCTATTCAAATAGAGAGGTAGGTCACCAAACTGCTGTCCTAGACTATGGGTGACTTGGCAGACCCAAAAGTTCTCCTTGTATTTGTAAAGCTGGTCCCAGGAGTCAAGTATTTCCATGCTTTTGTAAGGTTTTGCTCCCAAAGAGAAAATTTGCATCAGATACCTGGAACACCTTCAGACTATTTTCATAGCCTGAAGTAGTATTTTATATAGAGGGCTGATAGAGTATAGAGTGCTACATTTGGAGTTAGGAAGACCTAAGTTCAGATCTGGCACCAGATATTGACTAGCTGAGTAACCCTAGACAAGTCACTTAACACCGCCTCAGTTTCCTCATCTGTAAATAGGGGGATAATTATAATACCTACCTCTCAGGGGTTGCTGTGAAGATGAAATGAGATATTTTTAAGTGCTTTGCAAACCTTAAAGTACTAGATCTTATCATTATTCTAGAGTGCTGGACTTGGAATTAGGAAGCACAGGATTTGAATTCTGCTTTTGACACTTATTAGCGGTGTGACCATAAGCAAGTCACTTGATTCTCCGAGCTTGTTTCCCCAATTGTTAAATTGAGATAAAAATACCTGTAGTACTTACTTTCACGTGGTTGTTGTAAGGTCCCAATGACATGATTTTTGTGATGATGCTTTATAAACCTTAAAGCATTATGTAAACATCAGTTACTTGTATTACTTATTCTATCGGCCAGTCTACAAATCATAGAGAGACTTATGTTTCAAAAGTTATTTTTGAGTCGGTTGTTTGAAATTGAGAATGCTTCTTTCCATAGAAACGATCTGATAAAGGACCGTTTCAACTTGACCTCCTAACCATCAAATCAAATGGCTTTCTTTTTCTCAGACTTCTTCTCCTTGACCTTTGTACTGATATTATTAACCACACTCTCCTCCTCAATATGCAGTCATCTCCTTAGCTTCTGTGGAAGCACTTATTTCTCAGATCCCTCCTTTTCCGTCTCTTTTACGAGCTGTTCTTTTTCTTCACGCCCACTATGGACATTCTTCAAAATTCCACCCAATGCTCTTTAACAAAGTGCTTTGAAAATCTTTCCCATCCTTCAGCTGGATAGCATAGTAGAAAGAACATCTGGGCTAGTAGTCTGGGTAGACGTACTTTCAAATTCTGCCTCAGGTGCCTACTAGCTGTGTGACCCTGGGTAAGTCAGAGGATGCTAGGATCATTGCTTTAAAACTAAAAGGGACCTTTGAGGGTTTTAAGCCCAACACCCCTCATCCTATATATAAGGAAACTGAGGCATGGAGAAATTAAGGTGACCTGCCTAGAATCACAAAGATAGAAGCAGGTGAGGCAGCATTTGAATCCAGTCCTTCCTGACTTCAAGCCTGACCTCTCAATATCTGTATCCTCATCTGTAAAACTGAGATAATAATACCATCTACCTCACAGTGTTATTATAAGGATAAAACAAGTTAACTTCCCAAGGTTACACAGCTAATTAGTAATCAAGCAGCAGCTACAGTCCAGATCTTTTGATACCTAGACCTAAACACTCCCATTAGAATTGGTATGGTATGAGAGCTAGAGGGCTAGAACTGGAATCAGGAAGACCTGGGGTCAAATTCTAATCTGAACGTTTCCTAGCTGTGTGCCTCTGGCCACTTACTTTCTACAAGCCTTAAATTCTTTATCTGCAAAATGGGGATAATAAGTACTTAAATCACAGAGTTGTTCTGCGGAACAAAAGAGACAATATGTACAAAGTACTTTGCAAATATTAAAGTGCTAGATAAATATTAATTGTTTTGTTGTTTTTTGGAGAGGGGAAGGTAGGGCAATTGGGGCTAAGTGACTTGTCCAAGGGCACACAGCTAGTATGTGTCAAGTGTCTGAGGCCAGATTTGAACCCAGGTTCTCCTGACTGCAGGGCCAGTGCTCTACTCACTGAGCCACCTAGCTGCCCCTTAGCTGTTGTTTGTTGTTGTTGTTTACTGTGATTTCTATATTCCAGAGAGGGCTAGCACTTTACTCTAGATAAATGTAACCAAAAAAGGCTTCAGCTTCTTTTGCCCTTCTGAGTCCAAAACTGTGTTAAACCTAACTATGGTAGCCATTCCAACTTAGCCTATAATTAATTACCTATGGGATTGATTTTCCTAGAACTCTTACATGTGCAGCTTTGCCTTTCAGGGTCTAGAACAGAGAGCTGTAGCACTGGGAAGGCTGGCAAAACTGATAGCCACATGTATCCTAGTAATGTTTTTGTATGTGTGCTCCACCATATGGCCCCAAACTTTTCCCTCAAACAAAAGTCCATCTTTTTAAATACCAGTATTCTTCCAGTAACATTGCATGGCTCTAAGTTATGAAATACTACAGTCACATATCAACTGAAGTACATAATTACCCAAAAGGCAACAGAGAGGCACATAGTGATCACAAGAAGGCTGAAACATGCTTCCAACAAGGAATTACAATGGATACATAGGAGTATTTCAAAATACTTCAAGAGAAGCATGGCAACAGAGATATTCTCAGAGTGTGGTCTGGGGATTCCAAGGGGTCCCATTCAAGGGAGTCCACAAGGTCAAAACTATTTTCACAACAACACTAAATTTTTAATTTCTAAAATATCAATAGATATAAAACATATAATAAAAAGATCTTTGAAGAGTCCTCATTTTTAAGAGTGTAAAAAAGTTCTGAGACCGCAAAAAAATAAAAAACTCTAGTATAGAAGATTGGAAATATTGGACCTGGAGTCAGGAAGACTTGAGTTTAAATAATGCCTCAGATATCGACTGCATGACACTGAGCAAGCTTACCTTAGCTTCTCCAGGCCTTGGTTCCATATCTTTTGTATATATCTTTTATCTACCTATTTATGCATATATTGTCTCCCCCATGAGAATGCAAGCTGCTGGAGGAGAAGGCCTGTTTTTGCTTCTTTGAATCTTTAGCACTTAGCATACTGCCTGACACAGAGTAAACACCAAATAAAAGCTTGTTGAATGATTGATTGGTTGAGGGGGTTAGACTCTCTGACCTCTGATTCCATACAATTTTAAACCTATGACCTCATAAGAAGGACAATGTACTGTTTACAAAGCAAGAACTAACAAATGGACTGAGAACCAGAGAAAATCCCTTGGCATATTTTTTGGGAGGTTACAGACAAGAACTAGACAAAATGGGTGGGCACAGAGAGGCTGTGATCAGCACTGAAGGAGCGAATAGCCAACTTGGCAAAATCACAGATTCGTTGGAATATTAGGGCGTCACCTATTGCTGGTATTTTGTTGTAAAATGCTATCATAAAATGTAAAGCCTGTGGGACTGAGATGCTGTTCCTTGACATCTAGGACTGGATGTTCACAGCTAGGATTGAAACCAGGTAAACTAGCTCCCAGACCAAGGCTTTTTTTTCACCACTGTCCAACATTAGCCTCCCTAAAATCTGACACTCCTTTTTGTACTACATCCCTAAATGGTTTTCACATACATTTTCTCCTTAGAGGACCACAACAATGCTATCTGCTAGGTAAGGAAGATATTATTATCCCCAGTTTGCAGATAAAGAATCTAAAACTATGTCATTTGCCAAGAGTTACAAAGCTACTTGATGAAAAAGCCAGGACTAGAACACAGGTCTCCTAATGTCGAGCCCAGTACTCTTTCTAGCATACCATACTGCCAACCTAGATTTTGAGAAGATGTTGATGAGTTCATACCAAGCTCTCCCTTGTGAGCTTCCCAAAGTGCTTGATATAACATGAATTGTTCCCATTCCCCTGAACCTTTTATTGGAGGTAGGTCTTCTCAAATAAAAATGCTTTAAGCAATATGTGTAAGTCCAGAAATTAAACCTAATTTTCCAACTCTGAGTTCCCTAATCTGTCACCAAACCTAGCCCTAGCTTTCTTTTAGAAGGATAACTCTAGAACCACAAAATGACCCTGAACTCTACCTCCTGAAATAAATCTTCTCAATGAAAAGAACTTTCCTTTAGCGTTGGGTGAAATTGTCGGTATCAATGCTTTTGCTGTGAAGTAATGCGACCACAGTGTTAAAGCTAGAAAGGAACTTGAAGATCAGGTACGTGCTGTGTGCTTCTGCATGTGCCCATGAAGCTTGGACAGGATCCAGACTACTCAGCACAAAGCTCTTGGTAAAACTGTTGGTATCAAAACATTTCATTCTGGTCACTTTTTTGTTCTTTTTGTTTTAATAGGGGTGAGAGGGAGGGTGTCTACACTAAGAATTTAGAAAAACTTCTTCTTTGCTGGATGTCACATCTCCTAAATATGGGTGTACTCCAAGGAACTGTCCTGGGCCCACTTCTCTTCTCTCCCTCTTGGTGACCTCATCAGCTCACATGGGTTTAAATATCATCCCTATGTAGATGATTTCTAAATCTATAGATTCAGCTCTAAAGCCCACATCGTCAAATGTCATTTGAACTGTATGTTCTGTAGACATGTCAAATCCAACATACCCAAAACTGAACTCAGCGTTGCTGTCTCATTTGCCTTCTGAACTTCCTTATTTCTGTTGAGGATACAGCTACCATTGTTCCAATCATCCAGGTTTCGGAGCTTGGTGTCATCTTCAAATCCCCTCTCTTCTTAATTTCTCATTTTCAGTCCATTGGTGCACCTTATTTCTACCTTCACATCTCTCACATCAGTCCTCTTCTCTCCATTCACGCAGTCACCATCCTAGTTCAGCCCCTCAGCCCCTCTCACTTGAACTATTGCAATATTCTCCTAATTGGTCTCCCTGCCCATTTTCTCCAATTCATCCCTGACAGTGCCGCCAAATTGATTTTCCTAATGCACAATTCTAACCATGTCACTGCAACAAAATAAACTCCAGTAGCTCCTTATTACCTCTGGGGTCAAACACAAAGTCTTCTGTTTGCTAATTCAGTGGCTTCAGAGCCTGACCTCAATCCAATGTTTCAACTTTCTCATAACTTACTCCCCTTCACCCACTCTATAGTCCAGTCAAACTGGCCTTCCTGTTCCTCACAAATAACATTCCATCTCCTATTCTCCTATTTCCATTCCTTTGAATAGGCTGATTCCCATGCCTGAAATGCCTTTTCTCCTCATTGCCACCTCTTAGAATCACTACTTACCTTCGGAATTCAGCTTAAGCATCACCTTTAAACCCCTACACCTCGAATTTGTATATACATACATATATGTATGTATGTGTATGTATGGGGGGAGAGGGAGAGGGAGAGCTGTTGAATAGGTGAAATTGTCAATCCATTGTTGAATGATTGATTGGCTGAGGGAGTTAGACTCTCTGGACTCTAATTCCTTGCAATTTTAAACCTATGACCTCATAAGAAGGACAAGGGAGAGGGAGAGGAGAGGGAGAGAGATACAAAAACACACCAAGAGAAAGGTTTTGTTTTCCCAAAAGGAATGTAAACTCCTTGAGGTAAGAAACTCTTTTTGTCTTTGTATCTCCAAAATCTACCATAGTGCCTACCACACAGTTGGTATTTAATAGGTACTTACTGAGTGATCTAGTCCATCTCCCTCATTTTATAGATGAAACTGAAACCCAAGGAGTTCTCTGTGACTTGCCTAAGATCACATAGTTTATAGAAAGGGCTAAGAAACTACAATATCAAATAAATGCAAGTAGAATCCTAGGAATGGAGCATTTTTCTATGAGAAGCAATAAAAACCAACTTGAAAGTTATCAGATAGGTGTGAATAAAGAAGGAAATGGAAGAAGCAGAAGGGCAGCAATAAATGAGACATGTTTAAATGGCTCCAACTGGTATCAGTATTATCCAGCCTTTCAAATGTGGACAACTAATATTGCACACCAGTCAGGGAGTTGATGGAAGGGAGAACTGCTGTGGGGAGAGGAGAGGAGATTAGGAAGTACAGAAAGTGCTACATGCCAGATCCTCTCCAGAAGCAGTGCGGTGACCTGGTGATGTTGCAAGGTCCACAAAGATACTAGGTAGGTGAGAATGACAACAAGGAGCTCAGGAAAAACTGTTAGCCATATTTAGTTAGCTTTAAGATCTCTTAGGATGAGAACCCCGTGGTCTGGAATTCATCAGCCATGTTTCCACTATCCCACCATAGCCACTCCTGGCTCCTAGCCAAGACCTCAAGGGCTACCCTATCCTATCAGCATTAGGGTGTATCTTGCATCAAGGATGGAGGAAATGAAAACCTCAGCTGATCCATAATCCCCATCTCACGGGAGTCCTGACTTTACAAACTACCAAAGAGTACTGAAAACTAATTACTTCTCCTATGGTATTCACATCCACATTGCCCTGAAATTTTGTTTTAAGCACAGAGTAGAATACACAGGCCAGCCCAGACTGGTTCTTTACTGCTGGAACTCCATTGCCCCCTTAAATGCCATGAGCTTACTTTGCAGACTCTCTGAATAGCAGGCATTCTTCTTTATATTCAGGCAGCATCCTGCTTCCACAAAAACCAACAATTCAACAAGCTAATAATAGCAAGAGGGCAAAACCAAAATAATCTTTTCTGTGTTTTCTTGTTGGATTCACATCATTTATCACTCACTTAGCATTTCTCTTGCATGTACAGCTGTGTTTATTCATTTTGCTTTGTCCCCTTCCTACTCCTGCCTACTCAACCCCTAAGTTAAATCTTGCAGGAGCATACCAATGAATATAGAGAATACTAATAGCTGTCATTTCTATAATTCCTTACATACATTGAATCATTCGATCCTTACAAAAACCCTGTGAGGTAGTTACTACAGGTATTACCATTGTATTACAGATGGAGAAACTGAAACCCAGAATGTTTAAGGGATTTGCTCAGGATTATACAGCTAGTAAGAGCCAGAGGCAAGATTCAAATCCAGTTTTCTCCTAATGTCAAGTCCAGAGACAAGAATTATTTCAATAAAGGTAGAATTATACCTACATGCCTTATCTCCTTGACCACTCCTTTCAGTTTTCTTTATTGGATCAGCATCCATGCCCACCCACAAATTATGTTGCTCCCCAAGGTTTAGTACTGAAAATTCTCTTTTCTACTCCTCCTAATCATCATCATCTCATATGTGTTTAATTATCATCTCAATGTTAATGGCTCCCCAATCTATATATCCATATAATTTCTCTCCTAACTTCTAGTACCATATCATGAACTCACCATCAGACACTGCAAACTGAAGATCCTATAGGCCCTTCAAATTTAACACGTTCAAAATGGAATTCAGTATTCTTCCCCAAATCCAACACTTTTCTAGATTTCCCTGTTATAGTCGAATGCAATACGATCTTTCCATCCAGGTTTACAACCTTGGTGTCATTCTTAACTTCTCACTCTCCCTCACCCAACCAAACCAATCAGTTGATACATCTTGTTGTTTCTGCCTCTACCACATCTGTTCCCTTCTCTCCATTCACACAGCATCTACTTTAGTTTATTCTCTTTATTCTCTCATCATCTTTTACCTAGAGACTATTGCAGTAAACTCCTAATAGGCTCTCCCTATCTTGTCCCTCCTCACTTCTATCCATCCACAGCCAAAGTAATTTTCTAAAGCAAAGTTTTTATGATGTCACCATCCTACTCAAATAACTCCAGTACTACTTTAGATATCCCAAACAAATTTTACTGTTCATTTTAAGCCCCTCACAACCTGACTTCAAACTATTTTTCTCTTTTTTTTCATTTTTAAGGTAATTTTTTTCACTTTAAACTTAAATACAAAATGGGGGGGGGGGGGACATTGTCATGTATACTGAAGACCACAAGAGAAGATCTAAAATAAAACAATAAATTTCCATTTCAAGAAAGCCTATATAATAAATACTACACATTATTTTTAAAGCTGCCCAGCTTTGCATTCTTGTTGGTTTTCTTTTGTTCTAGGCTATGAACTTTTTACTTTATTTTTCCCCTCCCTCTCCCAAGCCTCCCCCTAAAGAAGGCTACAGTTAGATGTGGAGATACATACATACACACACATACATATACACACATACATATTCACACATACATACATATACATAGACATCTATAAACATACACATATATACTTATATATATATATATAAGACTGTACTATGCTTATTTCTTCTTATCATCAGTTTCTCTGAAGGTGGAGAGCATCTTCCTTCGTAAGTCCAAGTCTTTCCATGTTTTTCTAAATCAACCAGCTCATCATTTCCTACACCACAGCAATATTTCAGCCCAATCACATCCTATCTGAGAGATTGTCTATGAAATTTTCTCCCTCAATTTTCTGCATTCCTTCTGTTCTTGGCTAGATAGGTTCTATTTATACAAGAAATTTTTAATTTAAATCAATCAAAATTATCCTTTGTATACCTCGACAATGTTGTCCCCTTATAACATAGTTTAAGGTCTAATACTGCTGAATCTACTTCCTTTACAACATTTTTTCCCCAGGTTTCTTTGAAGTTCCTGACCTTTTGTTCTTCCAAATGAATTTTGTTATTATTTTTTTCTAACTCAACAAGATAATTTTTTTAGTAATTCAATTGGAATCACATTGGATGAATAGATTACTTAGGTAAAAATTGTCATTTTAAAAATCATATTGGTTTTACCTACCCATGAACAATAAATATTACTTCAAATTATTTAGATCTGAGTTTATTTGTATACAAAATGTTTTATGTGTATATTCATATAGTTCTCGTGTTTATTTTGGCAGGTATACACTCAGGTATTTTAAAATGTACTTTTTTACTTTTTAAAATATACTTTTTTTTAAAATACTCAGGTATTTTAAATAGTCTAAAATAATATTGAATAATATCGCTGATACATAATATGGTTTCTCTATTTTTTCATTTTTGATTAAATTTATTTTAGCTTTAACTTTGAGATTATGATTACAATCCCTGGTTTGTTTGTTTTACATTCTAAATTCTACTCCTGCCCTTTATTTTATCTTTGTGTGTCTCTAATTTTTATGTTTTCTGAAAGAAACATATTGCTTAATTCAAATTCTTAACCTGCTGTTTCCATTTTATGGGTAAGTTTGTCCCATTCACATTTTAAACTAATTACTTGTGTATTTCCCTCCTTTCTGTTTTCCCTCCTCACTCCTCTACTATACTTCTACCTGTTCCCTTGCTCTCCTATTCCTTAACCTACCCCTCTAAGAGTTCCTCCTTTATCCTTTTCCCGAACCCTTTTATTTCTGTCTGAATTTAAAAGACTTTTACACCCTTCTAGATATGTATGTTGCTCCCTCTTTAACCCATTCCAGAAGAGAGTAAGGTTTCATCACAACCTGCTTTCCCCACTACTAGCTGTATCAATGTTTCCTTTTATGCCACATTTGTATGAAATTACTCCTTTTTATCTCTCTCTACAATTTTATTTTTTAAAATCATGCCATCATACTCAGCTCAGCCCATGCCTTTCTTTCAAACTACCCAAGTAATGATGACAATCATAAGAGTAGTTAATATTTTCAAATATAAGAAGTAAACAATACGATATTATTGAGTCTCTTATAATTGGTCTTTAATATTTACCTTATATTTCTCCTGGATGTTATATGTCGAATTTTCCCTTCAATTCTGGGGTTTTTGTCACAAAAATCTGAAAGTCTTTGATTTTGTTAAATACACATATTTATTTTCATTCAGGATCCATGGCCAACAGAGTCCCGGCCCTTAGATACTGCACTCACCAGGTGTGTGCTAGCTCCTTCTCCATGGTAGCAGCCCAGCTCAGGACGCTTCTGATCAGCACAGCTGTGCTTGGTGTCCTTCCACAGTGTTAAGTCTTTCTAACTTTTCCTACTCAGCAGTCAAACCCCCACACTGTTTGCAAGATGAAAGTTTCTAAGGCTGAAGCTGCTTTTCAATCCAGGTGCCCCCAGGACTTGTCCTTTGTTGATTCTGCAGAGTTGGCCTAGAGGTTTGCATTTCACTCAAATTGTCCCTGGAGGTTAGGTCTTTCCTACAATCTTCTGAAATTGTTTTAGGAGGACAACTGCTTTATCCTGTGTTTATTTCTGCTGTTCTGAGGTGAAGTTTTGTCTTTTTTTTTTTGTGGAGGAAATTTGGAGAGCCAAAGGTTTTCTGGCCTACACTGCCATCTTCCCAGAATCCTCTCCCTCCAACCTACTTTTTGAGCTTCACTATACGTTATTTTCCACTACATGAAATACACCAAGGTCTAACCAAACTGACCTTATTATTCTACAATGAACAATGTTACTATCTGTACCTATTTAAAGGGTATTTACAGGGTTTAACTCATTATTTTGAACAGTGAAGCTCATTTTGATTGGCTGTCCCCCAAACTGGAATTAGGCTTAGGACTCAAACCCTTCTCATCCCTACTGCCTAGAATCTTTATTTTCCTTCCTGCCTCAGCTCAAACTCCACCTTCAAAATGAATTTTTTCTCAATCCCTGAGCTTCTAATTCCTCCCCATACAA
This sequence comes from Trichosurus vulpecula, assembly GCF_011100635.1. Classification (NCBI taxonomy): domain Eukaryota; kingdom Metazoa; phylum Chordata; class Mammalia; order Diprotodontia; family Phalangeridae; genus Trichosurus; species Trichosurus vulpecula. The sequence continues at coordinate 282,978,547 of NC_050575.1, forward strand.
AAAAAAAATCATTGTAACTATTTGTATATGCCATATATGCACATTTTATGTTATCCAACTTGATTATAAATTCCTTTAGAACATGGATTATTTAATTTCTAATTTTGTAGCCCCAGCACCTATCACAGTGCCCAGTGCATGGTAGGAACTTAATAAATATGTATTGGTTCATTAATTAATTGATAAAGAAACTCTGGCTTCTATTATACTTATGCATGTAAGGCTCAGGGCTTTTATTCTTCTTTTTCCTTTTTAAACATCCATCCAGAAATGTCATTTTTAATAATTACATATGGTGCATTAAGCACCCATTTGCAAATAGGAAAGATAAAAATATTGTTGGCTAGTGTATTAGCTTTATTTATTATAGGACAGCTAGGTGATACAGTGGATGAGCACTGGCCTTAGAATCAAGAAGACTCATCTTCCTAAATTCAAATCCAACCACAAACCCTTACTATGTGACCCTTCGCAAGTCACTTAACCTTGTTTGTCTCAGTTCCTTATTTATAAAATAAGTTGGAAAAGGAAATGGTAAACTACTCCAATATCTTTGCCAAGAAATCCCCAAAATATGGTCATAGCTTGGACATGACTGACCAATAACAAAATTATTTATTCTATGTGACATTTGGTAATAGTAATTAAGGTGGAACATTTTGCTTTTCTTCTCTTACGTGCCTTTAATGATTCTGGCCTTTGCTTGAATGGGGCAGTTAAAGTGGGATCTTTTTGTCTTGGAGTATTTCTCAGCACTGAGACAATTGGGAGTCATTGATTTGTATATGATGTGATCCTGGGGATGGAGAACTTTCCCAGACCCAACCTGGGTGAGGTCAGAGACCTCACAAACTGGATATAATTGAGGAGAGCTTGGCATTTGATTTTTGGGGCACACTCATGGAAGGAGTGTTGAAACTCTGGGCAAACTGCAAACTGCCCCCCAGCTTTGCAACCCAGATGTTGGTACTGGTAACTATGTATTGTGATTTGACTCAGACAAGGTCTGTCTGTTGATGTTTGTAATTTCTGTTTTGTATTTGCCTTGAAGTTCAGGGGGCTGATCTTTTCCCCTGAGCTGTGAATGATATTTGTATGTTTGATTAAACTGAGATTGTTAACCCCTTAAAGTTACTTTCCTTGGTAAAGCAGATCAAAGAATCTGTGTTGGCAGCTTTCTGGGTACTGGTTGTTGGTGGATCTTACACCCCCACAGCAGCTGCTAGCAAGATCATTTAAAAGTTGCGTGTAAACTAAAAATCTTTTAAAAATGAATCATTCTTAAAGAAATCTTGTTTTTGTTTTGTTTTTTTAAACAACCACTTCCTAGTACATCTAATTTGTAAATTTGGAGTTTTCACTTACACTGAGACCATAACTGATGGTAAACCACCTAATCGAAACTGTTAACTCGAATTTTGTTTGTATTGTTAAGACTCAGTTTTTAAAGGAAACAGTCAAACAACAAGAACACAGCTGATTTATGGAATTAGTCTTTGTAAAAGCATCTCTGTAACACATCTTGGAATCACAGAATTGGGAGCTGTAGATGACCTTGGAGATCATCATGGCCAACCTCCTCCTTTTCCATATCAGTTTACATTCAGTTCCATCTCCTTCACTTTCAATAGCAAATATTCCTCTACAAAAGGAAAGGACATTCAAAACAATGAGTTTAAACCCTGTAAGTGGGTCTAGCTAGGGTAGGGCTTCTGAATCTAAGTTCCAGGGATCTCTTATAAGGGTGGATCTATTTCAGAGGGGGTCTATGAATTTGAAGAGAGAAAATTATGTCTTTGTTTTCTGTAAGTTCTTACTGAAATTTAGCATTTCTTTTAACTATGAATACAGACAACAAACCCAGTAGTAACTGGCATCACCAGACTGCCAAAGGGTTCTATGATGCACAAAAAAAGTTTAAGAACTGCTAATCTGTAAGAAACAGGAGGAGGAATTTTGTTTCCACAGAACTAAAGGCGTGCTTCCCCGCCCTCCTCCACCCCAACTTTAGCAGAGACCAGGCCTCAAGGTCAGTCAGGTGAGAGGTCAGAGACTTGTACGCATGTGCATGCTTTTTGAGAAGGCAGTCTGGGGAATTAGAGAGGCCAAACCCACTTGAACCAGTTCAAGCTTATCTAGGGTCTGGTCTTGGTCAAGAATCCAGGCCTACTGATTTGCATCATTTGCATATGTTAAAGAGGGAAAGTAGGGGAAGTGAAAGAATATAGTTTAATCCTAAACTAAGACAAGGAAAATCTAATTAACTTCACTTTTGCTTCTGTATCCTTATTATCCTATTTATATAAACTGTAGAACCTAGGAAAACTATGTAAAAAAACAAAGATTGTAAACTAACCATAAATCTAGCAGGAGTGGAGGGAATGGTTACCCCTGCTCCTGCAGCTGTATCAGTGTGAGTGTTCCCCTGAGCATTACACCCACTCTCTCGAGGAGTGTAATAAATGCCTTCCTCTGTCCACTCTGGTCTTGAGTTCCTTGGGTGAGAATGGGCAAATCACATGGATTTTCCTAAGGTCAAGTGAAGGGAAGCAATAGGCAGCAGAAGCTCCCTGGGCTTACTCCTGGATCTTGTCTTGGGGTGTCCTGTGATCCCCACTGTGGTGTTAAGAGGGCTATCACTCCGGATTCCCTTGGGGAACCCTGTGGTCTGCACAGCCTTCTTAAGGGGATATCACTTGGGACTTCCGGCCCTGTCTCAGGAGCCTTGTGATCTTACCACCGCCCTAAGGGGCCATCACTGGGGTCTTCCTTAGGGTTTGACCCCTAGGAGGCCCTGGGAGTCCTGTGATCTGTACAGCCTTCCCTAGGGATTATCACAGGGTTCTTCCTCAGGACTTTGGCTCTGCCTAGGAAGTCCAATGATCCCCAAAGCCAAGTGTTCTCACAATTTGGGGAAGTCCAGTGATCCCCAAAACCACGTTTCTCACATAATCTAAGGGAATAAGGACTCAGTTGGGAGTCAGGACACCTGTGCTCCAGTTCTGCTACTTACTACCAATGTGACCTTGAGCAGCTTTTTGGACCACACTATCTTCATTTGTAAAATGGGACAGTTAGACTGGATGACCTCTTAGGTCCTTTTCAGCCTCAAATCTACATTCCTATGATCTGTGAGATCCCTTCCACTCTAAATGCAATAATTTATTTAAAACAGGACATGTCAGTGTTTACTGTTGCATGTGATTCTCCCCACCAAGTTACCATCCTTAACTCTGGCCATATCTTCCAAGTGTTTCTGTTAAGGAGTCAGGGGAGAGAAGCCACATTATCCCTCCAAACCTCAGATTCAGAGGTTCAGGAATATATGTCATTGGTTTAACTAATGCTGAAATGAGGCAGGAGCACAAATATTTGGGCTAACAAGGAGAAGCCATGGCTATTACTCAACTGACTCTGCTATTCCCAGAAGAGGAATATACTGTATCTGGTTGCACAGCTACCTCCTTGTGGATGTGGAATGTATCTCAGGGTTGACTGTTTCGTTTTATGCTTTGATACTTTATTCTTTAGTGGACCCATGATTTCATTGGTTTGGTGCAAATCTCAGCCCATCCACGCCTTCTCATCCTGTACAATTCTTGCCAAAGTATTATGTTTACAGATGGTCTAAGGACAAGGAAATCATGCCAAAGTCAGGCGTTTCTCTCCCCTTTAAGAAAATGGACCATTTTTTTTTCTTCCAGTGGGAACTTCTTTCCTTGGCTTTTCTTATTTTTACCTTGACATTTAGAAGTTATGATTAGAATTCAATGATTAGTAAATAAATTAGAAGAAAGTCAATGATAATTGATAACCACTAATAATACTCAAATTTTATTTTATCCAATAATTTCAACCCTCTTTCTTACAAATTTTTTTCTTAATCATTGCTGGTTGCAACACTGATGAGGGATTTGGTTTTGTTTTGTTGCTCTAAACTTGATGGGTTGCAACACTGGTGGGACTTTTGTGATGCCAAAACATCCTGATGGAAATGGAAAAATTCAGGCAACCCTCCAGATGTTTTGTGCTGAATAGACAAAACATCTGGATGTTTATACATTCTGTTGAATAGGATCTCCTCTGACAGTTTTGAGCCTTGCCCAGGTTTTCTGCTCTTTTCCACCCTCGGGTGCAGATATTAATGGGCTAAAATATAGGCAACAGAGGAATACAGGAAGCAGAGAGCATGGATGATCCACAAACAGGATAAATAGTCCCTGAAATATTGGAAATTGATTGATGAATACTATCTTTTGAGAACAAATTAAATTTGGGTAGTTGGTTTGTTTGTTAAATTACCCTGATTTTTCACTCACTCATTCATTCATCCAAGTGTGGTTAAGTAGATTTTATCTTTCAGGAGTTCCAACTGAACTTAAAAATATAGCTATTAGTTATAATCATTTTGAAAAGGATTGATATTATTCCTATGTATACCTATACATGGCATATGTAAACATACATATATGTTTATAATATGTTGAGTTATTCACATATGCATATATTCACATAAGTATTTGTATTATGGATTTTCTGCTTACTTTTACTTTTTGTTATTCCGGGTTCTCAGAGATTCGAATATTACATAAGGTTTATATTGGTTTGGATATCAGTAAATAGACAAGTAAATAGACACTTGGTAGATTAATACCAATTGGCAAAGAGAACAGGTACATGGCCAACATATTAAAAAGGGATTTGAAACCTGCACTATATGCAGCAGAGCTTCCACAAATGGAAGTCATTTTGATTCCTATTTGCTAAGAACTTTGTGTCTGGTTACCTTGGAAGTCTCAGTGTGCTTACTGAGTAATCTGGCATTGTGTAAGGGAAAGCAAACCAGTAGTAGTAGTAGTAGTAGTAGTAGTAGTAGTAGTTGCTGCTGTTGTAATAGTAGTAGTAGCCACAGCAACAGCAGCTGACGCTGTTTTTAAAATCATAGGATCATAGTTTTAAAGATGTAAGGGTCTGTAGAGTTCATAAGACTACCTCCCTTATTTTACAAATGAGGAAGTTTGCAAAGTGCTTTAAATACATTATTCGATCTTCACTTCAACCTTGTGAGGTATAATTATCCCCATTTTACAAATAAGAAAATGAGACAAACACATGAAGTGCCTTACACAGCTAGTAATTGTCTGAGATAGAATTCAAATGCTTGACTCTCTGACTCCAAGCCCATTGTTCTATCTGCTCTGCCAAAATTCCTCTCAATATGCTTGAATTTAATTGAAATTATTTTAGAAACAATAGAGTAAAGGATCCAAAACATTTAGCAACTCAAAAAGAACAAAATCACTACATTGCACCGTAGTGCTTTATACATAACCTAATTTCCAAAAAGAAATTCATGAATTCCAGAAGGGAAGAATGAAGGGGACATGTTCCCTTCATAATCCTACTTTGTGTCTTTTCAACAACAAATATATTTTTAAACCCTTACAAGGCAATTATTATGCTACTATCAGTACAAACAGGCAAGCTATACACACACAGCAGCAAGGTTTTACAGTCAGAATGCTGGATTTTAAATCAGTGTACCTGGTTCAAATCTAGACTGTTCTACCATTTTTGTGACCTTGGGTAAGTCACTTTGCTGCTCTGTGATGACTCAGTTGCCTTATTTGTAAAACGAGGGGATTGGAGAAGGAGGAAAATTGGACTAAATGACCTTAAGTTTTCTTCTATATTTAAATAAGTAATGCTATATTTTCTACAGATGCTTCCAACTCTAGAGCTAAAGCTTTTAATTTGGCCATACTCTGTTGCTTCAAAAACTACTCTGGGCTAACTCCATTCAAAAATATAATCGCTTTTAAAATTTATAATGTTATATATGTGCTTGTTTTCTTCCACAAACTCGTGGGGGGGGGGTGTACATTTTAAGTAAGGAGAGTAAGTCATGGAATCAGTAAAGAGCAAATGTAATTCAGGAACTAACTTCAGCCCAAACCTAGGAATAGTTCCTTAGGTATAGCACACTGAGAGAACCCACTTCCATTCCCATTCTTTATAAAGCCCTCATTAGCTATTTTCTCCTCTGTATCAGCAAATTCTTAGGACAATACCTTAAACTGCTTATCAAATGCTTGTTGAGTTGAATGGAATTGGATGAAATTGAATTGGCAGTTCTCTTTCCCACCCTTCCTGATATGGTACCAAGGGCAGATACAAGGTCTCCCCTGGATATTTTAAAGGCTGACAGAGAAGGCTTTCTTTCTGGGTTGGCCCAGTATAGGCCTGCCTGCAGGATGGACCTGGATGACCTCTCAAAGTCCTCTTTAGTGCTAAAATTCCAGAACAGCTTGAATTCACTCCAGAATATTAGTCACTAGCAATATATAGTTGCTTAAGGGAAGATATTGTTTGGTTAAAGATCTATACAAATGAAAGCCCGAGGTTGATGGACTCCACCTGAAAAAAAGTGCTTTCCAGTGGAACTCTGTTAAAGCCAACTGTGACCTATCAAGAACTGTATCTCTAGCCATAAGCTTGTCAGCTTTGTTGGTTGTGTTGACACTAAAATATTAGAGCCTAGTATGAGTTATAGTTTTCTTTCAGTGGGATCTCCACGACCTCTCACTAGTATGTTTCTGCTCCACAACTCACCCCCTCCCATGATACATACATACTATATATGTATGTATGCATGTACATATAAAATAGCTAGATAGATAGATAGATAGATAGGAACTGACCTTTCCCTGCAAATCTATTTTTCTACATTACTTTCTCTATAAGTACAGCTTAAGAACTTGTCAACTTACCCAATGCAATATCTCTTATGTCACAAGGATACACTCATAATTCAGACTCTAGATCTGTAGTGTATCATACTATCAGTGAAAGTGTGAATTTTATCATAAGAAGAATTACTCTTTTGTTTGAGAAAATTAGCCCCAAGCAAAATTGTGAAGTTAGTAAAATTGTCTTGTGTATACCAGTCCTCATGTATTTAGTCATATACCAAATGCTTAATAAGTATTGATTGATTGATTATATATCTTTTTGCCTCACTTGTGGTAGACCTTGTCCTTGAATAACCACTCCAGAAAGCACCTGGTGCTCTCCCTCATATAGTCTTCTCTCTAAAAAATGGCTCTTAATAAATAATCCGATATCAGTCATTTGTACTTTAGTATGAATTTGTCTCTATTTTGTTGCCTCTTTCAAGGATCTTTTCATTTTACATCCAAGGCTTCTTAGCTCTCTAAAGTCAATCTGGCTCATGTTTGATTTTACAATAGGGAAAATACAGCAGCAGCCTACAGTAGGAGTATTAGTCCTTTTCCTATAACATTAGCATTATGAAAGATTTCTATAATTAATAATAATAATAATAATGTGTTTTGCTAGCTTCCTCTCAGGATTTTGCCTGATATAGATGAACTTCTTTATTATGTACTTAATAAAAAGTATTCACAGGTTATACTTTTTAATCTATAAATACAGGAAAATAATGTATTGGCTAAGGAGCAAAAAGTGACGGCCAAAAAAACCCAGGGGTTTGAAAAGCAATATATTGCTTATTGTTGATTTGGAGGGAGTTACTGAACAACATGCTCCAAAACATAGTCATATGTGTGTGTGTGTGTGTGTGTGTATATATATATATATATACACACACACACATACATATGTAATACACACACATACACATACATATACATGGCTTATTGTTGAGGAGGAGGATTATCACAAAGTCTTTGAATCAACTTTGCATTTTCACATACTATAAATATACAAAATGGATGGAAGTGTAATGAGAATACTAGAGTATTTGATGTCCACATGGAAACTGTTCTCTATTCAAAACAACACAATAAATGCAAAAAATTAATATAAAATGTATCATTTTTAAGAAAAACAATTGAAACCTATTATGGTTTTGACTAGCCTTAAGTCTATTATCATCTTTTCTAAACAGAAGTAAGTAGGCTTCCAAACTAAAGAAGGAGACAAACCAAAGCATCTTTTAAACCACTTGACATATATGAATGACAAGTCAAGGGGCTATATGCAAAAACTAAATCAAACAGCTCCTTCATATTATGGAATATCTATTCGATGACTTCAAAATTCCATTTGGATTCAAGAAGTATAAAATTCTAAACACAGAGGAAATTCTTACCAAGGAAAGGTAGGAACTAAAAATATTCAACCTGAATCCAAAAATCACAATGAACCAAGGAATGAAGGTGATATCTACAAATACCTTGGTATCCTCCAGGCAAGAACCAATAAGCACAAAGCTATCAAGGAGAAGGCTATAGTTGAATAATTTAGAGAATTACCCTAAAACCAAAGCTGATTGGGAAGAACACATTTAAAACAATCAACACCTATGTGATAACCAGTTTTAACATACACCTTATGAATTATAAAATGTACCATAATATATTTTGAAAGTATCCTAACAAAAACTCAAAATATTAACAAAGCACAGGACTTATAATACTAATGCAATTATAGAAAGATTAATATTTCTATATCAAAGAGGAGGAAAAGTCTAGATGGGTATTCTTAGAACATCTGATAAGCAAATCAGATAAATTTAATAATTTTTTGGAAATGCTTTTGGAATGAGCATATATCAGTTCACCAAACAACTATAAAATCAGGTGACAGCCCTTGGTTGTATTGTGCTGAAAGTAGCTTACATCCAAATGAAACCTGGGAAATGATTAAAAGTCAAAAGAGTAATCAAAAGGTTGCACAGGCAACATCCACATGAACTCAACCAACAATATGTAAACAAAGCAGCATCAAAATGTGCCTGAATCTTACAAATATATTTATAGAAATGGAAAATTTTATGATAGAACTTAAGATCAGTCGTTGACACTATAAGTTACAAAAATGTAATTAAGGAGCCCAGATGTATTAATCACGAAGATTATGCAGTGGAATGGTAGAAACTGTGCAACATTTCACTGTAGGTTACAAAAATTTGACATCTACTAGAGACCTAGAAAGATATGATCAGATGATTAGAATAATGCCACCAAAGGATTATCATTCTTTATAAACTAACAGGTGACAAATCCCTCTACTAAAATAGAAAACTCAAAATATCTTTGGAAATTCAACAAATAAACCATGCTGACCACAGCATCATTGAGGAAAGAACTGTTGCCACAATCACCCAGACATACATTGATCCAAAAAAAATTAAGGACGGTATTGCTTTTGTTTTTAATATGTGTCACCATGTCAAATATTTATAATTTCTAAACTATAAGGAATGCAAAACTTTCAAATATAGAAACCTAGGGGAAGAAATTAAGGCCACATGGTCATAGGATGAGATATATTCTGTTTACTACTCTAAAGATGATAAACCTGGCTAAAACCTATAGAAGAACTTTTGGAATTAACAGACATGTCTTTAGTAAGCAATAGTAGAAGCTGACAATGAATAGATAAGCAACATGGGGTTTTTCAAAAGTAATCAAAAGTGGTTTACCTCCAGATAGAGCCTATGAAATGTATAAGATCCTGGGTGGAACCAAAGGATCCTCTTCGAGCAACATCTATATGAACCCAGCCAACAATATGTTGACAAAGAAGCATTAAACAAATGGATAAGTAAACAGACAGATATATGACAGTAATTTAATTTAAGGTCAGATCATCACCACCAAAAGTTATAGACAGGTTATTATTAAAGGAGCCTATACTTATCAATTTGTGTAGAATATTCAAAGAAACAAAAGAAAATGTTCAACACATTATTGAAAATTGTAAAAATTTAACACCTATTGAATGTTTAGCATGATATGATGGCTAGAATTATATTTCAGACACTATTTTCATAAACAAACTTATGGCATATCCCCACATTATGAATAACGGACTTCAAAAATTCTTTCAGAATTCAACAACTAAATTAAATTGAAACTAAACTACTATTACAGACAGAAATGTCGCCTATAATTGCCCAGATATGTTGATGTTTAAAAATTTAAGACCCATGTTTTCAATACATGTTGCAGTACCTAAAACTGATAACTTCTAAGTTATGTGGAGGAAAAAATATTTCAAAGTATAGACATCTAGCAGAAGAAACCAAAAGCATGAGGATATGAGATATGCAACACCCCTTCAGGTGGTGCCCTGAGAATCCTGTTCTGTGTGCTTTATACAAAGGGAGACATAACTTCTGAATGAATGACAGAATGCTGAATGTGATGCTGTGTACTTGTCATAAGGGACTTACTTCAATTGGTTATAAATATGCTTGGGGAGAGAATCTCCATAGAGGTGATCCAGAGAAGATGAATGAATGGAACACTGGAGCCTTCAAAGCTATGAACAAGTATGGAAGCCAGCCCTATTGTATATCTTGACCTGTAGGACTTAGAATTCTAGAGACCGCTAAGAGTCAACTTCTCTGGGTAAGATCATTCTTTCTCTCTTGGTGTGAGCTGAGATGTTGTTCCCAGCTAGAGCTCATTTACTCATATGTATTCTTTGATATTCTAATCTATAGAACTTTTCCAATTTCTGTTTGCTATGGATTTGTTATTCACTATTCATGATGGTCTTTTGTGTAAAATTTAGTGAGAAGGAGCTAACCTGGCAAGTATAAGCTAAGAGCTACCACCCTCCCCCCCCCCCACCCAAGGGTGATCTGGGAAGCAGCTTTACTTCTAAACCCCTAAAAATATAGAATAGAAATATTTGAGGGGAAGCAGATGAATAGAAGTCTAACTTTATAACTCTGTTGAGGTAGGAGAGATTGGGGCAGCTAGGTGGTGCAGTGAGTAGAGCACCAGCCCTGGAGTCAGGAGGACCTGAGTTCAAATCCAGCCTCAGACACTTGACACACTTACTAGCTGTGTGACCTTGGGCAAGTCACTTAACCCCAATTGCCCTGCCTTCCCCGCTCAAAAAAAAAGATAGAAGAGATTGCCCAGCCTTAGTGGTCCTGAATCCTGACCAACTCTCTCCCTGCCCCGTCCCCCTGGCCCTAGCTAGACTGCTGGTGGTGCCAATATAGCCCTCCTTTCTCCCACTTTCTTAAAAGTAGAGCAGATCTCATATTATAATTATCCATGCCACCTGCAAATCACATCTTTAGCAAGACATGATATATTGGACCATCCCCATGTACATACATATCTTGCAAATACATATCAATACCTATCATTTTGTCCACTACTAGAGTTATTCTGAAAATGCTTTAAGGGAGCCTACAAAAGATGACATACATTCTAATACTTTTAGTCAATTATAAAAAAGCAGTTATTCTATCCACTTCTGTAACAGTCTTATAGAATATTAGACATAAAATAATAATAGCAGGACCATTTTTTCTTAATTTCATTGAAGAAGATGAGAAAGAGATAATAATTATTATTATAACAATAGGTGACATTTATAGAGAGCATTTAAATGTGCAAAGTGCTTTATTTATTAGACCCAGCATTCACATTTTGAAATAAAAACTGTGGAATTATAGGTAGAGAGTTAGTTTCAGAAACAGGAGGTCTTGGGTTCTATTCTTATTTCTAATCCTTATAGGATGTGCTTAATCCAACACTAAACCCAGACAAGTTGTCAATCTCTATCAATGAAAATAATTTCTATACCGAGTTATACACAACAATGAAACCCCAGGCCTAAACCAAAAGCAAAAAAGTCACAAAGCCAGCTCATATTTTCTCCTTCAAAACAATCCTCTGAGGCAACAGTACAAGCATTATCATCAAAATTTTATAAATGAAGAAACTGAGACTCAGAGAGATTAATTGATTTGCCCGTGGACACACAGCAGGTCAAGCAGTAGAGAAGGAATTCTAAACTGGCTCTCTTCTGACTCCTAATCCATTACACTCTCTATGACACTGCACTGTTTCTATGCCTATGTGAGGTAGTATTATCAGTCAGGTTCCTGACCACTGAGACATTGCCAAAGTAAAGCAAAAAAAAAAAAAAACCTTTAAAAATGAAGGACATGAGGTTGATGAACTCACTGCAAGAGATAAAATCCTAGTGCTATAGAGGAAGATCCTCATCACAGGACAGGAAGTCAAAAAAGCCGTATCTCTTTGGCAGGGTGGGGATGGATTGAGACAGTCAGAGTAGAGTCATCCAACTTGGAATCTGGCCAGGACATCAAAGTTAACAGCTCTATTACTATTTTTTTTTTATTTTTGACTACAAATAATCACACAAGAAACTATAGTTCTCCCAAAGAGATCCTTGAACAAAAATTAAATTTTCTCCAACCCCAGCAACTCTCCCTGAAGTCATGTTCATCTATTGTAGTTGGGAGAGAAGAATCCCTATCCAGTAGGCAGCAAGAGTATTCATCATCATTACTACTGCTCTTCCTTGATCACATTAAGGTGGCATTTGTTACACTTTTCCCTAGCCCTGTCTCAACCCCGGCCTGGACATATGGGGACATTTTACCACGGACCCTGCCTCACATGTGTGACAATGACCTTTTTAGTAGAAAGTTCTGCTGCTCAGCATGATACAGTGAAAAAACAGAGACCCTGGAGCCAAGGGACATAGGTTCAAATACTGCTCTGATGCTTCTACTTGTATGATCATGGGTATGCCATTTTATCTTCAAGGGTCTCTTTTCCACTTCTTCAAAATGGTAGGAGGGTAAACTAGATGGTCCCTGAATTTCCTTCTACATCTAAATCTAAGATGCTAAGATCTCTCAATCAGAGTGATTTTGGATTTGCTAACACTCTAACTCTTTCTCCCCATAACAAGTTTTTCCATGACAAAAGAACCTGATTCATTCTTCCTTTCCAAGGAGACGAGACTAAATTTTATAAAATTCAAGGCACTGTGAATCTACCACAGCATACAGTGTACCAGGCAATTTGTAAATAATAGAAATGTCTTGAATTTAGGTAGCATCAATCATTTGAGCTCCAGGAACATGGCATTCAGATTTTTTGATATCTAGCCATTTTCTAAATCAATAACTACTTCAATACAAGACCCACAATTTTATCAGTATGGCAACTTCCTCTCCTAGCACAGACGGGTTCCACACAAACATTTATGCATTAAAATATATATGGAGTGAGGTCCCTTTGATCTTTAAAATTTTGTTATTCTGTGAAACCTTAGTCTTCATGGGTTTCTATGGCCAAAAAGCTCATTACTCACCCAGTTCATAGTCTTCCAGTGATGAGCCTCTCCTCTCCAAACCTAGCTAAACTAGTCCCTAGTTTAAAAAAAACAGAAGAGTCTCACTATTTCAAATGTTTGTAGCATGTTAGAATTTGCCAGAATTTTTGCCCTCTTGGCATAGCCTTGGAGGACCCAATATCATGATGAGGTGTCAGAGAGTGACTTTAGTAGTTTGATTGGAAAAGCTATCTGTTTTCCATTGACTTGGGGTGGTCAGCAGCTGCTTACAAGTATGTAAAATACAAAGAAATATAAAAAGGAATGTTCTCATAATGAAGAGCTTTACTCTGTGAACTTTGGAACCAAAAGTAACATTAAAGGAATTATGTGTGCTAGATTTCCTTCCCTGTTTACTTTAGAAAGTGCCCACTAGGAAGGTGTCAAATAAAATGTATTTTCCTTTTGTACTCTCCAAACCCTAGAAAACCCTGAAGTACAGGTCAGGGAAATTCAGTGTAGAATAGAAAAAAAAAAGGGTGGCTCCTGGGAGAGCTACTTCTATCTCTGCTATAGGCTTTTGTGGGAATGTTTCCAGTGACTGACAAGGCTTGCGAGACAAGATATGTGATGGAGGTATTCTGGAATATGAATATGAAGTGAGACATCAAACAACAAATCTAAAGGGTAGAACAAACTTATTATCAAGACATAATCCTCTCACATCTCTCTTCAAATGTGCTGTAACATGTGTCAAAGAATACACCGTGATGAAAAGAGAAGCAACATGGACAAGTTACTTGCCAGCAATATAGACCAGGGGTTACTAGGCAGTTAGAAAAGAAACTATCAGGGCTGAAAAGGAGGGAAGGCTAATGAAGAGAATATTTGAAGGAGACCTAATTCTTTAGGGCAACTGATAACATTTAATTTACCATTTGCCTTTCTGTAAACCAGACATTAGATGCAGCTAGGGGGCACAGTACTGAGCCTGAAGTCAGGAAGACTCATCTTCATGAGTTCAAATCTGGCCTCAGATACCTACTAGCTGTGTGACGCTGGGCAAGTCACTCAACCTTGTTTGCCTCAGTTTCCTCATCTGTAAAACAGTCTCAAGAAGGAAATAGCAAACCATTCCAGTATCTTTGCCAAGAAAATCCCAGTGAGATCATCAAGAGTTGGGCAAGACTGATAACTGAACAACAAACAAAACCAGATATAAGGACAAGAATACAAAGAGAGAATAGGCAAAGTTTTATTGTTGATCTATGAAAAAAAAGCCAGTCTCTCCCTCTGGTGTGGGCGAGAGAAGGGTTTTCAGGTCTTGCACTGTTGTGTTTTACAAATGTTAAATTTATTTCAAGTCTTCTATTTAGGGAATTCTTCCTGACCTATAGTTGTCAAGGAAGGATATAACAGAGTGGAAAGAACAAGGGCTCTGGAGTTAGAGGAGCTAGATTCAAAAGCTATGCTCACTGCTCATGCTCCACCCCTCAGTTTTCTCATCTGTAGTTGAAGATGTTAGCAAGGTGGGGGGGGGATGTTTGAGAGGAGGAGGATTTGATCACTAGCTGACTATTAATTCGAAGCACACTGGAGATGGCTTGAAGACTATAGTTTTAGTACTAGTCACCCACAAGGTATCCAAGAACATGAGGCAGAAGCAACCACCAACTCACTGGTGTTAGTGGAAGTTAGAGGAAAGGGGAATGGCGCCACACATAAAATTATGAGATTGGACTAGTCTATGATTCTAGGATCCTCTTCCTGCTTCTTTATCTTGGTATGTTTTTGAAGTCTTGCTCCTCAGGCAGGTCCAAGAACAGTTTGTCTTATTTGTAGGTACCTGAGCAATCAGGTCATCTTGTAGAAGCTGCTAGTCTATATTCATCTGTGGGGAAGAGGGAGAAACCCTAGAAGATATGAAGCATGACTAGATTGTTTTGGGCAGGGCTGCAGTAAAAGCTTGACTAAAGATTCACTCAGTGCCTTAGGCTCTTAATAAATGTTTTTTTTTAATTATTATTTAATTGAATTTATGTGCACTAAATGCTTGTTGAATTAAATTAAGTAGAAGGTAAGAGGGAGAGGGAGTATCCTTAAAAGGAGAGTGGGACCTTCACCTGTTTTCTCTCTGAAGGGTGAAGACTAGCCTCTTGCTTTAGACTGTGCCAGGAATTATTCACAAGCTTAAAGGTGGGTCTCTGGTCCCAGTTTCCAGGGTTAATAGCAACAGTAACAAAATCTCCTATGTCTTGAGTTGAACATCTGGAGTACCCACAGCGCTGATCCCTGAGGCACAGTCTCAAAAACACTGACCCTTCTCCCTCTCCTGACATATGGTTCAGCTTCAGGCTCTATTTCATGCTCCAAGCTGAGAGCCCACACTCTGGTTGGGATTTGACATCCCCTCCAATTTGGAGGCGTAAGCCCACCCAGAATTTGGGCAGAATGTACCTAAAGAAGGAGAGGCTCTTTGTTTTGACAAAGTGCACTGACCTTCCTCTAGCAGATGGCTGGCTTTTCTTTGCTCTCTGGAATTCTTGAATTCCTGTGACATCAGTCTGTGCAGAGCCTCCAGCCAAAAAGCACATTGCCTGAGGGGATTAGCCATCCTGAAGTGGCTGTCATATAAATTACCATTTAGCCTTCACCCCAACAGCAAAGCCAAAGGTGACTAAGAGATGACAGTGTATACAGGCAGGCACACCTGCTGTCCCGGCAAAGTCAGTCACAGCATTTTGTAAACATCACTAAAAGGAACCAAAAGAGAAATAATTAAAAGACCAGCAAGACTGACCCTCCTAAACTACAGGCTGAGAAAGGAGGAGGAGATCATGGCATTGTTTTGGTGTAACATTTCTACTCACAGAGAGAACGTATTCTGTGCTTGGATTTGTTCCCCAAGGTCAAGGTACAGGCCAGATTGTCCGTCAATTTGTAAGAGCTAACATTTAAATATCACTTTAAGCTTTGCAAAGCTCTTTCCATGTATTATCTAATTTGATCTTCATAATACCCTTGGGAATCAAGTACTGTTACCCTCATTTTTCAGATAAGGAAACTGAGGCTAGGAAAGTTTAAGTGATCTGCCCAGAGGGAGAAGTATCAGAGGCAAAATTTTAACTCAGATCTCCCTGACTCCAAGTCCATTATACAATCTAGGAAGCTTATTAGTTAGACTCTGGATAGAGATCCTTGACCAGTGCTTCCCAATGAGGAATTCTAAGGCCCTGATCAACACACCTTACTCCCACCACAACCCTGACTAATATTCTCTGCCCTCTTGCTGACACTTTTGCGAAGTGGAACCAAAAGATTAGCACTGTGGATAAATGTGGCTGAATACATTTCTTGAAGTAGTTTGGCCAGATTTCTTAGTAGACAAATGATTGGACAGAGCTTTGAGGGTAGAGGTATGAGTGTAGAGGGAGTGGACAAGGTTTCTAGAGACCGACATCCACGAATAGAGGAGTCTCTGAATAAAATGTGGGACAGGGATACAGGGAGCTTGGTAGGGAACACCAGTTCTGCCTCCAAGACAACTAGGAAAAAATACAGGGCAATCCATAGGTCAGGGGTCATTGACCACATTCCTATTAAACTAGTCTCATGCTCTGAATGGAGCACACATATAGTACAAGAATACACACATAGGTACAAGATTCCTTTAATTCTAGCCATAGTACTCCAAGCCCAGCTGCCTCTTCCTGGTAGTATCCCAATCCCAGCTGACCCACATTGGTAGCAGTTCAGCCCCAACTGCCCTCCTGGGTAGTAGCCTCAGCATACCATAGAATCTATGGCTTTAGTCGGGAGGAGGGGATCTTCTTGGTCAAAGTATCTTTTCTGTTGACCCCCAGACTAGTGTGAGGAAGAGGAAGACAGAGTTAGGCCCAACGTAGATGAAAGTGTGGTGTAAGTATAAATAAATGCTTCTCAGTCTGCTGTATTTATCTTTGACAATTTTTTTTAGGTGGGATTGAAGGATCAAACTGAAGAAATTACTATTTATCCTTGAGTCTGAACAAGCTTCAAATCATGAATTTTTCCTTTTTCACAACCCTGTTTCATCTACCAGGCTTAGGCTGATTGATATTATGGTTGCTGTTTATTGGGGAGGGGAGTAGCAGGGAGATTGGGAGTTAATCATTCTGTTTCTACAAAGGAAATGTGAGCTGCGCTGCATGAGCTAACCTTTGGCAGGAGCACGTACATGATCCTAGTATTTTGATTTCTCCCTCTGATAAGTATAATTACTACGAGTTTGACTACAACTCTAACTCTAGTCGTCTAAGTGTTAGCCTATTATATATTTGGAGGGGTCTTCAGATATTTTACCATAAAAGACTGAGTCATAACTTTCCTTCCATAGATTCTGATAGAATTTTCATAGATTCTAATAGAATCTAATAGAATATGCCTTTTTTAAAAAGCATAGAAAGATGAACTATTATATCAGTTTAAAAAGGCATTTAAGACATCTTCTCCACCCTCATGCCTTGGAAGACGATGTGGAAAAAACCTTAAATCTTAATCAAATTGTTCATTCTATCATATTGAATAGGAAACTGATAGTTATTCAATTTTTTTAACCAAAAGAATTAGCAAATTGGGAAAGATACAAATTGGCAATTCCTCCATAATTTACTGTCTTTAAAATTACCTGGTTTACTGAGAGGTTAAGTAGTCTTTTTTTTATGGTCAAAGATATATCGGTGTCACAAGCCAGCCATGAAAGCTGATCTTCCAGACTCCCAAAGTTGGCCTATTTTCCATCAACAAATGCTGCCTCTTAAGTTGATAACTACTATTTCCATCTAACCCTGCCATTGAAGTATGTTGCAGAATAAATGCAAGGTGCTAATAAATGAATGTTTCCATGCTTCCAAAATAAGTCTTTATAAGCATTGTTCCTGCAGCCTCCCAAATAGTATTCTCTCCGATCAATAGTTCTGAATGTTCGTTCCACTCTTATATAGTGGAAAGAAGCTTAGGTAGATTTATAGACAGAGGACCTTATTTTGAATTCTGCTTTTTCTACTGCTCTAATGACCATTGGCAAGTCACTTTTTGCCTCTCTGGTCCTCAGTTTCTTCCTCTTTAAAAATAAGGACTTTGGACTAAGGGAAAAAGAAAGAGGAAAAAAAGGTTTCTTCCAGTTCTAAACCCTATGGTCCTATTATAATTTTTTTCAAACTACTTCCCAGGAAGTTATCAAAAAGTTATATACATTTAATCCAGTTTTCAAAACATAGAATTCGTTACTTTGCATTAGTATAAGTTGTAAGAAATATTGGATTGAACTTCATGAAAAATCAGAACTTTGCAGGGTGGAGCTGGGGAGGGGGTGGACTCATTTTGCAACTTGCAATTAGTCCCAAGCAAAGATAATGCTCAGTTTGAAACACCTTTCATAAAGGACTGTAGCCTGAATGACTTTCCTTTTTTCTCTCTAATACAGGTCATATCCCAGGACCTCTGGGATACCAGCCACTTCTGTCTCTCTACTACAGGTCTAAGTGTGAACTTCCAAGACTGAAAGTTTAGGTATGAACTTCCAAGACTGAAACTGGGGTTGTCTTTTTTTTTTCTTTAAAGAGGATTTTCCTACCAACTAAAGGAAAGATGATAGAGTAAAACACATTTATAGAACTAAATATCAACCTTTTATGGAGTTACATCTTCTTGTAAGGCATCCCATAATCTAGCCATTTGGAATTACAGAAAAGCTAAAACACAAGGTTGACCAAAAACAGCAGGTTCTAGAGAGGAGTAGAAATCATAAAATGTTAGAGATGAAAGGAATCTTAGAGGTCAACTTAGTCCAATTTCTTCATTTTACAAATAAGAAGATTAAAGACCAAAAAGAAATAGTGCTTGGCTAGGGTCACACTACTAAGAAGTCTAACCTTTGGCAGGAGCATGTACATGATCCTAGTATTTTGATTTCTCCCTCTGATAAGTATAATTACTGAGAGTTTGACTACAACTCTAACTCTAGTAGTCTAATTAAGTGTTAACCTATTTCAATGTCCCAGCACTAAAGGCATAGATTTAGACAGCCTAGGTTAAACCTTGCATGTGTCTCAGATAATCATATTCTTTGATTTGTGGCCCCTGCTCCAAGGTTTCCTCTATGCTGGTTTCACTCACGTTCAGGGTTTCCTCTGTTATAAAATTCAGCTACTCTCTGTATCTATGTAGAAAAAAATGGTGGTGGAGATGGGGGGGAGGGGTGAGGCAGGGTCCTCAGCTCTCATACAAGCACTCAAAACTAATAATACATTCACTATAGGAAAGGCTTTGTTTAACCCAACAATAAACAAAAAGGAATCATGATGTAGCTCATAAATAATGAAGATAGTTCCCTTTCCTTCTCTAGTGAGTTGAAGGTCCCCAAGGACTTATACAGTCCTCCAAATTTATACAATCATGAGGGAGCACCTTCCCCTCTCCTCCAAGGGCAAAAAACTTAAGAGTTTCTAAAGTTAAGTAGGATGTCCCCTTTGCACAGTAAGCACCACCTTTTCTGGTACTCAAACGGTCCTCAACAATTGTAGTAATATCCTGAGGTTGATCTCCCTCTCCTGCAAAGAGAAAATACTTGGGGTTACTAGAGGATCTCTCTCTTTTCTCTAAGACCTGCAAAGTCCACAGAAATTACAGTGCCAGCAAAAGGCAAGGCCTAAGTTTGTTTCATACCATCATAGCCCCACTCCTTGCTGTTTCTTGACTCTAGTTCTTGGTCAAGCAAACAACAAGAATTAAATGTTGTCTATGTACTAGCCACTGTGCCATACAGAATGTGCTATGTGTTTGGAGACACAAAAATAAAAGTGATATAGTCTTTCCTCATGGAACTTATATCCTAAAAAAGGGAGACAACAACATGCAAATAAATAGCTATAGACTACAAATACAAAGTAACTTCAAGAGAGAAAGAGTAGGGAAAATACCAAAAGTTGTGAGAATCTGGAAAGGTTTCCTATAGAAGGTGGCATTTGATGAGTCTTGAAAGCAGGAGCTTCCAAGAAGTGCAGGTGAAAAAGGCATGAGAGTAATAAGCCTAGGCAAAGGCATGGAGTAGATAGAGGGCTGGGGCCTGAGTTCAAATTTGGCATGAGACATTTACTAGTTGTGTGACCCTGGGCAAGTCATTTCACCTTGTTTGCCTCAGTTCCTCATCTGTAAAATGGGCTGGAGAAGGAAATGAAGGCAAACATGGATGAAGTGATGAAGTTAAGAAAGCAGAACCAAGACCAAAATAAAGACAATGATTTCAATAATGTAAATATAAATAACACTAAAAGGCAAGTAAGCTCAAAGAGCATTACAATAATCTGCTTCCAGAGAACAGAGTATGAAACACATATACCTCTTCTCAGAAAAGATGAGAGGAACTCTGGGTATGGAATATGACATACACTGTCAGAATTTGTTGCTTTCTGTTCAGTTTTTTCTTTTTTTTTCTTTTCTTTGTTGTCACAGAAGTTTAAGTGGACAGAGGATATTTTTTTAAAAAACTGTGCTTTTTTAAAGTATCATTTAAAAAATAAAAACCAGTCCTTACCCTCAAGAAGCTACTTTCTACTATCCCATTTCAGGGATTCACAACAAACACTGATGTGTTAAAAAGCAATTCTAATTTGGCACTCAGGAGTCCCCATCTCCTTTCCCAATATTTAAAGACCCCACATTTTAAGACTCCACATTTTTTATTAGCCACAGAAATTTTCGGAGCCCCTGTCTATGGTAGACTCTCAAATAACACAAGCATTGTGGCGAGCGGAAGGGAGAAAGTATTTTGTGATGGAACTCTGGATTGTGAGAGTACTCTGTGATGGAATTTCCTTGGGATAAAATGCTACTACTAATAATAATTCACATGTATATCCATGTATAAATAATCTTTGTAATATCTCAAGCTATGGTATGATCCTTAAAAGTTCACAAAAGACTGATCCCATAATTCTTGTTGAGGTAGACAAAAAAGTATTATTTATCTCCATTTTACTGGGAGGAAACCAGGGCTCCCATAGGCTTAAGTGCCTTGCCAAATATTATACAACTAGGCTCCACATCCAGTGTCCTTCTCACTGAACTGCACTCAAGCATCATCTGGCTTACTGCTAGGCCCAAAAAGAAAGCCTCCTATTCCCCAGAATTTGATACTATGGTCTCTCTGGTTTTATGTGGTGGCTATATTGCCTTACTTCCTAGTATCTGTAGTACATTTCCATTTATCCACATTCAAATCCTGCTGGTGGAAGTTGCTTATTGTAAGAAATGGGAGGAGGAGTTTTGTTTCCACAGAACTAAAGGCGTGCTTCCCCACCCTCCCCCACCCCAGCTTTAGCAGAGACCAGGCCTCAAGGTCAGTCAGGTGAGAGGTCAGAGGCTTGTACTCATGTGCATACTTTCTGAGAAGGCAGTCTGGGGAATTAGAGAGGCCAAACCCACTTGAACCTGTTCAAGCTTATCTAGGGTCTGGTCTTGGTCAAGAATCCAGGCCTACTGATGTGCATAATTTGTATATGTTAAAGAGGGAAAGTAGGGGAAGTAAAAGAATATAGTTTAATCCTAAACTAAGACAAGGAAGATCTAATTAACTTCACTTTTGCTTCTGTACCCTTATTATCCTATTTATATAAACTGTAGAACCTAGGAAAACTATGTAAAAAAACAAAGATTGTAAACTAACCATAAATCTAGCAGGAGTGGAGAGAATGGTTACCCCTGCTCCTGCAGCTGGATCAGTGTGAGTGTTCCCGTGAGCACTACACCTGCTCTCTCGAGGAGTGTAATAAATGCCTTCCTCTGCCCACTCTGGTCTTGAGTTCTTTGGGTAAGAATGGGCAAATCACATGGATTTTCCTAAGGTCAAGTGAAGGGAAGCAACAGGCAGTGGAAGCTCACCGGGCTTACTCCTGGATCTTGTCTTGGGGTGTCCTGTGATCCCCACTGTGGTGTTAAGAGGGCTACCACTCTGGATTCCCTTGGGGAACCCTGTGGTCTGCACAGCCTTCTTAACGGGACATCACTTGAGACTTCTGGCCCTGTCTCGGGAGCCTTGTGATCTTACCACCATCCTAAGGGGCCATCACTTGGGTCCTCCTTAGGGTCTGACCCCTGGGAGGCCCTGTGATCCCCACAGATTAAGGGATGGCTACCACTTGGTCTTCCTCTGGGAGTCCTGTACAGCCTTCCCTAGGATTATCACAGGGTTCTTCCTCAGGACTTTGGCCCTGCCTAGGAAGTCCAATGATCCCCAAAGCTGCGTGTTTTCACAATTTGGGGAAGTCCAGTGATCCCCAAAACCACGTTTCTCACACTTATTAATCTATTACCCTGTAGGTCTATACCTCTGAAGCCGGTAGGTGTTCCATAGAAGGTAAAAAAAAAGAGAGGTGTTAAAAAAAGAACCCCAGAATGAGCAAGCAAATCTTTTTCATGATCATTGGTTTTCAGGTTATAGTCATGATCCTTATTAATAACTTTTACCATAACACCACCCTGCATTTCTATGGGCTCTTCTTCCTAAGGAGTTAAAGATATATTCAGCAGTTTCTACGTCCTAGTACCCAATTCATCATAAGCTATTCTTCTGGATTATTTATCTTAAGTTGAGACAAATAACACTAGAACCTATCATTTAATTAATCCTGGTGTGCTTTTTATAGAAATTACAAAAAAGTACATCACAGTTTAAATGCAACACAATACTCTATTACAACATACTATTTCCATTTTGTTGATTCATAGTATGTTATTTAGGCTTCTTTTTACTGTTTCCACTTCTATGAACAATGCATCAACAGAAAAAAAATTACAAAAACAACCACCAAAACATATGAATATAAAGAAAGCTGAATAATTCAGAACCCAAATCTCATTTCCCTTCCCCTCTGTCTAACCCAAACCTAGTCCCATCATTCCTTTGCTAAATAAGCATGCATTCAGCAGCCTGTTCCAAAGATGTAAATAAAAATGAATAATTCAGAGTTCCAGTCTCCTTTACCCTGTCAGAGTCCCATTTTGTTTTCCATCAGTGCCTAGTTAAATAATGGGATAGATTTGTTTTGTTTTCTCCCTGCCTCCTCCTTGACTCTCTCCAAGGTATATTCTACTGCCTAATGTGTGACCTCTAAAGAATTTGGGGTCTCCTCAAATTGGTAGTCCTTTTCTAACTATTAACTTATACAAACTTTTCTTATCTGTTACTTAACTATATTGTGGCAGGGATGTTTTCCGCAGAGTTCCCCAAAGTTCACCAGGACACAAGCAAAAAGAATCTTTCTACACATGACCTTTCAGGAAGCTTCCAGCTATCATCTTTCAAGGACCGTTGGAGATTGTGGCTTTTCTCTGTGATAGCAACTGGATATTAGTTTGAGGACAGCAGTGAGGTATAGTTAGGAAAGAGCCCTAGAGTCAGATCTGGTTCCAGATTTTAATCCTCTTATTGTATGACCTTAAACAAGTCACTTACTTTCATTAGTTTCAATTTCCTTATCTATTAATGTTATCTAAGGTTCCTTTGAGCTCTAAATCTCATCCCATGATTCATTTCTATCACTGCATCTGATTCCTAGTCTCACTTTCCTCTTGGAACATGGAGAAAAAAAAAAGTTTTAGTGATGAGGAAAAGTACCACCCTTCTACTACAAAAAGCCACCTGGAGTGTCCTTCTATCCTTTCAAGGCTCCCCCTTCACCTCTCAAAAAACTTCCGTGATGAGTCATCCTCACTTTCATCTAATGTATTCAAATGAATTTTGTGATTCCAAATCACTCTTTAACCCCGGATTCATCACATTTTATGCATTTTCTTCCATGCTCAATTTTACTTTTCCTATACCTCCATTTTCTCCTTCCCATATCCCATTTAAATTTTGAATATGGTTCCAAGTACAAAAGACTTCTCAATCATTCAATTCCACAAATACGTGAGTCCTTAGAAGGTACCTACTATTTGCTAAAACATGCTGGAAAATAGAAATAAGCCTGGTCCCATTCAAATATCCACCACCGCCATCCTTTCCAGCATTTCCATTCATCTTCTTGTTAGCTCATAGTTATACCCCCAGTTCTCAGCACAGTGCCTGGCACATAGTAAGCTCTTAATAAATACTTTCTATCACTCTCTCTATCTATGGAGAGGGTACTGGAGGGGGTGGGGTGGGAGAAGAATGAGCCAACTCACAGAGTCATAATGGACTAGTACATGGAGACCTCAAAGTAGCCAGCCTGACTATACATGGGAAAGTAACAGAATAAAAGGGCTTAGCCACCAACACTCCAGTGCCTAACATAATGAGAAGCACATGGTACTCCAAAACTCCAATGAGTCAATGATCTCATTGATGAAGATCACAAGTCAACCACATCTACCCATCCTGTGAACTCCAGCTTTAATTTTTCAGAGACTGATGTTCTATGACCCATAGCTATGCAACTTAATCAGAATATTGGTGTTAAGAAGACAGGAATATTATTGGACTATGAGAAATTATAGATATGAAGAATTCAGAGAAATTTGGAGAGACATATAAACTGATACAGAAGATACAGAGTACAGAAAGCGTGCCTAAAAAAAAAAAAGTATACACAATGACCATAATGAATGTGCTAAAATACACCGAATTTTACATTAATATGTAACCACTAGGTGGCAATATCTGACAGACTGGCAAAGAAAACAAAAGGAGGAATGCACTTTTTCTTCCCTCACCCCCACTCTTCTTTCCCCAACTGCTCCCATATCAGGCATCAAGGGCTTGATTCTCCCTTAAACCAGGTCTCTACTCCATTCGTTACTCCAGAGTATCGAGGACCTTTTCAGTGGCCTAGGAAAGAATAGAGGAGGGAGAGTAAACTCTATCTACGGACTCCCTGAGAAAAGGTATCCTTCTTGGTAAATTGGCTACATCAGCAACATCTATTCACACAGGTCTCAGCCTTAAGTCAATGGCCCCAAGTCACATGACTCACCACTGTTTTATTGATTAATAAATACCAAAACCACCATATGCTTTCATGATTACAGCTCAGACCCTATAAACCCAGGATGAAACCCTGGTTTTAGACCAAGGTTCAAATCTCTGTCCTGTTTAGTTTTGTGTATTTCAAATTATTCACTGGCTTCCTCTATTGTTTCACTTTGTGTAAAATTAATAACAGACACAAATGGGTTATCACCAACCATAGTTTCATATAAAAAATCAGGAGCTAGGAACCACATACAGAAATAAAGAAATCATAAAGGACATGCCTGTCAGCTGCAGGCATGGGGAAAGGGGAGAGAAATTATTTTTCATTGTCCTTTAGTCAATCTCAACGAATAATAGTAGTCAGCTGCTTCAGTCTCTTCCAGCCATATACACCTTCTCAGGAGTCTGAATAAGAAGAACAGAGTGCAGGACAGAGCTTTAACCATAT
Organism: Trichosurus vulpecula; assembly: GCF_011100635.1. NCBI lineage: Eukaryota > Metazoa > Chordata > Mammalia > Diprotodontia > Phalangeridae > Trichosurus > Trichosurus vulpecula. The sequence goes on from NC_050575.1 coordinate 283,004,091, forward strand.
CAACACCCCAGTTTTAGTCTCTATTCAAATATTCAATGAAGTGTCTCTTTCTTTTTACTATCAAACTGCCATTTTTCCATTGCATCAAGCACAAATTGAATATTGTGCTCAGTCACTTCAGCCTATTGTCCTTCCCCTAAAACTTCCTCCCCCATGATCCTCCCCACTTTAGAGGTTGGAGATGGGATGGATTCACTCTGTCCACCAGAACTACAATTCCAAGTTCATGCCCCCAGGTCCCAGACCTTTCCCTACGGTCAGGGAAAGTCAGTCTGAATATATATTACAAATGCAATGCCTAATCTTGATTCCAGAATGAAAATAAATTCATTATTTTTTCTCAACACAGAGATGTTAGATTATAGATGAAGAATGCTCTTTACACTGATAGAAATATTTAATAGGTTGGCTTTTATTAATTAGCTGTTTCGTTTTATTTTTAGTTATAAAGATGTGTTCTAAGTACGTGGAAGAGAGTGGGGTGTTGCTAGGACATGACAGTGATATTAAAAAATCAATAAAATTTAAAAGAAAAATTCATTGTAAACCATAGAGTGCTACACTGAACTGTCATACATAATGCCAATTAAATCTATTTCTTTCTTTGGCTTTTTTACAAACTGTGTGGCCCAGATCTAACAGGTGTGTGGTCACAATTTCCACAAATGGACCTAGATGTTGACCATAATTCATCTATATAGGAATTGCTTCTCCTGTTTGTGGTATTCATCTCTCATGAAAGGCCTATCCCAAATCCTAGCTTTCTCTCACACTTCTCTATCATCTTATGTATCTAATAGCTTCTATCAGCTCAAATATTCCATGTCCCATCTTTAATCAGTGACATTTTCACTGTTTTGATGTTAGGCCCAACCTTGCAGAGTTTTAAGATCTCTATAGTTTGCGCACCATGGAAATGTCCATTTAACCTTCCACAAATTGGCCCCTATCTTTCCTCATTTTGCTTATTCAAAATGTGCTGATTATTCAAGGAAAGCTGTCAGTTCAGAAGTTATCTAAACAATAGTTGGTGGATCTGTAATAAAGGGTAACAGGAAACAAATGAGCTGTTCCATGGAGTGATTGAGTAATAAAGGGAGAAGACATAGAAGCATTTTGTATATTCAGTATTCTGCCCCTTTCCATTTCCTCCACCCCACAATTTGCCAGGATTCTTAGGGTGTGGTTTATGCATAAAGAAGTCCAGATTTCAAAAATTTCTAAAACATTAAGAACTTTCCCCTCACAGCAGCCTAAGTGCTAATGGTTCTAAAATAAACTAAACTGGAGATATGCTTCTTGGTGTCGGTATTCGATGAACATATGTAACTGAATCCTTTTTATTCCTAGGTAAAATCCATTATTGATAAACAATCTCCCTCCCCTCTCTGTAATAAGTATAATTATATCATGGCAGCCTCCAAATTATAATTGTATACTTCGGAGTGATATAATAATGCTTGCTAGGACTTTGGGTCATCAGCCACAGCTCCTCTCCACCAGGCTGCTGAGATTGTACACTGCCAGATGTTTCCTATTCTTTTCTTTGTCCACTCCCTCTATATAAAATAAAGAGCTCCCTGTACCAATACCCCCACAAACCTCTACACAATATTTTCTATCTAATATCTAGTCATTCTCTAAAGTACAGGCAAAAGAAAAATGAGGGGGAGGAGGTTACTAGGGGAACACAGATGGACAGAAATACTTTAAACTTGTCTGGGTCACAATTTCTTCCAAATCACATTATGAGTGTCCTTGTTTCTTCTTGCTCAGTCAAATCAACAGGTATTTACTAAGGCATTATGCTAAGTTCTGGGGTTGCAAAGAAAGGCAAAACTATTCCTACACCCAAGGAGCTTAAAGTCAAAAGGGGAAAGACTGCAAACAACTATATATAAACAAAATATATACAGGATAAATGGGAGATAATCAACAGAAGGAAGGCACTAGTATTTCAAAGGTCTGAGAAATACATCCTGCCTTCAACCCAAATTCAATCTCAAGATTAGTTACTAAGAAAAGATGCTTTTGTATATAGGTCATACTTTTCTTTCTTTGCAATAAAAAATTAAATCACATTCTACTTCATTCTCATTACTTCTCTATGGAGAGAAACAAATGGTACATAATTTATGGAACTTAAGAGTTGAAATTATTCAGAAACCATCTCATCTAACCCATACCTTGGTAGGAATGCCATCTACAATACCCTTAACAAATGTTCATTTGGACTTTAGAGATGAAGACTTCAGTACTTCTCAGTACATTCCATTCTACTGTAGACTGTTCTAAGTCAGAAGTTTGTTTTTATATCAAGTAAAAATCCATCTTCTGCAAACATTTCTCCTGATTCTGTACCCCGAGGCCAGATGGAATAAATCAAATTCCTCTTCCTCTTCCTTTCAGATATCTGAAGACAGCTATCATACCCCCAAAATGCTTTCTCTACTTCAGGATGAAGACCTATATTTATTTCTTACATAGCATAATTTGAAGTCCCCCTCACCATTCTGGTTATCTTTCTTTGAGTGCACTCTAATTTTCCAATGTCCTTTCTGAGATACATTAAAAAAGAACCTCCCCGAAAAAATTCAGGTGTAGTCTAACTAGGAATATTTCATCCCAGCTTCAGGATATTATTCCTCTACTAAAATTACCCTAAATCTCTACAGACAGTGTGGTATAGTGAATGGAAAGCCAGTCTTGGCCTCAGGGTCAAGTCTTACTTTCTGTTTGCTATATGCTGACTGGGTGATTCTGAACAAGTAATTTCTTCTCTCATTGGTCCAGGCAATCCTCAAAGACCAGTGATTGCAAAGAAGACTCCCATATGCATTAGTAGCAGAAGTTCCTTGCTAGGATTTCCTCAAACTGAAAAAAATCTCAGATTTTTTTTAATCCCATTAGCTTTCTTGGCTTTCTTGTCCACAGTGTGACACTGTTGACTCATGATGAACTTGTGGTACAGGAGTCAGGAAACCTTGAGGGCGAATTTTACCTGAAACGCTTATTAGCTCTATGACCTCAGTAAGCCAATCTCTCTTAGACTCAGTTTCCTAATCTGTAAAATAGGGATAATAATAGTACCTACCTCCCAGGATTGTCATGAAGATCAAATGAATTTTGTGAATCTTGCAGTTCTTAATGTTATAAATGTTAGCTGTTGTTACTATTATTAATGTCTAACTGTGTCTCCTTTATCCTTATATTGGTACAGTGAATTTTTTGAACCCATGTAGGGCTTTCTCATTAAAATTCAGTCCACTATTCTAGCCCATTAAGATCTCTTTGGATCCTGAATCTGTCATCAAATATTTTAGTCATCACTCTGATTTCTTGACATTCAAAAATTTAATATACATGGCCAGCTATGCTGTTCAGCCCTGGACATATCCCTAAGCTATTCCATTGGAGACCTCTCTTCATCAATAAATCATCACTTTTTAGGTCTGGTCATTCAATCATTCTGAATTTATCTGTCTTGCTGAAACCCAGATATACTATTGTATGACACCATTATGACCTATCAGTCTAATAGCTCTGTTGAAGAAAATTGATGTAGTCTATCTTGGGATGCTTTAATGAAGCCATATTGGTTTATTGTAATCATAGATAGCTTTCTTTTCTAAACATGTTCAAATCATTGATTTACTAATACATACTAGAATTATGTGGGGAAACAAATTCAAGTTCACTGACATTATTTGAAGAATCCAATGTCAATTTGAAATGCAAAGTATTTATGCAACCCAATGCCACATCTCCTTTTTATGATTTCTCAAAGACTATTGATGGTGGATTGGCACTCAAAACCAATAGTTCTTTCAGTATCCTAGGTTAAAGGTCATCCCAGCCTAGTAACTTGAACTTACTAAGAGCAGCTATGATCTCTGTTATATCTCCTCACTTGCATTTCAATTCATTATTAACCATTATCCTTCCCAATCAAGAAAACACATTAAGCACCTACTGTGTGCCAAACACAGGCATTGAAGATACAAAAGAAGAAATGAAACAGTCCCTGCCCTCAAGTAACTTACATTTTAGGAGGAAAGATAACATGTACATCTGTAGAAATAGGCAAAGTAAAATATAAGACAATTAGAGGAAAGAGGGCCTTGGTAGCTGGCAGGAATCCAAATGGGTTTCCTGAGGAAGGCTGCATTTGAGTTCAGGTTTGAAAAAAAGCAAAACATTCTAAGAAGGGATGGTTAGGAGGCATTACATCTAAAGACCATCCCCAAGCCAGGTATCACTATTCTTGGCAGAGAATGGAAAAGCAAAACAGGAATTAAGTAGTTTAGGCTTATCACTCTCATTTATTATAATAAGCCCATCTACAACCACTTAGTGGTTCTTTCTTTGATTTAATCTTTTCCTATCCCTAATTAACATAAAATAAAAATAAAATCCCCTTTTAAAAAACCTTGGAATTCTTTGCCAACTGTAATTCATTTTTAACTTTCATTTCCCCAACAATATTCTAACAGGACTGTGTCATTCTTTTGTGACTTTTCCTAAATTACTTGCCCTCTTTTCCATTTCTTTTTGAAAAATCTTGTGGATCACTTAGTTTTTACTTTATAGCTCTTATTCATTCATTCATTGGTACTGATCTCTTTAGACAGTCTCTCTCTCCCTTTTTCTTCCTCATTAAAATATTTTGTGTTCATGTAATCAGAATTTAATTCTAGAGAGTAGTCCATACCTCTTCTGGCCTGCTCTGTAGAATTTTAGGCCATAGAATCCTACGAATCTTTCCTCTGAATTCCTTGACATCCACTTTTCCAAGATCTAGGATATGCATCCCTCTGACTCTGCCTGGCTTTCCCTCCCCTTATCTATCACAAGTGACTGTTGTGGCTTACTCCTAAGGCTCACATAATTTCTACTTTGACAAACAGTTCCTCTTTATTAGTCAGAGTCAGAATCCTTACTGGTTGAGAACAGTAATTGGCTTTATTGACTCTTCCACATATTGAAAATTGAAATGATTATTAAGACATGTTAAGAATTGATTAGCCAGTATGCTTTTTTAACAGAAGAGTGTGACAGGTTTCAAAGTGTCATCCTTTGGGCTAATTGGTTTGTAGTATACTACTACTATAATTTTTTAGCAGTCATGGAAAATATATTCTCATCTGAGCAAAGGGACTGATAAAATATTTAGTCATCCTTTTCAGCTTCATTCTCCTAGTTGAACAAATGGTAGTTTCTAATATTGCTCAGGATATTATCGCTCCTTTACCCTGTTATCTTCCCTGACATATTTTTCTTATGAAAAGAGAGGTGACCTTTTCCCTTGATGAATGATTTGGCCAATTTAAGTATGGAGCTATCTACAAATTCTATACTTGGCTAGCTGGGCTAAATGATCTCCCGGGAGCCCTTCCTTTTATATGTTTATTGACTCAGTCACATGGTCTGGTTTTTAGTCAGATATTCTGGAAGGACCATATCACTGCAATTCTTTGGGTTTTAGAAAAAAGAACCACAGGAACAGACATCTAGACCAGTAATTCTTGAGCTTGTTTTAACGACATTGAAGAGGTATCTTTAGTTATCTCCAGGGATGGTAAAACTTTCACCAAAATAAAATGAATTTCATAATACAGAAACTGCCAGAAAGGCTTAGGAGGATGCCTCATCATGATGGAGGTTACTCTGGAGTCTTGAAGACTACACCATTAGAGCACAAGGCCTAGAAGGTCCGAACAAATTGGAAAGGCTTCCACGATTGGTCTAACAACAAACTATATGTTTGTTGTCTAAGGATCAACTTGGCTAAAATTGTAAAAAGTGCATCACTAGTAACTGGATGATTTTGGGGGCGGGGATCATAATAATTCATTAAACTGTCTACTAGAGTGTGAAGAGAATGGGAATTTGGTTTGATGGAAGAAGAATCCACAATGTTGAAAAGAGTTTTTGAAGTATTGTACTAATTTGAAAAATAAACGTATTATCTCAATAATTTTAGGGAAACGATGAAGAGGGAAATAAGATAAGAGGCCTAGCAGTTCCGTGAAATGAACCGTGTGGCACAGTTCTCAAATACCTGGGAATCACTGAGGAAGGTAAAGGTGAATGGGAGAAGCTACTCTAACAATTCCACGGAGGTATCACCCAGTGTGACCTCACTTATCAGGGGGAAAAGACAGCCATTCTCCCTTTTCCAAAGTTCTTTTCAACTTTCCTTTACATATCCATTGACTACTAGTCTTGTATTTGGATTTAACCTTATATAGAGTTTACTTTGGACTTTATTCCCAAACAACACAAACCTGAGAATACCCAGTCCTGGCATGGGGGACACTACTGATCTCATATCCTCCAGAGACTTCTCTCAGTGGTTTCAAGATGAGTCAGTAGAGTAGTGGATAAAGACCTGGTCTCCAACTCAGGAAGACCTGGGTTCAAACACTACCTCTAACACATACTAGCTTGCAGTCCTGGGCTAGTTACAGCATCCTAGTACTCCAGGAAACTTTCTAAGACTAAGAATATTACAACCTGCATTGGTAGAAGGAGTTTCCTCTTACAGAAATTTCATATGCCTATAAAATCACAGGTCTGGTCCCCATGATAGACAGGCAGGGGAGCATAATCTGACTTTTTGGCCTTAGCGGGTCTGTCTTATTGCCTTTTAGGTGGATTTCATAGGCCTCCCTTAAGCCTCTTAAAATTTAGGAGGGTACATTCTGAATGCCTTTGTCTTTCTTTTTGTGCATTGGAGACGACTTTACACCATAGTAGGGCTACTACTGGTCAGCATATTAGTCTAACCATCAATCATCCTCTCTTGTACAAATGACTCACATTGTCCCCAACATGTATATGTGCCTCCAGATGTATGTCTAACCTATACTGATACTTTTTATTCTAGAAGTCCATGGTTAGGACCAATGAACAGATATTTCATCAGGGATTGAGTATTTAGGAAAGGGGTGCATCATAATATGATTACGTATGAATAGGGAGAGAGCTGCGTGTGTATGGGTGTATGTGTTTGTATGTGTGTTTTCACATACACACAAATACATATGCAGGAAATAGCTTGGAAAGCTAGAAGAGTCTTTTGGATCAGTGGAAGACAAAATTGTGAGTTCTTTCTCTGACTGAGAAGGCCACTAAAAGCCCTTACCTCAAATTCTTAGAAAGATCTTAAAATAATGGGGTGGTTGCCCAGTGAGAGTCTCCTATATCAGTAACTTTCATTCAGTCATACTATTCACACCCTAACCCCTCTAGCTTGCTTTGTGAAATCTAGGCCTCAGCGTCACAGTCTTCAGCACCATGGCCAGAGCATGTAGCATAGCAGGAGAGTCAGGGGATAAAATAGGAAGAAGGGGGGAAAGAAGGAAAGGGAAGAATTAGAACTTTTCATGTTCTCCATTCCTAGATAATAGCATTTTTATGTTGTTAAGAACATGATGCTGTTGATGTTCAATCATGTCTGTCTTTGTGACTCCATATGGGGTTTCCTTGGCAAAGATACTGGAATGGTTTGCCATTTTCTTCTCCGGTAAATTAAAACAAACAGAGGTTAAGTGACTTGCCTAGAGTCACACAACTAGTAAGTGTCTAAGGCTGGATATGAATCCAAATCTGGGCCCAGCAGTCTATCCACTGAGCCATCTAGCTTCCTCTAAGAACATGATAATTAATTTTAAGTAATTGTCAAGTACAATATCAGCTGGTTTGATAGATGTTGGACTTGGGGACTTCTGACACTTACTTCATATTTTATGACCCCTAATCCCTTTGCTTACCCACAATCACATATATTACTTTTCTTCTCCCTTTCATGAGTATAAGTAGCTAATAGATGTTGAGTTTTTATTTACTTCTTGGAAAAATCTCACCCTTGGTCTCCTATAAAGCTTTACCTTCCTCCTTACCTTTTCCTTCAGAGTTTAAGAGTATTCCAGGAAATGACTAAGAAAACAATAATTTTGAACGCAAAATTGTGTTCATATTGTCCCACGTGCTGCACTGAGCTTTCCACATGTGTTGACAGAAGTCAAGTTTCCTTGAAGTTGGTAGCACTTGATATATGAATCTAGACTGTTCAGAGATTCCCATCACTACTGCCACTTGGAAGCAAAGAAGAGAGAGTAACTAACTGAAGAAACTTCTTCTGAAAATAAATAGTTGGTTGGCATTGGAGGCTAGTGGAATGAAGAGGGGTAGGAGAGCCAGGAATTTGTTGGCATTGGAAAAGTCCTATTAGGTAATAGTTCCCCCTTTCCACACCTACAAACACATCAAAGGAACAGGAAGAAGGAAAAGGCATTTACAGGAAGTTAGGGTGCTGTTAGTCCAGCCAGCTGAAAATTCCTCCTTGGTTCTTCTAAATGACCTGGGTGTGGAGCATCTCTTTTTGGTACCAACAGCTGAGAATAAGAGGGCAAAAGCTGGTCAGAAACAGCGAGCAAGCCAAATATAACCAACCAGATTCTTTTACTATTGCTAAGGAGAAAGAGAACAGCATTTCAAATTATTTCAGAATACAATAACAACTTCATTTTGCCTTCCCCACCCATATCACTCAACAGGGGACTATTACTTGCCCAATCAATATATCATTAGCAAGTATAGATCTCAAGAGGAAAAAGAGACCTTCCTCATTATAATTTAGGCATTCATTCCTTTTGGATGTTCTGAGTGCAGGGGAGGTTTCATCGTTTATGCATTTGTTCATTATTTTATTTTATTTATTTTTTCATTCTAATGACAAAAGTGTGTCCCTTTGTATCAAATAACATCGGGGCATTCAAATAAAAAATGAAACATTTAATTAAAACATAGCTATTTTTGAGGAGCTACAAACGAGTTTCGGAATCATTCCTAAAAGTGAAGTTCAAGCTTTTCTGAAAAGATGAGGAAAAAATTAAAATCCTTTCAGTATTTCTTAAAACCCTCACTGGAAAATCTATCCTATTTTATGTACTCAAAAACAAAGAACATGACAGCTGTCTTTGAGAATTTGAAGGGCTGTCACATGAGAAAATAATTAACAGAATTATGATAAGCATTTTTTCACCTGATGCAAGTGCCTGGAAAATTGGTAATGGGGAGTGGGGAGGATGGGGAGGAAACTTGCTAAGGAATAGGCAGGGTTGGGGGGGTGTGGGGGGTGGAATAAATAAATAGGGGGGAAGAAAAGGAAAATTGCCAAGAGGGAGAAAGATCACCCTGCCTGAGGACAATACTATTAATACTCACTACACTTTCCTCCCTGAGGTAAAGCTCTGGGCATTGTACCCTAGTTTCAGTTCTCAGGATTACATTTGTTCTGCTTGGCCCCAGAAGGCAGAAATAGGATAAATGGCTACAGTGGCAAACTTGGGCTTGATGTATTAAAATCTAATTATTATTGGAACTATTCTACAGTCTACACATGGCTCAGTGGATAGAGCTCACGGTCTGGAGTCGGGAAGACCTGACTTCAAATCTAGCCTCAGACACTTAGTAGCTATGTGACCTGGGCAAGTTATTTAACTTCTGTTTGCCTTAATCCACTGGAGAAGCAAATGACAAACCACTTCAGTATCTTTCCTCATGGACAGTATTGCTGTGCTATGGTCGAAGAGGTCATGAAGAGTCAGACGCAATGGAACAACAGTAACAACATGTTATAGGCTGCATCAGAAAAAATTGAGTCCCCTTCACTGGAGGTCTTCAAGCAAAGCCTGGCTGACCATTTGCAGAATTTGTGGGATGATGATTCTTCTTCTGATATGGGCTGGACTACGTGGTCATTGAGGTCCCTTCCAAGCTCTGAAATTTTCTAACTTCCAAATTTCCTAACATTTTAAATTTCTTTCAGACATAAAGGAAGCCACTGGGTTCTTAATCAGAAAGGGACATGTGATACAGGATCTAAGCCCATCCTAGATATGGGAAGGACACAACTAGGAATTCAGGAGACTCAAAATCCAGATCTATGTCAAGTATCTAAGAGTTATGTGGCCTTGGGCAAGTCACTTCTTCCTTCTAAGCCTCTGTTTCCACATCTGAAATATAAGTTTGACTAGAGAAGGGGGTCTTAATAGCTTTTGTACCACAGACTCCTTTGGCAGTCTGGTAAAGCCTAGGGACCCTGTCTCAGAATAGTATTTTTAAACATATAAAATAAAATGTTTGGAATTACAAAAGAAATCAATAATGTTGAAAGAAAAATATCAAAATAAGCACATGTATATAAATATACATGTGTATATAATGAGGCAGCTAGGTGGTACAGAAATAGAGCGTTGGAATCAGAAATCAGGAAGACTTACTTTCTTTAGTTGAAATACAGCCTCAGATACTTACTAGCTGCGTGACCCTGGGCAAGTCGCTTACCCCTGTTTGCCTCCATACTTCCTCGGTAAAATGAACTAGAGAAAGAAATGGAAAACTACTCCAGTATCTTTGCCAAGAAAATCCCAAAATGAGGTCATGGAGAGTCAGACATGATCGAATAACAACAATATCATACATACACATATACCTACATACATGCATACATGCATACACATGTGTATGTGTGTATGTGCAGTATTTATGTAGATAGAATAGATAGGCCAGATAATAGACAGGACTAGATAGATATATAGATAGATAGACTGATAGGATAGATAGATGGAGAGATAGATACAGATAGATGAAAGCAAGAAATGAAGGAAGGAAGGAAGGAAGGAAAGAAGGAGGGAGGGAAGGAAAAGGGAGGGAGGAAGGAAGAGAAAGAAAGATTCACAGACCCTAAGTTAAGAAAAAGACTAGAGAATCTCTATGGTTCCTCATAGCTTTAACATCACATATTCTGATTCTAAATACTTCCTGCTACAATTCTCTTGTAGAAAGTGAGACTGACTTCTCATTTTTTCCAAAGTCTGCAGCGGCCTCATGTGGACATGTCTCGAAATAACAGCTGAGGCAAATCAGTATTGGAGAATTTCACTATTTTTGAATATGCAAAAAAAAAAACCATTTAGTTTTCAAGCACTGACATACAGATGTTTTAAAATAATGTACATAACATTTCAGGGATGGTAATGTGGTTTAATAATCAGGTTAAAGCACCAGAAGTCAAGAAACATTAGCTCTGTTTTGGGCGCTACCTCTTCAATATATCTTCTTTTTTTTTTTTTTTTTTTTGCCCATCCATTTTTGCCCATGCCTATTCTCTGAGGCCTCAGTGTCTCAGTTTCTTTTGCTACTGCATGTCTCAGTGAATCCTGTTCCCTGGATATTTTACTTATCTATGGTTTGTTTTTATTGAAATGTGAGTTTTGTGTTGTAATAAAGTTATGTAAGCTTGACCCTTCAGAAAAACAATACCTCTCTAGTTTCCTCCTGATTTACCACATTAAAGTCTCAGTCCATTTTTCAACCATTTCCAGCTGATTTTTGTAGGATTTTTGTAGCTCCCAAAGTCTAGACATTAGTCCTATTTGAACTTTCTTAAGGAATGTCTAGCATTGAGCTACACACATTTGGACACATCTAGTTTCTTACCAAAATCCTGAATAGATAGAACAGAAGATGATAATTTTGATTACATCAAATTAAAAATTGTTTGCACATACAACAACGCAATTTAAATTAGAGGAGAAATGGTTAGCTGGGAGAAAGAATCTTTGCAGTAAGTGTCTCTGATGAAGTCTCATATCCAAGATAAAAAAGGAACTGATGCAAAATGTGTGTATGTATGTAAATATATGGGGTTTGTGTGCACGTGTATGTATACATATATATATAGAGACACACACACACATATATATATATATATATATATATGTGTGAATATAATAAATTATCAATAGACAAATTGTCAACAGAAATGAATAGTCAGTTCTCCAAAGAAGATATCAAGTTCTAAAAGCCATATGAAAAAATTATCTAAATGACTAAAATTATAGAAATACAAATTGTTACAGGAGAAATATCTCCTCTCCGAGTTCATACGGTAATTGCTGCCAAATACATATTTACCACAACACAGAAATTATGAAGGCAAAGCCTAGGTTTTATTATTATGCTCAAGCATAGTTTCAGGCCTCAGAGAAAACCTAAACAACTTTGAGGATTCCTACAAGGCTTCTTATAGAAAAAAATTACATCAGATTGATAGACAATTCTTTTACATATTGCAGTCTTGACATTCCTCTTGGTCATGAAAGTTAAAGAGAAGAGAGATCCAAAATCCTATACTTTCTTCAATGTCACAAAAGTTGAAGATGCTCAGTTAAACAAAATCATAATTTCCTATATTCCCTAAGGAAATAAACTTCATCAAACAAATTCTACAAGCAAATTAAGTCAGGTTACAGATTAAACTACATTTAGAGGATTTACAAATAGGCTGATCAAGAAAAAGGATTTACGTTTTGCAGTCAGGACCAGTGGTTATTCTTCCTCAGGCTTCTGATCTTAAGAATATTTAAGGCTCTAAGTAAATTTTTACATCCCATGAGACAGGTTTTGGTCAAGTGAGGGTAATATTAACCAAAAGTTTCAGGAGGAATAAAAGGAAATCAAAAATTCTCAAAATAAAATTAAAACAGCTCTGAGGTTTCACACCTATAAGATTAACAAAGATGATCAAAAAATAAATAAAAGAAAAAATAAAGTTACAATTGTTGTAGAGGCTGTGGAAAAACAGGTACACTTATGTGCTATTGGTAGGTCTGTGAATTGGTCCAGTCTTTCTAGAAAGCAATTTGGAACTATGTCCAAAAATTACTAAGCCTTTTTGATGTAATGATACTGTTAACAGGCCTATACACAGAAAGATCAAAGAAAGAAGAAAAGGATCCATAGCTTATATATATATATATATATATACATATACACATACATATATACACACACGCACCCATATATATGTATGTATATATGTGAGTGTATGTGTATGTATACACACATACATATATACATACACACATGTATACATATATAATACATAAACACACACACACATATATGCATACGTGTGTGTGTTCTTTTTGTTATAGCAAAGCATAGGAAACCATGGGAGGTGCATGCCCTTTGACCCAGCAATACTGCTACTAGATTTATACCCCAAGGGGATCAAAGGAGAAGGAAAAGGACTCATATGTATAAAAATATTTATAGGAGCTCTTTTTGTAGGGACAAAGAATTGGAAATTGAGAGGAAGCTCATCAACTGGGAAATTACTGAACAAGTTATGGTATATGATTGTAATGGAATACTACTGTGCTGTAAGAAATGAAAGGGAGAGCTAGTTCTTTGGGGAAGCTAGGTGGCGCAGTGAGTAGAACACCGGCCCTGGAGTCAGGAGGATCTGAATTCAAATCTGGCCTAGACACTGGACACACTTACTAGCTGTGTGACCTTGGGCAAGTCACTTAACCCCAATTGCCCTGCCTTCCCCCCTCCAAAAAAAAAAAAAGAAATGAAAGGGATGGTTTCAGAAAAACCTGGGAAGACATGAACTGATGCAAAGTGAAGTGAGCAGAACCATGAGAAAATGTACACAGTAACAGTAATATTGTTAAGATAATCAACTGTGAAATCTTTGGTAGTTTTTTTTTCCGGTGAAGCCAGGAAAGTTTTACTTAACATTCCTTGTGAACGGGTGATTCTTTAATGGAGCATGCTTGCTCAGACAGATGCACGGCTTTTTATGCTGTGTTCCCAGTTCAAATTTTCCCCCTTGCTCTCCATTGGTTAGATGCAACCTCCTGAACCTCCAGTAATTCCTATAAATACAAAGATCCACCGCAACTCCAAAAGACTCATGGTAAAAAAAAAAAAAAAAGGTTATCCACCTCCAGAGAGGGAACTGATAGACTCAGTGTGCAGATTAAAGCATTTTTTCAAAATTCTCTTTATTTTTCTTGCTTCTTTTCAGAGCATGGCAGATACAGAAATATGTCTTGTATGACTTCATATGTTTAATGGGTATCGGTTTTGTTGTTTTTCCAATGGGTAGAAAAGGGGTGAAGGGAGGGAGAAAATTTGGAATTGAAAATCAAAATAAAATTTAAAAGGAAATTTAAAAATTAGGTGGTACACTTCAGTTGGGTAATAACTGAATAAATTATATGAATGTATATGAATGTATGTATCAACAATTCAGCAAGCAGTTGTTGCAGGGTATAAGACCCAACAAGACCAGCAACAAGATCTGCCAGCACAGGTTCTTTGATTTGCTTTACTAAAGAAAGTAACTTTAAGGGGTTAACAATCTCACTTTAATCACACATACAAATATAACTCACTTAGTTCAGGAGGAAAAGCCAGCACCCTGAACTTCAGAACAAATACAAATAGAAACTACAAACATCAACAGACAGATGTTGTCTGATTCAAATCACAATTCATAATTACCAAAGAATCAATGGGTCTGGGTTAGCAAAGGCAGGGGGCAGTTACAACAGCTTGCCCAGAGTCCTGCACCACTCTTCCAGTGACTCAGATCCCCCAAACCAAACATCTTGGTTTCTCCAAAGCCAGGGGGCTCCTTAATGACTACCCAGAATCTCCACAACGACACTCTTCCAATGAGTGAGAGCCCCAAAAGTCAAACACCAGCCTTGGATTTTATATCCCCATCTCAGGACCCTGGAACACTTGATTTACCTCAGTGCTGAAAAGCACTCAAATAACAGTGGAAAATCCAATTCAGTGTGTGGGAAAGTTAATCCCTAGTACCACCACATACAAGTCAATGACTCCTGATCCAATCAAAGAAACAAAGGTCAGACTCTTCAAGGGCACTTGATTAAATAAGTGCTGAAAGAGAAAACAGTAAAAGAAAGTCCCACCTTAATTACTGATACAATGTAAAGGAATTCAGCTATAAGAAATGAGGAAAGGGTTAGTTTAAGAAAAATTTGGAAAGTATTCTATGAACTGATGCAGCATTAAATAAACAGAACCCAGAGAATAATTTATATAATGGCATTGTAAAGAAAAACTTTAAAATACTTTAGAACTGATTAATGTAATGACCAACCATGAATTCAGAGTATTGATGAGGAAACATATTATTCACTTTCTGACAGAGAGGTGATGGATTTAAAAAGGAAAGAAGGAAAAGATCATTGAACCATTTTCAAATGCTCAGAAGCAAACCAAAGGAAAAAGCAAAAGGAATCACAGACAAGCAGGACATCTTTGAAAGTTACATGTTCAATTGATTATGTACTTAAAAGGAAAAGCAACTATGTAATAGAGATTTGCAGTTTTTCCGATATAGTCTTTTTTTCTGTTCTATTTTGTGTATGGAAATGACCATTTCATTTGGTGTTTGTTAGGTGCAGAATTTTTTAAGTGGGGGAAAAATCCTGCATATACCTATTGCCCGACTGGAGTCCTATAACCTGGGTGAAGCCTTCTAGGACTACTTCTGCTGAAAATGAAATCTATTCTTGGAATTTCTAAAGCACTTAGAGACCTAGGATCATAAATTTAAAGATGAAAGGGGGTTTAGAGGCCATTTAGTCCAATCACTTCATTTTGCAGGTAAGGAAATTGAAGTCCAGGGACATTAAACGATTTGCCTAAGGCAGATAAAAGGTAAGATTTGAGCCTAGGGCTTCTGATTCCAGACACACTGACCTTTCTATGCCCCTACAATGCAATAGGCACTACACAATTTAGCATTCATTATACTGGTCTCCTATTATTCTCTAATGGCTTTACTTTTCTTATTTCCCCAATTAGAGCTATAATTTCCCTGAAGGCTGAGGGCCTATCTTATGCATCTTTTCTTGCCTTCTCAACATTTAGAACCAAGTCATGAGGTCATAGTAGACATTTAGTAATACTTCTCACCTTCAGTTCAATGCAGTGGGGAACCACTCATGGAGAACCACTTCAATATTAAGAATATAAAATCCTCTTTGTGCTTATTATTTGTTGATTCTGAGGGCTCTGTACATTGTACTCTATAGAGCAGTGATATCAAACTCTAATAGAAACTGATACCTGTGGGAATACATCAACTGAGAAAACCACAAATTACTATTATCTATGTTGTATTATATTTTTATTTATTTTGTTAAATATTTCTCAATTACATTTTAATCTGGTCTAGACACACTGGGGAGTTTTACCAGCCACTTGCTGCCTTCTGGCCATAAGTTTGATGCCTCTGCTCTAGAGCAAAAGGCATCCCTAAAGGCCCTTCTCAAAGATGTGTCCCTTTCTTATGAAAAGATTCCACAAGATTCAAGGAAAGCTTTAAGCACAGTATTAACTTTGATCAACAATCCTCAAACTATCAGTATAATGGGAGGCATAAAACAGGAAGACGTATGCTTGTGAAAGATCATCATTACTGTAAAGAAGGAACTTCTAATAATAGATGGTGAATTCATCCATGTGCTACTTCCAGTAGCTACTGCTACTGACATGGTAATGATCATAGCATTTACCTCCAGGCATCCTCAATTAAATCCCTGGTGCCCAAAGGAAACTAATCTAACAACCCACAGAAGAAAAAGTAAATGGATGAAAACTATTTCTATTGGACAACTAGGGCATGTAGTCCCCTGAGCATTCCACTGAGTTGATTGATCCAAACTTATATTTTGGAAAGAAACTGTAGTTGGACAATGAGCTGGAATTAGAACTGAATGGGAGAAAGTGGGCCAGATTACATTTTGGAAATTATGCAGCGTTAATATTCTCCTAGTGATGCTGGAGGTTCAGAAATCATTCAACATTATAATTCCCAAAGAATCAAAATCATGGGTGACCTAAAGGACAATAGAGTTGCCTACCAGGCAAAAGCAGGCTAGAGCACATTATTAACAATGGCATATTCAAAAGAAATCTTAAGAGACATTATCCATAAAATATATTATTGAGAGGAAAGTATGTTGGTCATGTAGCAAGAGCAAGGAATAGCAGATAGACAATGCAAGTGCTGTACTAATGTTTAGGGAAAGTTAAAAAGACCTTGAAAGAAGCTTCAGAATGCTGGGTAAATGTTCTAGAAAAGATTTATCAAGATCATACTGGATAAGAATGTTTGGCTAGAATTGGAAAAAATTGTGGGGGGGGGTTGGGCAGAGCCAAGATGGTGGCTGGAAAGCAGGGACTTGCCTGAGCTCCCCTCCAGGTCCCTCCAAACACCTATAAAAATGGCTCTGAACAAATTCTAGAACTGCAGAACCCACAAAATAGCAGAGGGAAGCAGGACTCTAGCCCAGGATAGCTTGGATGGTCACAGGGTAAGGTCTATCACATGAAACTGGGAGAGGAGCAGAGCAGAGCCCAGCATGAGCCATGCCTGGACCAACCAGACCAAGAGCAGGGCAGAACAGGCCCTAGTGCCCTAAATCAGTGAGCTGTGGCAGTTACCAGCCTTCTCAACCCACAAACACCAAAGACAACAGAGAAGGTTAGTGGGAAAAGCTGTTGGGACAGAGTAAAAGGAGTTTGGCCACTGCCCCGAGGACAGCAGAGGTGATGCAGCTCTGAGGCTGCTTACAGAGCTACAGCTGCAGTTGCTTCTGGCCCCAGGCCCACCTGGTGGGAGGAATTAAGTGGCAGATCAGAGCAGGAGTGCAGCTTAGATCTGAGTCTGGTTCAGGTTGGCAGTTCTTGGGGGAGGAGAAGCACTGGTATGGCAGAGCTTGCTGTATAGAAATAGCTCTGAAAGCAACAGCACAGCCCCTCAAGCTTGGGACAAAGTACTCTGTACTCTACAAGCAGTCATACCCTGATGAAAAACTCAAGGGTTAAGTAAGTTGGCTGGGAACATGGCCAGGCAGCGAAAATGGACTCAGATTCAGACTCAGACTTTGGACTTCTTTGGTGACAAAGAAGAACAAAACATACAGCCAGAAGAAGTCAACAAAGTCAAAGAACCTGCATCAAAAGCCTCCAAGAAAAACATGAACTGGTCTCAGGCCATGGAAGAGCTCAAAAAGGATTTGGAAAAGCAAGTTAGAGAAGTAGAGGAAAAATTGGGAAGAGAAATGAGAGTGATGCGAGAAAACCATGAAAAACAAGTCAATGACTTGCTAAAGGAGACCCAAAAAAATACTGAAGAAAATAACACCTTAAAAAATAGACTAACTCAAATGGCAAAAGAGCTCCAAAAAGCCAATGAGGAGAAGAATGCCTTGAAAGGCAGAATTAGCCAAATGGAAAAGAAGGTCCAAAAGACCACTGAAGAAAATACTACCTTAAAAATTAGATAGGAGCAAGTGCAAGCTAGTGACTTTATGAGAAATCAAGATATTATAAAACAGAACCAAAGGCACGAAAAACTGAAAGACAATGTGAAATACCTCATTGGAAAAACCACTGACCTGGAAAATAGATCCAGGAGAGATAATTTAAAAATTATTGGACTACCTGAAAGCCATGATCAAAAGCAGTGCCTAGATATCATCTTTCAAGAAATTATCTAGAATTGGAGAAAATGCTCAGTGATAGGATCACAGATCTACTGAACTACTATTGAGAACCTACTATGGATGAGGTATTTTGCCAAGTGCCCAGAGGTAGGGCTATTCATCAATCAGTAAGATACAATCCTTTGAAGGCCCAGAGAGAATTGCATCCACCAGTATGAACAAATAACTGGACATCAAATAAAGTGAATAGCCAAACTAAAGGAAAAGAAATTGATTAGCTCTTTAAGGCAGATGCTCCCTGGGAAACAGCTTCAGTTTCTTAGGGCACAGATTGGGAGTTCCCCACAATAATGGTTCACAGGCAGGTGCAGGAATTATAGGATGTAGCCTGCTCATGTCACAATGGCTGAAACTCCACGGCCATATGCTATACTTTCCTCC
Organism: Trichosurus vulpecula; assembly: GCF_011100635.1. NCBI lineage: Eukaryota > Metazoa > Chordata > Mammalia > Diprotodontia > Phalangeridae > Trichosurus > Trichosurus vulpecula. The sequence continues at coordinate 283,022,885 of NC_050575.1, forward strand.
ATATTCACCTATGCCTGTTATGGCATTTTTGTTCTTTAAAAGACAACAGAAGTAGATGGTGTTTTCTGGCCATTGGTAACAACAATTTTTTTTGGTTTTTTTTCTATTGTCTCTGGACTTCCTGCCCCGGAAGAGGTCACACAGGAAGTTCTCCGCTCCCAGGTATAGCCCAACGAGGCTCAATGAGGTAAGCTGAGTCACTCAAAGAAAACAAAGGCCACTCTGGCTATACCTGGTTGCCTTCCTATGGATATTCTATGCAAAGATTCCTAACCCAAGGTCCATACATTTGTTTTTCAATATATATTTTGATAACTATATTTCAATATAATTGGCTTTCTTTGTAATCCTATGTGTTTTATATTATTCATTTAAAAATACAATCCTGAGAAGGGGTCCATAGTTTTCACCAGACTACCAAAGGGGTCCATCACACACACACACACACACACACACACACACACACACACACACACGCACATGAAGAACCTGAAGAACCCTTGTTCTTAACGATTGGCTTAATGATTTCCTTTCTAGAATGGGACGGCCAGAAGTTAATAAATATAATGTGTCCCTGAATTAGTCTAGTGTCAGTGGGAATGCAAAGGGACAATGCAGAAGTAAATCAAGATTTAGAGAGTGGTTGATGTAAGAAGCAAAGAAAAAAATCTCAGAGATGACTCAAGTTCTGAGCCATTACCAGAAATATGGAAGACAGAAGGGAGTGGGAGAAGCTAAAATAGGTTTGGTTTGAGACTTGCTGAACTTTAGGGGCAAGTGGAATATATGGGGAACCTGCAGCCTCCAGGTCACATGTGGCCCTCTTCAGCGTGGCCTTTTGATTGAATTCAAGTTTTACAGAAAAAATCTTTTTATTAAGGGGATTTGTTCTGTGAAGCTTGGATTCAGTCAAAGTGCTGTAGTTGAGAACTCAGAGGGCTACATGTGGCCTTAAGGTTGCAGGTCCCCCATCCCCAAGGTGGAAACCTTCAGCAGGCAGCTAGAAATATGCATCTGGAGCCTTGACAGCATACACTGAAGGTACAGCACCCAATGGCAAATCAGCCTGAAATATGTGTATAGCACCCAAAATCTGGACTCTGACTAATAATAAGTTGTACTAACAATTCTAGTATTAAAATCATTCTTTCAGAGATCTGGGGCACAGAACATCAACCTCTAACAAACCTATATGAGTACAGTTATTGGCAAGGGAGGTAGGTCAACATTTCAGAATCAAACAGGCTTCTCCCCACTAGGAGTGAAGCCGGTACACTTTTGCTTGGCCCTAAGACAGCTGAGTCTTCAGTTGATCACCCTGAAATATGGCTCCATCAAGTCCCTCTCTTGATGCCCCTGGGATTAAAGCGAGGGTCAGCTACATCATTTAAATTTTGTTTTGATTATGCACTAACCCTCTGGGAGGGGGTTCTATGGCTTTTGTTCCTTTTTCAGAATCCGAATCCCTGGCATGTGAGAGAAAGATTTAGGTTCTTTGTTTTGTTTTGTTGAAATCCATCAGAGCTACAATGCTTGACTATTTCTGCTCTAAAACATTAAGCTTCTAAGAGCAAACAATCACTGTTAGTTCCTGCACAGCCAAATAGCCATTGTTGATTTAAAAAATGATTAATCCTGTGTTTGCAGAATTAAAGATGCTTAAGTCAGGTCTGTCTTCATGGCTGCCAAAGAGCCATGGGGAGTCAGTTTTTACAACCAGATGCTCATTTCATCTCTGGTCTGATACCAGCTTTGAGATGAGGCAATTGGTTCCAGGAGCTGCCTAAGCCCAGCATTATTTTCCAGAAGGTGCAGATGTGAACCTATGGCTAAAATTCTATTGATAATATAAAGACTTTTGTCACAAGAATAAAAGCCAGAAGCCAGTCATTTCTAAGTTTCTTATTGATGAAAGATGTCAGATATACGATTCGTATTACTGAAGCTCTCTATTTACAAGTACAGTTTTGGCAATAGAAATTCATGATGTTTTGTACCATGCAGCAGAAATATTGTGGAAAGGATTGTGTGTCAACTAATTCTGTAAAGTGAATCCTAACTTCAGTGTCCCAAGAGAACTGGAGAGCTAAATCATCTTGTAATGCAGTAAGTGATTCTTCCTTCCTATCTACCCACAGCTTTTCTCCATTGGTCTTTTAGGTAAATCAAGATGTTTATATGTTGAGATGGCTTAAAACGACTTTTGCCTGTATCAGATTGCTTAACCTGATCCTAAAATCTGTGTGTATATAAGTGTGGGTGAGTGATTGGAGGAAGGGAGAAGCCCTATTAAAACTACAGTCATGCATCTTTGTTCCCAAGAACCTCTGGTGAAATGGTCAATTTTCTCCCCCAATATATATATTTTGCAATTTACTGTCTTAAGCCCTCCAAGTGTTTTGTACATTACCAATTTAGAGAGTGCCAGACTTCCCAAATCACTGGGAAACTAAGGGTTTTGACCAGTGCCACACAACCAGAACATGTCAGAGATAGAACTATGAATCCAGGTCTTCCTGGCTCCAGAGGCCGGCAGTCTCTCCATGACATCAGGCTACCTATTGCCTCACTTCAAGATGCCCACAATTTACTCTGTGCCTACTGTATGCATAGCATTATATTTAACTATGTAGGGAATTTTACCTTATAATAAATGGGGGAGTCATTCTAGATGATCTTTAAGGTACCTTCTAGTTCTGAAATCCTTCCTTCCTGTCCATTTTTCCTTCTTTCTTTCTGTCGTTTGAAATTTGTGGAAATTTGTTATTTATTATTATATATTATGGGGTTGACTTTTATCACTTTCTCAATAGGTAGGAGAGGAAGAGAATTTGGAAAATAAAATAAAATATACTTTTTTAAAATGTTGGCTCCATTTGTTTTGACATAGTTAAATTGAGAAGATTGTATTTTCTTTACTTTTTTAAGAACTCTGAAATTGAATTAATAAATCTTTAGGATTCGAATTAACAATCCAGTTGAAAACTTTAAATACAAGGCAGTATTATAATTGGACAAAATTAAATTGGAGGTATCTCTGCTTCATAATTTCAGGAGGAGCTTTCTCATCCTTTGCTAGGTGGTATAGTAGAGAAATCACTGAGCTTAGAATCAAGGAGACCTGAATTGCAATCTTGCCTTAGACACTTATTGGTTGTGATACATTTGGCAAATAACTTTTCTTAACCTGAGCTTCCTCCTCTGTTAAAATGAGGGCGTGGGGAGGGATAAGACTTGAGTATTATATAATAGAATCATAGCTAAGATTTATATAGCACCTATTATATGCCAGGCACTGTGCTAAGTGCTTTATAAATGTCTCATTTGATCCTCAAAACAACTCTGAGAAGTAGGTGCGATTATTATCCTCATTTTACAGATGAGAAAATTGAAGCAAACAGGTTAAATGACTTGGGTCATTGACTCAGGGCTGCCTAACTCCAGGCTGGGTACTCTATCCACTCTGCCACTTTGCTACCAAGTAAAGGCATATGAAAGCTTATGGAATTCTATTGTGCTGTTAGAAATGACAATGAGGAGAAGATGCTGAGAACTAAATGATAAATGATTACTAGAATTTGAAGTATTTAGGAAAATGAGATTTAGGTGGGCTGTGTAAATGGAAAGATTTTTGTTAAGTAGGTAGAACCTGAGTAGGTAGAGCCTTCAAATATTATGTGCTGTGTCCAGGTAAGGGCAGTGATGGAGGAGGACAATTCAAGAGCGAGGCGATTATGCCAATATTTCAGAAAGCAAACTATTGAAGTACTAAGAATCTTTTAAAATGTTAGACTTTGAACAAATTACTTTTCAACAGTGCACCTGAAGGGGTTTTTTGTTATGTTTTTTTTTTAAAATCTATAAAACGACAGGGAACAGTTGATAAGGAGTCAAAAGACAAGAATAGGTAGCTCTCAAGGAAATCCAAGTTTCTTGTTGTTGTTGGCAGCTAGGTGGCACAGTGGATAGAGCACTGGGCCTGGTGTCAGTAAGACCTAAGTTTAAATCCAGCCTCGAACACTTTCTAGCTGTGTGATGTTGGGCAAGTCACTTAACCCTGTTTGCCTTGGTTTCTTCATCTGTAAAATGAACTGGGGAAGGAAATGGCAAACTACTCCAGTATCTTTGCCAAGAAAACTCCAAAAGGGGTGCCAAAGAGTCAGATGCAACTTCTCAAAGGAAGAAATCTAAGCTATCTAATGCTATGTGAAAAAAATAATGCTCCAAATAACAAATAATTAGAGAAATAAAAATTAAAACAATTTTTACATTCTACCCCACTTCCATTAGATTGTAGTCATTCTGGAATGTAATTTAGAACTTTGCCCCCAAAGCTACTAAACTAAGTATACCTTTTGTCCCAGAGACAAAGGCCCTTTGAAGTCTTATACCCCAAAGAAATCCAAGAAGAGGGAAAAGGTCCTATGCATTCACATATACCTAGTTCTATGCTGCTGTCAAATAAATTCCTTTGCTTAAAATCCCATCAAGTTGTTCAGGGAGACTCATCCATCACATTGATTAGAACCTCACTTTAATCAACCCCCATTATGAAAGATGAGAGTTGCTAAGGATCTTGCAGTTCACCAAATCTCACTTCTTCATTTTATCAAATAAAACTGACAGGAAAATGAGACCCAGAAATGCTCAATGACTTGCCCAAGGTCACATGATTTATTAATAGTAGAGCCAGGAATAAAATCCAGATCTAATAACTCCTAGGCCATTGAGCTTTCTATTGCATATGCCACTTAGAATGTATGTCTATTGTCATGGCTATGAGTACTTTATCAGGCCATTTTTACTGTTCAGTCCTGTTTGACTCTTTGTGACCTCATCTGGGTTTTCTTGGCAAAGATACCATAGAGGTTTGCCATTTCCTTCTCCATTTGATTTTACAGATGAGGAACTGAGGCACACAGGGTTAAGTGGCTTGGCCAGGGTCGCATTGCTAGTAAGTATCTGAGGTTAGATTTAAACTCATGAAGCTGAATCTTCCTGACTCCAGGCCCAACACTCTATCCACTGCACCACCTAGCTGCCCCCATTAGGCCATTACGCAGTGTTGAAAAGCTGTAAGACCTTGAATAAGTAGCTTAAACCCCTTTCTCCCACTACCACTTAAGAAAAGGAAATTCGGGAGCCTCCTCACAATGGAAAACCAAGCAACAAACAAGCAAGCAAAAATGTTTCTCTTATTGAATCCCTGGAAGAAAGTTTTACCCAACATCAAAATTATAGTATTATATTACATAGGAGTGAACAGTACCTTCACTGTTCATCAAAGATATTTCATAAAACAACTAGAAAATATAGCATTTTCACAGTAAATTTTCCCAGATACTTTGAAAATCCTATTATGTGTTTTTTGAAGCTTTACAAATTGGCCTTATTTAAACATTAAAAAGAAATATATATATATATATATATATATATATATATATATATATCTCATGTACATCTCATGTACAAAGTAAGGAAGATTAACTACAAATTCATCATTTAGAGTACTATTTATAGTTCTACTGTGAAGCTTTATCTAAAGCCTATGCTTTTTTTTAGCATACATGTTCATTTGTGCATTGTTTCCTTCAAACCTTTGCACATACTATTCTTCATCACCTTTCCTGAAAGTTGTGGCCCCTCCTCTCTATCGTCCAAGCAATATACCAACAGTTACCAGAGAGAGGAGCACCAACATCTGGGTTTTCTTCAAAGCCAAGGGGCTCCAGTGGCTACCCAGAGTCTCCACATCAACACTCCTCCAGTGAGTGAGAGCCCCAAACAAAATACTAACGTCTGAGTTTATAGACCCTTCTTAGGGCCCAAAGGCTTCACATCTAATCAGCAAAAGGGTGTGGACCTGGGGTTAGCACCTAGCAAGATTTAAACAAAGGCACTTGATTATTTTAGCATTCTAAAACAGAAAACAGTAAAAAAAAAAAAAAAAAAGTCCCACCCTAATTACTGATACATTCATTATGTGGCCATAAAATTAAGCTTCAGCTTCAGTATTTGACCTTCCAGCGACTACCCTGAGTTAATTTTTTTAAGTATTGATTGATTTGATCTCCTTGCTATCCAAAGGATTCTCAAAAGTCTCTCAAAAGTCACCACAATTCAAAAGTGTTAGTTGTTCAGTGCTCAGCCATACATTGCTACTGGAAAAATCATAGCATTGACTATACAGACCTTTGTTGGCAAGGTTATATCTCTGGTTTTTAGTAGTTCAGATTTGCCATAGCTTTTCTTCTAAAGAGCGAGCATCTTTTAATTTCATGGCTGCAGTTACGGTCTATAGTGATAAAATATGACACTGCCTCCATTTCTTCTCCCTCTCTTTACCAGTAAGTGGTGGAACCAGTTGCCAAAATCTTAGTTTTTTTTTTTAATGTTAAGTTTCAAGCCAGCTTTTATAATATCTTCTTTCACCCTCATCAAGAGGCTTCTTAATTCTTCTTCACTTCCTGTATCATCTGCAAAGATTGTTGATATTTGTCTCAGCAATCTTAATTCCAGCTTTTGATTCATCCAGATTGGTATTTTGTATGACGTATTCTGCATATAAGTTAAATATATAAGGTGACAATATATAGCCTTGTCATACTCCTTTTCCAATCTTAAACCAATCAGTTGTTCTATGTTTGATTCTAATTGTTATTTCTTGACACACATACAGGTTCCTCAGGAAACAAGTAAGGTGATTGGGTACTCCCATCTCTTTGAGGATTTGTGTGTTAGACATCTTCTGATGTGAGGGGCCCATCTTCCAGTGCTATATCTCTTATCATTTTATTACTGTCCATGGAGTCTTCTTGGCTAAGATACTAGAGTGGCTTGCCATTTCCTTGTCCAATGGATCACATTTTGTCAGAACTCTCCACTATGACCAGCCTGTGTTGGGTAGCCCTAAACAGCATAGGTCGTAGTTTCATTGAGCCCCTCTGCCACAATGAGGCAGTGATCCAAGAGGGACCTGGCACATAGTATGTCTTTCCATCTTTCCTGTTTTGCTTCCTTCCTTGCTTCCTCCCTCCCTTCCTCCCTTCCTTCCTTTGTTCCTTTCTTTCCTTCTTTCCAAAGCCTGGTGGTCCTCTGCTCACCATATTTGTGTAGGACACCTAACTGGTTTTAACCCTACTGAAGCTCACAACTATAGAACCTAAGTGAACTACCAGCTTCAGCTTCCCTGGGGAGTTAGGATGAGAGGTGTGCACTAATACCACCTACTGATCTTGACTTTTTAAATGACAATAGGTAAATGAGGCCTCCATTAGCTTCAAAATTTAATTTCTCTGGGTCTTAGTTTCTAAATCTGTAAAGTAAGGGGGTAGCTTACATGATTTCTAAGGTCCTTTCTAGCCAGTGGTATTTGAACCTATGATCATGAAAGAGCTCACATGATAACAATAGCTCATACATACATAGCCTTAATGTGTACAAAGTATTCTGCTCACAACAACACGTTGAAATGAGACATTTTTGAAAATTCTGAACTTAATGTGCCCTCTCCCCACCAAAAGAGGACATTTCCATGTACAGAGCAGAAAAGAAAAAGATGATTATATATGAAAATGCAAATATCTATCATGCATAGATTGCTTTAAAATTTATTAAAAATGCAACATCCTCTCAAAACTGTTTGCTTGTCTGTTTCCTTATACCCTTATTTCAGTTTTCTTTTGTGCATTTAAAATATTTGAATTACCTTTTTTATTCATTTTAGTTTTTGAGAACCATTTTACCTCCACCTACTCCAACCCCCCACAATCCCTTCTCCTCAAATGAAAAAAGAAACATGGTTCTTTAAAAGCAAAAACAAATAAGCATGGTCAAACAAAATAAATCCACACATTTGCCATGTTTAAAAAATGTATGTATAATTCTGTACATTGAGCCCAGCACCCCTTAGTCAGGGGCTAAGAAACATCCTTTCTCAACAATCCTCTGGAATTGTGGTTGGTGATTGCATTGCTTGAAGTTCTTAAGTCTTTTAAAGCTGTTTTTATTTTGAATGGCGTTACAGTATAAATTGTTCTCCTGATTCTACTTATTTCAGTCTACATCAATTCATACTAGTCTTCCCAGATTTTTACTGAAATCTTCATTTTGCCATTAATATTCCATTACATTAATTTGCTATAATTAGTTCAGTAATCCATAGGTGCCCCCTTAGTTTCTCTGATACAGTAATAAGTGCTGCTATAAATAATTTTTGTACCTATGAGTCTTTTCACTTTTTCTTTCAATCAACCAACAGATTAATTATCTCTTATATGTCAGTCATGGTGCTAGGTACTGATGATACAAATAAAAAGAATGAAAGAATTTCTACTTAAAATGAGTTTACTTCTTTGGTTTCTTTGGGGGTATAGGCCTAATAGATGTTTTGCTGGGTCAAAGAGTACGCACAATTTAGTAACTTTTTAGGCATAGTTTCAAATTGCTCTCCAATATGACTATAGCCAATTTGCAGCTCCATCAACAGTACATTAATGTATCTGTTTTCCCATTGCCTCTTCAACAATTTTTATTTTCTTTTTTTGACATCTTTTGTCAATATAACGGATATGTGAAAAGATCAAAATTAATATTACCTCTAATTTCTACTGTATTAATTTTATAATGTAACCAATTTTATGCTGTATTGATTTTTATGAGGCAGCTAGGGGGCACAGTAGATAGATTGCCAGGCCTGGGGTCAGGAAGATTCACTATCCTGAGTTCAAATTTCACCTCAGACACTTACTAGTTATGAGTCACTGAATCCTGTTTGCCTCAGTTTCCTTAACTGTAAAATGAGCTGGAGAAGGAAATAGTAAATCACTCCAATATGTTTGCCAAGAAAATCCCAAATGGGGTCATGAAGAGTCAAGCACAAGTGAACAACAATTGATTTTTATAATTGGATTCACCTTGCTCACCTTCCCTCTGAGTCAGTTTAAAGGTGTGGTTGAAAGAGAATGTGGATGGACGGAGCCAAGATCATGAAGTAAAAGCAGGGACTTGCTTGAGCTCCCCCCCAAACTCATCCAAATACCTGTAAAAATGACTCTAAACAAATTCTAGAGCTACAGAATACACAAAATGACAGAGTGATGCAAATATCCAGCCCAAGGCAACCTGGAAGACTGACGGGAAAGGTCTATAACACCTGGCTGGGAGTGGAGCACAGTCTAGTGTGGATGATGTTGGCACAGACCAGGGCTGGAGCAGACCTCAGGGCACTGAATCACTGGCAGCTGTGGCAATGGTCAGACTTCTTAACCCACACGCACCAAAAACAAAGTAAAAGGTCAGTGGGGACACTGTCTGACTTGGGTGAAAAAAGAGCGTGGTCCTGGCCCCAGCCCCAGTTTGGCAGAGGTAGCAGCAGCAGCGGCTGGGTGGGGGGACTAAGTGATTGATCAGAGAGGGATGGCAAAGATCTCTTTTCTGGCACTGAGGCAGGCTTCTTTTGCTTTGCCTTGCTTGGAAGTAGGTCACAATCCTGGGTGGCGGTCCTGGGGTGAGGAGGAGCACTGGCGTGACAGAGCTTGTGGTGGCTGTGGAGAGGGAATTCTCCTCACAGTTCGAAGGCAGAAAAGAGTGCTTGTGATCATTCATGGACCAGAGCACAGGCCAGGAGAGGAGTAAACACCTTTCCTTTGATCATACCACCTTAGAAGAATGAAAATTTACAGATGCCTAGAAATATCTCTGACAATAGCAGCTCAAAGCTCCTGAAACTTGGGACAGAGCACTGTCCACTCTGGAAACAGAGTCCTACCCTGACAAAGTGCTCAAAAGTCAAGTAATTGGCTAGGAAAATGAGCAAACAGCATAAAAAATCAGACTATAGAATCTTACTTTGGTGACAAAGATCAAAACATACAACTAGAAGAAGTCAAAGCTCCTACCTCCAAAGCCTCCAAGGAAAATATGAACTGGTCTCAGGCCATGGAAGAGCTCAAAAAGGAGTTTGAAAATCAAGAAAGAGAAGTAGAGGAATAAGAATGATTCAATAAAATCATGAAAAACAAGTCAACAGCTTGCTAAAAGAGACCCCAAAAATACTGAAGAAAATAACACCTTAAAAACTAGACTAACCCAAATGGTAAAAGAGGTCCAAAAAGTCAAAGAGGAGAATGCCTTAAAAAGCAGAATTGGCCAAATGGAAAAGGAGGTCCAAAAACTCACTGAAGAAAATAATTCCTTAAAAATTAGAATGGAGCAACTGGAAGCTGATGACTTTATGAGAAATCAGGAAATTATAAAACAGAACCAAAATGAAATGAAAAAATAGAAGACAATGTGAAATACCTCATTGGAAAAACCGCTGACCTAGAAAATAAATCCAAGAGAGATCATTTAAAAACTATTGGACTGCCTGAAAGCCATGATCAAAAAGAGAGCCTAGATATCATCTTCCAAGAAATTATCAAGGAAAACTATCCTGATAGTCTAGAACCAGAGGGTAAAATAGAAATGGAAAGAATCTACCGATCACCTCTTGAAAAAGATCCCAAAAGGAAAAACTCCTAGGAATATTGGAGCCAAATTCCAGAGTTCCCAGGTCAAGGAGAAAATATTGCAAACAGCCAGATACAAACAATTTGAGTATTGTGGAAACACAATCAGGATAACACAAGTTCTAGCAGCTTCTACATTAAGGGATCAAAGGGCTTGGAATATGATATTCTGCAGGTCAAAGGAGGTAGGATTAAAACCAAGAATCATCTACCCAGAAAAACTGAGTATAATACTTCAGGTGAAAAAATTGACAACCAATGAAATAGAGGAGTTTCAAGCATTCTTGATGAAAAGACCAGAGCTGAATAGAAAATCTGACTTTCAAATAAGAAGCATGAAAAGGTAAATAGGAAAGAGAAATCATAAGGAACTTCATTAAAGTTGAACTGTTTACATTCCTACATGGAAAGATGATATTTGTAACTCGTGAGACCTTTCTCAGTAGGTCTAGTAGGGCAGTTGAGTAGGGTGGCTGAAGGGAATATATATGTATATGTATATGTATATATGTATGTATGTATGCATGTATACATATATATACATACTATATATATACACAGTATGCATATACATATATATGTATATATATATAGAGAGAGAGAGAGAGAGACAGAGACAGAGAACACAGAGTGAGTTGATTATGAAGGGATGATATCTAAAAAAATAAAATTAAGGGGTAAGCAAGGAATATACTGGGAGAAAGAGAAAGAGAGAGATAGGATATGGTAAATTATCTCAAATAAAAGAGGCAAGAAAAAGTTGTTATAATGGAGAAGAGGGGGGAGGTGAAAGGGAATAGGTCAATCTTACTCTCATTGGATTTGGCTTAAGGAGGGAATAATATACACATTTCAATTGGGTATCTTACCCTACAGAAAAGTAGAGGGGAAGGGATAAGAGAGAGGGATGATAGAAAGGAGGGCAGATTGGGGGAGGGGGAAGTCAGAAGCAAACATTTTTGAAAAGGGACAGAGTCAAAGGAGAAAATTGAATAAAGCGGGGGCAGGATAGGATGGAGGGACATTTAGTTAGTCTTTCACAATATGACTATTATGGCAATGTTTTGCATAACTACACATGTATAACCTATATTGAATTGCTTGCCTTCTCAATGAAGGTGGATGGGGAGGAAAGAAGGGAGAGAATCTGGAATTCAAAGTTTTAAAAACAAATGTTAAAAATTGTTTTTACATGCAACTGGAAAATAAGATATGCAGGCAATAGGGTATACAAATCTATCTTGCCCTACAAGAAAGTAAGGGGGAATGGGATAAGGGGGAGTGATAGAAGTTGGGCAGACTAGGGGAAGGGGTAATCAGAATGCATGTCTTCTTGGGGTAGGGGGAGGAGAGAGATGTGAAGAAAATTTGGAACTCAAAATATTGTGGAAATGAACGTTGAAAACTAAAAATAAATTAATTTTTTTAAAAAATAGAAAGAGAATGTGGTTATCATACATTCCATTAGCCCCTGGGACATCTGCTTATTGTCTGTAAGCCCCAGCTAACTTAACCTGGTCCCACCTCCACCAAAAGATATGTCTGCCCTTGTATGTCCTTGTGCAATTAGGGGAAATTTGATCCTTTCTATGGGTACAGTAAGCCACATAGTTGTGATCCTCTAGCAAAGATTACAAGAGGCAGATAAGATCCATAAAACAATTAACATTCCTTAATTGTCAGAATTCTAACTCACTTTTCTTAGTCTAGTGCCAATTGTAATGTTCCTAGCCCTACTCCTTTATTGCATTTCAATAAAGAGGATCTGCTCCTTCTCATTGGAATCACTGACCTTACTGAAGTGACTAGTCTAACCCACTTTATTAATAGTTATATACATCACTTTTTTAAGGTTTGATAATATTTTATGTTTCCCAAGTACATGTGAAAACAATATTTTGAAATTCATTCTTTATAATTTTGAGATCCAAATTCTTTCCCTCCTTGCCTTTCCTTCTCCCTCCCTGAGATGGCAAACTATTTGATATGGGTTATACACATAAAATCATGCAAAACATATTTACATATTAGACATGCTGCGAAAGTAGACACAGATCAAAACAACAACAACAAAACCAAATAAACACATGAATACAATAAAACAGTATGCTTTGATTTGCATGCCGTCAACTCTTTCTCTTGGATGTGGATAGCAATTTTTTTCACCATGAATCCTTTGGAATTGTCTTGTATCATTGTATTGCTGAGAATAGCAAAGTAGTTCACAGTTGATCATTGTACAATATTGTTATTACTGTTAATGTTCATCTGATTCTGCTCACCTCACTTTGCATCAGTTTGTGTAAGTCTTTCAGGTTTTGTGTAAGTCTTTCAGGTTTTTTTCTAAAATCAACCTACTCGTTGTTTCTTATCCCATCACAATCACATGACAAAACTTGTTTAACCATTTCATGGTTGATGGGCATCCCTTCAGTTTCCAATTCTTTGCCACCACAAGAAGGGCTGCTATAAATATTTTGTACAAATTGGTCCTTTTCCCTTTTTTAAAATAATAAATCTCTTTGGGATACAGACCTAGCAGTGGTATTGCTGGATCAAAAGGCATGTACTAGGAATCGTTGTTAATAAAGTGATTTTGCTTAGAGTAGGTACCTCAGTTTACCTTTACCAAATTGAGTCATGACAGGTGTGAGGTGGAACCTCAGAGTTGTTTTGATTTGCATTTTTAAATTATTTCATTATTGGCCATTTGGAGCATTTTTAATGTGGCTATTGATAACTTGGATTTCTTTCTTTGAGAAGAAGAATGGGTGTCATTCTTTTCATTTGAATTAGTTCCTTGTCCTGCTATGATGTAAGATGTTTATCCAAGAAACTTGCTGCAAATATTTCTTTTCAGACTTATCTATGAACAGTTAACTTTTGGTTTGAATTTAACTAGTTCTGTTTATGCAAAAACTTTTCAATTTTATACAATCAAAATTGTCAGTTTTGGGTTTGATGATTCTTTCTATACCTTGTCTGGTCATGAATTCTTCCTCTCTCCATGGTTGTAAAGAGTATTTTCTTCTTTGCTCCTCTAATCTGTTTATGATGTGACATTTTTATATGTAGGTTACATATCCATTTGGAGCTTATTGTGATACATTGTATAAGATGTTATTTGGACCCTAATATCCAGCAGAATCCTTTCAATTTTTCCCACCAGTTTTTGTTAAATATTTTTTTCCTTAATCCAGTAGTTTGAGCCTTTGGGTTTATTGAACACTGTGCTACTATGTTATCTTTCTTCTCTATGTTGTCCCTAATTCCACTGACTGACTTTCTAATTTTTTAGCCAGTATCAAATGTTTTTGATGATTACTGCTTTGTGGTATAGTTTTAAATCTGATACTGCTAGGCCCCATTCATCCTCCTCACCCTTTTTTCCCCATTATTTTCCTAGAGAATCTTGACCTTTTGGTCATCCAAATGAATTTCACAAATTTTTTTCTAGTTTTCTAAAGTACTCCTTTGGCAGTTCAATTGGCATGGCCTTGAATAAGTTAAGTTAGGTAGTGTTGTTATTCTTACTCTATTGGTACAACTCAACTATGAGCAATTAATACCTCTCCAACTTTTAGGGCGATCTTTATTTCTGTAAAGAGTGTTTTGTAGTGTCAACAAGCAATCACAGCTTCATAAGACTTATGTGAAAACTAGGTTTATTACAAGAGAAATGAACATGCAAGTGGAACCCAAAGCCAGAGCAAACGCTTCACAATCCATCCAGAAGTTTGCATATTTATAACAGTATGACAAAGGGAGGAGGTACCAGAAATCTCCTCCTAACAGGGAATGGCATGGGAGGGGGAAAGGTGCAGTAGAGGTGGGAAAAGGACAAAACTCTTCCCAGGGAGGAGATAAGGTGATGGCAAAAGCAGCATTCTTTTCCCTTGGGAACTGCTAGACCAGGAAGATATGATGGTCTGTTTATCTACAAGGGTTCTGGCTGCACAAGCAGTTTCTCAGCCCAGTGTAGACTGACTGGAGCTTGTCTTGACGCCCAAGGACACACAGGGGGTCCAGTTTGGGATGCAAACAATAAATTATGTCACCTGTGGGGGTGGAAGAGGGTTCATCCTTGACACATTCAGGGCCTCCTGAATACCTTGGGTTCAGTGATTCTGGAAAATATAGCAACTCAAAAAGACAAGTTCAGGGACCCCTTAATAGTAGTTACATTTTTGAAGAAAAATATAATACTGTATTAAGCATCTTAGACACAAGGCTACCATAAACATTTTAGAAATATATTATTCTAAATCCAAGCATTTCTAGCTTAAAGAAATGGTCAAACTGACATTATCCCTCACAACTTCATGTCTTAGATATCTCTCTAGACAATTAGGGTAACATTTATAGTAATCCTGAAAACTAGGGAAAAGTTACAAGATGATAAAACTACAGTTTTAGGTCAATATATTACTTCATCTAATAGGTCTGTGATACCAGAATTTCTGGCTTAACTTTCTTACCACCTTTTCCTTTAGATGAGCAGTCACCTAACATGCTAGAATCTGCAAAATCAATCTTGAGGTTAGTTTCCTGTTTTACCTGGCTAGCTTCCTAGTTCTGCCCCATGTAGATCTTCCCTTTCTGCTACTGTTACTTGACATGTAAATCATTATCTTCCTGCTTATTTAGCCAAAACCACAAGTAATCAAAGGGACTTCCTCCCTCTGATTAATATCTAATGCCTTCAGGAGAACGGGGGAAAGGAGACTGCCCTTAGACGGGCCAGTGGCCCACTCCCTTCTGGGGCAATGGGAAAGGCCATGATTTTAAGCACACAAGAGCTGTCATTCCTTTGTTATTGTTGTTGTTTAAGCACTTTTAATCTCTATTCTTGGGACTTTAAGGTTTGTTCTTGATCTTCCGCACATTCTCCTAAAGGGGAAATCTTTGGAAAGGATTTTAGACTAAAGGAAATACTATTTCTTGATGTTTTCCGATTAACTAAAAGTGAGGTTTTTGATGTACTTCCATTTATTCATTTAACTACTCCGCTTCTGAGCACGTATACTGCTGCTTTAGCCGGGAGTCCCTCCGTTCAAATATCACCTCATATATTTACTAGATGTGTGATCCTGGGCAAATCACTTAACATCTGTCTGCCTCAGTTTTCTTATCGGTAAAATGGAAATAGCACCCACCTCCCAGGAATGTTGTAAGAATCAAAAGAATATTTGTAAATAAATAGCACATAGTTGGCGCTTATTTTATTTTAAGGGACGGAAAACTTGGACAAATCACTCTTCCGTTTGCTCCCTGCTTCCTTCCCTTCAAAAGAAGGGGTCGGCCAGATGATCCCTTCCTTTCCTAAACCGCTGCTCCCGTACTGTCCTGCAGGAGTCCGCGGCTGCTAGTGAGACACACAGAACCAGGTTCTTCCTTATCCCGCGCCCAACAACCACGGCAACCCATGGCAACCCCTAAGCCAATAGGAGCGGTAACTGCTGTGCTACGCAGGCGCAGTTCATGGTGTTCCAGCCCGCTAGGTCTCCAGGGCCAGGGGATGCATACATACCATTATCCGATTAAGACCAATGAGAGCAGAGAAAAGTGACAGCGGACTAAGAGGAAGGGGGTGGAGTGGCTATTGAAACTGAATGTAGAGCCGGTCACTGGTCACGTGACGCGAGCTCGGTGTGCCATGTGATCTTTGCAGTCGGCTGTTTCCGAGGCCCCTTCTTCGGCTGTAGCTGAGGGGACCAGCGTGATAGGCCGCGCAGAGGACACTGTCAAACTACAAGCTTCGGGCTCCTTCCACCCGCGCTGGCCCTCTAGCTCCCCGAGCAAGGCGAAAGAACAGGGGCGGGGCGGGGGCGGGGCGCGAGGTAGGGGGGAAAGAGAGGGGAGGAGAGCGCCCGAGCAGCCAATGAACTGTGAGCGCGGCGGGGACGGAGCCGCCCAGGCCGCTCCGCCCCGCCCCGCCCCTCGCCCTGCTCGGGCCGGGTCCTGGCTGCAAGCAGTGCGGAGCAGGGTGAGTGTCTTTGACGCGGCCCGCTGTAGCCCCGTGCCCGGCCTCTGGACCCCGCAGCCCAAGGGGACACGGGGCGGGGCCGGTCTCTGCCATTTAATCTGCCGCGAGGGGAGGAGGGAGCGAAAGGTGCGGAGTGGCAATTTGACTTTAGTAGGAAGCTCGGAGAGGAAAGGGAGGCGCGGGGCTTTATCTGTACTTAGCTGATGACTCTCGGTGGAAACCCCCGTAAGCTGGTTGGATTATTATTATTATTATTTTTTCTGGCTGCTCTTGATTTCATCGTTGCAAGGTACTCCCAGTGTGGAATTTCCTTCTACGCTTGCGGGTCTGCTTGTGCAGTGCCAGAAGGCACCGAGAGGTTTAATGAGCTGTCCATCAGCAGTCTGTGCCAGAGGCACGACTTGAACTCACCTCTCCCTTACCCCCAAGGCCATAGCACCATGACAGTGCCTCTCCGTGTTGATGTCACATGTTCTTGACATATAACATGCAAATCCATCTTTAGGATTCTATATTACTAAACTATATTAACTACTAAAGGATAACAAGTATATGTGCATTATGTCTTCTTTAAAGTGCATTATGTTTTTGATGCATTATGCCAGTGTGAACGTGTAGGTTGCACTGAAGGCATCTATTTGTTGGATGGGGTGTTTGGGGGAGAATGGTTAACTTTTCGGATTAAATAAATCAGACAGAGCCGGCTTGGGGTGAGAAATTTTGAGTGAAATGGTACTAAGCATAGTTACGGAATAGAACAGAGGGCAAAGAAGAAGTGTCCACTCCTAAAATTTTCTCAGGATTCTTCAAAGCCTTCATGAAGTTTCTTATCAGAAAAAGCGATTTGCATTTGAGAATTTTTCTTCTGATATTTTGGGTGATTTTTCATGGGTGTTTGCCCAGTCTCCATTATTAGATGGTAAGATCCTTATAGGCAGTCCCCTACAGTACTCTGTACTCAGTAGGCTCTGGAGACAAAAACCTGGTTATCTTGGTAATGAGAGCCACCAAATTTGATGTCATTTTTCATTCTTGTAATTTGGGTTTTATCCCCTGTTCATCCCCACCTGGAGCATTTCTGGGTCAAATAAACAAATGAATGAACACGCCTTTATTAATCACCTACTGTGTGCCAAGAGTCATGCTTGATATTGGGGACACAAATGTGAAACCTGTATGATCACTAGCCTAAGATAATTTACATTCTTTTGAGCCTTTACAGTGAAATGAGTTTTAACCTGGCAGTCACAGGGATTATGAGAGGAAGAATAGGACAAGTCAGTAATTACTCCCTTTTTAGGATTAGTGGCAGCACAAAAATGTCAGAGGCACTAAGCTGGAAGGAGGCACAGAAGAGGAGGTGCAAGGAATTTGGTAAGATGCTGGTTTTCCTGGTGAATACCTGGATGGGATTAAAGCATGATCTGGGTTCAGCTACATATTAGCAGGTTAGGTGACTTTTCAGGATAGAATGCCCAAATTGGGTGGAACAACTCCCTTTAGTATAGCCAAATAATAGAATGCTGTAATTAATGGGGATCTTTCCACTAGGAAAATTTAAGAATAAAATAGTTACCCACTTATCTGACTGGTTTGGTACAGTTCTATTTATGAGCAGAGGAATAAACTAGCTTCCTAAATTTATGATTCTCCTTTGTTGCAAGAATATCCTTATGGCGTGATACAGGATCTTGTTTTTTAAACAGTTCTTAAACATTTTCAGTTGTCTGTGTTAAAATTTTATTTTTAAATTTCAAAACCAAATTATTTTAAAGTCTTTCTTTTTAAACTTTAAAATGTGTCATAAAACACCTTTAGAAGGAAAGGAAAGAACTGGGAAGCCAGAATGGTGTTACGACTTTGAAGAGTTTTGAATTAGTACTTTAAGTTTTTGTGTTTTCTCAGAGAGAGAGAGAGAGAGTGAGAGAAAGAGAGAGAGAGAGAGTGCGCGCCATTTTAACATTTTTAAAATATACGGAAGAGAACACAAGGAAGTTCCATAGGAAGCACAGTTGAGCAGGACAGATTCCAAAGTTATGTGTCAAATTTGCTATATACTTTTTTGAGAAAAAAAAAAGCAAGTAGTGTGAAAAGCAATTGGACACTCAAAATTACATAGTGAATTTTCTTTGGTATTATGCCGTGTATGGAAATGCTTTTTGAGTTTAAAAATGTTTTATTTTTAAAAAATGAATTATTGCTTTAAGCATCATGGATTTTTGAGTTTAGAAACATTGCTGCTGACTTTGATTAACTGGTGTAACTGTGAATGTACCTGATGTAACTGTGGCTTTAGTTTTTTAAGTGTGCTTTTTTTTGCTCCCTTTCATAACTTGGGGGCTATTAAAATGGATGATATATGCAATAATTACTATATGATGCTATTAAATCAATCAGCATGGACATAGAATTGCCATAATGACATTGTGAAGAGCTAAGTAAATTTCTCTTTTCAGGGCTAGATGTTAAACTTATTTGAAACTCTGCAGCCTAGCTGTTGCTTTGGGGTATAACTTTCAGTTTTTATTGCTTTTTTCTACTTATTTCTAGAAGAACATATCTGTTATTCTAAGCAGTTAAATAAGATGTTAGATAAATAAAAATATTTCCACAGTGGAATGAAATGAATGTGAAACATCAAAACAAGGTCTTAGGTTGATTTTTGAAAATTACATGGCTGAATGTATGTGTGTGTATATAAAACTTTTCTATATATTTGAATTTAGCTATATATTTGTGACACTCATGGTGATACAATTTCTATATTTTTAAATCTTTAAGAAATGCACAACTTCCACAAAATTAGGCTACATTTCTTTGCAACATTTCCCTTTCTTATGAATTATATTTGCTTTTTTGTTTTATCAATTAATAAATACATTAAGCACCTACCAATAATCAAACAGCCCTTGACCAAAGGGAGCCTTTCATGGTGGGTGTGGGGATGTGAATACAAATTTATACATAGTAATTTAAAGTGGTTAGAGAAGCTAGGCATTCAAATAATAATAATAGCTAGCATTTGTATAGTGCTTTAAGTTTTGCAAGCACTTGAGAAATAACTCTTTTGTTGCTCACAACAACCATGGGAGGTAGTTGGTATTATTTCTAAGAGGTAAAGATGAGAAGTGAATATATTCCAGACTTGGGGAAAAGACACGGAGATGGGAGATGAATAACTTGTGTGAGGAACATAAAGCCATGTTGACTGGACTAAACATTTTGTGAAGCCCAGTAGTATATAATAAGCCTGGAAAGGGATAGTGGAGCCTATTTGTAAAAGACTTTAAATGCCAAACAAATCAGTTTTAAATTTTATACTTGAGGCAATGAGGAGGATACTCGAACTTACTGAGCAAGGCTTATTGAACATAGTCTGATCTGTGCTTTAGGCACATCACTTCATTAGCTGTGTGAAGGGTAGGGATTAGAAAGGAGAGATTTATGGCAGTGACGCAGATTGGGAGGACCTGAACAAGGGTAGTGGTTATATGAGTGTAGAGGAGGGGAAAGACCTAGGAAATATTGTTGTGTTAGAAGCCTCACAGTTATTGAAGAGCTGGTTTTCACTGATTGTAGTCCTTCACTAAGTATCAAATATGGTGGAATTGTTTATGTGTGTGTGAGCATATTCCCAACTTGAAAGAATTAAATTCGGTATGGAAATATTGTAAAATGACCCCAAAAAGGACTTCACAATAAATTTTCACATCCCCTTCTCCAAACTCTTCCTCTCTGTGTGCTTTAGTTGAGCACTTAATTACCAACTCCAAAAATGTTGTTAGAACTAATTTGATTAGAGTGACTTGAAATCAAACATCTGTCTGCAGCACCAAAAACATACTAACATCTGCAATTCCTTAATGAGCAGCCATAAGTAAAATCTTCTAGAGCTTGTAAAATCAAGTACACATATAACAGGGGGATCCTCATTCCAAGGAAATCCATTACGTCAAACCAAGAACTTTTCATTAATTTGGCTTGAAGGTGTTTATGGATCTGTACATACAACTGAAGTGTCTTAGTTTCACTGTTAGAATAATCAAGGTTATTCAGCCAACTTTTATTTGCCTTTTACCCTACTACTGACTCATGGCCTACATGGTTTCTCCTTGTTTAAGTGCCCCTTCTTTACTCTAGGAAATAGTATCAAAGGATCTGTAGTTCTCTCTTTTTCTTTGCTTCAGTCACCCAGAGAGGGAAAGTGCTTCTGGCACTTTAAATTTATCTCTTTCTTTTCTGGGGAGATTCTCTGTTCAGTTGGCCTCCCAACTTTATTCCCAATAAGTAAGTCCACTGCTTAGATAAATAATAGTGGTTAAAAATGTTTAAGAAAAAGTAAACATTTCAATCAAAGCTGGGTAAACAGATTTTCCTGTGCCCAGAGAAAAGGCAAGGAGAGAAAGGAGGTACAAGATTATTGCCTTAGGGTATGTGGTGTGGGTTGTTTCAGCAACTGAGCTTCTGTCCTGATGTACTTTGTGCCAATTGGCCCAAGCAGCCTCAGGCTGGATGTCACCTCTGTCTGTTTTTGCTGCCCTGGCTCCATGCATATTCAGCTTATCCCTTCAGAATCTGGGTTCCTATTCAAAAGTCTGTTTTCTGCACTCAGTGAACTGGTTTTTAAATGTTACCCTGAGGTGTACCTTGTCATTCTTCATCCTAGAGAGTTGTTTCCTCTCTGAGTCAGTGAAGGGATTATTTCCCATTTCAAAGGGATCACCTGGTGTGGCTGCATCATTTATATTTAGTCTATCACTTCAATATTAGTACTTTTTTAAGTGTAAGTAGGTTCTGGATTTTTTTTTTCTCCCTTCTGTAATATATTTGCTGGCCCTAGCAAATCAGTCAGAGTATGCTGGGCATACTTAGTTCTTAATCCTAAATTCTGGATTATTTTCTGGTGACTACATGTCTAAATTACACGCAGGACATACGGCAGTACATGCTATGATAATGCATACACAGCACCTGCAAGTAAATATGCACAAAACGGAATGCAATAATAACAATCAATCTACACAATAACAACATGTATCAATAGTAATATCTGTGCAAAAAGATAAGTGTTTCTAAGGTAAAATAAATATACTATAAATACCGCATGTATCAATGAACATGTGTAATTGCACAAAAGGCACACTTTTCATAGGTATTCGTATTGTTTGACTACATGTGTAAGCACTTCACTGTTTTGCCCTATAATATCACAGATTAGTCTGACAGGTCAAATAGTTCTTGGTCTCCTGTGACCTGCTGATCTTTCTGTCCCTATTCTGGTAGTTGATGAAAATACTTACCAGAAATTTATAGTTGTGTATCCCTAAACCTGAATCTGTGGAGATTCCAGGATAGCTGGTCTCCACAGCTTATGTTCTAATCAGGAAAGATGCTACCTCTGGGGTTACCGCCTCCCCCCATTTTGACTGAAGATCGATTACAGTACTCCAAGTCTTCTTCACTTAAAATGTCTGCTTCTGAGCCGTTTTCTGGCTCACACAGTCTTTGAAAAACTGGAGATGGAGTAGTTTTCTGTTAATTCTGTGTCACAAGAACACCGGATTTCTTAATAAAACTCTTTTCTTGTTGAGGGTCTAGACAGTGAACTCAGATATCGTGCTGCCGTTTATTTCGGTCAGTACTATCGTGAGCTGAAGTTGGACTTAAGTGATGAGCTTTCTCAGATTCTGTCTAGGCTGAGAATAAGACTGGGTGTGAAGGTCTTCAGTCTTCCCATTCTCAGGGTCTCAGAAACACAAGCCAAGAAGAAGACATAATTCTTAACCAAACGTCATAGATATGGTGCAAATTCTGTGGTGTCATTCCTGATGTTCACTAGGTATGCCTCAGGTTGGCTCTACCAAGATTCTTGTTCTGGTGTTGGTGTTCTGAATGTGTTGTATAATTGAATTGTATAATTAAAATGCTAAGGGTGTGGGGCCTCTTGAAGGGTGGTAAGGTAAACTTTTAGATGTCTAGGCAGATAGGTGGGCATAGCACAATAATGGTTAGAATGCTAGGCTTTGAGTGATTTCAAATCCTGCCTCAGGACTCTTTCTTAGCCTCAGTTTTCTCATCTATGAAATGGGGAATATAACAGCACCTACTTCAAAAGGTTGTTGTGAGGATCAAATCTAGTGATATAATGAATTTAAAGTGATTTCTTTGCAAACCATAAAACATTATATACACATTAGCTGTTATATACATTAGTTATTATTATTGATAATAAAATCTATACAGAACACATATGCAATTTGTAATCACTGAGATCCAGTCTAACTGTACAGATGGGTACTAGAGTCAGAATTTTAGCATATAAAACTCCTAGATGGAGCAGCTAGGTGGTGCAGTGAGTAGAGCACTGGCTCTGGAGTCTGGAGGACCTGAGTTCAAATGCGGCCTCAGACACTTGACACATGCACTAGCTGTGTGACCTTGGGCAAGTCACTTAACCCCAATTGCCCTGCCCCCCCAAAACCCAAAACCTCCTGGAAATAATAGCACATGCAGCTTGAAGGAGATAAAGGATAAAGGAGATAAAAGTATGTCCCTCAGTAGAATGACTCTGCTCAAACAACTTCTCTCAAACTTTTTGGTCTCAGGAGCCTTTTAAACTCTTCAAACTTATTGAAGAATGCCCACAATGATTTTGTGGGTCATATCTATTGATACTTGCCATATTAGAAATTAAAATGCGCTAGTATTATTATTAAATAATTTTGACCTTGTAGACTCCCTGAAAGTTTCTCAGTGATCTCCAGGAGTCCCTGGACCACGTTTTGTAGACTGAGGTGCTAAATGGCAGGAAAGCTAAGTATATTTTGTTTAGCCCTGTAACTGTTAAGATTCTGTTGAAATCTTTGAGTTTTCAAGTTAAGGGCGTCACTTGGCAGGTACATTGGAGTGTATGGCTGTTCAGAGAAGACCAGCACCTCTGGTGTGAGGGCTGTTGAGCCCTTTTCACTTTTGGTGTCCACCCAACTCTTGGCACCCAACTCTTACTTGTGACTAAGAAGCTGTAGCATGCCCAGCAGCCACACCCTGGTAAACCGTTTACACAGACAAGCTAAACCAGGGTAAGGGTAACCGATGGTCCTCAGACCTGTCAGTGAGCTAGGGAGGTGTCCACTCCCAAGTGTGTGGAGACTTCCCCTGGCAGAATGTGTGGATGAGAACAATTTGTTCCAGTGGTCATGAAGGCAGCTGAAGCAAGCACTGTGGAGGGCTTAGAGCTTGGTTAGACATCGAAGATGCCATGGTCATCCATAGTATCCCTGAGCCATTTGCAGTCATCTTGACTTTCATATTGCCATTGGACTTTAATGACTGTGAAAGCCCAAGTGAGGCCTACGACTCTGGGCAACTCTGCTTCACTTAAATACAGTTTCTGCTCAAGTCCAAAGACATCACCCATACCATTTTACCATTTTTACCTAGATTATGGATTGATTCTTTGCTGCTTGTGCTAATTTTGGTCTGACAGTTAACTCCAAGAAAACAGAGGTTCTCCATCAGCCAGTACCACACGATCCATAGAACCATCAGTAACAGCCATTGGAGAAATTTTGAATGCTGTGGATAAGTTCACTTACCTTGCCAGTATACTTTTCAGGGGTGTACACGTAGATGATGAGTTTGATGCACACACAGCCACTGCTAGTTCAGTGTTTGGGAGGCTCTGAAATAAAGTGTGGAAGAGAAGAGGTATTATTAGGCTGCCTATCAGACTAAAGTTCTACAGAGACATTGTGCCAACCGCATTGTTGTATGCCTGTAAAACCTGGACAGTACACCAGCAACATTCCACGAAACCGAATCACTTCCATTTGAATTGTCTTAGGAAGATTCTGAAGATCACCTGGCAAGATAAGTTACAAGCTGAACTGCCAAGCATTCAAATTCTATGCAGAAAGCATAACTCCATTGGGCTGGATGTATTGTTCAAACGTTAAACATACAGTTGTCTAAAAGACTGTTTTATAGACATCTCACACAAGGTAAGCACTCACATGCAGGTCAGAAGAAGCTATCAAGGGACACTCTCAAGATCTCTCTGAATAAGTTTGGAATTGATTGTGAGATATGGGAAACACTGGCACAGGACCACCCAACATGGTATGCTTTCATCAAAGAAAGCACTGTGCTCTCTGAGCAAAGCAGAATTGAAGTACTCAAAGGAAACATGAAACATGCAAATTTAGAGACATCACTCAAATGTTCATATGAACTATTTGTGCTTGACCTGTGGTAGAGCCTTCCAAGCTTGTATTGGTCTGATCAGGCACAGTTGGACATACCATACCTTGACTCTGACACAGTGATATTGTTTTGGTCTTCTTTGAATATGAAAGACAACAACCATTGTTGAAGAGGGAATTATTTTCAGCTATGTGTTGAGATAGACTAGATGGTCAATGAGGTTCTTTTCAGTCACATTTCTTGATCTCTGTGCTGTTGTGGTTCAATAATGTCAAATTCATATAGAAAGTAAGGATCCCTATGGGCTGCATATTGACTTAGAAAACCACATACTAACATCTGTGTTCTAGTGTATTTTTATTTATTTTGTTAAATATTTCCCAATTACATTTTAATCTGGTTCTGCATGTTTGATACCTCAGCTATGGTTGTCACTTGGCAACATACCTGCCAAGTGACAAATGGTTTATTTTATCAATAAAACATGGGCTTAAAGAAAGGTAAATAGATCATAAGATAACTCTGTACTTATTATTATTAATATTACTGGCAATTTATCTGATTTATTCTCTTGACTACATCTAATGAAGCACGTGTATATAATTTGCTTAATTCACTTTGTCATATAGATCTGTTTTTAATGATACAGTAAATATACCTAGTAGCTGCTATTTAGAAGGAAAATTTTTGCCTGAAAAGATCTCTACTATATCTCTTGTAGATATCTACTAAAGCCTTTTACATTTTCCTAAAGAATGCTATGGTCACATTAGTCTGTATCAAGCAAATCTCAAGTAAAAACCAAATTGGCTGTCCATGGAAGAAAATAAAAGCACATTTATGTAACAGGTTGTATAATAGGTATACATACCCATATCAACCATGTGGCTAGCAGCTACTATGGCTGTGTAGAACCAACAACAACCAGCACACAGAAGGCCACTAACACAGGTTCTTTTGATCTGTTTTACTAAGGAAAGTAACTTCAAGGGGTTAACAATCCCATTTTAATCCAACATACAAATATCATTCACTTAGTTCAGGAGGAAAAGCCAGCAACCTGAACTTCAGAGCAAATACAAATTACACACATGCAGAACATAAACAGACCAAATCACAATTCATAGTTACAAGGAAAGCATCAACATCTGGTTTACAAGTTGCGGGTCTCTTAAAAATGGCTTGCCAGAGTCCCATGCCACTCTTCCAGTGATTGAGAGCCCCAAGGAAGAACACCAACCTCTTGAGTTTATCTATTTGGTTCAGGGTCAAAGGGCATCACAACATGCGACTCATCCACATGACCTAAAAGCATCACAAACATTCGACTCAAACCCATGTGGCCTAAAAGCCTCTGGTGTCAAAAACAAGTGACCCAAACCCATGCAAACCAGGCTTTCCCTTCAGGCAAGGAGGTCATCAAAGACTCCTGATC
The DNA here is from genome assembly GCF_011100635.1 of Trichosurus vulpecula. NCBI lineage: Eukaryota > Metazoa > Chordata > Mammalia > Diprotodontia > Phalangeridae > Trichosurus > Trichosurus vulpecula. The sequence goes on from NC_050575.1 coordinate 283,049,019, forward strand.
CAGTCAAAGAAACAAAGGCCAGACTCTTCAAGGGCACTTCATTAAATAACTGCTAAAAGAGAACACAGTAAAAGAAAGTCCCACCTTAATTACTGATACAATACTTTTCTTCCCAATTTCCCTATTTCTATTGAGGTCATCATTATCCTTCTAGTCATCCAGGTTTGCAACCTCAGAGTTACCCTTGACTCTTCCCTCTCCTTCATCCTCATAGCCAATCAGTTTCTAAGTGTTGTCTATTTCACCTTCAAACATTTCTCACATCCATCCTATTCTCTCTGTATACATAGTTATCACCCTAGGATATTTCTTTATCACCTCTTGTCTAAATCGCTGCAATAGCCTTCCATTTAATTTCTCTGCTTTGAGTTTCTCTTGTTTCTATGCAGATACAAAATATCAACTTGAACAAAATACGGAGTTGATGGTTCTATTTTTGTTTCCAGGATAAAATTAAAAATCCTCAATCTGGTATTTAAAAACCCCAGACCTTTCCAGTCACAATGGGAGTAAAATAAGACAAACAAAAAATCTAAGGTTGGTTTTGTTTTGTTTTATTGGTTGTGAGAGGAAAGAAAAGGAGGAAAATAGGAATACACTATTACCTCAATCAGTTTTAAAATCCTCTATTTGGCAGAATGTCTTGTATATATGTCCCCTTCTCTGTTCTGACATCACAACCATTCTGGTGCAGGCCCTTATCACCTCACACCAGGTCTGATGCTTTTTCATTGATTTTCCTGCCTCAAGTTTTTCTCCACTCTAGTCCATTCTCCACTTATCTGTCAAAGTGATTTCCTAAAATAAAGTGATTTTCCCAAAAATAAGAGCAAAATAAGAACAAGGCAATTCTAGTTTTTCTCAGTTCTGTTGTTTGTTTATGATGCCATCCACCATGAGCAAGTGTCCTTTACCTTTTTTTGATCCCTTCTTTTTCTCTGTATCACTAAAAAAAAAAAATCTGAACTCACCTTTTTTTTTGTTATTGTTTTTAGCTTTCTTTGTCAACCATAGCTCATTCTGAAGTGTAGGGCTCTTGATAGCATTCTCCCAGGACTTTGCTATACTTTTGTATCCATAGCATATTATTTGCCTTTCTATCTGTTTGCTATATGTGATTTTTAAAAACACAAGTTACTCAGCGAGTTCACTGTATTGGTCTCTTTATATAACTACTTTTCTTTCTTATTAGAATTTTCTGTTTGTGTTCTCCGAATTTCATTTATAAGAATTTCTTTTCCCTCTTGGGCTGACTTCCTCTGTAGAATTTTAGGCCATGAAATCCTACCTATCCTTTTTCTAAATTGTCAGAAACTGGTTCTCTACCAAACTAGAGTGTATATCAGACTCTACCTGGCTTTCTCCTACACAAATTATAAGATGGAGTGAACACTATCTCCCTAAGGTTTCTCTTATTTAGTCTTAATTACTGGGAAAATCAGATCTAGAATAGAAGTTCCACCTTTGGAAGATGAAATTATCATTAAGGCAAGTCAAGAATTCCATAAGCATTTTAATTCAACAAGCGTTAATAAAGCATCACTTAAATACCAGGAAATAGAAAGACAAAAATGAAACAATCCCTTCCTTCAAGAAGCTTACCCTTTGTGGGGTAGGGGAGAGCAATACACCTAACTAAATAAATTAACTCCTCTTTTTACTCCTCAGACTCTCAGTCTGCTCATCCTTCAAGCAATTAAACTACTAAATTCATCTGCTCACTTAAGATTGTCGCTCACTATTCACTCTTCATTTCAAGCAATCAGTTTGGAATTTCATGACATGATGGGGTTTGGTGAATCTTTGCTTGTTAAAGAACAACTTTATATGCATTTTCTAATTAGGTTTTCTACCTTAACTCTGTTAAGTTAGGAGCTCAGCAATACAGTTATTGTTATGCACATTTTTCAGGATGAGGAAAGTGAAGTTTGCAGAGATTAAATGATTTGCCCAAGGTCACATAATTAGTAAGTGACAGAAATAGGGCTTAAACCCAGGTCATTTTATTCCATATCCAGCACTCTTACTCAGGGTTATGTTCGGGTTAATATAACCATTGTGATCAGCAAATGGGTCCTAACAGCAGTAATTAGATGGTTTATAGATAATTCAGTCACAAAGGACAATCCCTTGATATTTATTCTAGATTCTAGCTAGAAATCAACCTTACGTAATAAATGTAATTGTTTGGCGTTTCCTCTGCCTGCCATAATATTACCTTTTTGGTAGAGATGTACAGAAAGCAACAGCCTCCCTTTTTAGTATAGGATCTTTTAAGATGAGCATGGAAAAATTGTTAGCCTTTCATTTTTGACAGGCCTTTGACTTCTTTCAAGTTGGCTTGTGTTTCTTTCATGTTTCTCTAAGAATTCTTTTTGCTAAGAGTATCACTTAAAAGCATAGCACGAGACTAAGAATATTACAAAGTGGCAGAGTAGAGGGCTGAGCCTGGATTTGGAAGACTGATCTTCCTGAGTTCAAATCCAGCCTCAAACACTTACTTGCCATTCTGAGACTGGGCAAGTCACTTAACCCTATTTGCCTCAAATAAGTTTCCTTATCTATAAAAAAAAATTAGCTGGAGAAGGAAATGGCAAACTACTTTAGTATCTTTGCCAAGAAAACCCTAGATGGGGTTACAAAGAATCAGACACAACTGAAATGACTGAAGAACATTACTAACTCAGACCTCTGTCATCCTTGCTATTTCTAAAATACCATAATACCTTTAATCTTCTTTTTCAATTTTCATCTAATAACTTCTGTATTTCTGATTGTAGTTAGCAATTCTGGGCCTATGGTTGGATTACTCAATTTTTGTTTCTTTTTTTCCCCCGTGTTTGTTTTTATTTTTAAACTTTGTTGATGATCCAAAGCTACAACCTAAACTTGGATTTTGATTACATATATATGTATAGATATGGATATATCTCTTCTATGCTACCCAACATAGAATTATATATCTAGAACTGGAACGAATGTTAGAAACTGTCAAGTCCAATTCTCACATATTATTGAGGAAACTAAAGTTCAAAGAGAAGATAAGTAATTTTTCCAGGGTCACACTACTGGTAATTGAGGCAAGATTCAAACTTGGGTCTTCCTAACTCCAAGTCCAGTGTTTTTTCCACTATATCACCTAATAGCCTTAATCTATCATGGAAGCCTCATTGGATTTCAGAAGAAGCTAAAGGTTAAAAAAAAGTAAAATTGCTTTCCAATCTATTTGATATAATGTTTGAATTTATTTCAGGTACAGTTAGCTTTGGACCAGTTACTAACATTAGTAACTCCTATGAGCTATTTTTAGCAACAATTTGTATGACAGAATGCTTTTATGTACTCCACTGAGCTAATATTAAGAACAGATAGAAGAATTTGTTGGCATGCCATAGTAAGAGATGGGGGTCACTTGTTTTTAGTGAAAATGTTTACCTTGGGAAGTAAAGAAGCTTTCTAAATGGAGGCTAAAATATAGATTCTCTACATTCACTTTTGGGTGCCTGGTTTTTGTTTTTCAGCAACACTTGTATGCATGGATCATAATGGATGCATTGGGCAGCACTTCTGAGTGTGAAAATACATAGAAAAATCAATTAAAAGAACATTATTTATGTGATAGTTTAGAAAAACAGATCTGTTATTAGAAAAGTTAGTTGTATGTGATTAAGCAGCTTATGACAATCCTGACTTTTTATAAAAGGATTATAAGACTTATTCTTAGCAAACACTGTTAAAGTATTTAATTATAATATGCTCTTTAAAATTAATTATACTATATTTAGGTATTTATTATGGTTTGATCATGGCTCTGGGTTCTCAAAAGGCAGTAACAGCAGAGCTTGAGGACTGATAGATACCACCAACCTGGAAGAGCTGAGTACTGGCCTGGTTGCAAACTATGCCAGTCATTGGCAGACCAGCCCAACTTTATTCAAACAGGTTCATTATCAAGTTGGGTAGAGAGTAATTAATTTTTTGGCCATGGCAACTTATGAAGATTGTATACTGAGTTGTATATTGCATTTAAGATATGTTAGTAGAGGGAGAAGATATATTGATGAAATCATAATTCCTTGAAGTGCTGAAATGATGTAATTGTATATAGGGCATTTCATTGAATAAGCTTTTAAAATAATGTTGCTGAGGGCAGCTAGGTGGTGCAGTGAGTAGAGCATTGGCCCTGGAGTCAGGAGGACCTGAGTTCAAATCCAGCCTCAGACACTTGACACGTACTAGCTGTGTGACCTTGGGCAAGTCACTTAATCCCAATTGCCCTGCCAAAAAGCCAAAAAAAATAAATAAAATAATGTTGCTTAGAAATTATGTGAATTAAAGGTGCAAAATTAATTTCTCTCTTTCCCTGGTTGGAAGTTGGAATGTTTTCTGCTAGTGTTTCTAAGTCCATTCTAGGATCACACAATTGAAAAACTGGAAATATGTACTTTTTATTATATACATGATGAATCTGAAAACAATTTGTATCATTATTATTGACTTATAAAACTTTTTTATCTTTATGCCTGATGATTGACAAATTTGCTAACTAAGGATATTATAATTCAAGAGTGTTGCTCAGCTTGATTGGGTACAATGGCACATGCTTATTCTACCCACTCTGGGAGAAAATATGCCCAGCAGTTGAAGCATCTCAGAGGATTCTAGAAGAGGCCGAAAGTAGGTAAACAAATTTTGGAAGAATCCAGACTGGGATATTTCAGGTCTACAGGGAAAGAGTCAGTTGATATTTTCCAATGTAAATCCATCCTATTGATATTGATATTCTTATCGATCATTCTGGAGAATTGCCAGGTTGTTTTTACTCAATAACCTAGAGGGAAAGAGGAAATAAGAGTATAAGAAAGGCAGACAACAAAATGTTGTTGTTTGCATAATAAAATAGCTTTTTCTTTTTTCAATATCTTTCACCTTTAGGTAAATAGTATAGGCTAGTTTAGAACTCTATCCCAAAGTGATCATGTTGCTTTCTCTTGTTTATCTGCTACTTTGGTTTGAAACAGATAGAATTATTTCCAAATTAACAAATTCAAGAGATGCTATGTGGTATATCAGTGAAAGAGCTAGCTTCTGAGTTAGGAAAACCTAGTGTGGAAATTGGAAGCGTTATATTGTTTGATGTTATAGTTATCATGATAGGACTCCAATATGAAGTCCCTCAGGCTAAGTGGTGCTAATGTTCATAGAAGCATAGAAGCAAAGACAGACAATTTGTACTTTTCCATTGTTAACTCTGTGTCAGGAAGATAAAGCACATGAGTTTTGGTTGGATGGTACTCTTAACCAGCTGCAGCAGTCTGAGCTAGTGCTCTCTTTGGCTTTGGAAGTCTTAGATGGTTAAATTAGATCCTCTCCTGTTTGTAGTCATATAAAGATACTGCATACTTGAGCTTCACTGAAGCCTGATATCAACAAAAAGTGGCCCCAAGAACTTCTTTACCACATCAGGGTCTGATGTGGAATACCTTCTCCCACATCTAGCACTGATTACCTATTTTCAACCAAGACTATTCTTAGGGTTTGTAATTTTGTCACATGAATCCCAGCATGAATGCCCTTTTCGCTGTCCAGCTGACTGAGTTTCTTGCATTCCTGGGGATGAACTTGTCTTTATATTGCTGTATAGTGTGAATATGCTTTTGTTTGCTTACTTGCTGTGTCACACAATAATAAAGCACTTGATTGTATTAGCTTGCTAAGTGCCAATTTTCTAGAAATTTCTGAACTTAGATTTTTGCTTTAGCCCTAGTGGCTAGGCCAAATAAAGCACCTAGGGTTCAAGGCCTGCCTCTGACCCATACTGACTTGAGATTCTGGACAGGTCCTACAGCTAACTGCTCAGTGCCCCCAAGTAACTACTTATTAACTTTGTATGGAAGACTTTAACTATAAGCTTCTAGTAAGATACTAAAGGCTTAGTGCTTATGAATATGCTTAACAATGGAAAAGTAAATCGTCTCAATTTCATGGGTCATCTAGACAGCCCCTAAAAAAGGATAGTAAACCAAATATTACTGTGGTAAATAGCTTCTAATTGTTTTCTCTTTTCCTTAACAGAATGGAGAAAAAGAAAATCTTGGTGAGATCCAAAGTGGCCGCTTCAAACCTTCTGAGTGCCTTGCATTCTCTCTATCAGTTTGGTCATTTCTGTGATGTAACTGTCCATACGGTACATCTTGGAATTCAGGAAGAGTTTTTGGTACACAAAGCAGTCTTGGCTGCTTCAAGCAACTACTTCAAAGGCCTTTTTCTAAGTGATGAGATGTCAGACATTAAGAGGTGTACTGTTGTTTTAGATGACATTTACACAGAGGAATTCACATCCTTTCTGGAATTCATTTATACTGCAAAAATTGAGATTGAACCGGAGAAATTGCATCGAATGAGAGAGGTTGCAGAGAGGCTTGAATGTAAGGACCTGCTTGACATTTGTGAGGAAATGAAGACAGGAAATAAAATGGATGGCTTGGATTTAAGTCTCCATTTGAAAACTCAGGTACGTGAAAATGGTGGGGCTTCATGGGTCTGTGATCAACATGCTCATCAGACCAAACTGAATGATTCTCCACCAATTGTAGTGACTCCTGTGAAGAGAAAACTCTGGGATATGCAGAAACACAGAACATTGTTAACAGGCAGTTCAGATCAAGCTTGTATGGTTGTAACTGATGTGAAAACGGGAATAGCCAAGATAGTGAAACCAAACAGAATAAAGCCCACCGAGAACTACACCACAGAGGTAATCAATTCAGAAGGGAAAAAAAGGCACCCTTCTTTGTGTGGATTGAAGGCCAAAGAAACCTGTCTAGTCATCAGGAGTGTATTATCTGAGCAAGATGAGGATGAGAATTCTCATATTTCCCAGCCTCTGAGCTCAAATGAATGCAGCAACACGCTGGAGGATTTGCCTCAGGTGTCTATGGAAGCCTATGAGTGTGAAAAATGTGAACAATCTTTCCCTTTCATCAAATCATATCAGTCACACATGGAGACTGAACATGGGATTAATGTTGTCATCAAGTACAGCTGTAATGTGTGTGACCAGCTCTTTTCCAATCGCCAGAACCTGAGGCAACACCGCCTCACAGTTCATAATGACGAGCGGCGCTTCCCTTGCACATTTTGTGACAAGAAGTTTAAACGTCAAAAGGATATAAAGTGTCATGTACGAAGAGTGCACGAAAAGAAAAGGAATCCTCAGGCTTGTCCCTACTGTGACAAGGTCATCAGCTCCAAGTGTGGGCTGACTGTTCACATTAGAACCCACACAGGAGAGAAACCTTATAAATGTGGCTATTGCCCTGCAAGTTTTGCCCAGAGGTCTGCTTACAATACTCATGTAAGGTACATTTTGTGTATGTATGTCTGGACACAAGTGCTGACAAGTGCACCCAAAATTATTTAGTGATCTCTGTTTTCAATTTATTGCATTATTTGGCTTGATCATGAGAGATTCGGGGTGGGAAAGATAATGAAAGATTTCAATGTCAGACATACTTTTTTTAAGAGTTAAGGGAAAAGCTTATATCTGTCCTTGGTATATATTCATTGTGATCTTAGGAAAATCTTTAAGTAAAGTAAGAGGTATGTTTAAACATAATATATCAAAATTAATAAATTTTATCTTGGGCCCTGCACATTGAAATATGTGAAATAATTTTATTAATTTATTAATAATTAATTGATTTAATTTATTAATAATATATTTATTAATTAATTATATGAAATATTTGATAGAGAATTCTCCAAGTAGTATAATTGTTATCCAGTATTGTTCATTTTTAAATATGGAGTCAGAATTCACAGAACCACAGAAAGGACTTCAGAGGCCATCTAGTTCCACCCAATAACAGAAGAATACTTTCTATAACGTATTCCATAATTGGTCATCTGACCTTCTTCTTGAACTAAAATAATGGGCAATCCACTACTTTTTGGATAACTTTTATTGTTAGAAAGACTAAATTTGCCTCTTTGTAACTGCTACCCATTGTTTCAAGTTCTTCAGGGCTTAAGTAAAACAATTCTAATCTCGTTTCCACCTGACAGCACTTCAGGAACTTGAATATTATGACCATGTCCTTGCTAAGCCATGATTTCAGGCCATACATCTTCAGTTCCTTCAGATCATCTTCAGATCTCCTGAACTCTAAGCCCTTTTCCTCTCTTACCTGACCTTGTATGTTTTAAAGCTTATTCGACATCTATTATAAAATGTGACACTCAGAGTTGAACATAGTACTGGAGATATAATCTAACCAGAGCAAAGTTCTGTGAACATATCACCACTAGACTTGGACACTAGGCCTTTCTTAAATGTAGGTTGCCATACATGCCACACTCTCAATTCATATTGAGTTTTAATCCATAAAATCCCTCAGATCTTTTTGAACAAACTATCTAAACACACCTCTCTAATTTTTTGAATCCAAGTGTTAGACTTTATGAGGATAGAAGAATGGCTTGGCATAGTCCATGAGGTCATGAAGAGTTGGATATGATTGAATGACTGAACAACAACTAGAAGTTAGATTTTACCCATATTCATCTTATCAGATTTGACCCAACGTTCTTTAGCCTTTTTCAAATATTTTTGAATCCTGATTTATCTAGCGTATTGGCTTTCCTTAATGGCTTTTTGTCATCTATAGATCTGAAAGACATGTTATCTGTGCCAGTTGGTTCTGAATCCATCTAACTGTATTATTAGTTATGACATAGCTGTCAAAAAAGGTAATGTGATGTTAAGTTGCACTAAAATATCTTTCAGTTAGGTGGCGCAGTGGATGAAATGCTGAGCCTAAAGTAAGGAAGACCTGAGTTCGAATTTTTCACTTTCTAGTTGTATGACCCTGCACAAGCCCTTAACCTCATTTGTGTCATCTGCAAAATGGAGATGATAATAACAGCACTTGCCTCCCAGGGTTTCTGTGAGGATCAAATGAGAAAATAATTGTAAAGTGTTTAGCATAGTGCCTGGCACATGGTAGGTATTATATAAATGCCAGCTACTACTATTATTTTAAAATTCACCTATTTTATTTTACTTAATAACAATGTGAGATTTGAATTATATAATTTAAATTATTATTTATATATGGCATTATTTAATGATATGATAGAATGTGATAAAAAGATCAGAGGTCAGAGGACATCTGGAGTACTATGTTAAGTTCAGAGGACTAAATTTTAAGAAGGACGTTAGTGAGCTAGGGATTATCCAGAAAGGGTGGCCAGGATGACCAAGAGCCTTGGAGTCTCAACGTCAGCTGATGGACGGGGATATCATATAAGGGAGCTCTTGGATACCAGTTAGACCACATCATCGCTGGGGTTCCTTCCAGTTCTAAGATTCTGTAATTGCTCATAAAACTTTTTACATAGCACAATAATACTGTGAGGAAGGTAGTATTATTCCCGTTTCACAAGTGAGGAAACAGGCTCAGAAAGGTTAAGTGCCTTGTCCAAGGTCACATGGCTTGTAAATATCAGTGCTGCAACTCAGAATCCTGTCATACAGCATGTTTCCACAATGCTATCTTTGTAATCTAACCATTCTATTAATGGATTTTGCTTTACTTTTTTATTTAATTTCTCATAAGAGTATTTTAACCCTTCCCTTATCTGAGTTGAATTAAGGGAAGGTGGGTTCAATGAACATCTGGCCAGAGAGTCTGGGAATTTTCATTCAGATTTAGGCTTCTAACCCCTAGAGAGAAAAACCCTGTACTCTTTAGAGTAATTATCTTCTTCATATGGGGTAATGATCACCATATTTGTAAATATATTTCAATTCAATAGATGATACCCTTAGCTTTTGGTACTTCAAAACTGTGTTGAGAGGAAGAATTTTGTTTTCCCTTGGGTACACATTACATCCTTCTTAGTTTCTGCCCTGATACCGCGTACTGAAGCAGTAGGGCTCAAGATTCCTCAAGATCCAAGTAGAGGGATGGGAAAAGGGTGGTAGTTCCTGGAGGAAGGTATATCATGGTTTAGGAGGGTCAGAGGTGTAGGATGAATTATGAGATAGACCAGGGAAACCACAGAGAATAAAAACTTTAAGGCTTAAAAAAATGATTTCCTTTTCTTTATCCCTTGTCATTTTCCCTTTTCTGGACACTTTAAGGGGGCTGCTATTGAACTGTCTGGTCATTGCTTCTCATTTTGATCTTGTCTTTTACATTCTAAGACACAGTGTTCAAATATGGTGATAATAAATAAATACTGAAACTGATAGATAACTAAACATCTTTGTTAAACAGAATGAATACTAATTGGCCCAGGACTTATAAACACATCTATCATTCAGGATTTTTTGTTTAGTAGAGTTTGTGATATGTACATCAATAAAATAACTACCTGCAATTGGTATCATAGAACTATAGTGATACTTGTTTTTAAAAATAGCATTCTACCTCCATATTTCCAACTGACACAATAGCAATGCTGGAAGGTAGGTGCTATCAATATCCACATTTTACAGGTGAGGAAAAAACAGAGATTTTAAGTAACTTGCCTAAGATCATACAGCTGGTAAGTGAGGCAAATACTAGTCTTTCTGACTCTAGATCCAACACTCGATCCACTGCACCACCTAGCTGCAAATGTGTAATAAATATAAAGACAAAATTCAAATAGTCCCTGACCTATAAGAGCTTACATTCTTCCAGAGAAATACAATATGTATATAAGGAATTAAATACAAAATATATGAGTAGTAGAGGGAGAGTTAGGCAATAACAGGCATAGGAAGAAGAAAAGCAAAGTCTTAGAGTAGGAGGTGGCACCAGAACTCTGCTTTGAAGGAAGCTAGGGATTTTAAGGATTGAAGATGAGGAGGAAGTGCATTCCAGACTTGGGCAAGCATTTTTGCAGAAGTATGGAGTTAGGAAACAGAAATGTTGTCTAGAAGGAACAACTCATAGGCCAATTTGAAATGAAAAGTTACATGAAATAAGCTTAGAAAGAATGGGAATCAGATTGTGGAAGGCTTTAAATGCCAGACTTGAGAAGTTTATATTTTATCCTAGAGTCAATTGGGACCTATGGAAGATTTTTTTTAGTAAAGAAGGTAACACTTTTATATCTCTTTTTTGGGGAATCTCAATTTGACAGCTACATGGAAGATTAAGGTAAAGTAGATTAAACAAAAAAATTAATTTCAGATTGCATTGTTTGTAATGGTAACAGTTTCTGGAATATAAATCTGAAGACATTTGAGTAGGTACCTCCAGTAGCTCTGATAAAAAAGTCTTCCTCCCACAAGGGCTTTCCAAATAAGCCATCTTATCGAATGGCTTGAAGGACTGCCGTTGTGTCAGTTAATTTCTCTTCTGTAGTTCAATGTATGCTTGCTTAAGAGTTGGGAAATTGAGGAATGACCTTGAACTATTTATTTACATGCCTTCTAAACTGGATCTCTCCCTATTTACTGACTTTACCCAACAGTTAACATAGCCCCACATTTTTTTTATTCTTCTCATCCCTTCTCCATCCCTAGTTGTCTGCTTCCTCAATTCCTACCAACCTTAATACTTCTTCACCAATATCTCACTCCAGATCAGTACCCCACCTGTGTTCTGGAATTCCTGGTCCCTAATTAACAAACTTCCTTTCATCTTAAACTTCTTCCTTTCTAACTCCCTCCATCTTCTGGAACTTACTGAGACTTGGCTCACTCCTGAAGACACTGCATCTCGCCACCCTTGCCAGTACTGGTGACGCTTTGTCTCATATCTCCCAACTCACTGGTTGCACTGGTGGAGTGGGAAATACCTGTTACTTCCAAATGCTGCCTCTAGACTTCTCTCTCTACTAACATCACTCAGCAACCTTTTCTCTTCTGAAGTTCTTTATCAAAATGTGTAACTAATTCAATCTCCTCCTTCTCCCTTCCCCAACCCACCCCCTGTTCTCTCTTCCTTCCTTAATGAGTTTATAAGTATCTGTCTCCACTCCATCTCCTGCTCTCATACCAAGGGACTTAAGCATACTGGTGCTCCCTTAAGACACCGACTTTCCATTCCCACAATCAATTCAATTTCTAATCATTACCTCAGATAATCATACTCTTGATCTCACCATCACCTATTCATAAGTGTTAGACTTACACATTCATGAACTCTGAAATTCCTTTATCTGATCATAATCTTTTATCATTCCATCTTTTCCTATACCTTACAAACCCTATCTCCATTCTTCATCCTCATGATCTCCATTCTCTGCAGCCTTCACTTCTTTCCCAGGCTATCACTTCTGCTTTGGCTACACTTTTCCTCCCTTTCCTATCTCACTCCTCTGTGAAACAGTTCAACTCCATACTATTATATACTCTCAACTGTCTAGCCCATTTGTCCAACTGCTAATCAAACACAGCCAAATCCCAGCCCTGGACTACTCTCACCATCCACCTCCTTTGCTCTATTTATGTGCTGCTGAATGGAAATAGAAAAAAATCACAAAACTGTGCTGATTGTGTCCATTAAAATTTTCTCAATCTAATTTCAATTAGCCCTTACTGAAGCAAGGCAATCATTCTGTTCCTCCCTTGATGATTACCTTTCTTTCTCTACAGTAGCTGTTCTCTTATCTCTTCTCAGGCCCCCCACTAGGCCCTCCTCTCATATCCTCTCAGCTGAGGAACTCACCTCATTCTTCACTAAAAAATTTGAGGCCCCTGAGGAAGAGTTCCCTTTTCTTCCTCCTTCATCTCCTATCATTCTGACATCTTCCTCCCCCTCCTCCTCCTCTCCTATTTTCCCTCTCCCTTCTCCCCTTCTCCTACTCCCCCTCCCCCTCCTCCCCTTCCTCCTCCTTTTCTTTACTACATTCTTTAAGAAAGCCATCTAAACTTGTTGCTCCACTTCCTCTCCTCTCTCTTTTCTAATTTCTCTGCTCTCCAGCTTCCAACATCATCATGTAATGAAAACTGTTGTCTCCAAAGTTACCAATGCTCTCTTAATTACTAAATCTAAAGACCTTTTCTCAATGCTCATCCCTTTTGACCTCTCTGTGATCTCTGACACTGTTGATCACCTCTACTCCTGTAGACTCATTATTCTCTAGGTTTTCATGACACTGCTCTCTCCTGGTTCTCCTCTCACCTCAGTCTCCTTTGCTGGATTTCATCCATGTCATGTCCCCCAACCATGGGTGGCTCCCAAACCTCTGATCTGTCCTTTTCTTTTTCAATGATACTATTTAATTTGATGGCTTCATCAGCTCTCATGGGTTCAGTTTCATCTTTATGCTGATGCTATCCACATTTCCACCCCAGTTTCTCTCCAGAGCTCCAATCCCAATTGGAGCTGTTCTATAGGCATATTAATTTTAACATGACTAAAACAGAACAGATTATCACTCCAAACATCCCTCTTCCTGACTCTCTCCCAAGGGGAAAAAATCTAGCAAGACCTATTAGTACATTGAAAATATCGGACATTATAGAAAATGTTCCACACCTGTGGTTACCTCATCTCTGCAAAGATTTATAGGGGGAAGGCATCATTTCATAACTCACCTCTGGGGCCAAACTCATTCTTTATACTTCCACAATATTATGTTTGGATTGCCTTGTGCTTGTTCTTTCCATTTGTGTTGTTTCAATCATTGTATACAGTCTTCCCTCAACGTTAAGGTTTCACCTTCGTGGTTTTGGTTATTCGTGGGTTGGCTACCTATAATTAAATGGTAATTTTTGGAGATTTGTGGAAAATCATAGACGACATGAGTATGTGAAGAAAACTAAAAAAAATTTAGGAAGTCATAAATTCATAAATACTCTGTATTAATGTTTGACATTTATTCCCACATGTAAACATACGTAAGTTTATTATAAACAGTTAAATTTTATTAAACATTTCAGTGCACTAAAGAATTATGGGACTATACACTTTCTTTGGGAATGCCTCCTCTCTGTCTCTACCATCTAGACTCAGTCGCTTTGGTTTTGTCCTGCAGTGATTGTTGTATCTTGTTCTTTTTATAGAAGGAAATTTGTGAAGCACTTGCTTCAGCTCCACTAGAACTCTGCATAGTGGGTGATATACTAAGCTGTCTTGAGACAATAGAAACTGCAATTTTTTAGTGGCTGCATTGTATTGTTTTACTTGATTTTGTGTTAAATAACTATGATAAGAATTATGAAAGGTAAAGGTTTGGGGTGGGACCTAAAGTTATTTGTGTTTTTTCACATTCACGGGAGTTCTGTGCCCCTAACCCCTGCAAATGTCGAAGGAAAACTCTATATTGTTTTCGTGTCTCTATATTGTTTTCGTGTCTCTTGCTTACTTTATTTTGCATCATAATATAAATTTTTGCATAAATCTCTTTGTTCATCATGTTAATTATTTCTTACAATACAATAATTTCCCATTACATTAATATACCACAATTTATTTCACCATTCCCCAGTTGATGGGCATGTACTTTGTTCCTTGTTCTGTGTGTTACAAAAAGTACTGTTATAAATACTTTGGTATGCAGCCCTATTTTTGTCAGTGACCTCCTTGGAGTATATGCTTAGCAGAGAAATCACTAGGTCAAAGGGTATAGATATTTTAGCCACTTAATTTGCATAATTCCTCATTGCTTTCCAGAATTATTGTATCAGTTGGCAACTCCATAAAGATGAGTCTTTCTGATTATAAGCCCTAAGTTCTATCCACTGTGCCGCCTAGCAAGATCATTAGGATTTGAACCCAGCTTGTCTGATCCTAAACCCAGCACTCTTTCTGCTGTATAGTTATCCAGGATCACACAGCTAATTAATAGCAGAGGCAGTATTTTAAAATCCGTGTCACCAGACTTCCAGTCCATACTTTCCACTAAACCACACTATTTTCTGAATCCAACAGATTTCTGTAGAGTAATTATTGTCATACTTGCTCAATGATCCCTGCTAGTTCTCTGAAGAGAACTGGTTTTCATACTACTCCATTATTATGGAGAAATGGAAGACCCTTAAGGCATGAGATACTCTCTTTAAGTTAGGGGGAAATGATATTAGCTTTGTAGGGGTCTATGCAAGGTTAGAATCAAAAAAGCTTTGAACAGTCTCTTTGACTTCACAGGATGTTCACTTAAATATAAGTTCTTACCTAAATTGCATTTTTCCCCCACAGAAAAATACATGAATCAAAACAAGATAGAAAAACTATGCCAGTATACTGGATGGTTGTTCCACCTACTAGCAGATCAGAGACAGCAGACTATGAAATAGATTTCACTAAAGAAACATGGGAACAGTCCTCAGATAACAGTTTACCGATGGGAACCAGTAGCAAAGACATCCTCAGCTATGAAGAAGATGCTGGCAACTCATCTAATGCAGTTGATTATAGTAATGAAGCAGAAGAAAAGGAAAATGAAAAAAATGATGACAAAGAAACTGAAGTGAGTAGAGCAGGAGATGAGGATGAAAAATCAAGTGTTAAAGGAGAAGAGGAAGGACATTATGATGCTGGTTTTTCTGAAGTAGAAATGAATGATAGCAAAGATAACGAAGTCTGCACAGATGATGACTTTTCAAATGAAAAAGATGCAGAAGACAATGAATCTGATGAAGAGTTTAAGATAAATAAAGTAAATAATATGACAGTAATGAAGAAATCAACTTATGTTATAACTTGTGATAAGTGTGATCAACAGTTTGTATCCCGGAAAAAATATGTAGATCACTGCAAAGATGTACATCAGTCCCTTCCTGGGAAGGTCTATCGGTGTGATATCTGTAACAAGTCCTTTGCTAGTTATAACAGCTGTAAAGAACATCGAGCTTGTGTGCATACAGAAGAGAGGCAGTTTGCCTGCACTCTCTGTAATGCTACTTTCAAACGAAAGCGAGATGTAAGAACTCATTACATGCGGAAGCATGAAGGAAGAGTAAAACGACCACTTTGTTCTGTGTGTGGAAAAATTTTGAGTTCTAGAACAGCACTGGTATTCCATATGAGAACCCATACAGGGGAGAAACCTTATGAATGTGGTGTCTGCCATGCTAAATTTGCTCAACCATCCCAACTTAAAATTCACACAAGGTTAGCTTTCACCAGCTCCTCTTGACTCTCTTTAGTCACATATTCCTGCCCCCATTTTTTCATGACTATCTTTCTTGAGTTAACTTTTATTATCAGTATAATGTTCCTATTAGTGCTGATGAATTAAAAATAATTCACTTTTAATTGTTTGCCAAATGTAACCTTAAAATTCTCTACTTTGTTAAGATGGGAAATTAATAAATGAACTGTTTTTAGCCCCAGAGTTAGAATTGAATCATCTAAAGCTTGTAATTTTAAATTGTTATTATAATCTTCTTAAGTATTCCATTTTATGATATAATCCTGAAAAGTTATGTTTAAAGGGATAACTTTAGGGATGTTTTCCATCCAATATCTGTTTGACTGCCTATGAACTTCAAGGGAACATTCTATGAAATGCAAAGATAGGAAACAATCAGTGTTAAGGTTGAATTAAATGTGGTGTAGCAGATTTAATTTGCTTCTTGGTTCTCGATTAAAATTTGACACTCATATTATCTGTCACTAGTTTTTAATTTCCAGTCATTTGAAAAGAAAGAGGTATGATTGTATGAAGAGAATTTTAAAAATAATTTGATTTTCTAATATAGACATGTTGGGGTTATGGTTATATTTCCTTTAACCCTTGCCCATATCTAAACATCTTCATTTGATTTGTCCTTGATTTTCTCAGTCTGCAAAATCAAATGTAGGACCCCCAAACCCTAAATTACTGGGGATAATGGAGGTGAACTTAATCATAGGATTTAGATCTGTAAGGAATCTTAGATGTCATCTAGTTTATCCCTTTCATTGTACACATGAGGAACTGAGGCCCAGAGAGATGAAGTACCTTGTCTAAGCAGGGACAAGTGATGATCAGCAGAACCAAGATTTCAACAAAGGTTCTCTAGTTTCAATTTAGTGCACTGGCAATTATATCATGCTACTTCCCCCAAGAATTGGGTTTAACAGCTGAAATTTGATATATACATTGTTACATAAATGTGATGGCCTGTGGATTGTTTTTCTTTTATTTGCTTTTACCTTTTATTAATATTTTCAGCTTTTACATCAGCATCATATCCAAATATGTAAATTCCTTCTTCTACGCAGGAAGCCATCATTTGTAAAGCTGAATTAACAAAAAAAAAGAAAAAAAAACAAATTAACAAAACTAATCATTATATTATCAACAAAATTTGACATGTGACATTCCACACAATAGTCATTTATAAA
The DNA here is from genome assembly GCF_011100635.1 of Trichosurus vulpecula. Taxonomy (NCBI): domain Eukaryota; kingdom Metazoa; phylum Chordata; class Mammalia; order Diprotodontia; family Phalangeridae; genus Trichosurus; species Trichosurus vulpecula. The sequence goes on from NC_050575.1 coordinate 283,066,295, forward strand.
TATCTACAAAGAAGGAAGGGTGGATAGAGATTATTTTTATAACTCCCTTATAAACTATTTCCACAAATAAAATAAGTTCAAGATCAAATAATCTATAGGTCATTTTTATACCACTATTGAATCTGCATGCTTTTTTCTTTTCTTCCTGGATATAGGTCTCATACTGGAGAAAAACCATATATTTGTGAGGACTGTGGAGCTAGCTTTGCAGATAAAGGAAAACTAAATGGCCACAAGAGGACTCACACGGGTTTGTATTTAACACTATAGGCTTGTAATATCTTCATGTATAGAATAAACCCTTATTTGATATTCAAAATTAACTCTCTATAAATTCAAGTGACTAGATTATAAATGATTTTTCCTTTATACAAATACAGATCGACATAGCAGAGTTTACCAAAAACAAGATGTTATTTACAACAAAAAATTCTGTCTTCTGAGGAGTTGAAAATACTTCATCAAAATTTATATACGATTTGGGGCTGGAAGCTAGATCATCAGGATTTTTTGACCCTACGTTCTAGAACTGAAACAAACAGTACTGAGTGCTTCCATATGCAAGAGATAGTACTGGGCACTCTGGAGAATAGAAAGAAGTGAAAGACATTATCGCAGTATACCTATGGCAACATAAGCTACTTGAAGGCAGGGACTGTCTCACTTTTGTATTTGTATACTTAGCACCTAAGCCTGATACATAATAGGATTTATTAAATGCTTCTTGGTTGATTAATTCAGGAATTTTATACCGAAATTGGTAGAATGTGGTAATTCTCTTAGGCTCTACATCCTTAGAGTTTTTAGATGGAGTTGAGAAGTGTAAAAAATTTAGAAAACTGAATAGAATCCATTCTAGATTAATCAAATATAAACCTTTTTTAAATAAAACACTTTGTAAAAGGCACACAAATATTTCAGTTATGCAAAGAAAAAGAAAAACAAAACTTTAGATGCAGGAAATCTTATTTTATAATATAAAGCAAGATTTTAGTCAGACCCTATCTGGATGAATCAAGTTCCATCTTGCCTTCAAAAAATTTCAAAACTCCTATAGTGACCTTAAAATTCTTCCAGAAACACAGACCTGTCTTCTTTATACCAATATTTTATTAGTGTTGTATAGCAGCAAGCCATGAAACAGTTCGATGACTTCACAACGAATATCACACAGAGGGCAACAGAGAGAAGGGCATGTTGGCTGTGAGCAGGGTACAACGTATAACACACGAACCCTAAAGAAAAACGAAGTAAAGAGTTTTATCGGAAAAATATCTGATGGAAAAAGAAGATAAATTAGTCATTACTAACAAGGATAATGGATGACATGTGAATAGCCTGAGTGCTCCACTGAGATCCTTTGTAGTATAGCCTTCCAGCACATTGGTGAATTCTCGTGGCGAATTTTTCAGGGGACACAGTTGAAAAATGGTAACATCTGTGATTTATCTACCTTTCTAGTTTCAGATATTGACTTTAGAACTTTTAAGCTGTTAACATGTGTCTCAATAATCCCTTCTTTAAGAAGAGGCCAAAAAATGTGCCATTTATCTCCCTTACACATTCACTGCAGTAAATACTTTATAATCACAAATAATGGCCTTGAGAAAGTGCTTTACCTAATAAAGGGTTAGTGGTTTATAATGGAAACAAGTCAAAAATTTTTATTGTGAATGAAAAGGTTGAGATTATGCCAAGAAGTGACCAGAATTCAATTTCAGTTTCTCAGAAAGTGGGTAGAAATCAATGTTTGCAGATGGCAAAATGACCAGTCAGCTAGCACTTATTAAATACTTGTTACGTGCCAGGAACTGTGCTAAGTATCTCCGTCTGAAAAAAATGACTTAGGAATGCATAAATAAAAGTCATTAGTTATCCTCATGACTGAATAAAGAATGATATAGAAAAACATGGACAAAATTGTAGTGTGGAAATTTAACAGTGAAGGAGACAGTGTTAACTTACAATTTAAATGCAAGAGAAATGTATATGAGATGTGAAGACTAAAGATATTCACAGCTCCAGCTCTCAAGTTATGATGAAAGCTGCAATGACAAAATTTGACATCAAGACATTCGCAAATCCTTGACTTTATCTTATGTTTTTAGGAGAACGGCTATTTAAGTGTGATGTCTGTGGAAAACATTTTGCCACCAATGAATACTTAAAATGCCACAAACGATGTCATATGGGAGCTAAGCCTTATAAATGCGATGTGTGTGGAAAAACATTTGGATTGAGAGCCTCATTAGCTCAACATAGCAATGTTCACGCAGGTAAAGATATCCTTAAAGAATTGAGCAAATAAGGCATTTCCTCTGGAAATCAACAGATTGATATTGATGAAAGTTTTGATATTCACTATAGCATTAACATATTTCTTATACAGGGTGTCCTAAGAGTTTTGTATAGTTTTAATTTTCAGTAATTTAAAACTGCACTAAGATACTTTTTTTAAAAAAAATAATAACTTAAATCTGCACTTAACTCTTGGAACATCTTGTTTATCTTCTGTAATAATCGCACACATTTTTACACATTTACGTATAATGTAAAGCGCTTCCAAATTCTTTTGTTTGAACTACTAGATTATAATCTACATTAGGGTAGGGACTGAGTCTCTAATCTTTTAAATACTTTTAAAATACTCCCACTACTTAGCCTGATACTTTCTACAAAGTTTGTACTTTTAAAAATTTGCTATATTGAATCATCATACTAGCTAGTACAACTATTATTATCCTCATCTTACAGGCTAGGAAACAGAAGCTTTGAAAGGTTCAGTGAGCTGCCCTAGTTCACAGTAGGACTCACAACCTAAACTTTCTCTCAACTCCCATGATCTTTCTACCACTATACTATAGTGTCTTGATATCTTTTGCTTCTATGTCATAGTCATTTCCCTGTCTACCCTTCCCCTTTCCTGAGGCTTCTCATGACCAGGAAAAACAGTTAAGCAAAGACAACAAATACAGAATTCCACAATGGGCACAACCTGTAGTCCCCCACCTCTCTAATGAAAACAGGGGTATGTTTCATTATCTGTTACAGGGACCATTCTGCATCAATTCTTAAGAGATTTCTCAGGTTTCAATTTCTCATATTTGTCATTTCTTACTGTGTTAACACTGATATATCAGTTTGGTTAGCCATTAGCCAAATGATGGGAACCTGTTTTGTTTTCAGTTGTTTTTCGTTTGTTTGTTTTGGCAATACTTAATTGTTTCTTTCATCTTCTAAAAATCTTGTTTTTAAAATTTTGTGTTACGTAATAACTCCACTGATTTTGACACTGGTTTCCAGAGACTCGTCCGTATTTCTGTGAGCAATGTGGGAAAACGTTCACTCAGCAAGGAGCCCTCAGACGCCATCAGCGCATTCACACAGGAGAAAAACCATACAAGTGTCGGGCTTGTGAGAGAACCTTCACAGACATGTCAACGCTGAGGAGGCATGTGTCGGTAGGTTGATTCTCTGTAGTTTGAATGCATATTCGTTCGCTTGAAATTAATATGAGCAACTGTAAAGAATTTTGTTTACCCAAATTCACAAATTTATTTTTCTTTTGCCCCAAATATTTTTGGCCCTTGTTCCTTTCTAAATATGAAGACAATAGTATTAGAGTAATATATTCTCTGGATTGTTTCTCCAGTTGTGGTCAATAGAGTTGTACTCCCTTGCCAGCATCCTTATGATGAACAGCATACATTTGTGAGATGGCTGGCTGAAAGGTAGCCCTTGTCAATGAAATAGAACAAAGTTACTGCTCCACTTGACAATCATACCTCATTAGCACACACTGAATAAGTAACAGTGGTAACTTGTCTCAGATTCTGGAAAAAACAGTAAATTCTTATCATATTTTTAGCTGGGTTTTTAGATAATAACTTTGTAAAAATCATTTTTTTCTGTCTTCTGGTAGTACTGGTTAAAGTAGAAGATGGCATAAATCAAGTATACTGTGCTAGAGGAGGGAAGTCAATAGACTTAGCTTACTTATCCAGCCTGTCAGATGATGTTGCCAGTTGCATAACTGTTCACTTTGGGTTTCCCTGTTTGCAAAATCAAGGTATTTGAAGAAAATGAAATCCTGTCCCCTGCATACCACACAGAGATATTTTGAGGAGAAAATAGAGGATATATGTGCAAACATTTTGGAAATAAAGGCTAATAATTGTAGCCAGCATTTACCTAGTATTTTATATACATTATCTCCGTGAACTTGACAATAACTATGTGAGGTAGATATTACAGGTATCATCCCGGTTTTATAGATAAAGAACTTGATGCTTAGAAAGAGGCTCAGTAATTTGCCCATGGTTATACAGCAAGTAAGCATGAGAAATATGTGATTAAAATCCAGGCCTTCCTGACTCCATGCTGATCACCTATCCATTGTTTCATGCTGCCCCTACATAAATTATTATTTTCCTACTTTACAGTCAATTATTTTTGATGTTTCATATGTTTTTATTAAATAGTAGGTACATTTTGCTATACCGACTAGTATTTCATTGACTTGCACTTCGGTGGTTCTTCCCTGACAAGGTTGAACATAAAAGGAATAAATATTTCTATTAGTCCAAAGCTAATTCTGTATTGCTGATTTTATAGAATGTAAAATTCTATAGATGGGTGCTAAATATTATATGCACAGGTATGTCCTAAGTCAGGGGTGGGGAACCTGCGGCCTCGAGGCCACATGTGGCTGTCTAGGTCCCCTTTGAATCCAAACTTATTCTGTGAAGTTTGGATTCAGTCAAAGGGCCACACTTGAGGACCTAGAGAGCCACATGTGGCCTCGAGGCTGCAGGTTCCCCACCCCTGTCTTAAGTTTTTTGTTTAAAAGCTATGAGCTATATCATGAAGAATACCACTTACCAAGTATTTTTGGATAAGTATTATTGCCAAATGGGCTAATGCCATTGTTTATAGAAGGCATTTGGCAATGTCATAACTTTGCTTATTATGATATGACCATAGAGACACTCGTTAAAGTATAAAAAAGAAGACAGATAATATAGTTCAATTCCATCATTTGATAGATGATGAAATTGTAGCCAATAAGAGTTAAATGATTTACCAAAATCATGGGGTTAATGTCAAAGATAGGACAAGGCCTCCTTACTTTTAGTCCAGTACATTGTAATAAAACCTAATTTAAATGACTTTTTAAAATATTCTAACTAAATTAACCAAATCATGAAGCTTTACTCAAACTATATTTAACACTTTTCAAAACTTAACATCGGAAGCAACTGAAATGGGCATCAGCTCAAGGGAGTCAGCAGTAGTAAACAGTGAAATCAGCCTTCTGTTTCATAGCATGGGCAGAATTTCAGTCAACATTTTGATGATACTAATAAGTTGCTGCTAATTAGAAATGTCCATTATCATGATTTAGCATACTTGTGATTTCTACACACTGGCTTTTCTCAAGAGCATTTTTAACAAGTATTCTTCTTTTTCCTCCCATTTCTATTAGATCCATGATCGAAATGCACATTGGAGAAGTTTCCTGATAGATCTTACTACTAAAAAAGACCACAACTGGTCAAAAATTGAGACCTTATCAGATGTGTGTATGGGTGAGGAGCCAACACCTGAAATTTGGTCAGTTGACCAAGGTAGACTGTATAAACCAGACAATGCAGTTATGAAAACTGCTAATGTCATAGCCACCAGTGTTACTACTAGTACCAATAACCATTCCTTGGTATATATGTAACAATAAGACCTGTATTGATAAAGCTACAATCACATAACAAAACATGATCAGGAATTTTAAAATCCTAATTCAACTGTAGATGTTTCATTTTGATGCCATAGTAAGTCATTTGGGTTTTTTTTAGAAGTGCTGTAAGACTCCCATCAGTAAAAACAAGTTTGTTTTAATAGCTGTTAGTTCTTGGAACTTTTATTCACATATTATAAATGTATTATACCACTAATGATCCTTTTATATTAAATTCCTCATGCCATTTGTATAAACTATTGCATTTATGTTTATATTTATATTAAGCTAATTCTAGGGGAAGCAATATGGTATTAGTTACTTAGTGACTAATTTATTCGTTTATACTTATAGAATGGTTTTTAGCAGCTTTCTGAGTATAAAAACATGAAATCAGTCATACAGTGATAGGATTTAGAGGTTTTTAGAAATGAATAAAAATGGAAAGTGAAATTTTACCTTTTGCTTGACTGATATTGATGTGGTTGTTTCACATTTTGTAAACACCTTACTTGAAACTTTAAAATAAGCAGTGTGGTTTAATTATGATGTATAGTAACAGACTAGCTCTTACAATGCAAACCAATATAATATAATAGCAAATTATTCATGGATTTATAGTTTTGTATAAATTTACCAGCAGTTAAGGAAATCACAAAGAACCGCAAATGAAAATACAATTTTAGTGTCATGTTTGTATTTTACCACTTCTTTAACATAACCTAGATGATATAGCATTAAGGTTCATCTGATTTCAACAGGAAAACTTCGGCTCAGAGCCTTGCCAAAGGTTGCAGAAATTTGAAACACATATGTAATCTACAAACATTGTGTTCTCAGTATTTGTCTATCATATTTGAAAGGAAGACTGTTAATGGTTCAGTAATTTTTGTGAAGTTATTGTGTTCTGATTGACTACCTGTTCTAGAGCTTTTAGAATGACCTTTCTTTTCTTTAATGAATAAGATGTTTTTCTTTAAAGCTACAAGCAAGTAGCATTCTTTGCATATAGTATGCCTTTAGGACAGCATGACAGCAGCAAATGCCTTCATTTTTTAGCTAGGTCATAAACATTTCTTGAAGATTTACTGCTAACTGCACTACCACTAGAGCCAAAGGATCAGACAAATGACAGTTACTGCTTGTGTCCAGAGCAAAGACTTTAAGCAAAATGAGTTTCATCCTTTTATACAGGTAAGACTAATTCACTGCTTAACTTTAAACAATAACTTTTCCAAGCTGTGAACAGAGTTAGCTATGGGAACCAGTGTTTAAAACAAATAAAACATCTAGGTAAGATGCAAAGCCATTGACAAAGTTTGTTGTTGAGTCATTTCAGTCCTGTGGACTCTTCATGACCCCATTTGGGGTTTTCTTGGCAAAGACACTGGAGTGGTTTGCCATTTCCTTCTCCAGCTCATTTTACAGATGAGGAAACTGAGGCATACAGGGTTAAATGATTTGCCCAGGGTCACACAGCTATTAAGTGTCTGAGGCCAGGTTTGAATTCAGGAAGATGAGTCTTCCTGACTCTATGCCTGTTTCTCTATCTACTGTGCCACTGAGCTGCTCCTATTGACAAAGACATAGGGCTAATTTATACAATTTTTTAGATTTAAAAAAATACCTGAATCATCACCACTTTAAATGCACATCTTATTGGCACTGAAATAACAAGGCATGTGATTAAATGGAAGCAGTATGGATTATGGTGCCTATCTCAAACTTGGATGGATCCATGATCTCAATTCATTGCTAGAGGTCAGGGCACTGTGTCATTTTTTCTTTTGTGTCCCAAGAATCTAGCACAGTGCCTTGCACACGCACTTGATGAATTGTCAGTGTTCTCTCCTTACTTCACTCTTGGGTTCTACTCTCATGGTCCTAGAGGCGTTTTAAAGAGACCTTTTTAAAAGGCCCCTTAAGCCTTTTAGCATTTTCTATTTACACTCGAGCTGTCCGTAATTTTGACTTATCTTTAAGGATTTTGGGTTGCCTTTGAATGAATGAATCTAAGATTCCCTCCGATTAGCGAACAGTCTTCACATGCGGAGAGGAACCTTTAAATGTCTAAGGCTAGATTTGAACGTAGGTCTTCCAAGCCAGCCAGCGCTCTCTCCACTTTCCAAGATGCCCCACACTTACACTGTGTGGGTGCTGACTAAATGTTGCATTAGGACAGGTATTAGTTGTAGGACATTCAGGAAGGTTTTCAATTTAGTCTGTAATCTACTCTGGAGACTGAGCACCCGTTTGCGTGTTTTGCGTCTCGGCAGGGGCAGGATTTGGTGGCTTGGAGATTCTGGGTGCAGTGAGCGGAGCTGACATTATCTTGAAAGCCCAGACTTCAGTTTAGGCCTAGGTTGTCACTCTGTGACTGGCGGCCCTGCCGGGCGTTGCAGGAATGAGGCTTAAAGTAGTGACACTTAGTAAGACCCTGGGTTTGCGCTCGGGAGAGCTGCCCGCAGCTGAGACGCGGTGCTGCGCCCGCCCCAGGATCGAGGTTTCGGTCCCGGCTGATGGGAGCTGTGTGGGAAGGGAAGCCCCTTGTACCTCATCAGTTAAAGGCGCCCTGCACCTGCCTCCGGGGCTGGCGGGAGGGAAGCGGTAATGGGGAGGGCCCACTGCGGAGCAGCAGCTGCTTGCACTTCACCCCAGGAGCCACCCGAGGCAGCAAGAGATCGGAAGCTATCGGCTCTGAAAGGCACCCATGACGTAATCATGAAGCGCACGTCCGCCACGTGACCTCAGCGTAGTTGTGCCATATGACCCAAGATGGCGTTCCCGAAGTCTCTCTGGTAGTTGCTGTGGGCGGGTGCCGTAGGAAAGGAACTGTAAAAGCGCGCCCCCCAACCCCCTCCTCCCAAAGGGGAGCGGGGAGAGGCAGGGGCAACGGCCGGTGAGGGAGAGGCGCGTGCTGTGGAGCGGGGGGAGGGAGCGCCCCTGCAGCCAATGAGCTGCGAGCAGAAGAGAGCCGAGCTGCCCCGGCGGCCGCCTCCTCCTTCCCCTTTGCCTTCTCCCCATATCCCTCCTCCCCGGACCTCGTCCAGGCGGATGTTCGGCGCCGGGTGAGTGTCCCGGACCTTCGAGTGGTGTCCCGGCCGGTTCCGAGCCCCTCGGTCCCCGCAGCTGCGGCTGCCCACTGGTCCTCCTTGGCCCTACTGTGTCGTGGGGGCGCCCCCGCGGGCCTAGGTGAAGGGGCACAGGGCTCGGGGGAGCCGACGAGGGACGCCGCCGGGCGGGGGCGGGAGGGGCCCTGGTAAGGACGCGTGGCCCGCAGTGTGGAGAAATTCCCGGGGTTGGGGCAGTGCCCTCCCTTCGCCCTGCTCCGCGGCTACCCCGCTCCCGGCCGGTCTGGGCTGGGCAGCCCCTGGGACCCATCCTCGGGCTTCATGCGGTCCGGGATCTGAGTCCGACGCCCGGCCCTCTTCTGTAGTGCAGGTGCAAACCTGTCTCTAGGTAAGGGAGCGGAACCAGGCCATCTGCACTCTTGCAACTTTATGAAAGCAGGGGCCCTTTTCCCCTGGGCCCCTAAGCCAAGGTGACAGGGCAGATCTCGAAGCCAGGAGGCAAGGTACATATGGGATGGATTTAGTATTCTTTTCGAAGTTCTTCTAATGACCCTGTGAAAAACCCTGAAGTCAGATGGCCCAGCCAAGCCAACTATGAGAATTCCATGCCATTTGTTGCGTTTCTCTTAGGTCCACCAGGTTTTCGTATTTAACATCAACAAATAACATTTATTTGAGTACCTACTATGTGCAAAATGATATGAAGACGGGTAAGATGAGGTCCCTGCCCTCAAGGAGCTTACAGTCCTATTGGGGAGATAGAACACGTAAATACATGTGTGTATGGATATAAATATACATAACAATAAAGTATCTTAAGCTAAGTGACTGGAGTGAGGGAATATTCCCTAAGGAGCAATCTGGGGATACATCCTTGAAGGTGTGAGATTTGAACTGGAGTTGAAATAATAGTTAACAGAGAACTGGGAAGGAATTAGGGGAGCATTCTAAGAAAGAGCAGAGAGGAATATTGTAGCCTGTTAGGGGAAATAGGCCGCCTTGGGTGGAGCAGAGTTTCTATTAGGGAAGTAATAGAAGATGAAGAAGGTAAATGTTGACATCCTATTTGTGAATTACTGAATTATGGATGACCATGAATGCCAGGTTAAGGATTTTAATTTTATTCACTAGTGTTAGGAAACCTGTGAAAGTTGTTTTAGGAAGGTTAATCCAACATTGTTTGAAAAAAGATTTGGGAGACTGTTGCAGTAGTCCAGGGTCAAGGATGAGGGCATGGAATAAAGTTGTAGGTAACTAGGAAAATGATTTTTTTTTAATAACCTGAAGGTAGAGATTAGTTTGGGGAGATGGAATATTATTTTCTTCATGGCATTTGAGTAAAAATGCTTAGCAAGCAGACAGAAATACATAACTGGAATTCAGGTTTGGTATCAGTGGTAGAGATGTAGCTAAAACATTTATTATCAAGTAGGGGGTTCCGATCCTTCTAGAAGTTCGCCTTATAATAGGGAAAGACAACACATAAACAAATGATAGAAAGCAGAGGGACAGATGCAGGAGTTATGGCATGCTCCAGAGATGGCCAGGGGAGTGAAGACCTGTATCAAGATGAAGCAGAAGCCCACCTCTCAGAGCCCAGCATAGTTCTAGGGGTGGGGATGAAGTTTTCACTGGGATTGAAGCCCATAGGAGTCATCCACACTTAGTTGATAATTGAAATCCTTAAGATGAACTTTCAGAGAGAATAGAAGTAAAGGGGACTAGTGATTAGGCTTTGAGTTATGCCTACACTTAAGGGTGCTGGGGGAGGAAGGACCCTTGAACCTTGTATATCCTCTATAAAATTAAAATGTTTTTAATATTTTAATGTCAATGATTGATCTGTATTTTAATTTTTTCTTTTCAAAGCTGTTTTCAGAAAGAAAGATGGAAAGTGGTGCAGTTCTGCTACAGTCCAAATCATCACCAATTAATCTTTTGAATGAAATGCATCAGTTACGTCTTCTTGGTCACTTGTGTGATGTGACTGTGAGTGTGGAATATCAAGGTGTACGAGAAGAATTTGTGGCTCATAAAGCTGTACTGGCAGCCACAAGCAAGTTTTTTAAGGAGATGTTCCTTAATGAGACAACTATGGATGGAACTAGGACAAATGTATATTTAAATGAAGTACAGGTTGTTGATTTTGCTTCTTTTCTTGAGTTTGTCTATACTGCAAAAGTCCAGGTGGAAGAAGACCGTGTGCAGAGAATGTTGGAAATGGCTGAAAAACTGAAGTGTTTAGACTTATCTGAAACTTGTTTTCAGTTAAAGAAACAGATGTTAGAATCAGTACTTTTAGAGCTTCAGAACTTTTCAGAGTCTCAGGAGCCAGGAGAGAATAATAACTCTCAGACAAATGATGTTCTACTTGATTCTAAGTCAAGTATCATGGTAGAAGTCCCTAATGCTGATAGCCTTTCAGATTCTTCAGATTACCCTGGAGAAAGAAATAGCAATGGTTTAATACCGCAGACACCACTAAGAAAGTCAAAGGACAAAGTAGATAAGAAAAAAGAAGTTATGAAACCTCCCTATCCTAAAATTAGAAGAGCTAGTGGAAGGTTGGCTGGTAGGAAGGTATTTGTTGAAATCCCTAAGAAAAAGTACACAAGGAGACTCAGAGAACAGCAAAAGCATGCTGCAAATGATATTGGGGAGAACAAATCTCCAGAAGACCAAAGCATACTTGATTTGGAGATGGTGACAGAGCCAGTGACAAAAAATGTGGAGCCAAAGAATGAGGAATGTGATGCCAGCTTTGAGTTAGAGGAAGCTTTGAAAAAAGCTGAGGAGGAAGATGACAAGAAAAAGAGCAACTTTAAGTGCACCACCTGTGAAAAAGAGTTTCTCTATGAGAAGAGTTTCCTGAAACATATCAAACATAATCATGGCATTGCTGCTGAAATAATTTATCGCTGTGATACCTGCAGCCAAACATTTGCAAACCGATGTAATTTGAAGAGCCATCAGCGCCACGTTCATAGCAGTGAGCGCCATTTCCCCTGTGAACTCTGCGGAAAAAAATTCAAAAGGAAGAAAGATGTTAAAAGACATATTCTTCAGGTTCACGAAGGTGGTGGAGAGCGCCATCAGTGCCAGCAGTGTGGCAAAGGGTTGAGCTCCAAAACAGCTCTGAGGCTTCATGAACGAACTCATACAGGGGACAAACCATATGGGTGCACAGAGTGTGAAGCTAAGTTTTCTCAGCCTTCTGCACTGAAAACACACATGAGGTATGAATAGTCTTCACTGTATTTCTGGAAAATGTTGGGGGAGGGGCGGACTCAGACATTTGTGACATCAGAAGGAAGCATCCTTATAAAGTGCAGTATTTTTTATTTCCAGACAGTGTTTTTATGCTTGAAGAAAGCAAGACTGAACTATGACTTAGGCCAGATTTTTTTTTTTTTGCCTATTTGAATTAAAGTCCTTTAAAGGCTGAAAGAATGGTTAATTTCTGTTTTTTGGATTTGAGAATCTATGGGAGGTTTGCCTTTTCTTTGCCTAGGAACTGCAGGAAGTAGCGTCATTTCCACAAGCTTAATGTAAAGCAGAATTTCTTAATCTAGGATCCATGAATTTTTTAATATTTTGATAAAACTTTCAATATAATTGGTTTCCTTAGTAATCTTGTACATTTTATCTTATGCATTAAAAAATATTCTGAGAAAGGGATCCATTGAGTTAACCAAACTGCCAAAATGGTTCATGACACAAATAAGGTTAAGAACTCCTGATATAACTGGTTAAATGTATACTATCTTCTCCCATCTGACCTGGAAAACTTAACGGTGTTGAGAGAGAGAGAGAGACTACAGGATATAGGAGAGGGCATGTATAGTTCTCAGAGCACTTGAACGTAACCCTACACTGCATAACTAGAAGATCCATAGTGTCTTAAATGGCCGTTCTCCTGATACGTGTTCTAAGGTGGGGTTGGAGTTTATTCTTGTTCTAATAATTATTCTGGAATCAAGTGTTAGAGACTGCATTAGGGCTCCTCAGCCACTAGGAGGCCCCAGTCAGGGTCCCTGAAAATGTGAGTATACCTTTGAATTTTAGTTCAAAGTGCCTGGCACTTAGAAAGCAATTAATAAAGACTTGTTGCTTGCTTAATTATGCAATCTCTAGAACTGGGAGGGAGAATGGGATAGATTTTTATTTTTTTGTTATCATCTAGTTGACCTTGGCTTAAAGGATTTTAATAAATTTCCATAATAGCCTCTTTAAGCATTTTTTTTAAAATGATCTGGATTTTTTTCTAATTCCTCATATCCAAAGGTAAGTCAGTGACAAACAAAACCCTTGTAATTACCCTGTATCCATGAATCTACCTCTGAGGCAGAAAGAATTGACTTTTAAAGTCCCTAGGATGGGAAATACTATCATCTTAGCCTTTTGAGGTGGGGAGGGTGGGCAGGAGGGAGAAGTTTGGTAGTCAGAATTTTGTAATGCATACATATTTGCTTTCTAATATTAGATGTATATATATCCTTTTAAGGTAATTTTCCCATTTTTGTTTGGTGCTATAACCCACAAAAACGAGCTACTATCATAAATTTCTTAAATGGTGGAAAATATGTGACAGTTTATCCAAAAATGGTTCCTTAGAAAATGAATGCTATCCTGATTTTTTTTTTGAGAATTAGAAATCTTGTGGTGATTAAAAAATGGTTCCTTATGAATTTATGGTTGATTATACTACATGGGGATTTTTAAGGAGTAACTTGAGATAGTGGTGATTGTTTTCCAGTTTATGAAAGTCTATTAGAACTTTGCTTAACTAGAAAATATGTGAAGATGTGGTCTCTTTACAGATGTCTTTTAAGATAAGTCAACAGATACAAATGAAAATTCATAATCATAAAATTATCAGATAATCATTGTAGTATGAGATTTTGTTTTGTGAAGATGATAGCTCCATTAATTGAACCTTTCTTTAGTCCGCTAAAGATGGCTTTAATCAAGATTAATTTATTTTAAGGAGATTAGAATGGGTGGCGCTTTAGCTGGAGAGAGGCATGAACTTTGAAGTAAAAAGCATTCTGAACTGTACTGGAATATTGTAATTTCAGAATTCATACTGGTGAAAAACCTTTTGTCTGTGATGAATGTGGTGCAAGATTCACTCAAAACCACATGCTGATATATCATAAGAGGTGTCATACAGGTAAGTGTTTGTGCTGTTGTCATATGTGTTAAGAGAAAAAGTCACAGAATCACTGAATGCTAGGACTGAAAAGGAATTTAGAAATGTGTAGCACATCCCTTAGGTTTACAGATAGCCAAACAGGGTCAAAAGAATTAAATGAATTGCCTAAAATTATAAAGATTAGAACCAAGATTCAAACCCAGGTCTTCTGATTTCAAGTATTCTTTCTGTTATACTAACAGCTGCCCCCACTTATTTAGGAGTTTACATCTTGCTGATTTAACACTATAGTTCCAAGTAATTCAGAACCTTTTCCAGGCAATTTGAAGTATACAAAATAGAGAATTTAAGAAACTAAAAAAATTACCCCAGTGATGGTCTGTGAAATTGTTCATTTCTTTGCTTGTAAAATTATCTCTATAATTATAGTCTTATATAAATCCAAGTAAAAATGAAATTAGAAGAAAGATAGCTGAGATGTCTATTGACATAATATTCAAAATTTGTAAAAACAAAGTAACTTGATTTTTCTATATGGTAATTTCACAGCAAGGTTCCCTAAAGTGTCAAAAGTTCAGTTAGACACAGCTTAGAGGTAGGGATTCAGGGCATGAAGAAAAGGTAGGTGGATAGCATTGTTTTGTCAGAGAGACTTAAATGCCAAGTGTACATGTTCAGATTTAATTTCTATTTTAATGACAATAATAACTTTAAAAAAACAGGTCTGCTTTGATAGACATTAATTTGGTATTGTTTTGGAATTTCATTTGCTTTATGATATCTCATCCTTTACTTGACTATAAAAACAATTTTAGTTGAAGGATAAACTCCTTGTTCTAAGTATTTTTTTTAATGTATAGTTCACTTTACTATGGAATTATATAATAAATTCAGCATGTTTGCTTATGCTTTCTTCTAGCCTTCTTCTGTTCCCAATAAATTCCCAAATATTTTAGGTATTCTGAAGTTATTTGTGATGAAATTTTTCTATCTTTTCCAGCTAGGTTTTGTTGGTAATATACAGAAAAGCAGATGCTTATGTTTTCTGTCCCTCTTTTTTTTTTTTTTTGAGGAATATGTGGAGGCAGTCCTATCTTTAGCTCTTCACTCCCTCTTGTCCCATCCCTATCCCCCAAATTGAGGAATAAAAGAAAAATTCCTTCTTTCTTCCTTCCTCCCCATCTCCACTTTTTCCTTCCTTCCTTCCTCCTTTCTTGTCTTTTAAAATTTATTACACTGTTGTTAACATAAAAACCAATATAAATATCTTAAACAAAAATAACTAACATACATAATTATATAGCAATAAATATAATAACAGCTAGCATTTGTATAGTGCATTGAGGTTTGCAAAGTGCTTTACGATTATTATGTCATTTGATCGTCACAGTAACCCTCTGAGATAAGTGCCATTAGGTCCTCCTCTTTTCAGAAGAGGAAACAACTTAAGTGGCTTGGTCAGTCACACCAACAGCAAGTTTCTGAAAGAGAATTTGAACTCAGGTCTTTCTGACTCCATGTCTATCCATTGTACCAGCTAGCTCCCTCATGATAATGTGTTGGTTGGGCCTTTTGTTGTTGTTAATTTTGAAGGTTTCTTAAAATATGGTGTCTTTGACACTGCTACTTACAGTTCTTTTAGAACCACGTTTTTTCTTCATGTGCCCCTACAATTGAGAAAGGTGGGGAACCCTCAATAGATACTTGCAAAACAAGTCTCCACATTTTCCATGTCTGAAAATGTATGCTTCTTTTTGCATTTTAAGTTCAGAATCTTTCTAGCAAAAGAATGGTGCTGTGTTTCTTCATTCTTTTGGACTTATGGTTTATCATTGTGCTAATCAGGGTTCTAAAAAAAAGTCTAATATACTTGTTTTATTGTATAATGTTTTGTATAGATTGTTTTCCTAGTTCTGCTTACTTTACTCTATATCAGTACATAGAAATATTTGTAGTTTCCTCTTGAACTGTACATTTCATCATTTCTTTTTACACAGTCATATTTTATTTTATTCATACATTACAGATAATTTTAGCCATTCCTAAATAGGACACTACCTTAGCTTCCAGTTTTGGGCTGCCAGAAAGCTTCTTTAAATATTTTTGTACGTGTAGGTCTTTTTTCCTTTTTGATTTCTTTGAAGTATAGGCATAGTAATGCTATTTCTGAGTCAAAGGGGTATGCATAGTATAGTAGAGTTATGGACATAGTTCCAAGTTACTTTCCAGAACAATTATACCATTTCATAGCTCCACCAACATCACCCTTCCAATGTTTTTCATTTTCCTATTTTGTCTTGTTATCTTTGCCAATCCACTAGGTTTAAGGTGGAACCTTAAAGTTGCTTTTAATTTGGATTTCTGTAATCATAGTGAGTTAGAGCACTTTGTTGATAGCTTGTATTTCTTTCTTTGAAAACTGCTTGTTTAACTATAACTGGTTCCTTGTATATGTTGAATATTTTATCAAATTTTATTTTAAAAAATTTACTTCAAGTAATTTTTCCTGGTTACCTGTTTGCCTTCTTTGGTTTTATTTGTGCAAAAAACATTTGTTATAATCAAAATTGGCCAACTTTTTTGATCCTTTTGCTTGGTTAGTCATGAACTCTCCCCTTATCCATAGATCTGAAAGGCAATTTCTTCCTTGCTCCTCTAATTTGTTGATGTTAGGACCTTTTTATATATCCACTTGAGATTTGGTACTGCTAGGCTCTCTTCCTTCCTACTTTTTAAAAATTATTATTTCTCTTAAGGTGTTTGACTTTTTGTTTCTTCAGATGAATTTTGTGATTTTCCCTAAGTCTGGTAATCCTCTGGTGGTTTGATTGACATAGCAAAATGAGTAATTTTGGCAGGTTTTTCATTTCTATTATATTGTTATGGCCAATCCAACAGCAATTAATAATACATCACCAATTATTTTCTTCGGAATATCATGTTCCATGGCCTTAAGTCTTTCAATGTAGAAGCTGCTAAAGCTTGTGTTAGACGGACTCTAGTATTTAAATTGTTTCTTTCTAATTGCTTGTAGTATTTTCTTCTTGACCTGGGAGCTTTGAAATATAGCTGTAATGTTCCTGTGAGTTTCCATTTTTTCTCTTTCAGGTGGTGCTAAGTGGATTTTCTTCAATTTCTGTTTTACCTTCTAGTTCTACAACTTCAGGGCAACTTTCCTTAATAATTTCTTGAAGTAGTGTTTAGACTCTTTTTTATTAAAACTTTCAAGTAGGCCAGCAGTCTTATATTGTCTTTCCTTGACCTGTTTTCCAGGTCAGTTGTTTTTCTAATGAGATATTTCACATTCTTTTCTATTTTTTCATTCTTTTGATTTTGTTTTATTTTTTCTTTGTATCTTGTGAAAGTCATTAGCTTCGCCTTGCCCAATTCTAAGTTTTAAGGAGTTACTTCCTTTGGTAAGTTTTTGGATCTCTTTTTCTAGTTGGTTGATTTTATTTTCTTGATTTTTTTGTGTTACCCTTTCTTTTTTTCTATTTTTTCTCAACCTTTCCTACTCGATTTTAAAAATCCTTTTTAAGCTCTTCCAAGAACACATTTTGGGCTTGTGACCATTTTGCATTTTTCTTTGTAGCTTTAGAAGTAGCTGTTTTGACTTCACTCTCTTTTTCTGCATTTGAACCCTGATCTTTATTGCCATTGTAGGTATCTATGGTTGGGCTTTCTCTTGCTTTTTCTTACCCTTTTCTTTTTAGTGGCTTACTTCTTGGCCCTTAACTTTATGTTAGAATCAGGCTCTAGTCTCAGGGTGTTATCTCAGGCTTCAGGTTTCTCACATTGTTTTTTTTTTTTTTGAGCTCTGTCTGGGTGCCTGACCTCAGGTGGTACTCTTCAGCTGTGACCCCCAGGGCCCCCAGCAAATGCTTTTACTTCTTACGGTCTCTCCAGGGACTGTAAGCTTCAGCTCACCCCTCGCCCCTCTACAGCCTCACTCAACAGCATGTACTTCTCCTTGCCCACAGCCACAGCCTGGAACCACGTCTGATCACCATGCTGTACCCTGAGGTCACTCCTGGCCCTCATTCTTTTCCCGTTATCAACCATCTGACCCACACACTGAGGCAAAAGTTGCTGAAGCTGCCACCCACATAACTGCACCCCCTTCCCTTCCTTGTTGTTTGTTGATTAGGGGTATCTGCACTTTAGTGAGGCCAGAACACCACTGCAGGAGGTCAGGTTTTTCCTAAATTCCTCCCAGGTTGTCTTAGACTTGACAGTTGTTCTACCTTAACTTTGGATTGTTTCTGCTACTCTGCTCTAAAGGTCACTTTGAGGAATTATTTTAAATTATTTGTAGGGGAATTTCCTGCCTTATTCTGCCGTCTTCCCAGAATCCTCTCTTATAATTCTTTTATTTGAAGGAATACCTAAAACAAAATGCAGAAACTAAAAGTATCTAGGCAGTACTTCTACCTCTAGTGCTGGAGTTCTTAACCCAAGGTCTACGAACTTTTTTTCTCTAATACTTGATAATTGAATTTCAGTATAATTGGTTTCCTTTGTCATTTAATATATTTTATTCATTTTGAAACATTTGGATAAGGAGCCCATAAGTCTTCAAACTGTTAAAGGAGTTCATGGCACACAAAAGGTTAAGAGCCCCTGCCTGTAGAATCTTGAATCAGGTGTGGGTAACTCTTCTACTCTAGCCTTCCCAAGCATCAGCTCAGTTACTTAGAGTTGTTAGTATTGAATGATATATGTTATTAACAATGACGACTTACAAAATACATGTTGGTATTGAGGCCGTTTATTTCTATCTCTGCTTTATATACGTTAGTAGAAGTTTTTGTTTAAATCTGTTTCATATTTCATTTAGGGGAAAGACCTTTTATGTGTGAAACATGTGGCAAAAGTTTTGCTTCTAAGGAGTATTTGAAACATCACAATCGGATTCACACGGGATCCAAACCCTTTAAATGTGAAGTTTGCTTCAGGACATTTGCACAGAGGAATTCACTTTACCAGCATATTAAAGTCCATACAGGTATGATCTGAACTATGTAGAGAAGGGAATGGTTTTGCCAGAAAAGTGTCCTTAGTTTTCATATAGATTATATCTCAAAATGTGCGCGTAAATCTTTTTCTTGTACCTTGGAACATTTTTTCCCTACAGAAAACAATGTTCTTTGTTGTGGTGTGGTTCTCAGTCCAGCTGCCAATCTACTTGTAAAGCACCAGAAGCATAGTACTATACTAAAATAAATACACCACCATGTGTGATCACTTTGGGATATGGGGCTGGAGAAATACATTTAGAACTCTGGGCTGCAAATACGCTTCTTTCCTTTCCTCTTCAGTAGGGGAAGACATTCCCTTTGCTTTAGCCCTTCTTATCTTCTTGAAGCAGCCCACGGTTCAGTCTAAGATTGTGGGAGGAGGGGCGGAGCCAAGATGGCGGCTGGTAAGCAGGGAATAATGTGAGCTCCGTACGGAGACCCTCCAAAAACTTATAAAAAATGGCTCTGAACCAATTATAGAATGGCTGAACCCACAAAACAGCAGAGGGAAGTAGGGTTCCAGCCCAGGACAGCCTGGATGGTCTCTGGGTGAGGTCTATCCCACACAGAGCTTGGAGCTGGGAACGGAGTGGAGCAGAGCCCAGCCTGAGCGGCGTGGACCATCCAGACCAGAAGCCGGGCGGAGGGGGCCCTAGCGCCCTGATTCAGTGAGCTGCGGCAGTTACGAGACTTCTCAACCCACAAACACCAAAGACTGTGGAGAAGGTTAGTGGGAAAAGCTGCGGGAGTGGAAGGAGTTCGCGGTTCCGCTTCCAGCCCCGGGGGCAGCAGAGGTGGGGCAGCTACAGCTGTTGTTACTTCCGGCTCCAGGCCCACCTGGTGGGAGGAATTAAGTGGCGAATCAGAGCAGGGGTGCACAGCCTGCTGAAGATCTAAGCCCAGTTCGGGTTGGGGGTTGGGGAAGGAGCAGTGCTGGTGTGGCAGAGCTGGCACCTCCCCCCCAAACGTGGAACATAGAACTCTGTAATCTACAAGCAGTCGTACCCCACTGAAAAACTCAAGGGTCAAGTTAGTTGGCTGGGAATATGGCCAGGCAGCGAAAACGCACCAAGATTCAGTCTCAGACTTTGCATAAAGTCAAAGAGCCTACAACAGAAACCTCCAAGAAAAACAGGAACTGGTCCCAGGCCATGGAAGAGCTCAAAAAGGAGTTGGAAAAGCAAGTTAGAGAAGTAGAGGAAAAATTGGGAAGAGAAATGAGAAGGATGCAAGAAAACCATGAAAAACAAGTCAATGACTTGCTAAAGGAGACCCAAAAAAATACTGAAAAATACACTGAAGAAAACAACACCTTAAAAAACAGACTAACTCAAATGGCAAAAGAGCTCCAAAAAGCCAATGAGGAGAAGAATGCCTTGAAAGGCAGAATTAGCCAAATGGAAAAGGAGGTCCAAAAGACCACTGAAGAAAATACTACTTTAAAAATTAGATTGGAGCAAGTGGAAGCTAGTGACTTGATGAGAAATCAGGATATTATAAAACAGAACCAAAGGAATGAAAAAATGGAAGACAATGTGAAATATCTCCTTGGAAAAACCACTGACCTGGAAAATAGATCCAGGAGAGATAATTTAAAAATTATTGGACTACCAGAAAGCCATGATCAAAAAAAGAGCCTAGATACCATCTTTCAAGAAATTATCAAGGAGAACTGCCCTGATATTCTAGAGCCACAGGGCAAAATAGAAATTGAAAGAATCCATCGATCGCCTCCTCAAATAGATCCCAAAAAGAAAACTCCTAGAAATATTGTCGCCAAATTCCATAGCTCCCAGATCAAGGAGAAAATACTACAAGCAGCCAGAAAGAAACAATTTGAGTATTGCGGAAATCCAATCAGAATAACCCAAGATCTGGCAGCTTCTACATTAAGAGATCGAAGGGCTTGGAATGCGATATTCCAGAGGTCAATGGAGCTAGGATTAAAACCTAGAATCACCTACCCAGCAAAACTGAGTATCATGTTCCAAGGCAAAATATGGATTTTCAATAGAATAGAGGACTTTCAAGCTTTCTTAATGAAAAGACCAGAACTGAATAGAAAATTTGACTTTGAAACACAAGAATCAAGAGAAGCATGAAAAGGTAATCAAGAAACGGAAATTGCAAGGGACTTACTAAAGTTGAACTGTTATGTTTACGTTCCTACATGGAAAGATGTTGTGTATGATTCATGAGACCTCAGTATTAGGGTAGTTGAAGGGAATATGCATATATATGTATGTATATGTTTATGTATATATACAAGTGAATGTGTATGATGTATATATCTATGTGTATGTATGTGTATATATATATAGATGTGTGTTTATATGTGTATATATATATATGTGTGTGTGTGTGTAAAAGAGAGAGAGCAGACACAGGGTGAAATTAAGGGATGAGAGAGCAACATACTGAGAGAGGGAGATAGGGAGAGAGAGAATGGGGTGGATTATCTCGCATAAAGGTGGCAAGAGGAAGCAGTTCTGTGGGAGGAGGGGAGAGGGCAGGTGAGGGGGGAATGAGTGAACCTTGCTCTCATCAGATTCGGCCTGAGGAGGGAATACCATACATACTCAGTTGGGTATCTTACCCCACAGGAAAGAAGAGGGAGGAAGATAAAAAAAAATAAAAGGGGGGGGGATGATGGAGGGGAGGGCAGATGGGGGTGGAGGTAATCAAAACAAACACTTTGGAAAGGGGACAGGGTCAAGGGAGAAAATTCAATAAAGCGGGATGGGTTGGGAAGGAGCAAAATGTAGTTAGCCTTCCACAACATGAGTATTGTGGAAGGGTTATACATAATGATACATGTGTGGCCTAGGTTGAATTGCTCAACTTCTTAGGGAGGGTGGGTGGGAAGGGAAGAGGGGAGAGAATTTGGAACTCAAAGTTTTAAAAACAGATGTTCAAAAACAAAAAAAACGTTTTTGCATGCAACTAAAAAATAAGATACACAAGCAATGGGGCATAGAAATTTATCTTGCCCTACAAGAAAGGAAGGGAAAAGGGGATGAGAGGGGAGGGGGGTGATAGAGGGGAGGGCTGACTGGGGAACAGGGCAACCAGAATATATGCCATCTTGGAGTGGGGGGGAGGGTAGAAATGGGGAGAAAATTTGTAATTCAAACTGTTGTGAAAATCATTGCTGAAAACCAGATATGTTAAATAAATAAATGAATGAATGAATGAATGAATGAATGAATGACATGAAAAAAAAAAGATTGTGGGAGGACAGGGAATGGTAAGTCCTCAAAGATTCTCCTTTCCCTTTTGCTACACTTGCTGCTACACCTCTTGCACTGGTTTCTTTTGACATTGTCACTAGAGCTGGGATAAGCTTTTGTTTAACCTAGGCAGAGTTGGAAAATTATGTCTCTTGGGTTTTACTGCCCTGTCAAAGGTTTTGATCCTTTACAATTGCAAAAGCAGTTTGGTTTATTGTAAAATAAGTAACTGTACATGAAGAGTGGAATTTTCTGGTGTTGGTGGTGGGAGACTAAATCCTAAACAACATTATCATCACTAGAAAAACAGGGAAGGAGGAGCAGGGTTCCTATGGCCATAGCCATGCTTGTCAGTCATACTGAATATTTACAAATCAGGTTTGTGTGAGTCCTTAGCTAATGGAATGGGCTGTCCAATTTGTGACCTGGAAAAAAAAGAAAAGCTGTACTGTTTCAGTGGGAATATTGATCGTGGTTTTCGTGTAGACCAGTGATTTCATCAATGTAAAGAATTCCCAGTGTGAAAGCTCCCTCCACCTACTGTAGAGCAGCAACTCATTGGAAACTGAAAGTTTTCCAATGTTACTTGAACACTGAGAGATTGTGGTTCTGGTCAGACTCACACAGCTAGTATGTCTCAGGGATAGGGCTTTAACCTATGTCTTCCCAACTCCAAAACTGGCTCTCTATTCACTAAGGATAAATGTCGTTTTTACATTTAATATTTTCTGGCTTCTGGTATGGCTGGAAATGGAAGAATCAATCAAAGTATTAATTTATTCAATCTGGAGAAATGAAGTTAGACTTCTCTTTTTCTAGGCATCATGATGAGAGACTTTTTAATCTTATGTGTTCAGTTTTTACCAAATATCAAAATCTATGGGAGTTTTTGACTAACCATAGGCATATGGACGGGAAAATGTTTAAGTTATGATTGGTGTTCAAGTTATACGTTTTTCTATTTATCATGTCTTCCTGTCTTTCCATCCATCCGTCTATCTAGGGTTTGGACCTGTGATTTTATCAGGCAACACCCTGATGAGTAACTTCCTCTACCAGTGCAGGCTGGCACAAAGTCCTAGGGTATTGCCTAGAGCTCTGAGAGGTTTAGTGACATCCCCAGAGTCACACAGCCAGTATGGGTGAGAGGGATGGGACTTAAATTTAAACATTAAATTAAAAAACTATCAAATAATTGGGTTTCTTTTGCTACAGGTATGAACATCCATGGTCTAGTGGAGAGCTGGCCTTGGACCCTACAATAGAGGTTCTTCTACTGCAAACTTTAACAGTAATTTGGTTGATAGAGCTAATGTTACCTGCAGCTGTGCCACCCCTCTGGCACTTGTAGCTTTGATTCAAGATGTTTGGTATAATTTTATTTAGAAATTAAATTGGATTGAAGAAAATCCTGTCTTTATTCATTCACTTCTGCAATCTCATAGTATCCTTTCACTCTGTTCATCTCCCTTTACCATTTTGTGTTTGCTGTAGGTTTAAAAGATACTTCCAATCTGGAAATTAAATGTAAATTCCTCCTTTCTCCCCCACATTGAACTGGAATGCAGGCTTTCTGAGGTCTAGCCTGAACTAACAACTTTCTGACCAAGATTTCTTGAACCCCCGAACTTGGAACTTTTGTGACTGAGGGGACAAACACAAATAGGTTGCTTCCACTTGCCCTTTCTCTCTCCTAGTAGTGTCCTAGAGAACATCATAGTTTGAAAATAGACTTTTAAGAGTGTGCTTAGTAAATTGTGTCTGTATTTGACAGTAGAGACCTCGACAATAAATAGTACTTCTTTTTTCAGGTGAACGTCCATATTGTTGTGATCAATGTGGTAAGCAGTTCACACAGCTTAATGCCTTGCAGCGTCATCATCGAATCCACACAGGAGAGAAGCCATTCATGTGCAATGCATGTGGACGGACATTCACAGACAAGTCCACTCTACGGCGACATACTTCAGTAAGGGGGCATATGTAATTACATAAAAGCACGTTAAAATATTGGCCTATTTGAGCTCTTGTTTTTCTGAAAGCATCTAAATGAGCTATTGCACTGAAATGTGGGGAACTCTAGAATAGTAAACATCAGAAATTGAATGAAATACTTAAAATCCTGAATTTAAAATAAAAGTAACTTAAAGAATTTTTAAGTTGCTCTAATATATGTAATGCACTTTCATGGGATGTGTAACAACCGTCAGATTCTTCTGTAAACATAGGGTAGCACACCCTTACCTGACAGTACTCTTCCCAAAGTAAGGTGAATTTTGATCACAGAAACCTTGCAAGGTGTCTTGGGGTATACAGACTAGATTTCTTTCTTAAGGACCGTGCCTTAAACCCAAATCACTCTGGCTTTCATTGATTGACCAACAGTAGGTCCCAGGCCAATCTCCACTTGGTCATTGTTTGGCCCTGATTGGTTCAGAGTAAATGTAAATAGCAGTTGTTTCTATTTTGGCCACAAACCCTGAGGGTCTTCACCCTCACAGATTGATTTTTTTTTTTTGACTAGGCAAAAAAAGGCCATTTCCTGCTTCATTTCTTACCTAACATTAATCACTGATTGGGAGTTGCCTCAGCCAAACTGAGACCTGTTAAAGACCTTAGCTTAAACAGGCCAAGGTCTCCTACCTCATCTAGGGCCACCTCTACTCATCTTGGTCTGTATCTTGCCACTGGACCCAGTCTGGAGATGAAAGTGAGGCTAGTGACTTTATACAAACTTCCTTCATTTAAATCCAGTTCACCTGCGTGTCATGGCGTTACCTCCCTGATGTCGTGATCCTCTTCAAGAACGAAGGATAAAGAGCATTCCTCTGTATTTTCCATTTATATTTCAAATGAGAACCTTAGCAACTAGCAAAAAAATGGCATTTTGAGGTTTTCTAAATTCTGTCACCTTCTACCCTATTTTGATTAAAGTTATACCTCAGGAACATTCTGTTCAGATTAAATGCAAGTTATTTCTCATCAAGCCAGGGGATGCTAGTGTCAAGAGCTTTTGGAAAGAAATATCTTGCCAGTTTTTCTCCCTCACTGATGGCCCCCGCATGTGAAAGCAATGAAGTAAACACATGGTGCTCTCTCCTGCTTTCCCCTCTCTTTCCCCTCCAAATCCTTTCTGCAATCCCATACCATTCTTTCATTCTGTTCATCTATTTTCACCATGTATTGGCTATTAGAAGATACTTCCGTTCTAGGAATTAATGCAAACTTCCCCTTTCTCTCCTCTCCCCAACATTGGACTGGAATGCAGGCTTTCTGAAGTCTAGCCTGAACTAACAACTTTCTGACCAAGGTTACTTGGACACCAGAACTTTTGAGGAGGCCAACATAAATAGGTCATTCTCACTTGCTCTTTGTCTCTCCTATCACCTCTGCCTGTCTCTGTCACCTCTTTGTGTGCTCTGTGACATTGAATTTCATTTCCCTACCTATACAGCTTCTGGCAGCGGCTTCAAGACCATCTATAAGTGGAAAAGGAACTACAGTTTATTTGGCTAGGAGTATTCCAGATGTCTCCTCCCATCATCCATCCCCAATTTTTTTCTTCTAATTTGAAGAACATAAGGGAAAGAGATTTTGTGGTCCTTGCAATGAGATCCCTATTAATTAGGGGCTTGGGTCTGAGATGTAGTTTATCACTGGGTGCATGCAAGCAGGAGTTGACTGCCTTCTCTATTTTGCCTCAGAAGCAACAGAATAAAGTTCCTCTAGTGTATGCTCAAGATTGTGAGGAAAAGAATAAAGCTTAAGTTGCATCTCTGACATTAACAGCTTTATTACAAGCTTTACTCAAGATTTTTTATCAGCTAGATTTGCAGGGCTGGGGCAAGGGAGGGAGTATTACCTATATTTGGACCAATAGAGTAGTTTTCCTTATACAGTATTAAGCAAAACATAATATGTGACTAGTCACTTAAAAGTTTTTTTTTTAATTAAATTTTACTTTTTTTCAAATGAGCATTTTTTTTTCTTTCCCTCTTACATCCCTACTAGGCAAAAAAAAAGAAAACAAAACCTCAAACAAAACAAATTCCCACATTGGCCAGGTCCAAAAAGTACGTATCATTCTGAACCTTTAGTCTCTTACCTCTCTGTCAGAAGGTTGGTAACATTCTTCATTGTTGGCCCACTTGACAGCTTTTTAATAAAGATGATAATAGGTTGATATAAATCTTAAATTTATACTTGTGGTTCTTGGCTTGTATTTTTAGGGTAATTTCATTTATCTATCCTAACCTCTACCCTCCTTTTTCTTAGGACAGATGAGTTTGGATAATTGGTTACATCTCAGTTCCTCTGTGGCCTGGAAGTAGTTTAGATTTGCCCAAACAAGTTAACTATTTTCTTTTAAGGATTCTTGAGCATTTACCAGTTATATTAATATACTAGGTCCAGTTTTGTAGAGATAAAAACTAAAGTGCACAGAACCCCAGTTTCAGCAGAAGATACACTACTAGTTTGAAAGAATAGACCCATAAAGAAAGAAATATCAAATTCAAAAGATTTTATTTGTATTATTCTTTGAATTAATGATGATGTTTGTTTTCTTTGCAGATACATGATAAGAATACACCGTGGAAATCTTTCCTTGTTATTGTAGAAGGTTCACCCAAGAATGAAGACAGCCATAAAACTGAACAAATGGATGAGGACTATCCATCACCCAAAATATCAGAAAAGCTGCTTTCATTTGCAGAAAATGGCCACTTTCAAAACTTGACTGCGGTCCAAGGAGCTCTGACTGCTTTACATGAAAACAGTCCTGCAGATCTAGACTGTAAATCAGATGATCCTGTAGTCCCCCAGGAAGCCCTCATAGCTACCACATTAAGTGATCTTACAGTACTCCATACACAGACAGACTCAATTCAACCATCACTTCATGCTTTGTCAAACATAGAGTGATTGCTTCAAATTGTTTGCTGAGAAAATCCAACATAGGAGAGACTTTGAATACACATTGCCTGTGCTCAAAACCATGCCAGTAGCATAGACATAGACTTTCCAGTGGGCACAAAGAAAAGATGCGTTTTTATGAATAACGTCCCCAGATTTTCCTGAAATCCCTGGTACTTGCACATCTTTATCATTTAAAATCTCACTTTCCAGACCCTGATCTGCATGATCTCAAATATACTTTCCTCAACAGTTCTGATTCTGCTTTGTTTGAGTAGATCTGCTGTATTTGTTCTAAGGCTTGATTATTTTTTTTTTCAGAAAGTTCAGATGAGCTCTTTTGAACCTAGTTTTTACCCTTTAATTATCACTTCAGTTTATTAATTTCTTGTGAGTAGGTCCCCCACAATCTTCTCATTGTCTAAATCCACCTTAATTTTCTGTGTGGATGTATTTATGTGATAATCTTAGGGTATCTTTCCAGTTAAATTGTTTCCTTGGTGAAATAATGTTGGGACCATATTTTGCCAAGTGTCTTCCCTGATAAATCAAGCCAAGTGATTGGAGCTTTGGGATCATTGCAATGCCACCCTTTTTCATATTGAAAAAGTGTATTGTTGAGCTCATTTTTAATATCACTTAGGCACAAAAAAGGACCAATTAAGAATTTTTAATAATAAACCTAATAATAATTTCTTCACTAGCTCTACAAATTAGAATGCAAACAACTTTGTCATTTCTGAAATTCCAAGTGTGTTACCAAAGAATCCAGCAGTAGAGCAGTTTTTTGTCACAAGGTGCTTAAAAATTATGCAAGAACTTGAGAATTTGTTAAGGGCTGAAGTAGCTTTATTCCTCTGGCAAAATGGTGGGATTATTTGGACTTCATTGTTGTCGCTTTTGCTTAGGTAAATTTTCCTGACTTTTGATTTGTTGCCATTTGTTGATAGACGCATAATTATCCAGACTTTATTCTTATGACATGCACCTCATACTACAGAATTCCAAATGTGCGTTTACTTGAGGTGTTCCAAATGGCCACAACTCAGAATTTTAGTATTAGGTTATAAATAATTAAAAGGTTTCAGCAAGTAGTTAAGACTCCTAGTATAATCATTTTGTTGCACTTGCTGCTGGTGCTCTTTTAACTAACAAAGCAAAGATGTACCTTACCAAGTTTGAGCTCTACAGTACTAATATGAGTGTTCCAGTTTTTGAATTGGCTATATTTTGGTGAAGTACCTGGGTTCAGATGTGGTCCTTGGTGTAAATCTATATGTTCGTGTCAAGACTTTTACAGAACCACAAAATATTTTAGCCCATTATTTGTGTTTCCTTTAAGTTTTATTTTGCTGAATTTTCTATGAACAAAAATTGTGTGGGGTACTTGTATTTTCTTTTGTTTTCATGAAACCACTGGCAAGTGCTTTAACCATGTAGGTTTCTCTGGAGAAAGTCTGTTTTACTCTGTTTGCAGTAATTTGACCATTTCCTATATTGGTGTCACACATTTAAGCTATTTTTAGTAAAATACTCAGTGACTTAAGAATTTTACCACCACAACTACAATTTTAAAAAACTGCATTCTAGATCTGTATTAAAATTTTGCAGGCTGTTTTTCCGCCCTTGGAGGGAGGGGAAAACATACATTAACTTGCTTTTTCTTGAAAAAAAAAGTCACTCAGAAGGAATTTGGATACTAGATTTTTATTTAATGATAGTTTGATAGTTTGGTGGTCTTAAATTTTTGTAACTTTTCAAAGAACAATAAAATTTTACCTGTTCAGTCTTTTGATGAATAAATGTTTAAGTTCACTGTGCTGTAGCTATTAAGTTCTTTATATCCAGTACTTAATGAAATCTAGACTCAGATAAAACTTAGTTATTGTGACTAAAGCACAATCAACTATCTTTAATTGTGCAAACAAATTTTAAAAGCAAGAGTCTAAGCTATTTTATGGTATACTGTTAAAATACTTTTAAAATACACATTAAAATGTTAAAATAGTGGTTTTATAACTTTGGATTCCTCAGTTATCTGTAAATTTTTAATCCTATGTAAGGACAGTGTAGAGAAATTTTTTTGAACCTTGTAGAAATAATTTGTACATCTTAATTCTGCTATGTAAAAGCTAGATATACTGCAGTGTCTTCAATGCAACATTAAAGTTAGAACATTTTATCATGATAGTACATCTAATATTGAGTCCTATAGAAATCTTGCTGGTTATAACCATCATAAGTATGGAAAATGTCAGATTTGTAGAATTAACACCTTCACCGCATTAGTAAGTTAACTGAAGTTCATAGCAATTGTATAGAAAAACCAGGGAAAGTTACTGTATGTGCTTATGTTGTGGTTTGACATTCTAATAGCGAATTCTCTTCTGTGGGGATATAGTTAAGAGAATTGAGAAATCTTTAGTGTCCTATGGGCATCTCAAACTTAGGATTTCCAAAAGAGATATCATCACTTTCGCTCACCTCCAACATTACTGCCATTTTTCATCAGGGTACCCACCCACCATCTTCGACTTGCCCAAGTGCAAAACCTTGGTATAATCATTGGATGTGATGAGAGCGAAAAGGAAGACAGTTGTTAATTCCCCTTAACTTTCACATCTCTTGCATTTTTATACTGCCACTACTCATCTGGACTATCATAATAATTTCGATTTTGTTTCCTCATTCTAGCTTTTCTATTTTGTCTTTCCCTTCATGAGTCCATCTTAATACAACAGCCAAAATCTTCCAGCTACATCATGACTCAAAGGAAAAAAAATTTTCCATGGCTTAGTAAGAGAAAACACATGCACCTTGTTCTTTAAGGTCCTCCAGGATCTACCTGCAACCTAACTTCAAGCCTCATTTCACATTATTCAATGTATGTTCTATTTAAATGACTTTCATGCATTCTCAAGCTAGCCCCCTTACCTGGAATGGACTCCTTCAACTCTTTCCTTTCAAATTTTCCTGGTCTTAACCCACCGTCCCAGATCAGTCTATTCCCTACAGCTGGTTGTGTTCTTACTCAAAATCTTTGCAACAATTTGGATCTCTTTTGCTACCTTATATTATGCTTATTTGTGTATGTGCCATATAATCCCCACCCCACCCCCGCTACTCCCCGCTACTCCTATCCCTACAGAATGAAAGCTCTAGATTTTGTATTTGTAGTAGATGCTTAATAAGTGTTTACTAGTTTGTCCTGTACCACTGATTATTTGAGATGTTTCCAAAATAGCCTCCTGTGTTGATTTTAAAAGATTTTGACTGAACTTTGGGGAAGAGAGCTTAAGTGCTAAATTCCTTTTAGAGAACAGAATCTTAAGCAGTCAAACAACAGTTATGGGCATGCTAACTTTAGGAAGGCCTTTGAGACTGTGTGATATAACTATCACTGAAGAAACAGGATGTTTAGCCCACAGATGAGAGGATAGGAACAGTTAGGGCATTATATTTACATTCAAGTACTTCAAAAAGACTATCGCTGAAGCATTAGACTGAATCAATTAGAACTATCCAAAAGGGATTCTGGGCTGCCTTGAGAAAGGTAGTAGCTGTGCCTTTCATTAGTTTTCCAAGCAAAGGCTGTTGAGTATGTTGCTTGTTCAAGCATGGTTTGGACCAAACGGCCAGGGGTAGCTCTTCCAGCTGGGGCAACTAGGTGGCGCAGGGGATAGATCGCTGGGCCTGGAGTCAGAAAGACCAAAGTTCAAATTTGACAATCTTAATTACCTCAGTTTCCTCACCTGTAAAATGAGCTGGAAATGACAATTCCAGTATCTTTGCCAAGAAAATCCAAAATGGTCACAAAGAGTTGGACACAACAAAACCTTTTCAACTGAGCTCATGAAAATGTACAGGAGCTCTTTCAGGTAACCCAAACTCCAAACGAAAACCTTTATACCAGACTCCCATATGGAAAGGATACAACCACACTATTATAATTGAAAGTGAGGCAGGCAGAAGGGTAAGTGCCTTGCCCAGGGCCACATTTGAACTCAGAGGACTTCCTGATTCCAGGCCCAGTGCTTTATCCACTGTGCCACTTCGCTGCCATGGAATGACTAAAAAACATTTTGTTAAGTAATCTTTAATATTGCTTTATTGAATTTTGTTTGAATTAATACTAGGACTTGGCACATCAATTGATGACATTTGGAGGAGGCACTTGAAAACAGCTTAGGTATTTCTATTTCATACTTTATGAATACTTTTCTATATTTGTTATTAACATTTCCTTAGCATTCTAAAGACTTCAAATAAAACATGTGCATAGTACCGATAAGGACCAGATGCATCAAATTGTGCCTATGATTAAATGCTTCAGACTTTTGTTGTAAAAAAGAACTGATCCTACATTTATTTTTATTGGGTCATATCTTTGCCTATATTAGTCTTTTCCACTTGGAGCATCCGAAGAATTCATCAAACTTTGATAGAACCTTGTGAAAAATGTATTTACAGAGTAAAATAAAATTTTATTTTTGCATGTAGTTTCCACCATTTTACTTTTATTTTTATGATTTTTTCAAATTTCCATAATTTATACTTTAGTTGTCATAATATGGCTTTGCTTACATCCTTACCGATAAAATATCCAAGATATTCTCTGATGAACAGATTTTAGACCCAATAGGAAATATCCCATCCAAACCATCTGATGTTAAATTTGCAGATAGTGAATTCAGATGTAAATGTTACACTACAATGTGTGAGGCAGAGAAAACATATTCCTCATCTGATTCCAGAATGATAAATTCATCTGTGGAGTTACTTTTTTAAACGACAATCTGAAAGGTACTGGGCAGTTTGGGTCTTAGGACCAAAGTTCACAACAAAACGGATGAAGACCCACAATGTGTCTGAAAGGTAAAGATGGTTCTTGGCAGTGGGCTGAAGCTTCAAAAGCAGTGCAAGAACACTTGCAACAGCTAAATATTCCACTTCAGTCTGGCCTTACTACATACTCTACTACCCATGTCATCAAGAAAAGTCCCATTTTTTTCAATATTTTTAGGCAAAAAAATGTTTAGGAACATTAAGAAATGCATAGATACTGAGGGCAACAATGTAACAAGCAATGCTGTAACTGGTCCATTATATTAGATGAATTAGCAAAGTTCATTGATGTAATTTTTGCAAATGGTGGAATCCATGGAAGAAATCTATCCTTAAAAAGCATGTGGAATAGTTCCCAGGGGTAGAAGGAAGAGCCATCCTTTCTTCAACAAAACCATGTCATGTAATCAGTTCCCAGATGTGAGATACCTTTACTTTGACCTGAAAACTGAGAGGAAGCAAAATCTCAGGATGAATTCTGTCCAGTATTCTCACTGGGGAATCCTTTCATTGAAAATTGTCAGAAGACATTCATTCCTGAAGTTGGTTGGTGAGTAATTGCTACCTTGCAAGGAACACTGCAAATTTATTCAATGTATGTCAAACTGATCCATTTGGCCTAAAATTTGGGTTGATAAAGCATACTGAAAACAAATACTAGGAAGCAATGACGCCGGTTAGCTTTGTGGTAACATTTTGTGACTTGTAGTATCCTACGTGTCCACAAGTATCTAGAAGGAATAAGGTACCTCCATAACTACCTGCCTTGAATTACAGCTTTCAAAAAGGCCAGACTCTCCCCTGCACTAATAGGCCATCACAGATCTCTGGTGGAATATGTCCGAAGGAAATGAAAACCTGTTTTGCAACTTGAAAACTTGGATGCCTAAACCAATGGGGAATTGGGTGTCAAAATCTATCCATAGTACTTGAGTTTACTTCATAGCCCTCCTGTGTCAGTGAAAAAAGGATACAACTTAATAGTAAAGACAAATGTCACCTTAGATATGTATTAGGTCTAGTGGGACATTAGATATCTAAGTGACTACAGTATCTCTAAAAGTTATCTCATTTGTAAAATGGTAAAATTTGTACTATGTACCTCAGTTTGGTGGAGAAAGTGCTTTGTAAGCCCTAAAGCCCTATGAAATCATGAGTTATAAACCAGAAAATGATATAAAAATGAACTAATTCACACAAGTATTACTTCTCTCCCTGATTCAAGCTAAAATCATTTCCTCAGAAGTTGATCAGTTCAGGGTTATTTTTAAAAATAATGTTCATAATATAAGTATAAAACAGTATACTCTAAAACTTCAGTAAAACTTGGATGTGGCACATTTATTTTGAAGGGGGAAGGAAAATGACTAATGCTCCTAGGCTAAATGAGCAAAATGATAGTAAACTACAACTAATCTAGAAGTTAAAAGGCAGAATATTTGAGCTCATGGAATAGAAAACAAGAAATTAGAGTTATCCCAAAATAAAATGATCTGTGAAGGTTTCAGATATCAAATGTGTGAAACTACAAATGATAAACTGGGGAAAAGCAGGGAGTTACTCCTGTACTTTCTTAAACCTTTTTTAAAAATAGTTTTTGTTTCTTATGATTTCCTAAACAGGGAAAATTTTTAGGAAGATTCCGGAGACACATGTTTGTGTAAACCCTCAGTTAACCAATTAAATAAGTTACAGCATTTTAGACAATAGAAATTTCACTATGTTAAATCACCACGGAAAGCTTAGTAATCTAACTACTTGGCACCTTAACTTATAATTTCAGGTTTTCAACTTAATGGGGAGATTATGTTTGGTAAAGAAGCTCTCTCTCTCTCTTGTAAACAACAGTTAGTAAGAATTACTAATCATAACATTAATCATAATTTTGACTTTATTACTATACAAGTTCACACAAAACATACACAATCTGTTCCTGCTAAGGCAGAGTTGTTATTAAATAGTTTTCATGATAAGTTTTCTGACCTAGAAAGTGATAGGAGGAATATCAGCAGTTTTATTCTCTGTACTTTACATGATACGAAAACTGCCGTTGTCACCATTTATAACACAGGCTAATTACATTATAGTTGACATGCTAGACTGCCAAATCTACAAAAATCACAGTATTTTACATTTAGACAAATATGGGCACAATAGCAGAGAAAACACACTATTAAACACCACAAAAGCTAGTGCATAGAGTTGGCTATACTATTAGAGATTATTTATGCATATCACAATTGTGCAAAAATACTGTTTTCATATCATTGGATAAATAAAAAAGTAACCACAAAAAAGGAAATCAAGAGACAAGTTGTAAAAACATTTCCACAAAAGCAATGCTTTTCTGTAAGAAATTTTACCTGTGACTATCATCTTTGACCACGAATAACCAAGTGTAAGCTTTCTCAAATAACTTGGTTGATCCATGGAAAAATATTTACGATAAATGAGAGTCAGACTTGCTAAAATACAAAAACTTTAACATAATTCCATAATTATTACTATTAT
Organism: Trichosurus vulpecula; assembly: GCF_011100635.1. Taxonomy (NCBI): domain Eukaryota; kingdom Metazoa; phylum Chordata; class Mammalia; order Diprotodontia; family Phalangeridae; genus Trichosurus; species Trichosurus vulpecula. The sequence continues at coordinate 283,100,773 of NC_050575.1, forward strand.
TTGCAAAGAAAATCTTATGAGTCTTGAAAACCCAACTCCTTAGCTTGTTGAAAGAAATATGGCACTATTCCATTATGCTGGGACAGCAATTCAACGCAATTAAATTTACATTCACTCTATTCTACTTTGGGGTTTTGTTTTTTGGGGTTACCATATATACAGGCAAATATATCCTCTGCCTAGTTTGTTTCATCAATAAGAACTGCTATTTTGAGATGCTTCTGGGCTACAAATAGCTATTAGTTCTTAACGAGCCCTGATATTGTGTTGAAACAATTTTTGTTGCAACACAGACTGTAATAGTGACCATTTAACACACCTGAATCCTTAAAACAAAGTGTCATGTCACTTAATTAGTCTGTGGTGAACTGAGAGTGTAGGGTGTTGATAAAGGAAAATAAACAGAGCTCACTTAAAAGAAAAAAATCAATGATTAAAATTATCTTTATCGTATCTTGCAGAACAGAAGCTTGGAGAAAATGCACATGTTAGCAAGCAAAGGGAATGGAAGCACAGTCCCTTTAATAAAGTTCTCTAAGTAAGGAAAAGAAAGGCAACTACACAGGCAAATGAATAACAGCCCTCCAATCCTGATAAATTCTATCAGATCATCACATAAATGTGTCTGTGTATATCTGACCTTAAGAAGACATTTTTCTGCACAACTGAGTATCACAAGAACCTGACTTTCTTCTTTGGTTATCTTGCTTTTCTAGCCCAATGCAGTTCAAGGAAAGACCATTTTTTTAAAGTTGCTCCAGAGGAAAGCTACAGTAGCTTCTCGAAATATTGTCTTGTGCTCCATTTCAATTTCTAATTTATAGTACACTGTTCTAAAAAATAATTTCTGGTTTCATAGAACAAGTGAGTAAAAGTCTACCTTCCTCAGACCTCACAAGGCATTTTATTTTGCAACTTCAGTGTACTTATCATGTAATATTGCATATTATACTTATCTGCCATAACTCCAGCATCTACTACAATGTTCTTCCCACAGCGAAAGTGCGTAGTAAATGTTGATTTGAGATTTAACTGATAATTATATTTTGTAGAATTTTAGAGTTGGAAGTTTCCTTCAAAGTTCATTAGTGCAGAGAAGTTGTGACTTCTTCCTTCCTACATTGTCCTATTTCAATATCTGTATTACCTGCCTAGATTACTCCAACAGCCTCCTAATAGGTATCCCTGACTCTAGTCTCTTAATCTTCCACTTCTACAGGCCACTGCCAAATACTAAAATATTACTACTTTCAACATTATTCATTCCTAAGTTCAAAAACTTTTCATAGCTCCCCACTGCCCATTGAGTACAGTGTAAATGTCTCTGGTATTTAGGGAGCTCTATAGTGTGACCCCATTCTACCTCTTCAACCTTCTCTCCTTATCCTCCTATATGTACTCTACAATCCAACCCAAATGGATTATTTACCACTTCTTGAACATGACGTACTTTGCCCTATCATTGCTCATTATGTGTCCTTTACTTCTTCCTTTCTTTCCATTATCATCAGCGAACATCATATCCATCCTTCAACTTCCAGCTCAAATACCACATTCTCCAAGCATTTTTCTATCATCACTTTAGCCCAAGAGAATCTTGCCAATATCTGAACTTTGACTCACTCTCATGGCACTACAACATTTTTCCTTATATTGAATGTAAACACAAACAAATTTTATCTCCCCCAACACATTTTTATTTACCTTGAGGGAAAAAGCAGAGTCCTACAGAACAATGGCTACCACAATGTATTACATAGGGAAGGTGCTCCATGATCATTTCTTGGATTAATGAGCCAAAGCAAAACCCAAGCCTCTTCCTCAATTCTCAGTCTAATACTTTTTTTAAAAAAAGTTTTTGATATATTTTTAACACCATGAATTTCCTAGCACTACTTCACCAAAACAGAATCCTCTCTTACAGCAAAAAAGATACAATTAACTTAAGCAAAGTGGCACACCTAATGATCTTTTTCACTTTACCACACTCTCTACTATACCTAAAGATGTCAAGGACAATTCAGTATTTCTCACTAACCTGAGAAGCTATGAAAGGGACAAAACTGTCATTCTCTACATTTATCACAATCAATAAATACATTTGCAGAAGAGAAGCAGGCAGATGAAGTCAGCGTATAAATTTAGTGAGAAGTGTTTCTTTCCAAAATTAGAAATGGTATTAAACCAAATTCTCACAATAACCTGTAAATAAATCTCTTGATGCCTCTGGGCATGTGATTTCAACAATCATTACATAGATATTTCATGATGACATTTTATAGTTTTCTAAAAACTAAAAAAAGAACTGCCAAAATAATATGTGAAAAACTGCCAAATCAGGGTTTATTTTTCTCGTTTTCTCTTCTCCAGTGTATTTTGGAAAGGACAATCCACTGGACTTTCTGGCTATGGTTTCCCTGTGATACATACCAATTATAGGTGGGGACTAAAGGTTTACACATACCAGAATGAAAAATCCCAGAAATGGCATACAATTGTGTAAAGCTAGAATTGTGGCAAAATCAACCAATCTTATTTTTTACTTAATTACCACACAGCTAGAAAATAGGCAGGAAAAAGTATACAAAGCAAAAACACTCAGTATTGCTATATGTAGAGGAGTTACCTGTTCACCACCAAGATTTATAACCAATTCCATTTGCTCTTATATTTCCAAACAACATCCATTTTTTGTCTTTCTGAGGTTATTATACTACTCTAACATACACCATTATTTTAGCCCAAGGAAAATAATTCTATTAACTTTTGAGGAAAAAAAACAGCAATTATAAAGAGATCTTTTAAATTGGGAATGTCCACAAAACAACAAGCCATACATTCAAATTCCACATTACCATTAGTACTTCTGATTGCTCCACTGTCACCCAAAATATTTATGTCTTTAGTAGGGCAAAATAGTTTAAAACAAACTATGGGATACTTCTTTACGTTAGTCTTAGTATCTAAAAAATATCAACATGGCCACTTCAGCCTAAGAAATATTATCAGCAGCACAGTGATAGGCTAGAAACATTACTATGTCTACAAACAGCATCTGTTCAGTAACCTAACAGCTAGGATTGTTTTTTATAAGACTGAAAATAAAGACAGCCCAAAATAGCTTCAAACATTAAATCATTTCAAATATACAATCATCTGCTGAGAGATTCTTAATGGTCCCCTAGTAAATTTATTTGACTTCCTAACCAGAAGAATAAATATGTGGAAAAAAAGAGCAACGCTGAAATCACTAATTAAACCAAATGAATTGCATATAACTCATTGCCAACAATCCTAAAAGCCTACCTTTCTCTGACATACCACAAGTGTATAGAAAAGAGCACAACATCTTAGCAGAGTTAAGTGGCATTAAAAAAGTAAGAAAAATATGTTTCCTGATCAAACCAATTTTTCTGTGATTCTGGAGATGGAAATAAAATTACCATAAATCAAAAATGAGAAAAATTTTCTAATGAAACAACTATTTCATATAGAATACACATATACTTTATGTGTACACACAGTGAGGCAATGGAAATCTTACTATACTATCTACACATAGTAATTTGTACAACAAATAACAGCTAGGAATGTGAAATTTTTCCTGTGTCTATATATACAGACATTTGTTTAGAGATTAGTGGTACACAGCAATTACTATCACATGATAACTATGGTGCACTAACTTTTTTTATTACTTGAAAAAATTCTAACATTTCAAACCAGAAAAAAGAAAAAAAATACTGTAACAAAAATATTTGTAACAACATTATAGTTGCATGGGCATAATAATAATAACTGATATTTAAATAGTAATTAAAAGTTTGCAAAATAATTCACATACATTATCTCATTTAAGTCCTCACAACAACAGTGTGAGGTAGGTACCACAGGTAGTATCACCATTTTACAGGGAAGGAAACAAGCTCAAAGATATTAAGTGACCTGCCCGTAGTCACACAGCTAATAGGTGTCAGAAATTGGGTTTGAACTGAAATTTTTCTGACTTTTAAATTTAGCATTCTAGCCATGACGCCAAGGTCTCTAAAATCTCTGCATGGACCAACTTCATGTTCTGTTCCTCATGAGTTTTTCAGCAATACATGTGTATGTGATGATGACTGAATTTGATTTTTAATTTCCTGGCATGAGAAAAATAATCTGTTAGCTATCCCTATACTCATGACAAGTAATACCAACAGACCCAGATCACTACATAGCCTTTTTTATGCCCATAAACAGGGTATAAAAGCAAAGGAGCTAATCACTAGCACCAGTAAGATAGTTTTGTAATAACTAAAAAAACTCCTAAATTCATTTCCAACAAAACAAAAAGATAAACTCATCCCCGACAACTGCCCATTGCATACACATGTTTAAAGCTAATATAGATTAAAATGCTAATATGTGTATTCCATGTGCATAAAGCACATATTTACATGATTAAATTGGTGCTAAAGTCTAAGGCACCATACAGAAACATCAAGCAAAAATAAAACCTGGGTTCTTTAAACACTGAAAAGGAATGAAAAATATATTATTTCATGAAATATTTTTTTCCAGAGATCTTAGAAATCTGACAAATATATACTATTTCCAAAGCACATACAAACAACATTAGAGGACCCTTATTCATCCATTTCATCATAACATAGACACAGGGATCTTAAACAATATGCAGTCATCTGGTTTATATGCAACAAAAATGAAGCCATTAATGGGAAATGGGGTATCCCGTAATGGTCACTGGCCATTAACATATACATAAATAGGAGTTAGGCTGCATGCCACAAAAATTATAGGCAATTCACTTCAGGTCACCATCCACTTCTCCATCCCCTTGAATTGACTTTTTGATACGAAGTAACATAGTAGTAAGCCACTGATCCAAGCGAGATATCGAGTCAAATTCTTTCACCTAGTTTAGGAGAGGTAAAAAAAAATTAGATTGGTGCAAATAAAAATGAAGACATAAGATATACATTCTATAAAGCATTTTAATACATAGTGTACTTAATCTATCCATTTAGAGAAGTGTCCACAAAGAGTGCATCTGCACAAAGAACCAGACAGACAAGGTTCTCAAATGCCATGTTAACAGAGTGCCATCTCTGTCAGGTTCTACCATGCTAGAAAGTTTCAGGTACGGTCCTAATGAAAAAGCATATCACCAGAGGCTACCCATTAAGTGATGAACTCTCTGAAAAGACCATCCATGAAATAAGGAGCAAAAAATAAATGTCAGTCTTGTTTGGCTCCTTCCACTTCTGTAATGATGGTAGCAAAGTCTTCTAAATTGGTGCAGGAGGTTCTAATTTATTTATTTATCTAGTGGGTGCTACTATTTTTAGATTGTCTATAAACATCAACTTAAATATTGATATTCTAAATGTGAGATATAATGTCTAATGATCAATAAGTGGACATGCTATCAGAGGAACCAAAACATATCAATAATGACATTCTTAATATCAATGAGACCAAAAGCAAAGAAATACATGGTTTCTTAAATTTTAATAGCTTAAAACTGAACTAAGACTTTTGGGACACCTTGTATATGATTGGAAAAGAAAGTGGTCCTATCAAATAGTGGGAACAAGGGCTCACAGATGCAAAACTGTATGTTCCATTAATACCCACCCAACAGCAACAGATCTAGGAGAAGGCCTTTAGTACAATGCGCAGACTTCCAGTGAAGTATATGAGGGAAAATCACACAAAATGAATAGGTATTTTTGGACTGGGATCATAAACCCTTCTAAGTATGGGTCCAATAAGTTACAAAATGCATTCTGCCATTAAAAGGGGAAAGGGGGTACATCTCTGACAATAACTGGTCTTGGCTTCATAAAAAGTCATTCTTATTCCCATTCTTCCTCGTAACATGAAGGTGGCTCTGAGTTGTTGAAGACTATGACAACATAAAGCATATTCCAGTAGATCACACTAAACTGGAAAAGCTTTTGTGTATGGATCTGAGCAGACTATTCCTACAAACTGAAGACCAGCCTACTAATTTTAGAGAGGCTAATCATAACTGTTGGCCACAGAAACCATTTACCAAAGCAAGGAAAGCTTGCAATTTTTGGTGAAGCAATCACTCAAGAGATAAAATTAAGGACACTTGAACTACTGAAATATAGAAGTACATGCTAATTATCTGGGGAGTAATCAGAGTACTACAATACACTCCAATATTTGATGGAATCCAGGGGTGGAGCCAAGATGGCAGCTGGAAAGCAGAGACTTGCTTAAGCTCTCCCCCAAATCCCTCCAAACACCTGTAAAAAATAAATGGCTCTGAACGAATTCTAGAGCTGTGGAACCCACGAAAGAGCACAGGGAAGCAGGTCTCCAGCACAGGACAATGGGAAAGGTCTGTCTCATGGTGCTGGGAGTGGAGCGCAGCCCAGCCTGAGCCACACCAGGATCAACCAGACTGGGAGTCAGTCGGAGGAGCAGGCTTGAGGGCCATGAATCATTGAGCTGTGGCAGTTACCAGACTTCTCAATCCACAAACGCCAAAGACCATGGAGCAGGTTAGTGGGAAAACTGCTAGATAGGGGTGAGAGTGGTCCGGCCCCATCTCTGCAGGTGGCAGAGGTGGCACAGTGGTGGCAGCGGCAGCAGCAGGAAGCTCTTGCAGCTGCTTCCAGAGTCCCTGGCTCACACAGTGGGAGGAATCAAGCAGCTGATCAGAGCAGAAGTGCATGGAGCGCTTTGCTGACACAGATACAGCTTCTCATGCTATGCCCTCCTTGGATCTGGGTCACAGTCCTGGTTGGCAGTTTTTGGGGGAGGAGGAGCCCTGCTGTGGCAGAGCTTGCGGTGAGTGGAGTAGAAGTAGCTTTGAAAACAGCAGGGCTTGGACCCTAAAGCTTGGGACAAAGTACTCTCTTCAAGCAGTCATACCCTGACAAAAAGCTCAAAGATCAAGTAGTGGGCTGGGACCATGAACAGGCAGAGAAAAAAGGACTCAGATTCAGAGTACAGAATCTTTTTTTTTTTTTTTTGGTGACGAAGATTAAAACATACAGTCTGAAGAAGTCAACAAAGTCAAAGAGCCCACATCCAAACCTCCAAGAAAAAAATGAATTGGTCTCAGGCCATGGAAGAGCTCAAAAAGGATTTGGAAAAGCAAGTAAGAGAAGCAGAGGAAAAATTGGGAAGAGAAATGAGAAGGATGCAAGAAAACCATGAAAAACAAGTCAATGACTTGCTAAAGGAGACCCAAAAAATACTGAAGAAAATAACACCTTAAGAAATAGACTAACCCAAATGGCAAAAGAGCTCCAAAAAGCCAATGAGGAGAAGAATGCCTTGAAAGGCAGAATTAGCCAAATGGAAAAGGAGGTCCAAAATACCACTGAAGAAAATACTACCTTAAAAATTAGATTGGAGCAAGTGGAAGCTAGTGACTTTATGAGAAATCAAGATATTATAAAACAGAACCAAAAGAATGAAAAAATGGAAGGCAATGTGAAATATCTCATTGGAAAAACAACTGACCTGGAGAATAGATCCAGGAGATAATTTAAAAATTATTGGACTACCTGAAAGCCATGATCAAAAAAAAGAGCCTAGACATCATCTTTCAAGAAATTATCAAGAAAAACTGCCCTGATTTTCTAGAACCATAGGGTAAAACAGAAATTGAAAGAATCTACCAATCGCCTCTTGAAAAAGATCCCCCCAAAATATTTGATGAAATCCATGTTTTCTAGCTTAATAGACTACTTGATGAATCCATAATATAATCAATAGGAGCATATCAAATGATGTTGATTACAATCAATGATACTTCACAGCTCTTGACTACTACCTTTCTTTGAAGATAAGAGAAGTATGTCTCACCATCAGCCCATGAACCAAGATTGGGCATTATATTTACTCTGAATTCTGATATTATTCTCCTAATTTCGGTTTCTTTTCTTTCCCTCAGTTCATACACATCTCCTCATGGGTTTTTTATATTCCTAACATCCATACATTAAGACAAAATAACATTTCACTGCATATTCACATGACATAATTTGGTCAGCTACTCTACATTTCAAGAGCACTCTCTTCCTTGAGTTTATTTTACTACAATATCTGGATGTATATGGGTCTTTTATTTCAAACAAAAACCATTTATTCTACACCCACTATAGGCCAGTTATTTTCTGTCATTAACCTCCTTAGTCTTGGTATTGTTGGGTCAAAGGACATGAACCATTTAATAGTTTTCCCCACAAAATCCCAAATTATTTTCTAAATTAACTCCAACAATAGTGTATTAGAATGCCTAACTTTCCAGAGACAGTCAAGACAATAACCATTTCTGCCTTAATGTCTTTGTCAATTTGTTAAAAATGTGGAAAAAACTCAAGAGTTGCTCTCATTTGGAATCCATTTTTTGTATTTTTTTTTTAAAAAAATTCTTTTTAAGCCCACTTCTACAAGAAGCCTTTTCTGATTTTCTTATTGCTAGCACGAGAATTCCACCAAATTTATCCTGTATTTATTTTGTATGGCGAGATAGCTCTAACATAACGGACAGAAAGCTGGGCTCTGAGTCAGGAAGACCTGGTTTAAAGTTCCACCTCTGACAAATATGCTGGTTGTAAGACCCAAAATACGTCATTAAATCTCAATTTTCTATGCAACTCTAAGACTCTAAGTTAGAGAATGCTGACTTGCATTAGTACAGGGGAGCTTACTCGTCCAAGAGCTCCTTACACAAAGAAATTACAGGTTGGGTCCCTATCTAACGGCCTGTATTTTCATATATTTTTAATACATTTATGCATGTCTTATTTCTCCCATAGAGAGCTCCTTTGGAAGCACTGTTTTGTTTTTGTCTTTGTAACCCCAAAACTCAGTATACACAATAAATGTTTCCTGATTGATATATCTGCATTTCTTTTTATCTTTAGTGATTTGGATCATTTTTAAAATGGCTATCAATAATTTATACCAAAGCAATGGGGCTTTGTTACTGATACATGTAGAATAAAAGCAGAAATTGTTAAAGCTCCCAATGCTGCTTCAGTTTCCTTATCTCTAAAATGAGTGGGCTAGACTAGGGGATTAAGATCCTTTTCAGTTCTAGATTTATGATCTGGTAATCTATGATGTTATAAATGAAAGTTAGGTAATAGAGAATAATGGCCCTACCTTTTTGGCTTACTTTTTGCTTTGGCTCACATTTATTTGCATGTGAAAAGAGAAAGTCTTCTAACCCTAGGTCAGATCTTTAATTCTGAAGACTGAAATATCTACCTAGACATAGGGTTGAAAAGACAATCTTAAGGTGGCAGTCTGCCTGGCCTTCAATCCTAGGAGGCTAGAGCTGAGATGGTAGGTGGGTGGCCCTGAAGAGATGCGCTCAGACATCAGCTACAGGGAAGAAAAAATACCCCAAAATTATGTGACAGTAATTATCAGTCACCAAAACAGGTTAGAAAAGAATGGAACAAGAGATGGCAAAGACTGCTCAACTACGCGGCCAACATAAGACCAAGGAAACAAAGGCACAGGACTAGTGCGGACCTATAGATATCACCAGGAGACATCGGTGATCCATCTGCCCCTTTCTATAGGTGTGTCTGTGTAATAGCTGTACATGTCTACTCTTCCACTTTATTGTGTGCAATCATGGGATATGCCCTAGTAGAGGATGAGAGTGAAGAATGTGATATTGCAACTTTTCTTACTATTATTTTATTAAATGTCCCTGCTTCTAACTAATTGTATTTATTAAGTAGAGAAAAACAATTTTTAAAAATTTTTAGTTATTTTATTTATTATTTTCACTTCTTGGTGAACAAGTCAGGGTTAACTTAGGTGAACTTAGGTTAACTAGGTGAACTTAGTGGGGGTTCAAGAACTGTTTTGGAGGACCCAGATGTACGTTAAACCTGGAGTTAACTATTCAAGGGGCCCTGCATGTATGGGGGGAATACTACATATTTTTATTCTCATTGTATTTATTTTGTTTATGCAAAAGGATTTTAGTTTTACATAATCGAAACTCTTTATTTCACCTTTTGTTTTCCATCCTTTGATTGGTTATGAATTCTCCTCTTGGCCACAGTTATAAAAGGCACCTCCTTCCATTCTTCTTTAATTCTGTAATGTGACTATTTTCTTATTCATTTGACACTTACTTTGGTATATGGTATAACTTGCTGGTCTAAAGCTATTTTATGCCAAACTGCTTTCTAGTTTCCCCAATAATTCTTGTCACACAGGAAGTCCTTTTCCTATTAGTTTCTCTTAGGTTTACTGAACACTAAAATACTGTGTTCAACTGTTTCCAGATTTTTCTTATCTAGTCTCTTCCACTAACTTAGTGCTCTATTTTTTGACCAGTACCGTATAGTTCTGGTGACCCTTTGCTTTAAATTATAGTTTGAGATTTAGTAATGTTAGATCTTCTTCATTCTTAGTGTTTAAAAAATTATTTTTTATCTTTTGTTCTTCCACATGAGTTTAATTATTATTTTGTCTAGACCCATAAAGTAACATTTGGTATAGTCTGTTATACCACTAAAGTTATAAATTAATTTAGCATCATTTTTATTATAATGACATGATTCAATTATAAAAAATTAATATCTCCACAACGACTTAACTCTTCCCTTACTTCAGAAGATTGTTTTGTATTTGTATTTATATGGCATTAGTGTGTCTTCATTAATTAAACCCTAGATATGCTATCAATTTTGTAGCTATTTTGAATGAGATTTTTCTATTCATTTCCTCCTTTTAAAAATTAATAGTATTCAGGAATATTGATGATTTTTGTGCCAGCTCTCCTTTTGATGAAGGTATTCATGATAAATGGATGTAAGGCTTCTTAAACTTCAAGTAATATCTTTCACCCTAATTTTCATTGTTCTCCCTTCTGTACACCCTTGCATTGAAGACATCAAGGGTTAAAGAATATGTGGATTTAATATGGGTGGTTTTATCAAGCTTTTCATGGAATTTCTCTACATCTTCATTCTCTCCAGTAGATGGCATATAAGGTAATTATCATTACGGTGGTTTTTTTGCTCCTCATTATAAGCACTTGAATGAAAGATGAACAAATGTCAAATAAAATCTTTTCTGGTCCTTTTAGAAACACAGTAAAAACCAATGGTATCAATTTCTTTAATTGCCTTGTTAAGAAATGTGAGACATTCTTCCATTTAGCTGCAACTTCCTTATATCTCTTGATTTCATTTACAGAAAGAATATCAGTATTGACATGATTCAATTCCTTTAACAGTACATTCACTTGCTAGTTACTGGGTAAGAATCATTAATTTAGGAAAAAAAAAGAATCATAATTTAGAGTAGCAATACTCAGAGGTTAATATTTACAAATATAATAAAAACCATATTTTTCTTAGCATTCTTTGCCACTCTGTCCCTTTTACTGCAGAAAGAGAAAGGGGTTGAAAAAGACTGAGTACGATATTTTTGAAAATTTTCATGGGTTGTCATGGTCAAAGAATTCATCACCTAAAAGTTACCCTAGTGGTAAAGAGTCTCTTCTAAGTTAGGCTGTCCTCAAAAAGCAGACCTAGTCTGTCACCAAGATTGTATTTTAAGCCTTTCTAGCTTGATAGAACGTTGATAAAACCACATTGTTAACACTCTGTTGGCATCACCCTAAAGAAACATGGGTCACTTCCATGCCATAAATATGATATTTATGCAACCTAAATGGATATTTCTACTAATATCACATTTGACGCAATACACATAAACTTTGAGAATGCTGTTTGGGAAAACATGGACACACTGACAACCTGAAAACATGAAAAAAATACTGCAAGTCAAATCTTCAAAAACTCTTTTACAGTTATATAAGTATAAAAAGCCATGTGCTGCTTACCGCTTCAGTATAAGCTTCACTGTTCTGTTCCTCATGAGCTTCTAGTAGTTTCTGACAATATAAAAATATGGACAAAAAGTATTGTTATTCCAAAGTAGAAAAGCAGGAGGATCGGGGTTCTAGGTTCGTGCTTGCCAATAACCTTGGGCAACCTTTCTGGAGCTCAGTTCTTTCATCTATGAAATGAAAGGACAAAACTAAGTAATCTTAGAGGCTGCTTCTTGGAGATTCTATATATGCCAACATTCTACGTATGGCAGCCTAAAACTCCTGTCTTTGTGATCAAATCATAAAGATACAGTTTTGTTTCTTGGAGTATCTAAATTACTTAATGTTGCTTGCCATTTCTGAAACACTCTCGGAAAATGTCAACATCTCCATAAATCTGAAAATAGTTCTTCAGTAAATCTGCAAAAACAACATTTGGGTCAACATTCAACTATAATCTTGTTCCTAGTATTTTCATTTTCTAATGTCTTAGGAGTCCATGATGTTTTTGTTTCACTACATTATGGTCAGCAAAAATGACTGTGAAAGTAACAAAGTACCAGGTCTCAAAAGCCCAGTGAATTCCACAATCTATAAATTAGAGCTATCTGACACTAAAGAATCAATGTATGTGCTATCTCAAAAAGACAATGTATATCTTCTAAAGTATGCGTCATACCCATAAATATCTTATTTACTTGGCAAGGATGTACTATAGTAAAGAGAATTCTAAACTCACACTTAGACAAAACCTGAGTTCAAATCTCAGCCTCAACAAATTGCAAACTGTAATTCTGGGCAAATCACTTAATCCCCTTGAGTCTGATACCTCATTTGTAAAAGAATAATACACATTAAGTATTATAGGGTTGTTTTGCAGATCAAATGGAATAAAGTGGTTTGAATGCCTTAAAGTGATATATGATATATGAGGCCAGCTATTATTGTTGTTGTTAATAGTACCAATTTTACTTACTTTTAATAATTTGCATTCTCTTGAATCAGTAAATGCTGGAAACATTTCTTCATATTTCTCAAGAGCAAGCTAAAATAGAAAGAACATTTTATGCTTCAGTCATGAAAATTTTCCTTTATTGTGAAATTTAATATCATTAATAACATTTTCTACTCTTTACATAAACATTTAAGAAACATCACAAAACCTAATACTTAACAGATGAGATCTTATTTTGTTTTTTATAATACAACCCCTTGGGGAAAAATATGAAACAATATAAAAATGAGAAGTCCTGCAAGAAGGATGAGATGTGAGCTAATACAAAGTTAATTTGAAGGTTCTCAAGCTAAGTCGTTTTTGTTCTCCTTTCTCAGACACACAAAACTGAGGGGGGGCTGCCTCGCTGCAAGATTTGTCCTTCTCTACTCTTTTGGCTTTGACTGAAAAGAGAAAACATAAAAGCTTCTTTATCACAGTACAATAGTGGCATCACACTCAAATAAAAGCAGAAACCTGTGGGCTTCATGTTGACTTAGAAAATCACAAATTAACACTATTGATGGGTATATTGTATTATTACAATGTTATATCATTATTTTTATTTATTTTGTGAAACCTTTCCCAATTACATTTTAATCTAGTTCTTGTTCCACTTTAGAGTGTACCTCTGCAGTACAGGATCAAAATGAACTTAATTTAGGGTGGTATTTGAGTTTAGAAGACAGGGATACTTCTCATGTAGCTTATTTACTTTTGCTTCCCAAATCTGAGCTGGTACAAACTTATCTAAAATTGTTCTGATATTCTGTTCTCAACCAATTCCTTCTATTTCTTATTGATTCTCCTCTTCAACTTTCCCCCAATTTTCATTCTCTACCAAATTCAAACATTATGATTAAGCAGTTATGGATCCTGATCAGGATTCATGAGGTAGGGATCTATTCTGGTTCCTTCTTGTTCTCTACTAAAGTCCTGGTTTAGACATAATAAAACCTTGCTTTATTTTTTAACAGTCAAGACTAGAAAGGAGTAACTTATGAAATTCAATTTTAGTAGCTTTTTATTTATAATTTGTTCACAGGCATAGAAATTATCTATGCTAATAACAATAATGACATTAGCACGGTTGAGGGTTGGAAAAAGTTTATTTTGGTTGTTATAACATATTAGAAAAATGTCTCTTTAAAACTACCAACCTTAGCATTCAATTCATCAACTATGAAGTGACAAAGGGCTGCTTTAAAGAAATAATCTTTCGCACTGTATTTCAACAAAGGATTGTCCATAGTGTTTGCCCCAACCTAGTAACAGAAATTACTGAGTTAGTAATGTTAATAATACCATAATCCATGCAAGTGAAAAAATATGTCTATCTTTTTACATTAACAAATATACAATATTCATAGGATCATAGCTCTACAGCAGGAAGGGACTTCAGAAGTCAATTCATTGAACAGATGAGGAAACTGAAGCCCATAAAGATTAAGTGACTTGCCCAAAGTCACACAGGTCCTCTTACTCTAGTGGCGATGGCCTACTAAGTTTTGAAAACTCTCCATCCAGGTAATCTAAACATAGACACCAATTATCATTGATTTATAGCAAATTACACATGTAATTACAGAAAACAATGGATGAAATTTCATGTAGTTCAATAAGCATTCTCTAGATGTAAAAATCTATAATTAATTTTAAAATAATCCAGAAAGGCTTATAGTGTAAAGTAATGCCTATAAATGGACTAACCTGCTCATAGATTTCAATTGCTTTCTGGTACTGTTCCAGTTGAGCAGCATACGCTGCCACCTTAAGAAGACACTTGTTGGCTGAACTGAAAATCAAGAATCATAGTTAAAAATAGATAACATTCCAAAAAGAAAAAGGGATAAGCTGAAGTGATTTTTCCTAAGAAAATGTTTTATCTCAACTTATAAAACTGACCAAAACCTGAACATCTGTCAATTTTGGTACATGCATAAATAACAAATTACTAATTTTTAAAAGAAAACTTGCCTGTTTGATTCTTCTCCTTTATAATAGTCAGCTGATTGTTCATAATGTGCAATAGCCTGAAAACAAAACAAATAAACTTTCCTCTTAAAGATCAATGTTTAATCGTGACATTTTCACTTAACATTCTACATTCCCCTAGTTTACTTTTCATAACCTTAAGATTTCTTCAATTAACTTGCAATACCATTAGTGAATAAGTAATATATTCTGGTCCCATTAAAAGAAACAAAAGTATATGTTATGTTAACACTACATTTTCCAAAAAGGAATATATGTTTTATTAACATTTTTTAAAATGCTATATTGCTGCTTTTTGCTTTAATATCTCTATTATTTCTTAATGATTATTCCCTCAGCACCCCCATAAACAATCCTTTTATCCGGGGGCAGGTAGGTGGTGCAGTGAGTACAGCACTTTGCTTTGGAGTCAGGAGGACCTGAGTTCAAATCCAGCCTCAGACAGTTGACACACTTACTAGCTGTGTGACCTTGGGCAAATCACTTAACCCCAATTGCCCTGCCTTCCCCCCTCCAAAAGAAAAAATTAAAAAAAAAACAATCCTTTTATCCAAGCAAAACAGTTAAGCAAAAGAAATACAGAATATATGCAAAATTCTCTACTACGATGCTAAAAGTGTTTCATTGTAGGCCTCTGGAACCAGGAAGAATCATTATATTTCATCTGAATTTAAGTGTTGTTTTCAAATACAACATTATGGTTACTGTGAATATTATTCTTTTAGTTCTGCTTTCTTCATAAGCATCTGTTCAAATAAGTATATCCAGCTTGTGTTAGAGCCAGTTCTACTAAGTGTACATGGCTTGCTAGTCTGTCTCACAGATACTTAAGAAACCATCATATATGAAGTACTCAAAAAAAAAGGACTTGATTGGATTAACTTCTTTCCTGTACATACATACATATGTGTATGTGTGTGTGTGTGTGTGTGTGTGTGCTCGCGCTATGTAAAACAGTACAAAAAAAAAAGAATAAATGGATTTGAGAATCATCAGCATAGAGATGATAATGAAATTCAGAGAAGCTAATGGGACCGCCATGTAAAACAGTACAAAGGGAAAAGAGAATAGAGGCCAGGACAGCCAGTTAGCAGATGTGACCTGGATAAAAATACAGCAAAGGAAACAGAAGCAAAAATGGTCCGACAGGTAGGAGAAGCAGATATTTAAGGAACACCATGAGCAAAGTAGTTATCTAGATCAAGACATGTGGAAGGATGAGTCATACTTTTTAATAAACGCATACATTTAATGTCGAAAAATTTCAACTTCCAAGGTACGAAAGTATCTTGTGATAAGTAAATTTGGTTAGACTAATTCTGGTTCTGGTGAACCAGAACACAATTTTCAAAACTTGCTTAGGGCATGCAAATATTTGGTTCTTCGGTCAGTGGCTCATCACACAGGTTTTGTGTTAGTTCTATTGTGATCCTACGGTCCACTTCTAAGAACGGACCTCTTGCCTTATTCTTAATAAGTGAATCCCTATCTTGTACTCAAGTTTCAAAAGTTCATCACTGTCTGATGTTCCAGTACCTGAGTTCAGTACTCCAGTTCCTTTGAGACCTGAGTATTTCTAGTAGTTGCTGTACCTCTACACAAGCTAATGCCAACTGCCTCTCTAGACCTCTGCATGTGAATAAATCCTCCTGACCCCATGACCTTTTCCCCATCCAGGATATCTGCCTTTTTCCTACTACTATACTGTCTTGATGCCATTTGTCTGTGCTGTTTCCTCCTGACGGCATTTGGAATATCTCCTGACTCCATTCCATGACCCTACAGATACGATTTCTAGGATCTTGCCCATTCTGTAGCAGTCTATGCCACTGCTGACAGTGAATATTCAAGATCAACAGTTCTACCATCATTCTTAATTTACTCTTCTATTAAGGTAGTCAAAAACTGAATTAGCTTTTTTGAAGACATCAAAATGTTGATTCATATTGAGCTGGTAATCAATTAAGACCTTGTGGTGTTGATGTGATCAAGATAGCTCCTAGTAATAATGACTTTGAGAATGCTCACAAAACACATTTTATAATCTGTTCTAGAATTTCATTTATTTTTAGTTTTTGCAATCTACTACCTCTTCCACATCAAACTCAGAAACAATATCTACCCGTTTCTAGTGTTCTGGCACCTTTCTAATTCACTATGATTTCTCAAAGAGAATGATTCTTTATGTAACCTTCAAATTTTTATACATGAAAATGTGTAAACATCAGATATGAATTATCTAGACCTGAAAAATAGAAAAAAATTTTCAACAGCTTAGTATTCTCTACATATTTCAATTTCCTCTTAACCATATTCTTTCTATAACCTTCCAATGTGAAGATCATGTTGCTTAATAGAGAAGACAGAAGTAAAATGAAGTGGTTTTCTCTTTGGTTAGCTCTGAAGGTTATGAGCCCCAATACTGGTCTCATTCAAACGGCTACCTAGGCTAAAATGGCATTTTCAAGGAGAGCTAGAATGGAGCTCATAACCTAGCTATCCTTGAAAGCACCACCTGCTAGCTCCCACAACACTGCTTTCCCATGTTTATAGAACCTTTGATGAAGTAGTTAATTCCAAGTCTGAATGCTCCATCATCAAGCGCCTCTTGGAAACATGGTTTTGTGCTACCTCCTTGAAGAAAGACTGACAGAAGTTAATAAAATAAAAAAAGTTCTTTCCTCCTGGGGTTTACTATCAAAAACAGATACATTGATAATATAGTCAGGATTCTTTTGCGACATTTTCATTTTCACTGATAAAATGAGTTGCAAGAGATTATTGGCAGGCTACAGGATTAAATCAACAAATTATCACTTAGATGACCTAATATTAAAAGATAAAGGGGATAGTTGTAGCAATGTAGCAGTGATCAGTGAAAGACCTAATTTAGAACAAATAATTAGTTACCACCAAAATGTAAGTCGGCTTCAAGAATGCTGGCTTCCTTTAGTAAAATTTAACTGGCTAGTAAAATGCTCTCTTTAAAAAAAGATTAATTTTATCTATCATTCTTTAGATCAAAATTTTGCAAGAAAAGCTATTGCAAACTTACCTTTTCAATATCTACCAGCTCGGTTTCGTATATCTCAGCAATAGTAATGTGATGCTTGGCTGCAATTGTAAATCTTCCCTGGGAACAAAAGAAACAAAAACAACAAAAGCTGAAGTTCACCTACTATATTCATTTGTTTTCTACCAAATCAGTTTGGGAAAAAGTGAAAAAAAGAATAATACTCCAAGACATCTCATTGATTCCACCCCACAGCCACACAAGCAATGCAATTTCTTACCATGTCTGTGTAAATATCGATGGCTGCATTTAAGCAGTTGATAGCCTCTGAAGCGTAGGCATTTAAGAAAAACAATGAGAAATCCATTCAGTCAAATAAGGTTAAAGTGAAATTTTCTTCATGGCTCTTATTAGAATATTAATTAGGTATAATTTGGGGATGGAAGGTAGACAGGTAAGTTAGGAAAAAGTGAACACATTCATGCAAAAGTCCAGTTGTAATGAGAGCTTGGCTTTGTTCCCAGCTGCTACAACATAAATTAGGGAATTACAGCTTGTGCTAGCAGTATTTAGCTTATTTACTTATAACCTTTAAATGAGGATTCCATCCAGATGAAAGACTGCATCACAAAGAAAACAAAAGCATGGGTTCATTAATATTAACTTGGGTCAGTTATAATTTAAAACCATAAGCAGAGTAGAAAGAAAGGCTGTCCTCTTTTGGTCTCATGAGTCATAACTAGAAGACATTCATCATCCCTGCCACTGAGACACAAGAAAGCCCAGCGCTACAAGTTCTATTTCTTCTTGCAGCTCAACTCAAAAAAGATTTTGATGAAATTCCTTAGGCAAGTCAAGCCAACATTTTCTAGCATGCTCAAGAAAGGGCATGACTATTATTCTATTAAACATATCTACATAAATAAGCTATGGAAATTTGCTTGAAAATATACAACTTCACCAATAAAGTTTATCAAAAACTCTACTGTGACATAAAAATAGTTCAGCACCATAAAATACACTAAGAGTAAAAAGTTAACTCTATTCTAGGCTCTTATTTTAGTAATCTAAAAGTGAATATTTCTGAGTGAAACACTAGATAATTTCCCAAACTAGTTTAGCAATGACATGTTTTTCACTTGAAGTATATTGATGGGATACATAAATGCTGGTCTAGAGGGCATAATGGGAGACATTCTATACAAGAGGAAAAAGTGGAATCAGAGAACTTTTAAAGAAAAATGGAGGAAATTAAGCATATACTAAATTTCAGAAATTGCCATGTAAAACAGATATCTTTCATTACATAGTGCATGCATATATACATGCATTTGTATGGTACTCATATTTATACATGTACATATATGTAGGTATGCATATGAATTATATGTGTGTTATTAAAATTTTTGGGATACCCCGTACATATTCTTTCTTATTTAATATTTTAGAGGAGGAAACTACAGCTAGCATTAAAAATATTCTCATTAAATCTCTAGTTACTTCATGTGGAAAACAGTTTGGAAAGCAATGCTCTAGAGAAGTAAAAGAAATTACATCCATTAAAAGCATCATGAAAACTTTAAAGCATCTTATAAGTGAAAGTTATTAGTATTATTACATGTTAAGAGGACAATGAGAGTAATAGTAATTAATACTTCTGTTTGCCAAGTGCATTTATGTAAAGACATTAATAACTTTTACAAAGGCCTTTCTCATTTTAGAAGCATATTCATTTTTAAAAATTTTTCACCATGTACACAAAATAGAAAAATCAAAATACCCTGAAAAATCCTTTTCAAAACTAGTATATAATAACTATGTTTATATTCTTCCAAGTCTCTACCATGCCAATTCACAACCTCATTCTATAACTGGGAGGTTTTCTATAAGAGTTACAAATGAATTTTAAAACACTTTTCAATCTTATATAAAATGTAATCCTCTAGAAGAGAGGAAAATTTTAAGATGGAATTAAAGCCCCAAACCAGCTACCTAGATACTCAAAATGTAAACAGACTAAAGTTTCTATAAAAGGATAATAAGAACATATAAATCATGTGTACAATCAATATCATCAATAAATATGGATAGTTGTAGCAACTATGTCCACAACCACACAGTCAAAATCATTTACTCTTTGTCCATATATTACTTCCAAATACTTGTATAAGTAAATAAGGGTCCTCTCTAAACCCAAACTCTGAAAAACAAAGCAAACAATCTGAATTATAGTAGCTCCTTTTTGTTAAGAGGATCAAAATAAAATATTCTAGTAGTCTATAAAAGACTTTGCTAATGTTCTACCTAAAATCTGAAAATATGCAAACATTTACAGAGTTAAGCAGATACTGCTGAGTACATAGCATTCTGGATCTTACCTTGTGGATCGGCCTTTTTGTAAGCATTTCCAGCATCTACAAAACTTGTAGCAGAATCATGTTTGCTCTGTAGCTGCATATGCAACTTGGCAGCCTGACAAAAAGCATTTCCTGCAGCTAGAAAAGAAAAAGAAAATTGTGTTTCTCTAGGTCTCCTAAATACCTGGAGATCTAGAGTTGCATCAGCAGCCTGATCTATTTTTTTTAAATCAGGATTTCACTGAAACATAGCATTCCAAGTCAGAAACAAATAGATTCAAGAATAAATATAACCCTGCCAAAACTACCTGATTCCCCAAACATAAGAATGTTAAGTGAAACAAAAATAATGTTTTAGTGGGGCAGTTAGTTCTATAGAACACTGCTAGCTGGAGTAGAGGCTTATGTTCTTATGGTGGGGAAAGGGAAGAAATGACTAAAAGGGAAAGCCAAGATGTCTCCATGTCTCAGGAGGTGATATTCTGGGCCACAGGCTGCCCTCTAATGTGGCCCTTTGACTGAATCCAAACTTCACAGAACAAATCCCCTCAATAAAAGGATTTGTTCAGTAAAACTTGGACTCAGTCAAAAAGCCACACCCAAGGATCTAGAAGGCCAGGTTCCCACCACCGTTCTGGGGTGTAAAAGAAATCATGGGGTAGGGGAATCAGATCAGAAGGAAGTGAAAGTGGTCTTAGAAGAAACATCTACCTATAATGAATGTTATAGTGGGGCTTGTTTACAAATAACTTCACATAGCTATTGTAAGGATCAAGCAACAAATTGAAATATAATACAGGTAAAGTATGTTATTAACTTGAAAATACTATAAGAAGTTTAGTTATTTGGTATGGTGGAAAGAGCACTGAATTTGGAGACAGAGATCATGGGTTTGAATCCTTGCTTGACATTTACTTACTACCTGTATAAACAGAGGCAAGTAACCTTCTCTGTTCTCATGTTCATTGTCTGTAAAAGGAAGAGGTTGCCTAAAAAAAAGAAAAAGTGGGACGGAGGAGGTAGGCAGACTTCCAAGGTTTCTTCCAATTCTGCATCTATAATGTTATGATTACTGTAAGACCTAAAGGCATTACTGTAAAACATTTTTATTATTTGGTGTCATGCCATACAGGGTAATTTTTACAGTTTTAAAGGCACTGTCCCTTTAAGTATGGCAGCTTACAAGTAACAACCTTCAATTAAAAAAAATTAGCACCCAATTGTATGTAAGGAAGATTTCGTCATCCTTTTGAGAGTTTAGTTTCTCAGGCTCCATGGCCACGGCAATCTCTAGTTTCCAAGTGATAGATAATAACTCCCAGAATAGCCCCAAAGATCCTATATAATAATTCTTAGAATTATACTGACAGGCAGTCCTTCTGAGACTGTGCAGTGAAATGATATAATGTAATATTTACTATACTTGCGCTGAATGATGATATTGCTAAAGTTAACCTGTGAGCTTAATGTTGGCAAGATGCCTTCTTTGTCTGTTGCCCTATAAAGCAAGAGGGCAGGGGTCAGCGAGGCAGGGAACCCATTTGGGATTTGGGTAATGCATAGAGGAATGCGTGTACCTGCCTCAACTGGCCCCCACTGAGGCTTGAGGGGATTTAGGGGAGTGTACAAGCTGTGCCTGTCTCAACTGACCCCATCAAGACTTAGGGGCAGTTGCCCTTTCTTCACACCAGCCTCTGTGACAAGGGTTGTTAGAGAATGCTGCAGGAGTTGGTGCTCCCATTATAATCAACCCATTGAGAAGACTAAACTAGAATAAAGTAAGATTATCAACCTCTCCGAAGCTGTTTTCCTGTCCTTCCTGTCTGACCAGATCAAGAGTGAATCTATTAGAGGCTGGAGTGAAAAAACTCCAGTGCTCACTGTATGTTATTTGTGAAACACCAATAAAGCTCAACTCCCTTGAATTCAACTTATTTAAGAAAAAATAATGGAGTATTAGAGAGCCCAGGTACTAGGGAGGATACAAAAGTAGTGCAACATATTTATAATTGCTGTCCTCAAAAGGTATTTTTTAGATTACTTTATGACTACAGCAGATGTGATAGCACTCAATACATGATAATACTCAAGAAGAAAACAAGTAAGGACATATTTATGTGCCCCAATATGTAATAGAAATACCACACAGATGCTATGAGACACCAGGAAGGGCAGGTTTCAGTTCAGTACACACAGAAATTGCTAGGAAACAATCAGGGAAAAGGTGGGATTTGAGATTGGATTGGGAAGATGAGTAAGATTTATATATACAAGAAGAGTTAAGAAAGGCACTTCCTTTAGGGGGCAGAAAATATCACAAAGGTGTGCAGATTGAAAAAAAAAAACTGACCTAGTCAAGAAACAATGAGAAGAGTACCTGGATTGTATATGTATGAATTATATGGGAATGCAAAGGAAGATACCTGCTTTTTTCAAGATACTTGTATTTTAAACCTTATATTTCTTTATGTAGTTATTTAACACTTGGCCACCCAATTTATATCTAAAATAGGCTCTCTCACGCAGCATAACAAAGAAAAACATTCAAAATAAAAGAACTTACACAATTAAAAGCACTAATAACAAACACCTACAGAATGTTCTCAAACTCTGAGTAATATATTCAATTATAGATGTCTGAATACAGCCCAACATCTGGGATTTTTCCATCTTTCTCGGTTTCTCCAAAAACCAATAATATATTGACTCTAAATTCTGCATATTTGCCTACCTTTAAAAAAAGATTTACTAAATTTTGTTTATTATTTGTAATCATTGCTATATAATGCCAAGAGAAATCTATCTAAAATTCTGAAGACTCAGAGGCACATATGGAAATCACAGTTAATCAGCTTATCTAGTTTCTTTAAATATAAATAAACATAGGCTTTAAAACAACTGAATTTTATTTTCCTTCAACACAGTATGATCTTTTCAGGTTCGTGACGCATCACTCTTATGAAATGAGCAATACATAATATGTAATACTTTTATTATCTCAAAATGTCTATCTCTTCTTGGAGGCAGTAGTCCAAAAAAGTATCAAGAGTTGGATAAATCGACTCTGCAATCACCAAAATATGGAATGTAGGTCTAATGTTAGTAATTTAATTTTTAAAAATTTAAGTTAAATAATTTTAAGGTTTCAGATTTAGAAAATAATATTAATTTTGTGGACAAATAAAATTAAATATCTTGCTTTCACATAAGTCCATATGTTTTGACAGTAAAGGAAAATAAGGTACACAGAATATGTGGACTGAATCTAAAAGCCTTCTTAAATCCAAAATCTGATACCATGATATGATTTAGGATAAACTATGTTTAAGAAAAAGTCACAGCAGTATCTTGCTCAAAAACAGTAACCATTTTGTTTCTACTTTAAAAAAAAACCCCTAACACCTACCTCCCCTTAATATGAATACACTAAAACCTGCTGCAAGAGGGAAAAATTAGGGCTCCTTACCACTATTTCTCTCTAAAACTAGCTTAGAAAAATAGTCATTTACTCAGAAAGAATAACTCATTTTTTGCAAATGAAAGTTGATTTTATTAACTTTACTATTTTTGAAACTCTATCACTGAAGGATTGGTTTAAGAAAAAAAAATGAGAGTTGATGCTTAGTCAACTTTACCACTATTATAATTTCCAAAGAAATATTTGTCCTAATGGGAATTGATAGTGATCAGAGACCACTGCCATCTGGTTCACATAAAGTAATTAGACATTCATTTAACTGTAAGATAAATGTTTAAATTTCTTTAAAAGTATTTCAAAATACATTTGACTAACCCATCCCGCTTTATTGAATTTTCTCCCTTGACCCTGTCCCCTTTCCAAAGTGTTTGTTTTGATTACCTCCACCCCCATCTGCCCTCCCCTCCATCATCCCCCCACCTTTTTTTTTTATCTTCCTCCCTCTTCTTCCCTGTGGGGTAAGATACCCATGAAAATCAATGCTGAAAACCAAATATGTTAAATAAATAAATTGCATTTAAAAAAAAATACATTTGACTATCTCTGTTCTTGTCCTCTTCTGATACAATGTGAATGCAACTGTCATGGTTATTCTTTCTTAATCTTAAGTTAATTTTTACTATTATAATCATCAGTTAACATTTACTGAATGCTCACTGCATTAAATGGTTTGGAGAAAATAAAGGAGTTGCAGTTTCCAGGTCTTAAAAAATAAACTAGGTTACTTTTTTGCTTATGTTTATTACTTCATTAGGACAGGTATTTGGTTGTCGTACTTGTAAATGACAATTTACCATCTATGTACTTTCATGGTGCTTACAATGCAGGATTTAGGTGGGCATAGCCCTCTCCTCTAAACAGAACTTAAGGCAGTGTATCATTTCTTGCTTTGAAAATACTGATCTTTTAAAAAAAAATCAATACATACCACTCCAATTTTTGGCCATCTTGAACATGTTTGCAGCTCTCGTATACATCTCACAAGCCTCTTCTATTCTTGTATTTCCTCTAAGAAAATTAATAAAAAAAAGACAAGGTCACTTTTGCCACTGCAATTAAAACTGTCATTCTTGCATAGGTAAGTCTTTCCTGACACTTCCCTTCCTCCCTACTCTGTCTCTAACATACTTTTCATTTTGAAGTACTCAGGCTGAGAAAGACTGAGTACTAGAGGATGAGTAGGCATGGATGGGTATGGCATTACATTATCTTTTTTTATTCCTAAACCACCCTTTCTTTCAAATTGCCCTAATTCTGCTGAGGACACCACTGACCATCCAGTCTCTTCGGTTCACTGTATTACCCTTGATTCCTCACTCAACTGAAAAGCCTCTCCTTCAAAGTTACTCACAATCAATTTGTTGACACTTCAGATGGCCTTTTCTCAATTTTCATCCTTTTTAAGCATCCTGCAGAATTTTGTACCACTTATTACTCTATTTCCCTAAATAATTATTCTCTCCTGACTTGTGAGACTGTTCTCTTGTTTCTTCTACCTCTATGACCATTCCTTCTTAGCTCCTTTATCTGGATTATCATCTACATCATGCTCTATAACTATGAGTATACACAAAAAGCTCTGTCCTAAGACCTCGTCTCTTCCCTCTGAACACTCTTTCACTTGGTATCAGCTCCTAGGGGTTTGATAATCATCTCTTTGCAAAGACAACTCCCAAATCTACATATCCAGCCCCAATCTCTTCCCTGATCTCTAGTCCAACATCACTAACTACCTATAAGACATTCTAAATACCATGTCCCATAAACATGTCAAACTTAACATTTCCAAAAGAAAACTCATTATCTTTCTCCCAAACTCATTCCTCTTTTGAACTTTCCTATTTCCATTAAGAGTACCACCATTCTTCTAGTCATCCAGGTTAATGACTTTGGCATTATAACCTTGACACCTCATTTTCCCTCATATCACATGTATGATCAGGTGCCAAATCTTGTCATTTCTAACCACAATGTATTTCTCCTATTTATTCCTTCCTCTCTACTTACACTAGTTAAGGCCATTATTATCTCTCGGATTGTTGCAACAGCTTCCTTATTAGTCTCCCTGACTCTCCCTCTCTAATTCATTCTACACAAAATTGTCAAAATGATTTTTCTAAAGTGTAGGGTTTGTTTTTGTAAACCATGTCACTTCCCTACTCAAACACCATTACCATTAACTTTCAGGTCAAATATTATCTCATCTTTATCTCATCCTCTAATTTCTATTTTAACATCATCTTACAGTATATGTAATTATTAGTACAGTAGTATAATTGAATAATTTATAAACAAGTAAAACTCCCTACATTGGAAGTGCAAACTAATTTTTTAAAGTTATGGGGTATACATTGGATTTTAAAGTTATGGGGTACACATTGGACAGCCAATCCACCATGTTGAGAACAAGCACAGCAGACAGACAATGAGGTGGGTCTATAATTGAACAAGAAGAAGAGCGTGGGCTAGATATCATTTGGGAAATTGCACAGTGTTTTCAATGGTTCCAAGTTGCTCCTTGGCACACAAAAAATATCCTACTCAAACATTAATGTTCTATGACTGATGTATGGCTTCAAATCTCAGAATGTCACAATCTTTGAAGAATCAAAGTTATAAATGATTGAGTGGCAAAGGAGAGTTGTAGTAGGTACATATAATTATAACATATATCCAATGATGACCTATCTATGCAAAGTAGTATAAGATATATATGTGTGTATATATATCACTAGGTAAGTTATAATCAGAGAAACAGATAAGGTAGTGAGAAACTACAAAATGAAAATAAAAATGAAAAAATAATAAGAAATAAAAAAACTTAAAAATCATGAATAGAACTAGGTCAGAAATCAGAGACTTTGGTATAGAACTGAAAACCACAATAACAGCAGACTATCAAACCGTTATCTAGAGAAGCAGTGACCCCGAGAAAGTAAAAACAAAAACTGATTGGAAATGCAAAAATACAGAATCAGAAGAAAAATTGGTAGCAGAAAAGCAAAAAGAAATATTAAAAGAATACAGTATTCCTACACAACAATCCAACAAGCCAAAATGACTAACCTTGAGGAAAGCATGCACAGAGTTTGCTGAAGGAACATAGGCCTCTCAGAAGAACAAAACAAATAAAAAATCTGAAAACAATACTGTAGGAAATAAATAGAAGAGAGCTGTGCAGAACTTTTGAATAAAGATAACAAAGCACTGATGTATCAAATCCACAGATCATCACCAGAAAAGAAATCCAAGTTATACTGTAGCTAAAATTTCCAATTTCAATTAAAAAAAATAAAATTTGCAAGCAGCCCAGAGAAACATGAATGAATTACAACTCAAATAACCCAGATATGGGTTAATGTCATGCAGATATGAAACTGGAGAAAAGAATGGAATAACAGTATAATCTAAAAAACAAAGGAAGTTAAAACAAAACCCAAAATTGTAATCCTACAAAAATAAACCTAATAATTGATGAAAATGACATTCAAGAAAACAGAGGCAAACTTTGAGATATTTCTCTCACCTCATCAACACAAGATGAACAGAATATCTGACTTACAAATACCCCAAAACAAGAAACACTCAAAAAAGTGGAAAATAAACACAATTATCAAGAAAATACCAAGGGAATTAATTCCTTCATGTTTTTAGCAAGTCAAGACATCACTCTAGTGAGGTCATTGGTCCTCTTTGAGAACAAAGGACCACCACTACCACCAAGGTTATTGTTACCAAAAAACAACAAGGCAGGTAGGTGGCAGAGTGGACAGAGTGCTGGGCCTGGAGTAAGGCTCATCTTCCTGAGTTCAAATCTGGCCTCAGACACTTATTTGCTGTGGGACCCTGAACAAGTCACTTAACTCTGTTTGCCCTCAGTTTCCTCATCTATAAAATGAGATGGAGAAGAAATGGCAAACCATTCTAGTACGTTTGCCAAGAAAACCCTAAATGGGGTCACCAAGACTCAGACATAATTGAAAACAATTGAACAACAACAAACCAAAAGAAAAAAAAGAACTGGGGTAAAAGAATAATAAAGAATCATCATCAATGCAGAAAAAGGTTTAAGAGACTAAAGATTTAAGGAGAAATTCAAAGAATCTGAAGAAGCGAAGAACTGAATTAATGGATTAAATCCTATGACCTCCTATGAGTGAATCAATATTTTTTTGTGTGTGTGTGTAAAGGAAAACAAAGCAGGAAGTCAGGTGAAAAGGGAGAGAAAAAGTAAGAAACGGGGCAGCTAGGTGGTGCAGTGAGTAGAGCACCAGCCCTGGAGTCAGGAGGACCTGAGTTCAAATATGACCTCAGACACTTGATACATGTACTAGCTGTGTGACCTTGGGCAAGTCACTTAACCCCAACTGCCCTGCCCCAAAAAAAATGCTTTAAAAAAAAAGGAAAAGTAAGAAACAAAGTAGAGCTAGAGACATATCCCCAAATTCATAAAGGAAGAGTAAGGAGAAAAACTTGGTACTTCTAAAGGTCTACCCTCAGGAGAATATCTCAACTACGACTGCTATGATTCATTTCATAATCTTTCATTTCAGTTACTATGATCCTTATGAATTACATAAGGATATGTTTGCTGTAGCTCCAACTGTCACCCTTCCTCTGGAAATATAAATGAATTGATATTGCTTCCTAATGAATATTTACATACATACACAAATTATATATTGCTATATTAATAACAAGAGGCATTTTCCCCATACTAAGATCTGTGGTAGGAGTGGCATCTGTACTGTGTAGGTGAAGCTAGTTTTCCTTCAAGCGAGGCAAGGAGACTGTCCAAAAGAACTTGGTTGGTTGGTCGTGACCCCATATGGGGTCTTAACCCCACAGTTTAAGAAGTGCTGAAGGGGTCACGAGTGGAAAAAGTTTAAGAAGCCCTGATCTAGAGGGCTATGATTTGAACCATTGGTGTGGCTTTCTGACTTAACATTGCTACCCTAGTAAAGGTGGAGGTGATGATGAAGAAAGGACTGGCATCAATTTTAGTTAGTAACTATATCCTTTTAAACTGCTTACTCTAAGAAAATTTATTTTTATTGAATTTTATGGTCCACAAATGTTTCACTATGTCCAATCTCAAGTCTGAATTCCTGAACTGGCCTGAGCTATGCCTAGGATGCTATATTGATGAAGGTTGACTGGGCTGGACAGGGCCATGGGGACAGAGGTCCTAAAGGAAATAGTAATTTATACGAGGGACAAAAGGTAGAAGACAAACCTAAGAAAATCCAGGGTCCAACGTGCTCAGTTAAGTTTTAATGAGCATGCTAGATGGGGAAAATTCAGATGATTCCACATATAGTACATATTAAGCTACCAACTCTTGAGTCTCCACAATCTAAAAAGGAGACTCAGAAGTTTAATGGACTCTGAGTTCTAGAGAGCCCGTATTCATCACCTAGGTATCCTGATAGTAAGTCACATGAAAGTCCTCCTCTTTTGAGATAGGCCTAGGATAGGGTTGAGCTCTGGAAGAGGTATAGTAATAATAGGACTGGACCATCAAAAGCATCTCCTTTTGGGGACAATGAATTTGGTTAATGCCTTCTACCATATACAGTTATCTATGGGGCATATTAGTGGACATCAAAAACATCATTTGCCATCTACTGAACTCAGGTGGACACCCCTGAAGAAGAGAAACGATTTAGGAATTGGGTCCATCAGTCTGAACACAGAGGCTGTCATGCTATATTGCAATGACTGGTCGTATAATCCCTTTAACTAAGGATGAAGCAGCTACTTCTATTCAAGAATGTTTCTTGTGTCAGAGCATTAGGATGGCATGATTCTGCATAGTTCTTAACTTGCCTCTAAGTAGTGAATTGATTATAATGGCCCTTTTCCTCTATCTCCAGATGTGACTCACTGCAGCTGATACTTAATCAGAATATGGCACTGCAATGCCAATCAAATCTGCTACCACAACAGCCACTGTCAAAGATCTTAATATATTAAAAATTAAAATAGTAATATATTATCAAAGATCTTAATATATTTCTTTTTTATGGGCAGTCCCCCTGCACCAATGCCTCTGACCAGTGAACTCATTTTACTACAACTAAAGGGTGTAATAGATAAAGTGCTGGGCCTGGACTCAGGAAAACAATAGGAAGGAAGTAAATAGGTATTTTTATTAAATACCTCTTATGTGCCAGATACTGTGCTAAGCACTTTACAATATTATGTCATTTGATCCTCACAATAACCCTAAAGAGTCCTCAGATACTTAGTAGCTATGTGACCATGGGCAAGTTACTTAACCTCTGTCTGTCTCAGTTTCTTCAAGTGTAAAATAGGGATAATAATAGCACCTGCCTCTCAGGATTGTTATGAGGATCAAATGAGATAATATTTGTAACGCACTTAGTACAGTGCCTAGTACATAGCAACTTCGTAAGCACAGCCCTGATTATCAGTTTTAGATGCCCTCCCCACTAGGAGCTGAGTCTACGAGGAATTGGCATTATCCCAGGAGGAGGAAGGCTCCTCTGAGCCAGGCAGTAGTTCCTTGGATTTAGCTTCCAGAAAGTCTTTGCTGATAAGGGCACACTACTTTTATATCTAGTTCCATTGTTAAATAGAATTAGCATATTCAGGACTGAGTTTACTTGGGTGCCCTTGAAAAAATGGTTGTTACTTTGCCAGAGGCTAAGATCTCTAGTCTTAACCCCCTTGTTAAGCCTCTTCCGTTAATCTAGTGGATCTCTGCCTATAAAAAGTCAGCCTTGTAAGAACCATAGTTTTGCCTGGTTCAATGATGACTGCCTGCTATGAGAGAGGAATGCATATCAACTTCTGTGGTCATTTATTAATCCAGTAACAGAATATCCTGAGAGATGGGAGTCCTGACAAATCTTCCCAGTGGGATAAACTGTGAACCACATAAGTAATGTATAAAAGTCTTAAAAGACAGGGCAGATAAAATCTTATCTATATTGAATACTGGGCAGCCATGTCCCTTGCAGTCATTCCTTATTTTGTTCCCTGTAGTAAGTTACACATGCCTTGCAATTATTTGTCAGCTCACAAGGTTCTATACGTTCTAAGGAAATGCTTTAGGTCCTCATTAATTAGCAGGACTCCTTTCCCCAAAATGGTTTAGAAAGCCCCTTCCCAAAAGCAGCCTGGGGAACCAATGAGTGGTACTTTTGGGAAGTGTATTACTTCCGAATGCCATGGGAACCTTGGGGTGAAACTGTTTTTACATAATTACCTGAAATGTGAATTTGCTTGGAAGAAAGGCAATCCCTTAGCTGATCTGGTAGGAATCCAGGGTTGAAGGTTAAACTTAAGGGTAAGTCTTTATTCAAGGAAAATACAAGAATGGGAAGCCGTTCCTAACCCTAAAAATCAATCTGCTCATCATTTCTTACACAACGGTAGTATTCCATTACAATCATATTATTCAGCCATTATCCAATTGATTGGCATTCCTTGAATTTCTAGTTCCTTGCCACCACAAAGAGAACTGCTACAAATATTTCTATATATATATATATATATATATAGATTCTTCTCCTTTTTCTCTGATCACCTTGGGAAACAGATCTAATAGTGGTATTTCTGGATCAAAGGGTATAGACAGTTTTATAACTCTTTGGTCATAATTTCAAATTGTTCTCCAAAATGGCTGGATCAGTTTACAGTCCACCAGTGTATGCATGTCCCAATTTTCCTACATTCCCTCCAACATTTGTCATTTCCCCCTTCTATCATTTTAGCCAATCTGATAGGTGTAAGATGGTATCTCAAAGTTGTTTTAATTTGCATTTCTCTAATCAATAATTATTATTTTTTTATATGACTATATATATTTCTAATTTCTTCCTCCAAAAACTGCCTGTTCATATATTTTGAGTATTTATCAATTGATGATGACTGATATTCTTACGAATTTGACAAAGTTCTCTATGTATATGAGATATGAAACCTTTATCCAGGGAATTGTCTATAAAAATGTTTTCCACAATTTCCTGCTTTCTAATCTTGGCTACATTGGTTTTATTTGTATAAAATCTTTTTATTTAATGTAATCAAAATTATTCATTTTATGTTCTCACAATGTTCTCTATCTCTCATTTATTCATAAATTCTTTTATCCATAAATCTAATGGGTAATATGTTCCATGTTCTTTTGATTTACTTATGATGTCTCTCTTTATGTCTAGGTCATGTATCAATTTTCACTTTATCTTGGAAAACAGTATAAGGTATTGGTCTATACCTAGTTTCTGCCAGGCTACTTTCCATTTTTCCCAACAATTTTTACCAATGAATTCTTATCCCCAAAGCTTTAATCTTTACATTTATGAAACACGAGGTTACTATAATCACTCACTACAGTCTATTGTATATCTACTCTATTCCACTAATTTAATCTACCATTCTATTCCTTAGTTAGTACCTGGTAGTTTTGATAATTACTGACATAATACAGTTTAAGATCTGGCACTGTGAGATCTCCTTCCTTTACATTTTTTTTCATTAATTCCTTTGATATTCTTGACCTTTTGTTCTTCCAAATGACTTCTGTTATTATTTTTTCTACATCAATAAAATAATCGTTTGGCAATTTAATTGGGATAGCACTGAATAAGTAGATTAATTTAGGTAGAATTGTCTTTTTTATTATATTGGCTTTGCTCACCCATGAACAACTGATATTTTTCTAATTATGTAAATCTGACTTTATTTGTATAAAAGGTGCTTTATAATTATGCTCATATACTTCCTGAATTTATTCTTGGCAGTTATGCTCCCAGGTATTTTATACTGTCTCTACGGTTATTTTAAATGAACTATCTCTTACTATCTCTTCTTACAGGGCTTTGTTGGTGATATATAGAAATGCTGATGATTTATATCAGTTTATTTTATATTCTGCTACTTTGCTAAAAATTATTGTTCCAACTTGCTTTTTAGTTCAATATCCAGAATTTTCCTAGTATACCACCACACCATCTGCAAAAAGAGAGTTTTATCACCTTGTTGCCTATTTTGATTTCTTCAACTTCTTTTTCTTCTCTTATTGCTATTGCTAGCATTTCTAATACAATATTGAACAATATAGGTGATAATAGGCATCTTTGTTCCACTCCTGATCTTATTCTAGCTTACCTCTGTTACAGATGATGCTCGCTGATGGTTTTAGGTAGATACTTCTTATCATTTTTAAGGAAAAATCCATTTATAGCCTATGCTTTCAAGTGTTTTTTAATAGGAATGAGTCTTGTATTTTGTCAAAAGCTTTTTATGCATCTATTGATATAATCATGTGATTTTTGTAACTTTTGTTATTAATCAATTATGTCAATAGTTTTCCTTATCTTGAACCAGGCCTGCATTTCTGGGGCATGTGTGTGTGTGTATTTCCCCTCTCCCCCTGCCCCTGGTCATAACGTATAATCTTTCTGACATAACTAGCTAGTATTTGATTTACGGTTTTTGTATCAATATTCATTAGTGAAACTGGTCTGTAATTTTCTTTCTCTGTTTTTGCTCTTCCTGGTTTAGTTATCAGCACCATATTTGTTTCATAAAAAGCCTCCTTCTTTGCCTATTATTCCAAATAATTTATTTAATATTGGAATTAGTTGATCTTTAAATGTTTGGCAGAATTCACTTAAGTCCATCTGGTTCTGAAGCATTTTTCTTAGGAAACTCATTTATGGCCTGTTCAATTTCTTTTTCTAAAATAGGCTTGTTTAGATATTCTATTTCCTCTTCTATCTGGGCAGTTTATGTCTTTGTCACTCAAATTGCTAAGTTTATTGGCATATAATTGGGCAAAATAACTCCTAATAGCTGCTTTAATTTTATCTTCATTAATGGTATATCGACCTTTTTAATTTTTTTTCTCTCTCTTTTTATAATCATATTAACCAATAGTTTATCTATTTTATTGTTTGTTTTTTATGAAACCAATTCCTAGTTTTATTTATTAATTTAGTGGTTTTCTTACATTCAGAAAAAGAGCCTAGACCCTACACATTCCAGATCAGCTGTTTTTCTAATGAGATATTTCACATTCTATTCTATTTTTCATTCTTTTGATTTTGTTTTATTATTTCTTGATGTTTTATGAAGTTATTAGTTTCTCCTTGCCCAATTCCAAGTTTTAAGGAAGTATATTTTTTGGTAAGTTTTTGTATTTCTTTTTCCAATTGGTTGACTTTCTTTTCATAATTTCTTGCTTTTCTTGCATTACTCATTTCTTTTCTCAATTTTTCCTCAACCTCTCTTATTTGCTTTTAAAGTCTTTTTAAAACTCTTCCAAGAACTCTTTTTGGGCTTGTGACCATTTTACATTCCTCTCTGAAGCTTTATAGGAAGCTGTTTTATCTTCTTCTGAGTTGGAAACCTGATCATCTCTATCACCATAGTAGCTATGAGTTCTTTCTCTGTTTTTTACTCATTTTTTTAAACTGCCTATATCTTGCCTGTTGCTGTTAAGTTTATGAGTGGGGCTCTGATCCCAGCATGTGAGGGATAGAGCTCTATCTGGGGGGCCTTTGACTTCTGATTCTTCCAATGTTCTATAATCCAAGGCCAGGTGTGGTCACTGTTTCTCTGATTCATACCTTGGTCTCTAAGTGACTTCAGGCACTTCTCTCCACCCCATGCCATGACCAGGGCTGCTGCCACAACACATATTCTTGCTTCCTGAGGTTCCTCAGGCAGCTTTAAGCATCAGCTGGCCCCTTTTGCCTGGAACCAAAACCAGGGACTCTACTTTCCTGCCAGTGACCACAATCAGCAGAGCCCCCATCCCTCTGCAACTACAATCACCAGCATGTGCTCACTCTTCGTTGGAAGCAACCATAGTCTGGGACCACAGTGCCATACCAGCAGAGGCTCCTTTAATCTTTCTATGACCAGCTGCCAAACCCCAATACCATCAGTGATGTGAAAGCTTCCCAAGGTAAGGCTGCCACCTGCACAGTTGCCCCCAGAGCTTGCTGTTTGTTGACTGGGCCTGCTGGAGGTAACTGCACTTCAGTTGAGAAGATCATGACCCTGGGAGATTAAATCTTTCCTAACACCCTTCCAAGCTGTCTGAGGTTGGACAACTGCTTTATCCCAACTTTTAATTATTTCTGCTGCTCTAAAATTTACTTTAAGGCATTATTTTAAGTTATTTGTGGGGAAATTTGGGAGAGCCACATAGCTTCCTGCCTTAAAATTTACCATCTTCCCACAATTCCCTCTGTCCTCACTTTTCTATGACCACTTTATTATACATTATTTGACATCACATTCATAAGACCTTGACACATTCTTTAATTCTTCATTATGAAATGATACTTTCATCAACCAGAGCATCCCTGATGAATACTCCATTTCCCCAAGACTAGCCTTGCTTATTCAATGCAATTTAAATCAGGTGAGCACCTAGACCATTAAAGCATTTTTATCTCTATCACTTGCACACAATTCTTAAACCTTCATATTGTGTAGCAATACTGCAATGTCATGCTGCAGTATTCATTTGTGAATTTAATTCCAAAACAATTTTGCTTCTCAGTATATCAACATATTAATCAGTGTTCAACATTTCCTGATGAGAGCAAGACCAGCAGACCTACTAGAAGTGAAAATTCCCAAAAGATTTTTTTAGGAAGATGTTTTACAATCCAATAAATATGGCCAAATCTTAAAAGGTTTACTCGGATTTCTTCTGACAACAGTTTTGGTATACCTCCAATGAAAAAGTGAGTTTTCATCAGTAAAGATTATCTATGTTTAGTCTTCACTATTCCAGTCTTTGGACTATCTTGCCAATAGCAAGAATATTTTTATTCCTAGCTGTGGTCAGCAGCTTTTTTTTTAAACTAACCTTGTCCTTTCAACTTCAAAAAGCCAATGTAGAGGAACCGTAATAATCCCTCCAGCTCCTTGGTCCCTTTGAAGGGTTTTCGTACTTTTCTGAGGATTAATCTGGCTATTATGCAGAAGTAGTTTGCTGCTGGTGTTTTTGTTTTCAACTGCACTTCCATCTGCTTTTTGATGTGACTGATCCTATTTCATTATAAGTATGAATGATCCTTAAAATGCCTGCCTGTACCACAACATCTCTACCTTGAAATATCTCTAACAGTAATTCAAGTGTGCTCTTTAAGAGCTATAATTTTTGCACTTTCCTTGGAATATTGTCCATTTCTAAAAACTCAAAATTAAAAGCACAACAAAAGACACTAATAAAATGTGCACATGACACAAAATTCAGCATTCAGATGACAAACAACTAACTAAAGATGGAGAAAGCAGCTCAATTTGGTTGTGTATTATTAAGATCAATATTCTGGAATTAGCCTATTGATGGTGGAAATATGCACGTATGAACCAAAATAAAAATATCAAAAGTATTGCTTGTTCCAAGTAATTCACATAGCCCTATAATTTGTAAATAAATCATTTTAAATCTTTTCTTACAAGCAAACTTTTTTTTTTTTTTACTGAATTTGATGGTCCACAAGTATGTCCTTGTGTTCCAATACTGAGCTTGAATCACTGTACTGGCCTGAACTAGGCCTGGCTCAGAAGAGAACTCTTATTTATTCCCTCCCTAAGAGAATCAGAGTTAGCATTCAAATCTAAAATCCCAAGGAAAAAGCTGTAAGAACATTTAAAAAAAGATATTTATCCTTTCAACTGAGAAAACCAGTGGAGCACAATCTCTTGGCAACATGTCAAGGAATTAAGAAATGTATGCCATCCTGAGAATACTCAATTCAACAATAATTGTTTATTGATTTGTATATGTTGCTTTACTTCTTGCTATTTTTTTGATTATATTTCTAACCCCCACCAATGAAAATCTGTGTCCCCACAATACCTTAATGGAAATACGCCCATCTGCCCCCAAAGGGTATCATTATGGTACCTGAGATTATAGGCAATACTTTCTCATTTCTTTTGCCCAATTACACGATCTTACATATAGATGTAAGAACAGTTAACACCTTGATTCCTTATCAATCACTGCTTTAAAGCCACTCAAAAGCAAAGGACTATCCCAAACATATGTCGGAAATGGAACTTTTCTTGTACAAAAGGAGAAAGCTAAGAAGGCATATTTGGACCTGACTTATTATCACCTCAATCTAGACAAAAACTTGGAAGATCACAGCATCTTTGCTACCTCCAGCTGGCTATAAAGGGTATCTAATTTGGACATTCAAGTTTTATGAATGGGTTTTCTTCTTTCCCCCTTCCTACTGAGAATATTGATTTAAAACATAATTACTCTTTGGAGAGCCCTGTACCACTAAATACAGGCATTCAAATAAGCGGAAAAAACTGATGAAGCCCATTTTAAAACACAGAATTCACAGAAATATTTCTCATTCAAATTGCTGCAGGAAGTGGTCTTAAGAGGGACATAGAGAAGGGACAAGTATATGCATGTAGCCCATGAACTGGAGGGTGGAATTCAAATTAGACTAGAAGGGAAGAGAAATAATAAGGACAAAAGAAAAGAAAATTTGGAGAAGGGTACAGCCAAAGAATATTACTTAATAAAAGGTGAGGTTTGAGTAGAAAAGAATTTGGACCACATGCTTATGTGGGTAGTCAAAAACAAATGTCAAAAGAGAGGGACATGGGGGCAGCTAGGTGGGGCAGTGAGGAGAGCACTGGCCCTGGGGTCAGGAGTACCTGAGTTCAAATCTGGCCTCAGACACTTGACACATTTACTAGCTGTGTGACCTTGGGCAAGTCACTTAACCCCAATTGCCCTGCCTTCCCCCCTGCAAAGGAAAAAAAAAAGAGAGTGGGACAAAAAGATAAGTAAATAAAAAGAATGAAAGAGAAACGAACAATTTAAGTAAATTCAAAGTACTTAAAATAGGGTAGGCAATTCTGAACATGAGGTGAGTCTTGAAAATAGACTGACATAAGAGTAGTATATAAGGAAAACTGAACACAGAAAAAAAACCCACTGTCTTTAAAGGGAAAGGGTATAGAAATCAATATAAAAGAAACAAATCTAGTAAAAAAGAAGCCTAGCTTTCATAACTTTAAATGTGAATATATTAAACAATGAAATGACAGTTCCAGAATGAATAAACCACCTGCTGTTTTTAAAAAATATAGCTTAAAAATAAAAATACATAAAAAAATAAATAAAAATACATTCAAAATGAAAATCAGACACTGGAATAAATTTTACAACTATGCATAAGGTACAAAAAAATCAGAAGTTGCAATCAAATAAAATAAAAATTCACAATTATCAAGAGAGATAAACAAGGAAAGTACACTATGCTTAAATTAAGAAGATGGAGACCATAACAATACTAATCACATATGTACCAAAATTAATATAGCATCAAAACAGGAAGGGCTAACTGAACTATAAAAAATATTTTACCAGGAACAGAATAAGATTTTAATTTTAATGTTCCTCTCTCAATGCTGGAAAACTCTAATATAATGATAAACAAAAAGGAAAAAAAGCAAACAAAGTGAAGTTAAATCTTTAAGACATGGTATTTGATAAACAGGAACATTAAAGAACATACACATTTTTCCGCACCACATAGTTTACAAAAGTAGACCATAAGCTAGAGAACGCAGAAATAATAAATGTACAAAAGCAGAAATTTCAAACATCCTTTACAAACAATAATTTGATGAAAACAGAAATTAAGACAGGGAACACAAACAAAAGATAAAGACCTAAATGGAGTCGTTAATAATCATATCATGGAAAATGACAAGAGAAAAAAAAAAGAAAGAATTGAAAACAATGTGAAAGAAAATGCCAATGATAGCATAATATTCCACACAGCATATAAAAGACATGAAAATCCAGTCAAAATAACTATGAAATATTTACAATACCTGAGATTCAATCTATCAAGATATACCTAATATATTAGATATTATATTACTCTTTAAAAAATTAAAGAAGAGGCAGCATATGGCATAATGTCTATGAGACAAGAAGTCTTGGGATCAAGCCCTACCTCTGCAACTTATGGCTATATGACTCTGGGCAAGTCACTAAACCTCTCAGTGCTCTCAAGTAACTTTTTAAAACTGATTCAGAAAAGGTGACAATCTGTATGTATAAGAGGCAGTTCATCACAGAAACCCCCTACATCACTGAAATCACAGATGTGGTTTCTGAAAAGTCCTTAAAAAAACAAACAACTTAAGTAATTGGAGGGATAGTCATTGCTGTTAGCCATGTTGGGCCATGCCAAAAAATCCCACCCAAAACTAGCATTATCTAAAATTGACTTACAAATTTAGTGCTTTGGCAATCAAACTATCATGGGGGAACTTTATATAGGGCTAGAAAAAAAATAATAATTCCTTATTTGGAGGAACAAAAATCTTAGAATCTCAGGAGTAATAATAAAAACAAGATAAAACAGATAACTTCTACAATAGGGAATTAATACTTTGGCACAAAAATCAATGCTGGTAAGATAACAAGGTGAAATGTCAAATGATTTTAAAAAAATCTTTGTACCAAATATCTGTGAAAAGGATCCAATGTCCATAACAGAAATATAGGACCTAGAGCTATTCCTCGATGAGTAAGTGGTCAAAGGATATGAAGAAAGAGTTCTCAGAAAAAATAAATACAAACCATTAACAACTGAGATTAAATTCTTTATCATTTTTTTATTGATCCTATTTACAATTAATTGATTTTGTCTTGTAACTGCTTAATTCATGGTTCTCTGTCCCTGAATTTAGTTCAACACCAGGTAAGCTGCCAGACCTCCTCTACCCTCCAGCAGCGCCAGCCACTCCCTACCATGCACCCTTAACACAGCACCAGACACAAAGATCCCCTGTGGGGGTCTCAGGGCAACATCAGCAAAGCAGGGTTTGCAGCCACTGGCACAAGAAGCTCGAAACAGAGCCCCAACCACCCTGGAAGCAGAGACCAAATTTAAAAGAAAGGAAGAAGGCCAAAAAAAACCACAACAAAAAAGAAAATGACCATAGAAAGTTATTATGATGACAGGGAAAACCAAAACACAAACTCAGAAGAGGATAACAATGTCAAAACACCTATGGGCAAAACCCCAAAGAAAAACAGAGTCATTACTAGCCCAGAAAGAACTCATGGAAGAGCTGAAAAGGAACATGAAAATCATATGGTGGGGGGGGTAGAAGAAAAATGAGGAAAAGAAATGCGAATGATGCAAGAGAATTATGAAAAAAGACTCAACAGCTTGGAAAACTGCTTAAAAAGTAAAACTGACAAAACGGAAAAGGAGATACAAAAATTCACGGAAGAAAACAACTCCTCAAAGAGTACAATTGGCCAAATGGAAAAGAAAGTACAAAAGCTAACTGAGAAAAACAACACCTTAAAAGTTAGAATAGAAGCTAATGACTCTGACACATCATGAATCAATCAAATTCAAAAGAATGAAAAAAATGGAAGAAAATGTAACATACCTCATGTGAAAGAAAAATGATCTGGAAAATAGATCCAGGAGAGACAATATCAGAATCATTTGGACTACCTGAAAGCCATAATCAAAAGGAGGACCTGGACAGCATCTTTCAGGAAATGATTAAGGGAATCTTCCCTGATGTCCTGGAACCAGAGGGCAAAAAAGGCATTGAAAGAATCCACTGATCACTTCAGGAAAGAGATCCTAAAATAAAACCCCAAGGAACATTATACCCAAATTTCAGAACTATCAGGTCACGGAAAAAATACTACAAATGGCCATAAAGAAACAACTCAAATATCAGAGAGTCACAATCAGGATCACACAGGACTTGGAGCTGCAACACTAAAGGATTAGAGGTCATGGAACATGATATTCTGGAAGGCAAAGGTGCTAGGACTACCACCAAGAATTACTTATCTCGCAAAATTAAGCATAATACCTCAGGGGGAAAAACAGTCATTCAATAAAACAGAAAGATTTTAAGCATTCCTAAGAACAGAACTAAATCAAAAATTTAACCTCCAATATCAAGACCCAAGAGAAGCACCAACAGGTAAAATGGGGAAAGAAAACATAAGGGATTCAATAGAGCTGAACTGTTTACATTCCTACACAGGAAGGTGATACTTGTAACTCATAAAAATTATATCATTAACAGTACAGATAGAAGGAATATACATAGACAGAGGATACAGATATAAGGTGTATTTGAGGGAATGACATAAAAAAATTAAGGGATGAGAAAGAGAAGTACAATGGGTACAGAAGGAAGGGAGAGGTAGAATGGGGTAAATTATCTCACATGAAGAGGCAAGAAAGATCTATTACAATGTAGGGGAAGATGGGGGGGGGGGCGGTGATAGGCATTGTTTGAACCTTACTCTCATCAGTATTGGCTCAAAGAGGGAATAATATACACAATCAAATGAATATAGAAATCTATCTTACCCAACAGGGAAGTTGGAGGGCAGATTAAGTAATGGGTTGGGGGGAAACTGACACAAGGCAGTGCAGATGAGGAGAAGTGGTAGACAAAAGCAAAACGCTAGTGAGGTGGGAAAGGGTGAAGGGAGAAAGAGGACAAACAGGAGGAAGTATAAGATGGAGGGACATACAAAGATATTAATTATAACTGTGAATATGAATGGGATGAACTCTCCCATAAAACAGAAGGAGATAGCAGAATGGATCAAAAACCAGAATCCCACAATATATTGCTTACAAGAAACACACCTGAAGCAGAGACACACACAGAGAACAGAGTAAAGGTAAGAGGCTGGGGCAGAATCTATTATGCTTCAGCTGAAGTACAAAAAAAAGGCAGGGGGGGGAGGGGTAGCAAACCTGATCTTAGACAAAAGGAAAAACAAAAATAGACCTAAGAGATAAGGAAGAAAACTACATCTTACTAAAAGGTACCATAGACAATGAAGCAATAAAGTTAGAAGAGCAAGAAATAGTCTACTTGTCAGATCTACAAGGAGAGGAAGAACTCATGACCAAACAACAGATAGAGAGCATTAGAAAATATAGAATAAATAATTTTGATCATATTAAATTGAAAGGCTTTTGTAAAAACTAAACCAATGCAACCAAGATTAGAAGGAAAGCAGAAAGATGGGAATCAATCTTTACAGCAAGTATGTCTGATAAAGGCCTCATTTCTCAAATATATAGAGAACTGAGTCAAATTTATGGGAATACAAGCCATTCCCCAATTGAAAAATGGTCAAAGGATATGAACAGGCAGTTTTCAGATGAAGAAATCAAAGCCAGGTATAGGAAGAAGTGCTCTTTTGAGTAGAGAAATGCAAATTAAAACAACTCTGAAATACCACCTCACACCAATCAGATCAGCTAACATGATAAAAAAGGAAAATGATAAATGTTGAAAAGGATGTGGGAAAATTAGGACACTAATGCATTGTTGGTGGAGTTGAGAACTGATCCAATCCCTCTGGAGAGCAACTTGGAACTATGCCCAAGGGGCAACCAAACTATGCATACATACTCTTTGATCCAGCAGGACCACCACCAGGTCTGTATCCCAAAGAGATCATAAAAAAGGGAAAAGGATCTACATGTGCAAAAACATTTATAGCATCCCTATGCATAGCGGCAAAATATTAGAAATTGAGGGGATGCCCATCAATTGGGGAATGGCTAACAAGCTGCGGTATAAGAATGTAAGGGAATACTTTATGGACTGTTACTATCAGCATAAAACTGAATTCCATCTGCCTTC
The DNA here is from genome assembly GCF_011100635.1 of Trichosurus vulpecula. Lineage (NCBI taxonomy): Eukaryota > Metazoa > Chordata > Mammalia > Diprotodontia > Phalangeridae > Trichosurus > Trichosurus vulpecula. The sequence continues at coordinate 283,143,163 of NC_050575.1, forward strand.
TTACTGAGCCAAGAATCCTGCATCTCTCTTAGTTTTGTTTGTACTTTACTTCCTTTGTTTTTTTTTTTTTTTTGCAGGGGGGAAGGCAGGGCAATTGGGGTTAAGTGACTTGCCCAGGGTCACACAGCTAGTAAGTGTGTCAAGTGTCTGAGGCCGGATTTGAACTCAGGTCCTCCTGACTCCAGGGCTGGTGCTCTATTCACTGTGCCACCTAGCTGCCCCTGTACTTGATGGAATTAAATGCTGTCTTCTTAGAGATGGAGGAACTATCCTGCTGGTAAACCCCGTAGAGTTCTAGTTTTCCATTTAGCAGCTTCTGAATTTTCCCTTTGTTTTCATCAAACCAGTCTTGGTGTTTGCAAGTGTTCTGACCCAGATGAGCAAATGCAGTGCTATACATCAAATCTCTGAAAGCTGCTGACTCCTTTTCTGCTCCACTGTTGCCAACTGTATGTTGTCTCAACTTTCCCTCCAAGTTAGCAATGAACTGTTCCTGCTCAGAGAATAGCTCTAATCTGTTGACATTAATTGTTCTATCTTGCAAAACATATTGTTCAATAAGAAAGGATGAACAGGCACATTTCAGGAAAACCTGGAGAGACTTGTACAAACTGATGCAAAGTGAAATGAGAGGAACCAGGAAAACACTTTTCACAGTATAAGCAACATCATGTGATGATCAACTATGAATGACTCATCTTTTCTCAGCAACACAATGATCTAAGACAAATACAAAGGACTCAGGAAGGAAAAGGCTTCCATATGCAGATAAAAAAACTGATGGACTCTGAATGCATATCGAAGCATATTTTTTCCACTTCATCCTTTGGGGGTCTTTTCCATTTAATCTGTTTTTTCTTCCATAACCATGATGAATATGGAAATATGTTTTACATGATAGTATATGTATAAACTATATCAAACTGCCTACCATTTTCAGAAGAGGGGAGGGGAGGGAAGGAGGGAGAAAAATATAGAACTCAAAATCTTATAAAATGAATGCTAAAAATTTTCTTAATATGCAATTGTGGGAAAAAATAATACTTAAAGCAAAATGTATAAAAGAAAGGAATAGGAGAAGCAGAGATGACATAACTACTGATATGAGAAAGATGTAAGAGTTCAGCATAATTATATTGAAGTCAATAGACCTTTGTTCAACAGTCTTTTAACATTTCCAAATAAAAAAAGATACTAAATACATCCCCCCAAATCAGAAAAAGAGATGTGATTATAAGGGTAAAAATCCATATAGTCTGAATTTACAAATATTATCAATTAATGTATAACTAGTACTTGGAAGGTATAGTTGGAACTTAGCAAATACTCTTAAATACAATTCTCGATGTTCTGAATTAATGTTTCAGAAACTTGTTTTCTAAGTCACGAAGTATTACAGAAACACTTTGTTTTTCATGACTATACATTTTTATCATTAAAACTCTTAAACTGATTAGAAAACAGTTTTGTAGAAAAAGATAGTTTCTCAAAGATTTGTTAATATGTCATTATCATTTGTTTTAATGAACTAATATCCCTTGAAACATGTCAATGTTTCTCTAATAAATAAGAATAGGTGTGTTGGAACATAGAAAGGTACTCATGGGGAAGAAGCCTAACTTAAATTGAAGTCCTTTGGATAAATCTGCAATTTCATGGATATAAGATATACTCGGGTTATATGCAATTCCACTCTACAGTTACTGTTACCATGGTGAATACCTGTACAAACCCTCCAAATTCTCAAGGCTCCTAGAGGTTCCTGTGAGTAAAAGAAACTGAGTCCAACTGTTAAAGATGGAAACTGAGTTCAACTGCTAAAGATGGTAACGGAGAATAAAATGGAGAAGGGATTTGTATTTGTTCCTTATAGGCTGGTACCTGGCACATATCTCCTCTCTCCATTTCTTCTCTCAAGTGGGAGTGTAATAAAATGTTAAAAGAATGGACTAATCTAGAGAAGGTAAACTAGAACAAACTAGAACAGTCTGGATTGGGAAGATGAAGATGAACCACTATAGATTAAGGTTTATAACCTCTCAAAGAAGTCCTAACCAGCTATCTCTCTAAAAATGGAATCAGAAAGATGATTTTTCAAAGGACAGAAATTGCCTCCAGGCTCCAGATAAAATTTCACAATTGGTTCTTCCTTATCTCGGTTCATTTTCTCTGCTCCTCCTCCACCCTATTCAGTCAGAACCAAGCTCCAAAATTATCCTTTCTTCCCATACCTCCTCCTTCAACTTCATTCACTAGAGGTTATCTCAGATACTTACTGATCTGATTAAAGCAAATGACATTAAGGTATGAATGACCAATAAGTTATTAATACTCTCAAGGAATAATTGTGTCCCCAGAAAAGAAATTATTAATGGCAGAAGGTGGAGCACCTCCTAGATTAAATATTCAAATACAAAAGTTAATAACTAATATGTAATTCCTTTTAGAAGGCATATCTAAGTAATAACTAATTTTCCATAGTACTTTATATAGCATTATATCATTTGCCATAACTCTAAGGTAGGTGCTGCAAGAAATCACTCTCACTCAGATTAAGTAAGTTTCCCAAGGTCACAGGGATAGTACCAGAGATAGAAGAACCCGTATCTTCTTGACTCCAAGCTCAGGGCACTATTCACATTACACATTGCACCTGTTTTTCACACAGATTTTCACTGATACCTTTTTTATATTTTCTGCATTTCCCAATGTACTCCCTCTTCCCAATGGTTTATCCGTATAAGAAGAAGGAAAAAAAAACAATGGTTCAGCAAAACTAACCAACACAAGTCTTATGTTATAGGTGTAGTGTTCCACACCCTGCAGTCATGCTTCTTCACAATTTTGCAACAGTCACTTCTGATTTTTTTTGTGTGTTTTTCTTTCCATTTACATTGTCATAGTCATTATGCATATGGTTTTCTTGGCTCTGTTTACTTCAGTCTGTTATCAGCTCTCATAGCTCTTACTATGTTTCTTTGTATTCATCAAATCCATCATTTCTTATAGTATAGTAATATTCCATTACATTCATGTACCATAATAGGTTTGGCCATTACCCAATCAACAGAAATCTACTGTACTTCCAATTCTTTGTTGTCACCAAAAAACCCCAGCATTTGGCTTTGTTTTACGGTTGTTGCTATTTCTTAGTAATCACTGTATACCTTCTTTTCCTGATTTTTCTTTAGTTCATGTAAGTCTTCCCATGCTTTTCTATATTTATCATATCTGCATAATGTACTGCAATATTCCATTAATTCATGTATCAAAACTTGTTTAACAGTTCCGTATCTATGGGCACCTACTTTGTTTCAAGTTCTGTGCTGTTATAAATATTTTCGCATCTACATAGGCCTGTATTTTTTATCATTGACCTTGGAGTATAAATACCTAGCAATGGAATCTCTGGGTCAACAGGTTCAGTTCCATAAGACTATGCTGTCTTACTACAAATTTATTAAGGTTTAGGATACCAAAGTTCTGAACAAGGAAACACAAAGCACACGTCAAGATAGAAAAAGTCAAGCCAGCTTTATTGAAGGGACATACAATAAGGAAGGGCAGTCAGGGAGCATATAAATAGATCAGGTCTACTGGGCCTGGTGAAAATGGGTACAACATTGGAGCCCTGGGCACCAAACTCAGCACCAAAACCAGGAAAGACTGGTGGGTTTTTATAGACTTCTTATCTGAATCAAGCAAAACCTGGCACTGGGGGAAGGAAATAAGGATCTGGATCTGGGGGCTGGTGCTGAGTGATGCTAGTTGGGGGAGTGAAAAGAAAGAAGACTCCTAGGGAATTGGCAGCCTAGTTAATATTCAAAATCCACACTGGTCTTTGTTCTTATATACTTCTATTAGTGGACTATATATATATATATATATATGTCCTGGATTCAGACCCTTTTTGTAGATATTTGATACAAAGATTTTTTTTCCCAAATGACTAAGTCTCTTTTTATCTTAGTTGCATTTATTTTACTTGTGCAAAAGCTTTTCAATTTTATAAAATCAAAATGATCTATTTTATCTTTTAAAACCTCCTTTACCTTTTATTAATTAAGAACTCACTCCTTGTCATAGTTGTGAAAGGTACGTGGTCTGGTTGTTTCATAATTTTTTCAGAAAGAAAGACAGGGAAGGAAAGAAAAGAAAAATTAATAACATATTAGCTATTTGGGATCATTTAGAATAATCTTCCAAGATTTTAGTCACCTAGATGCTCACCAATCTGAATCTCTTGATTAAAAAAAAAAACCTAATTTAGTAAATTCCTTAGCATTTCTGGATCTAGTTTTCTCATTTCTAGCTCAAAAATTTTATGTCTTATGTAAATATTTCTTTGGTCCCAGAAAATGAAAATGCTTTGCCAAACAGATGCAAAAATGTTTATTAATTTTTCTGAAGAAAAAAAAAAAGACCAGCTGGCTCAAATGTTCACATGAAAGATTTTTGGGAGGGAGCCATACCTGTGCTTTCTTCAGTGTAGAGAATTCCCTCCAGTACTACAATTCAGTGACTAGTTCATGACTTATACTTTATTGTTTGCCTGGGCCACTAAAAAGTGACTACTCGCTCATGGTCAGACACCTAGTGTACTTCAGTCCCAAGAGCTGAGTCTTGGGAGTATTCTGACTCCAAGACAAGCCACCATATTATGCTATCTCCTCTGGTCAATATAATTTCTTTTGAACTAGCTACAATATTTGAAATATTAGATATGGTCACAAAGAGCTGACAAACTACAAATTAATAATTTGCTGTTGATAGTTTTATTGTTCCTATGTTGAAACTGCCACGTTTATTGCTTTTCTAGGCTTAGAGAGCCTACAAAACAGCACAGGGATGCTTTTAACTATCAAGAACGTTATTATTTCATTGTAATTTTTAAAGAGCAACTTACTTAGGGTGTATTGTGTTTGTACAAAATGCAGTTGTGGTATCTTAGCAACGTGACAGAATAGCTATGGAGAGAAACCTAGATGGCTCAAAATCTACTATAATGAAGAGAGCCTACATATAAGTCAAACTTGCTGACTTTAAAAGGGAATTTTAAAAACACATTCGAAAGTTACCTTTAACAATCTAAATGCACTTTAAATGCACTTCTCACACACACATGGATATGTATTATAATTGTGATATAGTCAAGAAGTGTAACTTATTGTAAAAATTCCACAATTAAATCAGTAATGTAACTGTTTCCACTGGAAGTCAGTCTAAGAAACACTACAATAATAGCAATGATTTAATATAAATCCAATCCAACAAGTATTTATTAAACATCTATTTCATGCAAGGCACAAAGAGCTGGGAATAAAATATGATGACAAAATGAAGAACTGTCCCTGCCCTCCAGTAGGTTACATCCTTCTGGTACAGTATTTGTAAATATGTCAATATAGTCTTCATTATTTGAAAAAGAAGATAGCAATAGTATGTACACAGAAGGTGGCACGAGCTGAACCTTCAAGTTAAAAACAGATTCTATGAGGCAGAATGAGGAGAGGATTCCATTCCAGCCATGAACGACAGTCTGTGGAAAGACACAGAAGCTAGAAACAGGAATACCAAGTTTGGGAACAGTAATTAAGTCAGTTGGGCTGTAATAGAGTATGTGGACTTCATTTACTTCATCTGTAAAATAGCTATCTTATTTGCCTGAAGGAATGGTATCAGACTCTAGGGACTCTTGAGATTTCTTTCAACTCAGATATATGATCCTAATGTTTACTGACAGGGAACTTTAGGAAGATTGATAGTTGTTTTGTTTTGTTTTTTTTTCCCTAGTGAGGTTTATGGTCTTCTAAAGCGGTGAATTAAGTAGGGTCAATAGAATATGATAAAAAGAAAAAAATGTTAACCTATTCTTTCCTTAAAACAAAAGGAACCCCTCTATTTTGGGACAGAGATATTGAGAAAGATATGAATAAAAATATATTTAACCATAAACAAGAAAGATATCCAAAATTTCTTTTAGGACTATGTTTTATATATTGCTCAATAGTTAGCCTAGTTCTTTTTGGAAAAAAATATTTTAAAAACAACAACATAATAATAACATTGAATACTTTCCTCGAACAGAATCCTTTTGACTTTAAAAGCAGAGAGATACAAATTTAATATATTGTAAAAATGATTCCTCCTATATAGGGTGATATATGTAATTGAAAATGATCTTAGTATTTCTTTTGAATAAATTTGATTACATTAATTAAATAAAATTAATCCGGGGATCTGAAAAATGGGCTGATAACAGCATAAAAGAATAATTATAGATTACAAGGTTCTCTATAGTTATAAAGTATTTGTATGCATATTTTATGCAAATATACATTTGTATACATTGTATATTATATATGTAAATCTCACAAGGCCTGCTTGAAAATATCATCTTCATTTTATAGGTGAGGAAAACTGCTTTAAAGTTCTTCTAGCTCTGCTCTAATACTGCTTCTATTACACTATGCTGCTTTTCAAGTATGCTATTAGTGTTTGCTAAATATCAACATTTAAAAGAAAATTTCAAAGGGAATTTCAAATTCTCTATCAAAAGTAATAGCGAATATTTAACATTAACTAAAGAGAAAAAATGATGGTAAATGATAAATCCACTACCAAAGGGTAAACTCCCAGAAGCAAAAGTAGGGTCTAAGTCAATTTGGTTTCTTCCAAACTCACACTCTCCTAGAATGATCAATTAAAGAAAATAAAAAGTTGGCTCAACCTGTTACATGTATTTTTCTTTGCTAAGATTCCAAACTAAAACTACAGAAAGAAAAGAAAACTGCATAACAATAGAGTGCTATAAAATACACCCTTACAGAAAGCAGAATTGTGAAAAGGATTTGCTACAATTAAAAGACACTGAGGTCTTCCCTTCTTGATGAAAGCGAGGTGAGTTTTCACCTTTAAGGGGAGGGAGGAAAAATCACTGTTTTTCCATTTTAAATAGCTGAATCATTCAAAAGCAGTTGAATCCAGGAAGCAGCAAATATTGCTGTTCTTCTAGCTCTTCTTTATGAAGTGTGCCAAATTAAATTTCACACCAGAAGCTACTGAAAATATATTAAGAGATTAGCTGAATTTCTGATACTGGTTTTAAATACTTACTATTAAAGAAATGAGTTACTTTTGGCTATAGAACAGATTTTTGACAAAAGAAATGAACCCATTTAAGCAATTTATTCATTCATCAAAATTGAGTGCCTTCAAATGGCTCGGTGTTATGCAGTAACTCTGTATAACAGGCACCAAGCAAATGTCTAAAATCCAGGAGGAATTCTTACGGGGCCCAATGTCTGCTGGCAGAAACAGAAAAACCCAGAAGGAGAATTCATACATTCCTCCTGCATAAATCTCTAGTGATAATATGGCCACAAGCCAGAGCCAAAGGATTAACAATAGCTAAATCTCTGCATCACATTCATACTGGATTACATTATTAAAAACTCCTACCGTTTTCCTCAGACATTCGAAGACGAGTTAACTCGTTTTTAATCTGGGTTGCCAAATGGCTATTTAAAGACTTCTTTAATTCAAAACAAAAGTCAAAATGGTACTCAAATTAACATCCACCCAGGTGCTTCCAATTAACCAAGAAACAAACTCAGGCATAGGTGTTCAGCAGTTAACATTTGGCAGGTGGGGAAATGACAATCTGTTGCTTGTCTGTAGGCACCTGTGTGTTTGGGGAGGGGGGTGGAGCTTGAGTCCTTCAGTACGGTGGCTAGGGCCCCCCTAACCTCGTTCCCTAAATAGTAAATGCTAGATTCACAGTAGGCTTGGTGGGTGGATAGATGGATGGATGCGCGGGTGGGTGGATGGCTTAGTAGATGGGAAGACGGATGAGGGGGTGGACGAGTTATTTGTCCTTATCCACCCCACAGAGGTGACAGTCACCTGGAAGCCCAGGGATTCCTCTCGAGGAATCTGAGCGCCTCCCGCGGGGCCTACAGCTTCCTCCCCGAGGGAGGTTGAGATGCTGTGGGAGGCAGGAAGCCTCCCCATCCCCACCGCCCAGCCTCCACCTCAGGCCCGTGGGGAGGTGAAGGCTGGGGTGCGTGCTATCCCTCCCGCCCCCCAATGCGGGGCGCCAGGCCCACTCCGAGACCGCGGAGATATAGGAGAGAGAGGGGGCGGACGGTGGATCCCTCGGAGGAGCGCGATAGGGGGCGGGAGGAAGGAGCTACCCCGCAGGGCTGGCACTCACCCAAACAGCCCTCTCAAGAACGAGTGGGAGGACTTCACGCGCTTCTCGGCCTCCGCCATCAGCTGCACCGCCTCCCGTTCTTTGCCCGCGTTGTCCATGTCTGTCGCCTTTACACTCTTCGGATTCGGGGTGGAGAATAACGGAGTAACGGCGACGGAGCAGGACTCAGCCTACCGGAACCCCCAGCTGCTGGCTGGGTAACGCGCCTCTAGAGTTTCTCCACAGCGGAGGGGCGGAGGGAGTGAAGGGAGGCGAAGCCCAGGCTGGATCACAAAGCATTTCGGGATTCGTAGTCCATCCTCCCCTTTTCGGTCTCAGAGTCCGAAGAGGAGGAAACTACATTTCCCAGAAGAGAACCAGACCGGTGCAGTGGGCGGACTCGCTCCCTTCTGCCCCCTGGTGTGTTTAACCTGTAAGCCAAAGATGCTGCATTTGGGGGGGTGTGACCCGACGTAGGAGGGGTTGGGAGGAGGCGAGTTAAGGAATTGCCAGAGCCTGGGAAGTACCAGCTCATATTATGATTAGCGATTTAGTGCGTTCACCAAACCGTTATTAAGGGCTCACTTTCATAGGGAGCTCTGTAACTAAGGCATCGGACAAAATAATAAATTTTAAATTAGGTGGTGTCCCCCAGGAAGCTGGAAGTCTAAAGGCAGGGTGTGTGTGTGTGGGGGGGGGGGTGAAGAACAAGGCACATACGCAGATAATAGGACACAATATACATCCCTGGGTCCCCAAACACCAGGCTTTATTTTCTCTTCATAGTCCCGGAATGTTTCTAAGGTTTTCACGAAATCGCGGGATTCTGTTAGTAATTGTCATTGACAGGTCATTAATCACAGGTTGGGGTGGGGATGGCTGCAAGGTGCAAAAGAGAAAGTCCTGCAGTCAGGGGACTGGAGGTGTCAAATCCTCAGTCTCACACTAGCGTTGGGACCCTACGCAGCTCAGCGTTGACAGCACTAAGACAGAAGTGGAACTTGACTCACCTGAGTGATCTCAATTAGCCCCCCTAGGGCCTCGGTTTCCTCAACTGTAAAAATGAGACAGTTGAACTGAATGACCCCTAAAGTCCCTTCTAGCTCTAGATTTATAACCTGGTTTCCATATCTGCAAATAGAGATCCCGGTTCTAGGTCCTGATTCCATACAGACTTTTCTCCCACCGCGTCACAGCCTTTTCATCTTGGAAGTTCACCTTCATCCTATCTGAACCCCTGCTTTTCAGTTCCTTTTTATGGGTCTTCCTCCAATTAATATGTATGCTCCTTGAGGGCAGGAACTGTCCCCTTTTTGGCTTATTTATATTCCCAGCATTTAGCACAGTGCTTGGCATATAACACGAGCTTAATAAATGCTTGTTGACTTCATTTGACTTGACTTGGTACTGCCTCACAGGGTCCTTGTGAGGCTATCACTTTATAAATCTCAATGCACTATATAAATGTGACTATATAAGATGTTCCACAAGTCTTAGTGCAGTTTTATGCTATTAAGACCTAAGACTGCACTACTGCTTTTGGAGCACTTTATATGTAGACTACAAATACACATACTATCTGATTCAACATCACTCATATATACACACGCACACACATATGTTTGTGTATTTATATTATAATTGCAGCAGGGCATTTGGCAATACCAAGGCCCCAACTGGAAATCTCTTTGTTCACCCCCCAACACCTTAACCAGTTATTTAAATGGTGATTAGAGAAACAATATTCATATGTCTGCCCTTGGTGTCCCCCCCCCCCCAAGTATTGCCACAGACTTTTCTAATTATGTTGGATCAGGGAGAAGACCAGCCAAAGGTCATCTAGCATTCCTACTACTATATCTCTGGCTACCAGCTGCTTATCAGTATTAGTGCAGTCATCACGGTACATGTTAAACAATTAACCACTCTTGACTGCCGGATTGATACTAAATGACAATGTGATTGGGTAAAAGAGGAGAGAGTGGTCTCCTGGACAGACAGCGTTAGTATGTTTCATTGGTATAAAAATCCCTGCATGCAACCTTAGGGTCAAAATATCTAATAACGTCAGTGCAATGGAGAGGCAGTGGGTAGCATATCTGGAATCTCAACATGGCAGCAGATAAACTAAAAGTGTATCTGATTTCTAGTCTCACCATCTCTTCCAAATCATCATTTGATATCCACCCACCCTTCAAAGGAAAAGAAAAAATAACTAAAAAGTTATTTAAATTGTTATTTCTTAAGAGTGATATAATTTGATGGAATATGGGGAATGAATCACCATTCCTAAGCAAAGATCTCAAAGGTTATGTTTACCCACCTTAATCTTACTTTCCATACTCCTTTAACTTTTTGTTTTTATTTTCTCTTGTTAATACATATAAATAAATCATTACTCAATAACTCTAGTCTTTTTTATGGATTATTTTATGTTTCATTCACAAAGTTGCCATGTACTATATTGTATCTTTCACCAAATGGATGAATCTTTTATGGCGCTTCAGCTTTAAGCTTTCTGCCAGGGGAAATCTGATTTGTCTGAATGAGGTATCCAAAAGTCTATTGTTCCTCATTTCAGGGCATTTCCAGGCCCATTTTTACAGGGAGTTATTTTTGAATGCTGACTAAGGACTACTTCCACTTGGCAATGCTAAAGTCCAGTTGGTGAAGCAAATATTTAAATCAATGTCAAAAGACAATGTTCAACGACTATTAATATTCCTGAGGTGCTGGCACACATACTCAGCTCCATAGATTATGAAAATAAGGCCTTTCTTTAGAATTTGGTATAAGAGTGGACAAACTCCTTGAAATAAATTGGTCAGGAAGGTAACAGGTAGAACTTAGCAGCTGAATTGTTGTTGACATACTGAACTTTCTGTTCACTAGATGCATTAATATATACATATATATTGTTTCATATGATCTGCACAATAGCACTGTGAGGTATGTTATGTGTGAAGATTTCCATTTTGTAAGTGAAAAACCTAAGACTCAGGAAAGTGAAGTGATTTGTGAGGGGGAGGACTGGCAATTATAGCAGGATGGATGGTAAAAATCCCAAGATACCCAAGGTGTAATAAAAAATGCAAATTAAAAAAAATTCTGAGGTTATATCATCCTTTCTTTCTTACTTTTCCAGTTGTCTTACCCTATTCCCCACCCTGTACCCCACCACACAACAGGACTCTGTTCCAGTGACCTTTGCCTCCTGGCCTCCTAGCTATTCCAAGAAAAAAACACTCCCTCTCTCAGTTTTGGGCATTTCCTCTGGTTGTCCACAAAATCTGGAATGTTTTTCCTCCTCATTTCTGCCTCCTAGCTTTCCTGGATTCCTTTAAGTCCCAATTAAAATTTCATCTTCTAAAGCAGACCTGCACAACTTGGCAGTAGGTAGAGGTCAAAATTAAAATAGGCTAAACTTCTTTGGGCCGCAGACAGGTTTTTAGCGGCCCACTTTCCAAGTAAAGGTATAATTAATGATTAAATTATTTTGCAAATAAATCATATTTTAAAAAAGAAATTTCAATTAATATTAATTACACTTATTACTTAAGATTTTTATTTACCATTAAATCACAGTAATGTAAAAAAAATTACTTTGCTAAGTGGTACAAGTTTTAATATATTTTTCAGGTTTTCTTGCTGTTTACATTTAATAACAACCGAAAACACAGCGAAAAATTGCACCTCTCACTCCTCTCAGACTAGAGACAGACTGACGATGGTTGGTTGCCATGGGTCATGTGACAAACAGGAGAGGGAGGAGAGAGTGTGCTGTGGTAACCCACCTGCAAAGTTCCATAATGGGCATAATAGTGACTAGTAGAAGGCAGGTTAAGCTAGGCATGGACAAAGCACTCTTTACATTTTTAATTTTTTTGACATCCTCTATATTTTTTTTTCGGGCTTTGATGGCCCTCAGACTGTATGTTATACAGGCCTGTTCTACAAGAAGCCTTTCCTAATCCTCTCTTTTCATTATTTTGCATTTATCATAAATAGCTAAAGATAGCTATACATCTCTATCTTGTTCATACATATTTGTTTGTTTGTTGCCTCTTCTATTAGACTGTGAACTCCTTGAGGGCAAGGAGCCTAGCACAGTGCCCAACAGAGTAGGCACTTAATAAATGTTTATTGACTGAATATTATCACACTCTCTAGATTGGCAAAAATTTTAATGGAAATAGTGAGTGTTGGAGGTGTCATGGAAAGAGTACTAATACATCATAGGGAGAGCTAGGAATTGGTCCATCCATTCTGGATAACAATTTATATTTAAGCAAGAAAAGTGACTAAACCATCCAAATCCTTTGGTTCAGTGATCCTATTACGGGGCATATGCCTTCCAAGGAAAGCAAAATGCCAAAACAAAGGTCTAATATGTAGCAAATTGTTAATGGCATTTCTTATTGTGAAGAACTGAAAAAAAAGTTGGTGTCCATCAACTGGGGAATGGCTAAATAAACTACGGTGCCTGGATGTAATGGGATGTTATAATTGTTCAGGAAAAAAGTGGCAAATGTGAGGAACATGGAAAGACATATGGACTGATGTAGAGTGAAATAACTTGAATCATGAAAACAATATACACAATTAATACAACGATTAAAATGATAAAAACAATAAAAAGTAATTTGAACCCTGAGCAATTAAAAGATGATAATTATTCTGGAGAACAGATAATGGAATATATTTCCCTCTTTTCAGAGTAGACAGGGAACAATTTCAGCACAATACTGTGTGCTTTATCAGACACAGTCATTGTAGGAGGTCTTTTTGCTTGGCGTGGGGGGAGATTCCCAGAAATCACTGTGATATAGAAATAATAGACATCATCAAAACTTATTTTTTTAAAAAAAATATGGAGAAATCAGAATGGCACTTTGCCAGATCAGTCTAGAACTTTTAGGAACAGAGACAGAGCCCCATACTCAGGTAATTAAACTATATATGTGGTTTCCTGATAATGTACAAACTGATCTGAGGGATAAAGAACCTATCAAGAGGCTCTTGATATCCTCTTTCTTCTGCCCCACCGCATAGCCAGTGTCATCATCCCAGTGTCTACAGTCCCAAAGAGGGATATTTTTGTGGGGCATCTCCCCACACCAACCTCTCCATGAGATGGATGCCATCCTCTGTATTTCCTATATGCATGCCAGTCACAAACTATCCATGCCTTCTCATCCTTTCCAATTCTTGACCATGCACTCTCTTAAGTCCTATATACAGTATCTACTCAGTCTAGTAGAAGCCTTCCTCCATTTTGTAGCATTTTTAATTATGAATATCACACCTATCTATTTCGCCTTATTTATATTATGTGACCAGCCCACTGCATCCTTTATTCATTTATTGGAGAATATCTTTTAAAAAAAGACAATAACATTTCATTTAGTAAGATGAGCCTGATACTTAGCACTCAAACCTGGGAATTTATGTTGACCAGGGAAGAAAGACATCTTCCTTCCTGAGGTTTAAAGATCATAATACCTCTCTCCCGCTCACTCTTTTCTTTCCTTAAAGTTAAATGGATGCCCTTAGTTATTATAGATACTTTCCCCTATTTCTACTCCCACCTTTCCCTTGTAAGACCAACAATAGCAGTAGTATCAACAACAGAAAGAAAAGAGTAGGAAATAAGCATTTATATAGCACCTACTATGTGCCAGGCCTTTTTTTTTTAACAACTATGATCTCATTGGATATTCACAAAACCCTGGGAGGTGTTACTGTTATCCCCATTTGGTAGCTGAAGCAAACAGAAGTTAAGTGATTTGTCCAGGGTCACCCAGCTAGTAAGTGTCTAAGATAGGATACAGTAATAATAATAATAGTAATATAATAATAGTAATAATAATAATAACTAACATTTATATAGTACTTACTATGTGCCAGGCACTGTGCAAAGTGCTTTATAATTATTATCTCATATGATCCTCACAATAACCCTGCTATTATTATCTCCATTTTACAAATGAGGAAACTGAGGCAAACCAAAGTTAAGTGACTTGTCCAGGGTCACAGAGCTACTGTCACATTTGAAGTGACCCCAGGCATAGTGTTCTATCAATTGTATCATCAACTGCTTCAAAAACAGTTCAGCAAAGTCAACTATCACGTGGGACATTTCCAGGGAAGCACCAGCTTTGAGAGCTGCTTTGTGAGTAACTCTAAGTTCAAGACTTCCTGATTTTGAGAGTTTGGGAACTGGATCTTCTAGAGAGTTGTGATTTCTTGGTACATCCTGTGCCTTGGAGAAGGAAGAAGAGAGTACACATGGATCCTACACAGTCTCCTAATTGGAGAACAAAGTCATTGAGTGACTTGGACAGAAGACATCGGATCAGAAGGGGATCGGCTTGTACAGCAAACTCCAAAATATGTTTGCTTTTTGAGGAATTCTAAATCACAGAGTGGTATTTCAAATCTTTATGGGTGGGATTAGGAAGAGGAATTCACTGTCATAATGAAAGGCAACCCTGATAGCAACCAAGTTCCATTCTCCTATGGAAGATGTGAGAGGCTGATAGGCTATTCCAGTACTTTTTAGTTATTTGTTTGTGGATTTCTTTGAGTTCTTAGAGTTCTATGCTTTTTTGTGAGGTGAAATACAGGCTGTCTCATACTAAGGAAGTGTTGTATATTGAATCCCAGTGCAGGATTTTGGGGACCCTGGGCTATTGTTTTTAAACCTAATTTCTAATTCTAATTTCTAATTTAACACTAATGTGTGAGGTAAATAAAATGTGAAGACTTCACAGGGAAGATATGTATAAATATATATCTATATCTATATTAAGAAATGTTTAAAAATCAAGAAATAGGAAAAAAATTCTGAGGCCGTGAGAGTCTGATGGCTCAGCCTCTGGGAAAATTTACCCTGAAACTTTTGTTCTTTCTTCTGGTTCTGGTTTAAAGATTTGCTTAGTAAGAACAGGGTCATAATGACCTGTTTTTCTCTACTGTAAAGAATGGAGAGGGTTCCCCCTCCCCTTATTCTATTCTCCTTTCTCAGATTTATAGATATCACCCCACCTGTAATCATTAACAAAGGGAATGGGAATTGGAGTTTCTGTGCCTTGATTTCCCGGTTCTTTGTCTAGCTTTCATGCTCAGATTGTAAGCCCACCTCCCAGCCAATGGTGAGAAGGGTCAGAGGTGGGTGGGAATTCTCTTGTGTTAGGTATAATTATGGGTGCCTTGTGCCTTGTAAAGCGCTTCCCTTGCTGGATTCATTCTAGCGGGGGATGCCCAATTCTCGAGAATTGAATAAAGTTTATTTCTGTTCCCATTCTGAGATGGCTCCTTATTAACTTTTAATTGGTGAGGGTCTTTCATCCCACACACTAATTAACACTAATTTCTCTTTGTTTGTTCCCAGTCTCTTAGTTTGTCATCCATAATGTATAAGCGTGCATAGCTTTAAAAAATTAAGGTGAACATTACCCCAGAGTAAAATCTTTTATTTATCTTTTAAATAAAACCTTTCAAATTGAAAGGACTCATGAAGCAATATAGTATATTGGAAAGCATCTAAAGACCGAAGTTTTATATTGTCTTGTCACTAGCTCAATGTGTGGCTTTCATCATGCCAATAGTCATGCATATCAGTTTTGTCATCTGTAAAATGTGGATGACTTCTTGAATTAGATTATATAGATGTTTTTAAAAGGTAAAATGATATGAGTGAGAGTCTTTAAACATGTAACCACCCTAAGGAAATACAAGATTTTGTAATGAATTTTGTTATGTACTCAAACATACCAATATTTCAGCCTATTAAACCATTACAACCTAGAAAAAGGGTGTGTTTGAGGGTCATTCCAAAGCAGAACTCTGTTTATTTTTTCATTCAGTGTCACTGATGCTGAACAGCTCTCTTGAGCCAAAAAAGGCACCTCATCTCAAGGTCAGCCAAGCTGTTCTCTTGCAGCAGCCAGGATGTGAAATCACAGGATGATTACATTGGCATTCTCTTCTGCAGTCTGGCCTATGTCTGGGAGACTACCCAAAGGGGAAACAGGCTTATAGGTTGTTGATTGCAGCTTCCTAGGGAAGGATAGATTGCAGAATACAATACATTGAAACCTTGCAGCAAGATAGTTTTAAATAGATTTGATTCCTTTCACAGATAAGTCTAGATCAGCAGAAAGTTTAGAGCCATTTGATTTAGGGAAAAACAATATATGATTAGCACAAAAAGCAAGGAGTACTAAAGGAAACAGAGTTCTAAATTGGTTTAAAATAGGGGTATTTCCCGCTCAGTGGAGAAAGTCCAATATCTAATATTGTGCTCTGCACTCAGTAAATACTTAATACAGGTTTGTTGAGTAAATGAATGAATTTTTGTACCATACAAGGCAGGGCTATCATCATATAAGAAGTAGCCTGGTACAATAGAGGGAGAGCTAGACTTGGGGTCAGAAACCTTGTGTTTGAATACTGCCTCGACCACATTTTAAATGTATGACCTTTGGAAAGTCTCAGGACCATTGGTTTAAATCTCAGAACTTATCTCATCTAACCTCTTATTTTACAGAAGAGGAAACTGAGTCCCCTTTTAGCCAATAGAGCATCATTTTCTTATCCATAAAATGGGGAAGGTACTTATATTACCTACCTCCTAGGGTTGTTGTGAGCACATTTCATAAAACCTAAAGTGTTATATAGATATAATCTCTGGCTCAGAATATGGTGTCATAAGACTCTTCTCATTGGTGGAAACTGATTAGAATGCTCCAAAAATGCTCCAAACCTGCACAAATATCAGAGTTGGCAAGAGCTTGGGAGAAGAGAGATCCTGGTCTTTTCTGGCTTCCAACTTCAAAAGAGAAGACATATGGTTCCAAATTCTCTTTTAAAGAGAGGTCCTTAAAGGAAAAGAAAGAGTGGGAAGAAGCCAGCATGTAAAGGAGCCAGCACCTGGATAGTGTCCCTATCTTCAGCTTACTATATTAAAAAATTCAAGGAATTTCTCCCTGGGGACCCTCTCCCTCTCTCTCTCTCTCTCTCTCTCTCTCTCTCTCTCTCTCTCTCTCTCTCTCCCATCTCTTACCCCCTCTCCATCTCTCGGTCTCTCTTTGTGTGTGCGTGTGTGTGTGCGCGCGCTTCACCTCCCCATTCCCTAACATTATTATGTGGGTAAGATCTTGTTAGAAAGAATCAGCATTCCATACTGAATAAAAGGCCAACTTTGGATTTCAGGAAGACCTGAGTTTGAATCTTGAATCTATCCAGGGGCAAGTCAGACACACATATACACACACAACACACACACACACACACACACATGCACTCACACACAGAATTCATGTTCAGAAATTTGGCTGTTGACATGCACATGTGTGTATACACATACATTATATATGTATCTATATACATACATATTTGTTTCATGTATACATTATATGTATATGTGTATTGCATGTGTACACACACACACATATACAAAACATGCATATGTATATGCAGTTGCAATGGTCAGGTCAAGGTTAGTCATGAAAAGAAAAAGAAGACATATAAAGTCACAAAGGGGAATGAAGGGAATATAGGGAAGAGTCAGTACCATCCTCTTTGACTTTGACAGGGACTTACGGATAGATTAACATCTACTTCACTGGGTTGTTGTAGGATCAATTAGATAATGTATCTAAAGTGCTTTATAAACATTAGAGTGTTCTATTTGATTCTACCCAATCAAAATCCTGATAGCCATTGTCTACAGACCTCCAAGACATTTTCTCCAAGACAATCTTTGTCTTCTCCCTAACTCCTGACTATATACTAGGGGACTTCAAGATACATATCGATGCTCCCTCAAACACCTTAGCCCTTTGGTTTCTCAGCCTACTCTCTTCCCATGACAAACTCCTCTGCCTCACCTCAATTACACACAAAGACAGTCAAACCCTTGATCTCTTCATCACCCAAAAAAGCCCTCCCTTCATGTTCAAGAACTCTGAAATCATTTTATCTGACCACAATCTATCACATTTCCACCACTCCCTCTGCCTTTGCATACCAAACTTTACTCTATTCACACCACATTCTCCAATCTCTCTACCTCTCATTTCTCTCTCAGGCTATCACCCCTGAACTACATACTCTCTCAATTTTTCCCCCATATTGACCCTCTAGTGAATCAGTTCAGCTTTCCACTATTCTGTTCTCTTGAGTCCTTTATCATATTTTTGACTGTGCCCTGCCAAGCCTCGGCCTTGGATCACTTCCACCTTCTGCTGGCTTCACTCCTATAATTATACTACTGAGCAAAGGTTGAGAAAAATCGTGCAACTATTCTGGGTGTGTGTAGTGAACTGGATCCACTACAAATTAATCTTGCACAACCTAAACTAGGCCCTCGCTGCTGCTAGACAATCCTTCTACACCTCCCTTATCAATTCATTATTCATTGGCTTCTCCAAACCTTTTCATCCTTCCTCAAATTTTCCATGCTCATCCTTTTCCTAACCTCTTAGTTGTGAAACTTGCCTGATATTTTACAGAAAAAAGAGGCTATTCTCAGAGCTATCTCTTTTCCCCCCTTTCTCAGCTCATACTACTTTACTTTCTTTCCTCTCATTCTCTTCTTAACTCCCTACAATCTTGCTTCTAATCTCATCATTCCAAAAAAATCTGCTCTCTCCTAAGTTGCCAATGATCTCGTAACTGCCAAATCCAATGACCTTTTCTCACTCCTCATTCTTCTTGACTTCTTTGCAGACTTTGACATTGTTGATTGCCCACTTTGGCTTGATACACTCTTCTTTCTAAGTTCTTGGGACACCACTCTCTTCATGATTTTTTTAGTACCTATCTGACCTCTCCTCAGTCTCTTTCACTGGATCCTCATCCAGGTCATGCCTACTAACCATGGATATGCTATCAGATTGTGTCCTAGGCCCTTTTCTCTTCTTCTATATTGCTTCACTTGGTGATCTCATCTGTTCCCACGGATTTAGTAGTAATTGCTATACTGATGATTCTCAAATCTATTTATCTTGTCTTAACCTCTCTGCTGACTTCTGAACTCATATTTTGAACTACCTTTCAGATATCAGACTTGATGTCCAGTAGACATCTCCATGTCTAAACTGAACTTGCTATTGCCTCCACCCCAACTCTCTGTGCTTCCAAACTTCTCTGTAACTGTTGAGAATGCCACTGTTCCCCCAGTCACACAGGCTCTCAATCTAGTTGTTATCCTCAACTCCTCACTGACTCTTGCCATCCCCCACATCCAATCTATTGCCATGGCCTATCAATTTTACCTTTGCAGCATCCCCTCAATATGCCTCTCTTTCTCCTTTGATTCTGCCACCATCCTCATGCAGAATCTCATCACCTCATGCTTGGATTATTGTAATAGCCTGTTGTTTGATCTGCAGGCCACAAATCTCTTCCCACTTCAGTTCATCCTCCATTCAATAACCAAAGTGATTTTTCTAAACTGTAGGTCTGATCACATCACCCACATACTTAATAAACTTCCTATCACTTACAGGATCAAATACAAAATCTCCTGTTTGGTGTTCAAAGCCCCACACCCCCTACCTTTCCAGTCTTCTTGCATCTTACATCCTTCCATTCCCTCAATGTACTCTTTGATCAAGTGATACTGGCCTTCTTGGTATTCCATGAATAAGACCTCCATCTCTCAACTCTGGGCATTTTCTCCAGCTGTCTGTCCCCCATGTCTAGAATGCTTTCCCTCCTCATCTCTAGCTCCTGAGTTCCCTGCCTTTTTTCAGGTCCTAACTAAAATCTCACCTTCTACAGGAAGTCTTTTCTAATTGCTCTTAATTGTATTGTCTTCCCTCAATTCATTGTTTCCTATTTATTCACTATGTAGCCTGTTTATACAAATTTGCGTGTTTGTTGTCTTCTCCAATAGACTGTGAAGTCCTTGAGGTCAGGGACTGTCTTTTGCCTATCTTTGTATCCCTAAAATTTAACACAGTGCTTGACACATAGTATGCATTTAATAAATGTTTATTGATTGACTGACAATGAATGTTAGCTATGATTATTATTGTATATGAATACCTCTGGTATTTCTCACACCAGATGGAGAATCTATCTCCTTCACCACTTTTTCCTTATGTGATGCCTTCCTGAATCGTTCTACAGTAGCCAAGGCGCTCTGATGTAGGATCCATATTTTTCATGCTCTAGGGCCATCTGAAAATATATACCCCTCACTCCCTCCCTGCCAAATTGTAATCACGAAATATATTTCCTATGATTCAGATGTAAAGAATAGAAGTGCTAAAACAATACTCCAATTGTTCAATCAACAAGCATTTATATTAAACTCCTGTTTCACCTTGTTTCACAATACTAGGTTTGGGGAATACAAAAACAAAAATGACATAGTCTCTGCCCTCAAGGAACTTGAATTCTATCAGGTATTTGACTTGGGAAAATTGTGAAATACAATCCAATCCTTTCACTGTAGGAAGACTCCTGACCTTAATTAAATCCTATTTAGTTTTTTAGGAAGAAAGGCTACATGTTTAATGGAAGGGGGAAATTCTTCTTTTTAAAGTTATAAAATGGTCTTTCAGAAAGTATACATTATTTAATTAGACAAGAGTATGGGGGGAAAGGGCTTTATTTCTCTCTAAAAATAGTGTGATATGAAAGCAGGATTTAGCTATCACTAGGACTGGAATTAGAGTTAATAAAGGGTTGCTAAGTATGAAGAATCAAATGCAAAATAATCAATGGTGTTATTTCCTGAGCAGATGAATGAGTCATCCCTAATGCCAAAAGCCCAAGCAGATCTAGAATTTCAATGCTAATGTGATATGACATAGGCAGCTTTCTGGTTATGAAACAGCGCTCTGAGAGTGAAATGTTTATTCTCTTTTCTGATTTAACTGCACCTATTTTTTTTTCTGCTTTGGCACTTTCCAGGAAAATTTAAATGTATATTAGAATTTAAACTCTAATCCTTTATTTCTGTAGGATTGAGAAACCTGAAACATAGACATAGAATTTTAAATTGAGGGCAGAGAAGAAGGGAATAGGAAGATGGCAGAGAGTATCAGATCTGCTATTTTGAGAGAGAAAGACCCTCAGAAGATAGAAGACAGGAAAAGCTTGCTATTCTGGAAATAAAGATCACATTGGGAAATATCATTCAAGGCTAAATCTTCTTGATGCTTCAGATTGTCCTCTATTTTTTTAAAAAAGCAATCACTTCTAGCTTAGTAGCTTTGTCTCAACAGAACTGGGACTCAATTCAAAATAACTCTCCATATTGCACATCAGGATTGCACATAAGCAGCTGTTCATAATCCCATACTTTAATGTCAGATATGTTGATATTAAACTAAAAAATCATTCGGAAATATGCCTGTATTATGTTTCTGGAATGACAAATAAGATTTGCTCATAATTATTCTTTTTATACATATATGAAAAGCATGAAAATGGAGATAAAAATGACAATATGATATAAAGTAGAATAAAAATATATAAAATAGCATAAGAAAACAAAGGGGAAAATGGTTAAAAAAAATCAACCAGGAAACCAGAAGTCAGTCACTAAGCATTTATTTAGCACTTACTATGTTCAAAGAACTGTACTAAGTGCTAGAGACAAAAATAAAAGCCAAAAGATGGTCTCTGCCCTCAAGGAGCTCATATTCTAATAGAGAAGGCAACAAACAACTCTATACATACAAGATTTATCAGAGTAAATGATAGGTAATCTCAGAGGGACAGAGCCGGGGTAGAAAAAGGAACCAGGAAAGTCTTCTTGCAGAAGGTAAGATGTGGACTAAGTCTTGAAGGAAGCCAGCAGGAGGAGGTAGAAATGAGGAGGGGGAGAGTTCTAGGCATGGGGGGACGATCAGTGAAAAGGCACAGAGTTATGTGTGAGGAACCACCAAAAAGGCCTGTGTAGCTGGATCATAGTGTAGGTGGAGGGGACTGAAGTGAAAGAAGACCCAAAAGGCAGGGACAAGAGATTTTGAAAGAAGAAAAAAAATGTTTCTTATATCTATCCATTTCTCTTCAGTCCTAATAACTCTATCCCAGTGCTTTTCATAGATGCTTAAATTAGTGTAAGAATTCTCTGATTTGAGAGACGGCGGAGGGCTGCTGGTGCCGCGGGGGGAGGGAGCGGGGAGCGACCGCCCTGGGAGAAAGGGCTGTGGCGGTGAGTGGGGACAGAGCTGTGGCCGCTGCGGAACTGACAAGAAGGTGTTTTGTTAAAATTCCTGTGGAAACAAAATATAATTTCATAAGGAGATAATGGATGGAAAAGAGAAAACATATGGCGGGTGTAAGGGCCCAGATGCTATGCATGTGAAATTGCTATCTTCCGATGGTCATGAATTTATTGTAAAAAGGGAGCATCCTTTAACGTCAGAAACAATAAAAGCCATGTTAAAGTGGCTCGGGTCAGTATGCTGAAAATGAAACCAATGAAGTTAATTTTAGAGAAATTCCATCACACGTGCTATCAAAAGTATGCATGTATTTTACCTACAAGGTTCGCTACGCTAACCGCACTACAGAGATTCCTGAATTCCCAATAGCACCTGAAATTGCGCTGGAATTGCTGATGGCTGCGAACTTCCTAGATTTTTAAATAAAATAAATTATGATAAACTGTTAACTTTTTCAGTATTTAATGTCTGTAGTTCAGTTAGTAACATTTTTCATATAGCATGTTGTGTGTGTGGCGGGGGTGAGGGTGGTGGGCTTGGAGTGGGGGGGTGGTTGAGAATTGTAGAGTTCATTGCAAAGCAGATACTTTCAATCCTTTTGCATAGCAATCAGAGTTGAAATTTGTTTTGCAATTTAAATAAAATAAAGACTTACTAAATGAGAAATAAACAAATATGCCAATTAGTAGATAGCTATGCCATATCCTTTAGATGTGGCTTTAAATATTAGAACAACGATTATAGCAAGTACTAAAATTTCGGCAAATAGTACAGGTTTATACTGGCTAAGTATTTTTAGGTTTTTTTTTTTTGTTATTTTTGGACAGGTGGGGTTAACTTGAACCTACCATATCATAGCTGTCTAGCATTATTAGTTATGCAACTATTTTGCATTGTCAACTTGTGTTTATAAATATGGCTTGGCCAAAATATTAATTTTTAATTACTCTTGAATACATAAGAATGATCTTACATGTCTTTTGATAAATTGCAATTGTCTTAGCATATCAGTGTATCTGCATATTTGGTTTTGTCATGCAACTTAAATGATACTTTTCTTTTAAACTGTTACGGAAGATTGATAGGAATAGCTTTTGGGGTGGTGAATTTTTAAGAACTTTAGCCAAACTGTCAATAAGTAACCACAGTAATAGATAGCTTTGGCTCTGGAAACTTAGGGATGGTCATACAATATACTTTTTGAACAATCCAAAGTACTGTACTTAATCATTAGCTAAAAAAGCTTCTTTTGCAATTTGCTTTTCATTTACTACATTAATAAATCATTATTTAAATGTATTAAAATAAGGTCATGACAAAATTTATCTACCATCCCCCCACTCCTGCCCCCCAAAACTAGAATTGAATAAAGAAAGCAATCTAAATACTCTTTATGGGACTTAATAAGTGGAATTCATGGTAAGAGCTTGGCATACAGCATCTTAATGGTTTGTGGGTTCAGTTTTATTGATGGTCAGATCATGTCTTCTTTGTATGTAGTGGCTATATAGAAAATTGCTGATATTAAGAAATAAAGCCTATATATAACAGAAGTAATGACCACACCAGTGTGATAAGGCTTTTACTTAGTGAAAATGAACATTACTTTAACCTTTTAGGATTATGAAAGACAAATAAAAACTTCAGTCAGAGTATCTTTTTCCTAGGTAAGGAGTCAAGAACCTGAAGGTTGAGTTTTAGTTTCCTACTTTTCAAATAGTGGAGAATAAGTTATGCAAATGTAAATTTAAATACTGGTGACTAGGTTCTTTTCATTCATTCCATAAATTACCAAGAAAAAAATTAATCAGCAAACCTAATCACTTTGTTCTTAATCTTGAGTGAAAACAGTTGTTACATCTGTTTCAGTAATTCATTAAGACGAACTCTGGTGACAGTACTGAAGTATTTACTAATATTTGCTTATCAAGTGCAGAGACTTTTAATGCTAGATGGTGACAAAAATAACAATTATGCACAGATATAATGATCTTATATGTCAAGATGGTAGTAGAAACTACATTTCTAATGGGCTCTGTCATAGTAGATTATCTTTTTAACTCATGGCTACATTTGAACACATCATAAAATACTAAAATTGATGTCCATAGTTTAGTATGGCTAGAATTCAGATAAGGGGAGATTATATATTTCAAAAGTGGTACTGCATGATAAGTGAGAAAATATTTACTAAGGAATATGAAATATTATGTATTGTATATGTAGTCTTGGCCTTATTTTCAAAAGCATTAAATTCCTCAGTTCATGGTTTTTATTTTTACATTAGGCATTTTCAATCATTGTATTCTTGTATACCCAGAATGATTATGTATCACTGATTTGATTTAATTTAAGAGATTTTAATAGTGTATATCATTCAAATCTATAATTTTTTCTGAAATTGGTATTAGCTTATTTTTTAAATTCCATTTAAAACTGTACCCGTCTTTTTTTCTACATTGTAGCATTTGTAGCACATAGGATTCTATTATAAATAAAATCCTTTACAGCAACATCTGCTTATATTTCATTGTCCCTTGAATAAATTATCTTAAGTATTAAAAAAAGAATCCTCTGATTTCAATGCCTTACCCTATCCTATCACTGCCAGTTTATGTTCAAATATTCAAATAGATCCTTGAACTCATCAATTTGAATATTCCCCATAACAATGCCAATCTCATGCCTGCCGACCTACCTTTTGCTACTCTTATCTATGTCTTTATAAATTTGGGGGGAGGAGTTGTGAAGAAAGAGAGGAGGGGTCTTCCCAACTTACTGGGAGACATTCTTATTTTCTCTTGTCATCATAAGGATACCAGTGGAGCACTCAGGCAGTCCTTTTGTTATTTCTAGCCCTCACCACATGATCATCTCTTTTTTGATCATCAATTCCCTGATGTCTTCTTTACTCTAGTTCTTCAAAGTTCCTTATTTATTATGATGCAGCCTGCTCAAACACACCATAAATCTCATCATTGACCTTTGAATGGTGTTATTTTCCCATTCTTTGAGACTGTTGCAGCCACATAACTGCCAAATTATTTTTCTGTAATACCACTTTCACCGTCACTGCTCTGACAAGAATCTATAATAGCACTCTATTGTCTAAATTTTCCTTTCTGACTTTCAATTATTTCTATAATTTACTTTCACTCTACCTACCAAACTTTATTTTTGTATCCTTACTTAAGATAAACTCTCTACTCTAACATGATGGGGAGTTGGTGAGCAGGAGTGCTTAGCTTCCAGAAAGATATGCTGATATGTAGTTGAAGTGCCTTGGAGAAATTTAGAGTAACCACATTCTAAGATGAGGAGACTCTTTGATGGGGTGGCTATGGAATAGGAATTAGGGTGCATTAAAAAAAGACACTAGTTAGCCAGAGCCCGTTTTCTTTGTGAAGGCTCTTTCATACTTTGTGGTATTGCATAAGAAGGATGAGCTGCTAAAAGTCTCCAGGTAGGGGAGAGTCCTTGTGCCCTCAAAACCAATATGAAGATGAGAATTCATGGCTCTGCTGGCGTTTCTGTCTCTGCTGTGTCCATTCTTTCTTTTAGATGAAGGAGATTGGAGATTGTAATGATCTTGGCAGCTTTTATATTGTCTAGGAAGCAAACTACCAAGAAGATCAGAAATGGAGTCCATGATGGGTTTACTGGCTAGCCTGTCCAGCATCAATGCCCCAAAGAATGATTAAGTATTCTCTTTCCTCTTCTGTTAATCTAGATAATATGTATGTATATACATATTTAAATATTCTATTTTACTTAGATTGTCAGATTTATTGACATATAGTTGGGAAAAAATACCTTCTAAGAAGTGCTTTAATTTCCTCTTCATTTGTGGCAAATTCACCCATTTCATTTTTTGATACTGGTAATTTGGTTTTCTTTTTTAAACATCAAATTAATTAATGGTTATCTTTTGTTCATAAAACCAGCTTTTAGTTTTAAATATTACTTCAATTGTTTTCTTTCAATTTTATTAATCTCTCCTTTCATTTTCAGGATTTCCAATTTGGTATTTAATTGGGGATTTATTTGTTCTTTTTTTAGATTTTTTTTTGTTGCATGCCAAATTCATTGATCTGCTCTTTCTCTATTTTATTGATGTAAGCATTTAGAGATACACATTTTCACTTAAGGACTGCTTTGGTTATATCCCATAAATTTTGGCATATTGTCCCATTGTTGTTATTTTCTTTAACTAAATTATTGATTGTTTCTATGATTTGATCTTTGGACTTAGATTATTTAGATTAGATTTAGATTATTTAGTTTAGATTTAGATTATTTAGTTTCCAATTAATTTTTAATTTATAGTTCAGACCATAATGCAATAATTGTCTAAAAAGGGCGCATTTAATATTTCTGCTTTTCTGCATTTGTTCATGAGATTTTTGATGACCTGATATGTGGTCAGTTTTTTTTGAAGGTGCCATGTACAGTTGAGAAAAATGTATATACCTTTCTATTTCCATTCCGTTTTCTCCAGAGGTCTATCATATCTAACTTTTCTAAAAAATTATCTTTTAATATCTTTATTGTTTCTGGTTCTGAGAAGGGGAGGTTGAGGTCCTCCACTAATATAGTTTTACTGTCTATTTCCTCCATTAACTCATTTGACATTTTCTTTAAGAATTTGGATCCTATGCTATTTGGTGCATATATGTTTAATATTGGTATTACTTCATTGTCTAAGGTATCTATTAGCAAAATATTGTTTCCCTGCTTATCTCTTCTAATTAGGTTTACTTTTGCTTTTGCTCTGTCTGAGGTCATGATTACTACCCCAATGTTTTTCTAGCCTTAGCTGAAACATAATAGCATCTGGTCCAGCCTTTTATTTTTACTCTGTGTGTATCTCTCCATTTCAAGTGTGTTTCTTGTAACAACATATTGTTAGATTTTGGTTTCTAATAAATTCTGCTATCCACTTCCATTTTAGGGGTGAATTCATCCCATTCACATTCACATTTATGATTACTAACTGTGTATTTCCTTCCATCCTATTGTCTTCTGCTGATCCTTCTCACTTTTTATCCTGTTCCTCCTCTAAAATCTATTTTTCTTCTGATCACTGCCTTCTTTTATCTGCTCTCCCTTTTATCACCTCCTCCCCCTTCTTTTATCTCCTTTCCCTCTTACTTCCCTGTTGGGTAAGTATGTATGTATATATGTATGTAAATATACACATACACACACTCACATGTGTGTGTGTGTATTTTTTTCTCTCTTTGAACCAATTTAGATGTGAGTGAGGCTCAAGCCTTACCTCCACACATTTCCCACCCCTATTTTCTCCTCCGCTGCAAAGTTCTTCTTTGCACACCTCTTTATACGAAATAAT
Organism: Trichosurus vulpecula; assembly: GCF_011100635.1. Classification (NCBI taxonomy): domain Eukaryota; kingdom Metazoa; phylum Chordata; class Mammalia; order Diprotodontia; family Phalangeridae; genus Trichosurus; species Trichosurus vulpecula. The sequence goes on from NC_050575.1 coordinate 283,170,902, forward strand.
TTTCCCCATTCTTCCTCTCCCTTTGCCCTTCTCCCAGGACATCCCTCTTTCTCACCTATCCATTTAAAAAAATCATTCCAACATAATCAACTAATTTCTGCACCCTCTTTCTATGTAAAATCCTTCTAACTGCCCTATCAATGAGTTCTTAGAAAATACATGTATCATCTTAAGTATATTAAAAGGTAAACAGTTTACACCTTTTGAGCCCCTTATGATTTCTCTTTCATGTTTACCTTTTTATGCTTCTTTTGAATCTTGTATTGTAAAGTCGATTTTTTATTCAGCTTCAGGCTTTTTTGCACTGCTATTTTTAGAGCTAGTTCTAGTGGTTCAGAACTTTTCAGGGCTTCTAAGGTGGTGTAATTCGGGGAAAGGTGTGGTCACTACTTTCTTGGTCTGCACTCTGGTTCTTACCTAAGAAGGGCCCCTGGTCATTTGGGATTACAATTGATACTGCTCCTCAGGGCGTCTCATTCCTAGAGACTGATATTGCCCCTCAGAATTTCCACTCCCTCTTGACTGAAAATGCTTCTCTCTGCCCTTGAACTATGGTGCAGGAATGGACATAGGCAATGGAGTTACCCACAGAGTCTGGTTCTCTGTCCAGTGCTAACCTCAAGGTATTCTGTACTCTCTTTTTGACAAGTTGCCAGGTCCCCTTACAGTCTCTGGCTTGAGAGCTCCTGAAGCTACTGCTGCTGCTGCTGCTTTTGTAAACACCACTTATTCCCACCACCATGTGGGCTCTTGGTCAGCCCTCTCCCAAACTCCTCCACCACCACAGATCTCTCTTTCTGACATCCTATGTTGTCTTAGGCTGGAAGAATGTCTCACTCTGACCTTCTGTTGGTTCTGCCACTCCAGAGTTTGAATCGAAGTGTTATTTTAAAGTTGTTTGGAGGAGAATGTCGGGAGAATCTTGCTTATTCATGTTTCAGTCATGCCCAACTCTTGTGACCCCTTTTACAATTTTAGATACTAGAGTGGTTTTCTATTTCCCTTTCCAGTTCATTTTACAAGTGAGGGAACTGAGGCAAACAAGGTTAAATGACTTACCCTGGGTCACATAGCTAGTAAGGGTCTGAGACTGGATTTGAATTCTTCAGGAGTCTTCCTGATTGCAGGGCAACTACTTTATCCACTGTGCCAGCTGGAAGAGCTCAGTTGAGTTCTTTCTCTACTCTGCCATCTTGGCTCTGTTCCTAAAAGTCGAGAATCATTGTTCTAGGAAGGACAGTTTACTTATTGCTCCCCACACATTGCAAAGTTATGTCTATCTCTGGGCCTTTACTCATGCTGACACCTTTTGCCTGAAATATTACCCCCTACCCCCCATATCTCTTTTTCCTGTCTAAATCCTTTGTAGCCTTTGAAGTCTACATAATCTAGTTTCACCCTACCTATCCAACTTTATTTTGCATTCTTCCTTAATATAAATCCTTTACTCTAGTGTAATGGGAAGACTGGCTAGCAGAGTACTGGACTTCCAGAAAGGCATAATGATGTGTAATGGAAGGCAGATTAAGGAAGGGTGAAGTGTTAATTGTTTTATTCCTTTTGTGGTCCTTTCAGTGTTTTGCTCTTCAGAGATTCCTGTAGTTCCATACTGCAGTAATTTCTGGAAAGGAACTAAACCAGAACAGCTTTGTTGTGATAAAAGACTATTAAATAAAGTTCTATTCATAACCTGTTTTCTGTTCTTGAACACAAGAATCTGTTCCTGCAAATCATTCAGGGAAGGTGTCTGGTTGCCAAAATGCAGTTCAATTACACTGTCCTGGTGCAAATGCCCTGGAGAACAGAAAAACACAGAATTTTCATTTTTTGGAAAGGACAAGTTCATCTATATAGACATGACTGTATTTAGCTTGACCAGGCTACTAGGTCAAATGGATGGACTCGCCCAAAGCATGTAGAAGTATTCTCTCTCTCTCTCTCTCTCTCACTCTCTCTCTCTCTCTCTCTCTCTCTCTCTCTCTCACACACACACACACACACACACACTGGCTATAGGCAAATGATATTGATTGTTGAACATATTGCGTCCAGGTTCACATTCAGTTTCATACACTTGGAAATTGCATAGATCGTGTAAGTATCCATCAGCTTAAGAGCTGCATGAGTCTTGCCAAAAGGGATTAAATGAAATCCTGCTTTCTTTAGGGTGCTCTGTTGCTTACAAAATTAGATATACTTCAGATAAGTGAACCAGTGAGGGTTTGGGTGGAGGACAAATGCAGAAAACACAGGATGACCTTTGATAGAATGAACTGACGGAAACTTGCTTTTGTACCTCAGACTTTCTATTTTGGGGCCACTTTCTCTGAACCATCTGTCTTTTACTTGTAAGTGACCTTGAATTGTGAAGGGAATGACTAGACCATGTTCTGCTTCCATTCAGGGTTATAGACTGACCATGGCATACTTAGGAAAATTCAGGGTCTAGATGAGCTCAAAATGAAAGCAGCTCTATAAAACCTGGTAGGGTATTTTCAATCTGTGGCAACACCCTTCAATAAATTTTAACAGCGTGCTTCAGGATTTTCCCAGTCATTTTGTGGTTGCCTAGCTAGAGAGCATCTTGAGCTCATCCATGAAATTGGCAGAGCATACTCATCAGGTCTGTTTAATCCTCAAATGCTTCTGAGAACACTGCCTCTATATAAAATTAGACAATTGTATATTTGGCTGAGAAGAACCTGAATTTTTCAGCTATATTATATCTCCTTTCATATACTAAAGATGGGACCCCAAGGGAACTGCTACTTCTGAATGTGTGTTATGACCTACCAATGTCCAAATAGTACTCAGATTCCTATACATTGTAAACTTTTAATGGTGAATCAACCAAGGGTTCTATACCTTCTCACCCATCATTACACACACATATTATATATATAATATATATGTATATAATATGCGTGTATGTGTATGTTTGTGTGTATATATACAAACACATATATGAGCATACATACATATATACATATGTATGCATATATATACACACACATATACACATACATATACATATAGACACACACATATTTAAAATGCCCATTTCCAAAGGACGTTGTTGGCCTGCACTGCTTTTGAAGAATTGCAAGTCACTCTCACCACCACAAAAAGAGCTGCTGTAAATATTTTACAACATATAGGTTCTTTTCCTTTTTCCCTAATTACCTTTGGAAATAGACCTTGTAGTGATTCAACAAAAATGTTAGTGTTCCTTGACAGTTTTTCTGCTTTTTGCCTTATGGCTTTCACTCGTATGCATCTTAGTACCTACTTTATTTATAGACTCCCATTTTCTAGATTACCTCAATTTGCTCTACAGAGTCCCATCCCATTCTTACCTTGTGGGCTATACAAATACAGATGATATTTAGCCAATGGACTGCAGTTTGCTGTACTCTGATTACCGACTCTGTATATATCATTCATGTATCTATTTATTACTTTAACCTTTCTTTTCATCGTCTGCACTTAGCTGTGTGCCTTCAAAATTATAAGTGCCAAATAAATGACTTATTGACTGACTTAGCCAGCCAACTGATATCCCAAGTATACCCAGGAGCTCAGGGATCTGCTTAAATGAAGACAGGAACATTGTCCCTAGAGCCTTGGTGGAAGGGATTGCAAGTACTCCCAGGGTACCTAGTAAGTGCTTTTTTGTTGGGAAAGCAGTATTATAGATTAATCAGATGTTATATAATTGTCCTGTATAGCATGATAGGGATAAATCAGAGTTCATAAGTAATAAGACAAATGGGTCTATTATATTCCTTTCATTTTTGATATTTTTTCCCTTGTGTATTAAAATATTTGTGTTTATTGATGATTAAGTTCATAATTTTTAAACAAAGAATTTTTAAAAATATTTTTATTCATTTTAACTTAAATACAAAAAGACAAAAAAAATTTCCATGTACATAGCACAATACAAAAAGAAGATTCAATGTGAAACCATGAATCTCCATTTCTTTTTACATTTTTAAAAAAAACTATGTAATAAATAATACACATCATTTTCAAAGCTACCCTGCTTTTCTGTGGGTACTTCTGAGTTGTTTTTTTATTGTTGTTGTTCTCCGCTGTGAGCTTTTTCTTCTCCCTCCCTCTCCACCTTGCACTAAGGAAGGCTACCATTAGATACAGATGTGTGCGTGTACATATATACATACATACTATACATACTTCTATTTATCTGTTTTTCTCTGGAGTTTCCTTCATAGGTCCTTTGTAGTTGATTTGAGTATTTCTCAAAATAACTTAGTTGTTCACAGCTATTCTTTGAAGAATTTTGTTATTATTGTATACATCTTTCTTTTGGTTCTGCCCATTTCACTCTTCATTATTTCATGCAAATCTTTCCATGTTTTTCTAAAATCAACTAGCTCATAATATTTTATAGCACAGTATTATTTCATCACAATCATATATCACAACTTGTTTAGCCCTTCCCCAATTGATGGGCATCCCCTTGATTTCTAATTCTTTGCCACCATAAAAATATTGCTATAAATATTTTAGAACATAGTGGTTCTTTTCTTTTTTCCCTGCTCACCTTGGGAAACAGACCTAATAGTGGTCAGAGTATACACAATTTTATAATTCTTTGGGCACAACTCCAAATTGTTCTACAGAATGGTTGGATCAGTTTACGGTTCTATCAACTGTGTATTAATGTCCCACATTATTGATCTTTTGCTAAGGAGCCAGTGCTACTGGGAGAGCAAATATGTGTGGAAGCCCATGTGAGAATCATTGCAATTAGTTTTCAGGAAGTTATACTGGTTGTACTGGTTTAATCAAGGAATAGTAGACACTTCAAAGGAGCGCAGGATCAGGAGTTGGAAGGGAAAAGAACAATCAGTGTGTGGAGGAGGAGAGAGAGAGAGGAGTGGGGGAGAGAGAGAGAAAACAACAACTACTCTTTAGCACATATTAAGATGAGACCATGATCCAAGGTTGTCATTGCCAAGTTTTGCTGTAGTGACCTTCCTCTCTGGAGGTCTGATTCACCCATTAATTAGTGGTAGCCTTTGCAAATTACCACCCACTTCAACCAATCTCGGTAATTTGGGGGTTTTACTTTTATTTTCTTAAAAGGAATCCACCCAGGAATTGTTTCAGCTGTGTGACATGGA